>NC_140012.1:24414185-25039492 GCF_964263955.1 Coregonus lavaretus | reverse complement strand
TGCCTCACACATCAATAGTAAATATTACATACATTTTATGTTGACCTACCCTAAAAGAGAAACTCCTCTCATAATCTGACAGTTCCCTGCCAAATAACATCCTACCCCTCAATAATCTGCTTGAATCCTAATATGGTTCATTACATCTTATTACATGCACTAAATGTAAATTCTATAATTCTATACATTATATAATGGTAAACTTGTCTAATCTAAAGCAATACATGTTATTTTACAGAGTACAGAATCAAAGAGTCACCAAGACAAATTCCCTATCAACGTTACTGAATAGCAATAAACCTTTTCGAAAGTAGGATTTTCTTTTGATACTTTTATTTTAGCATGTCTGAGAAAGTAAACTTGCACACGTTAACAAGCTACCAGGTGCATGGGGAAAAAAGTATTCTTAATAATAAAAAGAAGAAAAACTCCAGCACACCGGTAGGAGTTGAGTTGTACCTCAGATAATGAGTTATACCTCCTGATGAAACATTGGTTAAAATATCTATTAAATTAATAAAGAATGAAGATTACCAGTGTGCTTGAGTTTTTATTTATTTTTATTTTAGCATGTTTTAAAATACTTTTATTGTAGCAACAAAAAAGTCAGATTTTGATTATTTGTCTGAGCTGTTCAGAAGTATCTAAAATGGTGACTTTGTCATTGTAAATGTTCAGGAACGTGGACACCCTGATTGTTGATGTGTTCCCGGTGTTGGACACTCCAGCCAAACAGGTGATCTGGCAGTTCATCTACCAGCTGCTGACCTACGAGGAGCAGGAACACTGTCAGAGCAAGATCTCACGCTTCCTGGGCTTCAAGACCGCAGGTGGGTTAGCCATTAGCCACATCTCTCTGCCTGCTTGGTTGAGTCTGTTGCGTGTGAGTGAGTTGAGTTAGAAGTGGGGTCTCTGTTTGGTTATGCTCTCACCGGTTTAGATTTTTATAAAATGTTTTGTCTTTCATAGTGGAAGATTGCTTTGCATCTTTACAGGCAAGGCTTGGCAGAGGCAAAAACTTAGACAGCTAGATATTACAATGAAAATAGCTGATGACTAGAGAATATATTTATTGTTCAGTGTGGTGGGATGTTCTTAGATATTTCCTCATGTCATTCTAATTAATTCTAATTCTTCTCTCTCTTTCTCTGTGTGTTTGTGTGTGTGTACAGCAGCAGAGCCTGAGCCAGAGCCAGGTGCAGGACAGGAGCACCACAGGAGGAGCAGCTCAGTGCGTGTGTCAGGTACCTCCTACAGAGGCCCCGTACGGGAGAGGAGCTCTGACGACTGCATCATCGGAACACACCTGGGAATGGGTACGAATGTGATCAGCTCAGCAACTCTTTGTCCTTATCCTTGATTGGAAGGGTTTCCTCTCAACCAGCCACTCCAGGGCTGAGGGTTGACTTGCTGCTTCTAACAGGGAATATCTATCCAAGCCTAGTATTGCATTAAGCCCATCTCTAGTCTCATAGGGCCAAATCCTAACTTGAGAAATGCCTACAGTAACTTGGAATTTAGCATAAACCACACATTGACGCCAATGGGAGATTTGCGCAGAAATTCAAATTACAGGTGTACTGTGTAGTGTACAGTAAATCTCAAGTTAGTATCTAGCCCACAGTTGTCAAAATGCACTAGGTCTCTGTTGCTTCTCCATGCTGTTAAGTACATTATGATGCATCCTGCTGTCTCCTGCTGTCTCCCCTCCTCTCTGGGCTTGAGAGGAGGTGGATCCTCATGACAGTTTGTCCCTGTCCTTCATGTGGACACAGGGATTCATGTGGATGCACCAGGGAGTGGGATTGGGACACCTGGAGAGAGACAGTGTGGAGACGGCACCTCCTTCCCAGAGTCCCCTGACCTGAATCACGTGGGTATAAAACTGCAACACAATGGTCAGCCATGCAGAGCCAGTGGTGCTAATTATGTGTGTACACCAGAGCCATCTATTTATTTATAAAGATAAATACCTACATGTCTCTGCTGTACTCCAATGCTTTTACCAGTGCTTTTGGAAACACTTTATCTGGACGTCTGCTCATGAACAGTCTGTAAATAGTATTACATAGTTACAGTATGTTAACATTTAAAAAAAGACAAATATGACGCATGTTGTTTAGGATTTTTACTCAAGGTTAACAAACTATCTAGTAATGATTCATAAAGAGTTTATAAGCAGACCTTGTGATAAACCGTTCCCAGTGCTTTGTGCTAATGTCCTGCTCACACCCCCTACGACCCCTAGATGGCAGGAGTGTACACAGAGCTGGAGAGTGTGTACACAGGGAAGAGTGCCATGAAGGCCATGCAACAGAGTCACAGTCGTTGCTCTCCACTGACCCTACCAGACTTTCAGGAGCTGGGACAGACTGACGCCTATGGCCAGTCTCCTGCTCGCTCCTCCCTCAGTCAAGGTAGCACAGGTAACACAGACACACACACACCCACTCACACACACCATTGACATGGCAACCACTTGAAGCCAATGGTCAGCATATCATAATGGTTACAACAACATCGCCATTAACGTTGTCACTCATGCTCGCTTTAAGGATGACAAATAAGATCATTTAAGATGGAACCCATGTGGTTTAAAGAGACTTCTTTAGAGTAAATTGAACAAACAGCTGCCACATGTGGGTCAAGTTTTATTTAAACCAAATAAAACGCTGAGTCACAAAGTCCTCTGTTAGACATCTTTGAAATAATGCAGTGTTTCTTCTCCCCCCACAGGGAACCGTAAATCAGGTCTGTCTCTGACATGGAAGGAGCCTCTGCCTGACCCTCTGTATGAGTTCTATCATGAGGGAACCATCCCGTCTCCCGGCAGCGCTGACTCCAACCCTTACGTGAGCCTGGAGAGCCCCCCTCCGTCTCCCCAGCACTCTGACGACCCCACCAGCCCCCTGTCCAGACGCAGGAAGCTCTTTACCTTCTCCAGACCGCCCCGGAGCAGGGACACAGACAGGTTCCTGGACGCTCTGAGTGAACAGCTGGGACACCGTGTCACTCTGGTGGACAACTTCCTCCCTGGAGAGAACGACTATGAGGAGGTGAGAGACAGAGACAGTATATGAAGAGATGGTCACTATGAGGAGGCGAGAGACCGAGACAATATATGAAGAGATAGTCACTATGAGGAGGTGAGAGAGCCAGAGTCACAATTAGACAATGTGAGCCCCAAGAGACTCCTGGAGAATTGGTGTGAAATGTTAATGATACCAGATCAAATTCGCCAACAGGCCATCCGTGCCTACAGTAGTGTCATTGTGTGAAGAAACTGTTATGTACAACAAATTATTAGAGAATCTACAGTGTAGTAAATACAATGTTTATGAATAGGATACAGACGGTACAGTATGTGAAGTTGTTATTGTGTCAACAGATACAGTATTTATGGAGTTGGAAAAGATTACATACATTATCGCCGTACAATAAAAGTTGATTATAAGGTTTGTGCAGACTATTCAGGATGCATACCGTGATAAAGTGACCATCAGATTATACAGTATGTGTGCGTCTGATTGTAAGGTTTCTGAACACTGTAGGTTATAAGATGTAAATCAGATGACATGGTGTGTCTGATTATAAAGTGTGAGATTGATGATTATCTGCTGTGTCCAGATGAGTTTCCAGGATGAGCAGGAAGTGAGCTACCTCCCCCGCCAGCTGAGCAGTGCCAGCAGTGAGGACCTCAGCAGCAACGATGACGCCACCTCCCTCACCTACTCCTCCGGCTCCGAACACATCCCCATCCCCCCGCCCCCCCAGAGCGCCCCGCCGCCTCCGCCCTTCCCCACCCCCCTACCTCCGCCACCATTCGGCTTCTCCGACCCCCTCCCCATTACCCCGGTCCTCTCTCACTTTTCCCCCGAACATATCCCCCGGGCGCGCATGGCCTTCCAGCCGCAGCACCCAATCATCCCCCCTCCCCCGCCCGCTCCACGGGCCTTCACGTACAACAGACCGACCATACACAAGGTGCTGCCGACCAAGGATGAGCTACAGGGCCGTTTCCACCACCAAGCGACCCAGATGACTCTCCCACTGGCCCCTTGCTACTCTCCCCAGCCCTCTCGCCCCAGGAACCTGCCCCGCCAGACCAGCCAGCCTCAGCCCCTGACCCAGCCCATCCTGTGTCCCCAGCCCTCCCCTCAGCTCAACAGGCAAAGCCAGCTCGCCCTCCAGAGGCACCACCAGCTTCACCACCAACCCTACCAGCCCCAGCTGAGCCACAGCCTGCCCCCCCAGGCCCCTCACCTGTCCCAGCCCCAGAGTTACCCTCCCCAGCCCCCTCACTCACAGACCTACGAGACCCCCATCTCAGTGTCAGAACTCCAGAAACACAAGGTGCCCCCACCGCCCCCTCCACCACTGCCGCCCCCCTGCGACCCGCCTCCACTGCCCAATTCCAGTCCCTGTGCTGGGGACACCAACCACATGAGTGTCAAGAGGCTACGCTGGGAGCAGGTGGAGAACTCTGAGGGGACCATCTGGGGACAGGTACTTGTGGAGTCTATTATACTACCCCGGGAACCTGGAATCAGTACTGTTTGTTGTTGTTGTTATTGTTGTTTTTGTTGTGTTAAGAAATGTATTGACAGATACTTTGTCTGACTTAGCTTGGAGAGGACCCTGACTATGACAAGCTGAGTGACATGGTGAAGTATCTCGATCTAGAGCTGCACTTTGGTACCCAACAGAGTTCCAGTAAGTTCTTTATTATGACCTCTTTTCATCAAACATCTCATAGTGTCCACCTCTATGATAGCATATTTTTTTATATTGTCCTTCTACCGTCATTGTCTCTGATTTGATATTTATTTATTTTAACAGGGAGTCCCATTGAGACTAAGGTCTCTTTTGCAAGGGAGTCCTGCATATATAATGCAATATAATGATTTTATATCATTGCTGTGTAAGAGTACATCACATTCATTAATTCAACATGGCTTGTTTTGTGTTTCATTGTATTGCTGATATTCCATGTTGTTCTTATGCCTTCACAGCTCACCAAGTTGTCCCATGGTCTACTAAACTCCTCCATTCACCTGCTCATCAAATCCATTCTCCATACGGCACCACCTCCCATCCCATCCCTCCCTCTCTTCTCTCATTACCCATCCATCTTTAGTGCCTGTTAGTGTTTCCAACCCTGGTGCCTGGAGAGCAGCATCCTTACACTGTGATTAAATGTGTCAGTCTCTCTTCCAGAGCCAGTCTTCCTGCCCGAGAGCTTTAAAAAGAAAGACGTGGTAGAGATTCTGTCTTATAAGAAGGCCTACAACGCCTGTGAGTATGACCATGCCGTAGCCCCCAGGGATCTGAACCTTTATCTCAATGATCTGAACTTACCCTCTAGGGCCAGGTGGCTCAAACACGGGTTTTTACAGAAGCAATTGAATGGTGTTGTTGTTGTTTTTGATCAATGAAGGTCTGTATTTATTGTCAATGACTGTTTTGTACTGTGTTTTCTGTGAACCCCAGGAAGAGTATCAGTTGCTAATGTAACAGATCCAAATAAACCTTGTCTCCTCCATCCCTCCATTCCATTCCTCCTCTCCCCAGCCATCCTGATCGCCCACCTGAAGCTGTCTCCAGGTGAGCTGCGCAAGGTACTGATGACAATGACCACAGACAGGCTAGAGCCGGCCCACATCAAGCAGCTGCTGCTCTACGCCCCCGATGACCAGGAGGTCAAACAGTACCAACGCTTCGACCAGGACTCCGCCAAACTCAGCGACCCTGACCAGTTTGTCCTGCAGGTAACTGAGACACTGTTGTGTCAATGTGTCCCAAATGGTGGGTCGGGAGCCACTGGTGGTTTCAGCCAATGACATTGTCTATATTGGCCCAGTCAATCCCTCTAGGCCAGGGGTGTTCAACTCTTATCCTACGATGTCCAGAGACTGCTGGCTTTCTGTTCTATCTGATAATTAACTGGTGTGCCAGGTGAACTGGCTTAGAGGTCCAGAGTTGAGTTTGAGGGCTCTAGGCTGTGGCTAGAATGTTAAAAAATATATATTTCAGTATTTTACTGTATAAAATAGTAGTAGTTTACTACAGTAGTATGCTACTATACTAGCAATAGTAACAATATTTTTCAAGTTCATAATCTGTGTGTGCCCAGATGCTGATGGTCCCTGAGTATAAGACTCGTCTGCGGAGCCTCCATTTTAAGACGACCCTGCAGGAGAAGACAGAGGAGATGAAGGCTGGATACGAATGTATCTACAAGGCCTCAGTGGAACTCAGGAGCAGCAAGAAACTGGCCAAGATCCTCGAGGTAATAAAACTACTGTAACTCGCTCGATGAGAGTGGAATATAGTAGCTTAATGATTGAGAAATGGCAAACAACTATCTTGTTTATTTCATATTATTTATGGTACTGTGCTGTCAAAATCTAAGGTTATTAAAGAACCAGGATGATTTAAGACCAAAGAACCAAGATGATTCAGTTAAGAATTGCAATTTTGAAGATTTGTCTGTCTGTAAAATCATATAGGATAAGGTAATAAGAAACAGACTCAGAGGTACGCATAATGTTTTTTATCATGTCCTGTGGTCCTCTGGTCCTATCATGTATCGTGGTCCTCTGTAGCTCAGCTGGTAGAGCACGGCGCTTGTAACGCCAAGGTAGTGGGTTCGATCCCCGGGACCACCCATACACAAAAAAAATGTATGCACGCATGACTGTAAGTCGCTTTGGATAAAGGCGTCTGCTAAATGGCATATTATTATTATTATGTCGTGTTACCTGTAAACTGTTTCTAAACCTCTGTTTCTGTCGACAGTTTGTGCTGGCAATGGGGAATTACCTGAATAATGGTCAACCCAAGACAAACAAAACCACTGGCTTTAAGATAAACTTTCTCACTGAGGTATGGATGGATGTTCATGCTCTCACAGACTGTGATTTAACCTCATTTGCCTCTATAGCAGTGGTTCTCAAACCTCTCCTCTGGGAAACCCAGACGTTTCTCAATTTTGTTGTAGCCCTGAACTAACTCACCTGATTCACCTAGTCAAGGGCTTGAGGATTAGTTGACAATTTGTATCAGGTGTGCTAGCTGTGGAATAGTTAAACTACATGGAACGAGAGGTTTGTATCAGGTGTGCTAGCTGTGGAATAGTTAAACTACATGGAACGAGAGGTTTGTATCAGGTGTGCTAGCTGTGGAATAGTTAAACTACATGGAACGAGAGGTTTGTATCAGGTGTGCTAGCTGTGGAATAGTTAAACTACATGGAACGAGAGGTTTGTATCAGGTGTGCTAGCTGTGGAATAGTTAAAATACATTGAACGACTTGGGGTCCCCGAGGAGAGGTTTGATAACCCCTTGTGTTATCTTTGCCTTGGAGTTGACCTCTTTCTAATGCCAAATCCTATCGCACCTTCCTTCTTACAGCTCAGCACCACTAAAACAGTGGATGGTAAATCCACCTTCCTCCACATTCTTGCCAAATCGCTATGCCAACACTTCCCGGAACTGCTGAACTTTGCCAGGGACCTTACAACCGTGCCACTCGCAGCCAAAGGTACAGTAAGACGATACCCCACAATGTTCTTTACCTGGCTCTGTCCTTCAGCTGGACTCTGAGGTTCACTTTTTTTATTGAAATTTCTCTGCAGTGAATCAGCGAGTCCTGACAGCTGAGCTGGGTGACCTCCACTCCACCATCCAGGACATCAGGACAGCCTGTCAGATGATCCCTGCCACGGCTGAGGACCACTTCGCTGCCGTCATGAGTGTATCTTTTTATCAACAACAACAAAGCCCTTCACAACAGAACATGTCACACGCACATATAATCATAGTACACAGTATAGTTAGCGTGTGCTACACAGTAACACACTGTAGTAATTAGTAGTAAGTAATTACACTGTAATTGTATATAATTACACCATAAATAACAATAGTCAGGATATTACTAGTCAGAATGTTTCACTGTGCTTCAAATGGTCTGACAGTTTGACGGTTTTACCCTTGATCCTGGAGATAAAGGGCTTCCTGGAGAACAGTCACCCAGCGGTTCAGTCTCTGGACTCTCTGCAGCTGAGAGCCATGGACGAGTTCACTAAGGTGGCCTCTTACTTCGGCGAGGACAGCAAGGCCACCTCCACAGAGGCCTTTTTCGCAATTTTCGCTGAGTTTACTTCCAAGTTTGAGGTGAGCCGGTAGCCATAGTGATGCCCTTGATACAGTGAGGGAAAAATGTATTTGATCCCCTGCTGATTTTGTACGTTTGCCCACTGACAAAGATATGATCAGTCAGGTTTATTTGAACAGTGAGAGACAGAATAACAACAAAAAAATCCAGAAAAACGCATGTCAAAAATGTTATAAATTGATTTGCATTTTAATGAGGGAAATAAGTATTTGAACCCTCTGCAAAACATGACTTAGTACTTGGTGGCAAAACCCTTGTTGGCAATCACAGAGGTCAGACGTTTCTTGTAGTTGGCCACCAGGTTTGCACACATCTCAGGAAGGATTTTGTCCCACTCCTCTTTGCAGATCTTCTCCAAGTCATTAAGGTTTCGAGGTTGACGTTTGGCAACTCGAACCTTCAGCTCCCTCCACAGATTTTCTATGGGATTAAGGTCTGGAGACTGGCTAGGCCACTCCAGGACCTTAATGTGTTTCTTATTGAGCCACTCCTTTGTTGCCTTGGTCGTGTGTTTTGGGTCATTGTCATGCTGGAATACCCATCCACGACCCATTTTCAATGCCCTGGCTGAGGGAAGGAGGTTCTCACCCAAGATTTGACGGTACATGGCCCCGTCCATCGTCCCTTTGATGCGGTGAAGTTGTCCTGTCCCCTTAGCAGAAAAACACCCCCAAAGCATAATGTTTCCACCTCCATGTTTGACGGTGGGGATGGTGTTCTTGGGGTTATAGGCGGCATTCCTCCTCCTCCAAACACGGCGAGTTGAGTTGATGCCAAAGAGCTCGATTTTGGTCTCATCTGACCACAACACTTTCACCCAGTTCTCCTCTGAATCATTCAGATGTTCATTGGCAAACTTCAGACGGGCCTATATATGTGCTTTCTTGAGCAGGGGGACCTTGGATTTCAGTCCTTCACGGCGTAGTGTGTTACCAATTGTTTTCTTGGTGACTATGGTCCCAGCTGCCTTGAGATCATTGACAAGATCCTCCCGTGTAGTTCTGGGCTGATTCCTCACCGTTCTCATGATCATTGCAACTCCACGAGGTGAGATCTTGCATGGAGCCCCAGGCCGAGGGAGATTGACAGTTCTTTTGTGTTTCTTCCATTTGCGAATAATCGCACCAATTGTCACCTTCTCACCAAGCTGCTTGGCGATGGTCTTGTAGCCCATTCCAGCCTTGTGTAGGTCTACAATCTTGTCCCTGACATCCTTGGAGAGCTCTTTGGTCTTGGCCATGGTGGAGAGTTTGGAATCTGATTGATTGATTGCTTCTGTGGACAGGTGTCTTTTATACAGGTAACAAGCTGAGATTTGCCCATACACAAAAATGTATGCACGCATGACTGTAAGTCGCTTTGGATAAAAGCGTCTGCTAAATGGCATATTATTATTATTATTATTATTAGGAGCACTCCCTTTAAGAGTGTGCTCCTAATCTCAGCTCGTTACCTGTATAAAAGACTCCTGGGAGCCAGAAATCTTTCTGATTGAGAGGGGGTCAAATACTTATTTCCCTCATTAAAATGCAAATCAATTTATAACATTTTTGACATGCGTTTTTCTGGATTTTTTTGTTGTTATTTTGTCTCTCACTGTTCAAATAAACCTACCATTAAAATTATAGACAGATCATTTCTTTGTCAGTGGGCAAACGTACAAAATCAGCAGGGGATCAAATACTTTTTTCCCTCACTGTAGGTGTCTGACCGTACAATTTGACAGCATTCAAGTGCATCTGTGACTTATGTATAATGATGATTGGTTCATGTTTTCCAGAGAGCACTGAATGAGACCCAGGCCACAGAGAACCCCTGCAGCCCCAGAGTGGCCTCTCCCCTGGCCTGGTAGAGACGAGAGACTGGATAACCCCTCTGCTCTCCTCAACCAAAGTGCCAAGACAACACAAAGAAACAGTTACAGCTACTGGGACACAAACAACATGATCTTCAACACTGCGGAATGACCTATGGCCAGGAGTTCATCCTGACCATGTGATCTGACCAGAAAGAACACTGAGCCCTAGGGCCCACAGTTGTCCCTGGTAAGGTCAAGTGGCACAATAAATTAGTAATGAAGATTAATATGTTTAGATAATAGGAGTATATATTTGATATTGGATTATATGAAATTTAAATTATATTGAAATTGTAAAGCATAGATGTATATGAAAAAGACCATGACATTTTAGATGGCATATAGTCAAACGTATATGAATGTTATCTAGAGCTGAGCACTCTATTCTACAGATGGACTTGATCTGCAGTGCACAACAGAAACTCATATGCCATTAATACATACTCACTGCCTCTTAGATTATGTGATGATAGAATGCAGTATTAACCTACCAAAACAAAAAATAATGCCACACTCCTGAGGGTTTTAAGTGTTTTACAGTATGATGTAACCACATGAAATAAGAGGGTTAACCCACTGGGGCTAATATATGAATAGCTGCTAACGGAAAGACATCAATTCATTTTAGCATTGAGTGGTCTAGGCGGCTCTTTCTGTCACTGTGGTTGTTACTGATGAACCGTCCATCTCACTGCCATAACTGCACCTGTATTTTTATCTTGTTTTAGAACAACTGTTCACTGTTTTCTGATGTTCATTTAAAGCTGTTTTGATGGTATTTCTTTAGTACTGTACGGGTTTCTACTTTCCCTCCATAATTCCTTTTTACATTGGAATTTCAGTCAGAGCTGCCATCCAATGAAAATACAGATGTATTTATTTACAGACCTATTGTACCAGGCTTGCAATTTGTCATCATGTTCAAACAGACACTGCTACACATTTAAATCTTGCCACTAGTGCAGTACAGTGTTGACAACTGTCCAAAGCATTTGCATGTTGATATAGGTGTTGTTTTGTGTTAAAATAATTGTATATCTGGATTTGTTTACTTTTATTCTATTCTGACAAGTTGGGTCTGAAATGTAGGCCTATTATAACATTTGGTCGATTTAAGTTTATTGTTCATTTATTTAAATGTTTATTTTGTAAATGTGTGTTTTATATGTTTTCATTGATATTATTGGAGTACTTTGTATAGTAAAAAAAATATTGACTTTTTATGTTGGCCATATGGTTGCTTCTGGATCAGTTGTATTTCTTTTGGATCTGTAAAAAGACATGAATGCTTGACAAATAAAACTGCTTGATACCCTCGAGCTTCTTTGGCGCTAATGACAATCATGGACCAAATGAAGTGGAATTTGTCTCGTGGTGATGCATTTGCCATAGGAACGGGGAAGTGAAGTGAAATGAAAAACATTACTTGTTTCAAAAAAGTCTAAAAAAATAAATAGCGGAAAAGTGGTGCGTCCATATGTGTTCACCCTCTTTGCTATGAAGCCCCTAAATAAGATCTGGTGCAACCAATTACCTTCAGAAGTCACATAATTAGTTAAATAAAGTCCACCTGTGTGCAATCTAAGTGGCACATGATCTGTCACATGATCTCAGTATATATACACCTGTTCTGAAAGGCCCCAGAGTCTGCAACACCACTAAGCAAGGGACACCACCAAGCAAGCGGCACCATGAAGACCAAGGAGCTCTCCAAACAGGTCAGGGACAAAGTTGTGGAGAAGTACAGATCAGGGTTGGGTTATAAAAAAATATCTGAAACTTTGAACATCCCATGGAGCACCATTAAATCCATTATTAAAAAATTGAAAGAATATGGCACCACAACAAACCTGCCAAGAGAGGGCCGCCCACCAAAATTAACAGCCCAGGCAAGGAGGGCACTAATCAGAGAGGCAACAAAGAGACCAAAGATAACCCTGAAGGAGCTGCAAAGCTCCACAGCGGAGATTGGAGTATCTGTCCATAGGACCACTAATAATAATAATAATAATAATAATAATAATAATAATAATAATAATATGCCATTTAGCAGACGCTTTTATCCAAAGCGACTTACAGTCATAACTAAGCCGTACACTCCACAGAGCTGGGCTTTACGGAAGAGTGGTCAGAAAAAAGCCATTGCTTAAAGAAAAAAATAAGCAAACACGTTTGGTGTTTGCCAAAAGCCATGTGGGAGACACCCCAAACATATGGAAGAAGGTACTCTGGTCAGATGAGACTAAAATTCAGCTTTTTGGCCATCAAGAAAAACGCTATGTCTGGATGAAAACCAAACACCTCTCATCACCCCGAGAACACCAATCCCCCCAATGTTTTTAATCGGCAGGGACTGGGAAACTGGTCAGAATTTAAGGAATGATGGATGGCGCTAAATACAGGGAAATTCTTGAGGGAAACCTGTTTCAGTCTTCCAGAGATTTGAGACTGGGACGGAGGTTCACCTTCCAGCAGGACAATGACCCTAAGCATACTACTAAAGCAACACTTGAGTGGTTTAAGGGGAAACATTTAAATGTCTTGGAATGGCCTAGTCAAAGCCCAGACCTCAATCCAATTGAGAATCTATGGTATGACTTAAAGATTGCTGCACACCAGCGGAACCCATCCAACTTGAAGGAGCTGGAGCAGTTTTGCCTTGAAGAATGGGCAAAAATCCCAGTGGCTAGATGTGCCAAGTTTATAGAGACATACCCCAAGAGACTTGCAGCTGTAATTGCTGCAAAAGGTGGCTTGACAAAGTATTGACTTTGGGGGGGTGAATAGTTATGCATGCTCAAGTTCTGTTTTTTTGTCTTATTTCTTGTTTGTTTCACAAAAATATTTAGCATCTTCAAAGTGGTAGGCATGTTGTGTAAATCAAATTATACAAACCCTCCAAAAATCCATTTTAATTCCAGGTTGTATGGCAACAAAGTAGGAAAAACGCCAAGGGGGGTGAATACTTTCACAAGCCACTGTATATCCCAAATGTATCATTCATTTGATGGAGGTATGTTGATAGTTAACTATTTTACTTTGCTTTGATGATCTATAATAGCCTATTGCTATTCGTATTATAAGTTGCATTTGTTTGGTTTTAGTTCTCATCAGAAGTTCTCCACATGATTCTGGAAGATCTGAATGACATGAAGAAAAGCCCAAAGTAAGATTTCCTCTGACTCATCATTGAGGCATGGTCCTTGCTTTGCTCTGTTATCGGACTGTGGTTGTTTTTGGCCCACTGAAGGAGGTGCGTATCCTGGTGGTGTCTCATTGCGTGCCGAGTAATATGTTCCCATCGTGGGTTACCGCTTCGTGACGCTGCCCCTTAGCCTTCAGGACCCCACCCCACAGACCCAGCCCGTAGAGACCCTGGTCCCAGACAGCCTGGCCATGATCTGTGCATGCCTACTCAAACGCAGGGCAAAGGAGATGCTAAACACTTGTGGTGAATGTCCACATCATTGTTACATGTCAATTTGTCCACATCACAGACATACCCATTTTAAGACAAATCCATAATTTCCTTTGTAAGGTATTTTGATATGATGTATGTAAGCCCTCCACATTTTTTGGTATCTTTGAGGAGGGGAGTGTCACAGGCCTGTCGTGTGTGTGTGTTGTTCTATAACAGGGGTATTCAACTCTTACCCTACGAGGTCCAGAGCCTGCTAGTTTTGTTTTACCTGAATTGCACACACCTGGTGTCCCAGGTCTTAAATCAGTCCCTGATTAGAGGGGAGCAATGAAAAAATGCAGTGGAACTGGCATTGAGGTCTAGATTTGAGTTTGAGGGTTCAATAGGTTAGCTGTTCAGTGTGTGTGTGTGATTCTATAGGGTAACTATTCAGTGTATCTGTGTGTGTTACAGGATAGCACTTCAGGCAGGACGCTCAGGAGCAGGCTTTACTGTTAGAGGAGGATACAGTCATCTACCTCTGTCAGAGTAAGGTGCTGCACTCCCTATCCACCTTCCTACAAACCTACACCAAGCCTACCAACATCCTCATGGACTCTGGTAAATTATTTGTGTGTATGTGTGTGTTTTATCTAGGGCTAGATACGCATTATAGCACAATTTAAATGTAAAGGTCATTTCCGATTGAGCCGACATTTGCAGTATTTACTGTGAATGCAGTCTCCGCGAACGCGGGAACATTGCCTTTATATTTCAAACACGCTATAGCACAGATCTTCCCCAGTCCGGATTGAAGCTACACCTTAGTCTTGAATCAGAATTTTTTTTTTTAACAACTATTCGTTTTTTATTTTAGAAATCATGTGGCCGACACACCGCAGATTTAATGGTAGCAGGAGAATGAAGAAATTATTACTAGACAATCGTCCTCCCACAATTTTCTTACTGATTTTGTGTGTGCATGTATGTGAGTGATCAAGCCATGACTCACAACGATTTCAAATTTTTTCTTCATTTACTTTATTTTATTCGGAAAGGGAGTATAACCAAGCAGTCATTTTACCTTTGATTTATTTATTGTTTAAGCTCAGTCTGCATACAAAACTAGCCGAGCTCAAAACGCAGCTTTAACAATTGTAGTTTAATGCCATTTGTTCAGAGCCTCGAAAACAAGGTACTCTTTCTGCAGAAGGATAAGGCAGCAAGTTAAAGGAAAATAATAATAATAAGAGATAGAAGGGAATCTCAGCAAGACTACATGGATGATGATTCTCTCTGAAAAGCAGTACAAATACTGAACATGTTTTCAGGGCAACTGAAGCCTCCAGATATGTGCCCTTTAGTTGATACCATTCAGGGTCTGTTCTCTAGGAGCACAACCCTGCATTATATTCAAGGAAAAAGCAACGTGTATAAAAATAAAAGATAATGAAGCTTTTCTGGTCTAGAATCCAACACCACCTCACTACTAGGTTGTTACATTGGTTTGTGTGTAAAACCCAGCTCAGTGGAAAAGGTAGAGCAGAATGATCTTCCATATAGACACCTGTTCACTGGAAAGCAAGCGCTTGTGGGGTTTAGACTTGGTTCAAGTGCAATATCAACTGTTGAAGTAATTCACTAGTCAGATGACAAGGTAGCTACAGTATAAGCACTTAAAACAGTCCTTTCCTACATTCACTTATACAGGAACTGGCACTTTAATGCCCCAGCAACATCGGCGTAAACACAGAAGGTTAGGAAGGCACCTACAAGCCAAGAGGATCAGCATGTATACTGAAAGTATATAGACCTACCCCTGCTACAACGAGTTATGGAACCAGTAAGGCATGCTTCAGAAAACTGCATGATTATTAACTCAAGCTACAAGGAATGTGTTTTAGGAAATAAATACAGAGAGCGAAGGATGGGTATCATACAAAAACAGGGATAAAAAGGTATAAGTGTGTGAGAGACTGGAAACCTGCAGTGACCAGCTACATTTCAGCAATAATTATTATTTTGTTTGGTTTCTACTTTTACCCACATTTGCTGTGCTTTACATTTACAAATAGTATTTTTCAAGGACATCATCAAGAACAACACACCTCACACCAATATCAAAGTTGTCTGTCAGTCCACTGTTAACAACCCACTCTACTAGCAGTCCCTTAAGCATCTTAAAATAATTCCATATGCTAGCTTAGAAATCCAGCCCAGGGCCCTTATTAAGGTGCAACCTCCCATGGAAATGCATACAGTTTCCATTCCAAACCTCTTTATTGCTGTGCATCATCCCCAAAAAATCTACAAAGCTTCATCAGTGCTACAGAGTTACGATTTCCTGGTGGGGAGTGTCCAGGGGGGAGTCCTGTTCTGTAGTTCCACTGGGGTGGTTGAGTTGATTGTATGAAGTTGTAGCTGTAACAGGGCTGGGGTAGTGCGGACCAAGGGGGTGATGGTGATGAGAAAATTAGTGTGTGGAAGACACCGGGAGGTGGAGTTGGGAGAGAGCAGCAGAGGTGTGGTGATCTGAGGGGAGCTTGAGGTAGAAGTTGCCACTAACCACAGGTCTAGGACCAGATCACCCTACCCCTAGTCCTACAGTTAACCATTAGGGGATGAAACTAATATCTGGACCTGTGGTTAGGGTCAACTTCTACCCACACCTGGAGAGGAGATTGAGAGGGGACAGAGAGCCAATGCCAGTCCTCTTCCTTATAGGACGGTACTCTCTGTGTCCAGGTCTGAATCTTTGGGCTGGGGCACGGACGTCATGGGGGCCATGGAGGGGGCGGTCACTGGCTGCTGGTCCACAGCAAACTCAGGCACGAAGGCTCGGGTCAATCCTTTGAGAGACAGCACTGGGTCTGGACAGGACAGAGACATAGTGAAATGTTAGTGCTACAGCTGACTGAGGAGTTAATGTTAAAAGTCTGCTAAGCTGTAGTTGTTTGTTGAGTGATTGTATAGAATCATCCTTTAGCTAAATATTGTGGATTAACTAAGTAAAAGTATTAAGAATTAAATTAGTAGAAATGCCTGAAGGGGAAAACGAAATAGTGGATTGTAAAATCATCGAAAGGTGACTTGTGTTCAATGTTAGTATGTTTTGGCAAGGATGGTTGACATGCTTAAAAAAAAACAAGCAAAATGCAAATTCAACCTCCAGTACAGACCATCACATCCCCCATGCTACTACCTTCAAGACAATAATCTGAAGGATCTGACAGCCAAACAGTGGCTTCAACCTATGCAATCTATTACCACTGTTTACCATTTTCCATTGGCTAAAAGATCAAAACAGGAAAATAGCAGTGCACCATCAAGTAGCGTTAAGTGCCAGCCACACTATGTAGCATATCAGAGATGACGCTGAGACAACAGATTTATATTTGAACAGAGTCATGCTAACGCTATCCACATTCCAAACCACATTACTGCCATCATCAGCACTGAGTTAAAGAGAGCCTCATGCTTCAAATGCATCCAAGGCTTGCACCTAAGTACAATCCTGTTCCATGCATACCAGAACACTAAAACCTGATGCTGTTGGGTTGCCAAACTAAAACACATCCAAGTCAAGTTAGGCGTTAGGCATGCAGTGTGTTTAGCCTAAAGTTAATATGTATGAAAGGCTATGATCATGCTAGAATGATATTCTGATGTTGATGTACAATAGTAAAGGCCAAGTCTTCCAATCAAGATGACAACAATGACTTAACAAAAAAAAAAAAAACATTTCGAGAGGGCGAACAAATGCAATTGAAGGGTTTGCAAAAGACATCCTGACACAATCAAATTTTAAAAAGTGTATATTCTGCCAATTCGATGAATCAAATCGGTTTTTAGTTTGCGGTATCCTTTCATCATTTACAGACCAACCATTAGAGATGTCCTTTGCAAATCACACATCAAAATGTTACTGACATTTAAATGATTTAATAATGAAGGTTGAATGTCATGATGATTCACGACCAATGGGAACAATTGGAAAAGCAGGCACAAGTGGTAGGTTTCTAAAAGTATGTTGTGGTAATGGAGTAATGCAAAAAAAATGGATGGAGTACAGGAGCTGCAAAATGCAAGTATCACCTGACAAACCTTTCATAAATGCTCCTTAACCTGTGGACACAGGACTTTTAGAGATAAAACATTGTCAATGTACTTTCAACACTAGAGCAAAAGGAGGTACTGAATACTGAACCAATACTATAAACTGAAAGAAGGGATTGTTGTGATGTCTGTTCTGTCTGTTTATAGACTGTTGTGAATGTATTTCTGTGGCGTGTTGCCAAATGAATCTCCCTTCATGGGACAATAACGCATCACTTGACTGGACTCACCCATGATTTTGTAGGCTGTGCTGCAGATCCCGTTGGTATCATTTCCCTGTGTGGGGGGCTGAGGGGGAGGAGGGATGTTGGGTCTGTTTCTGGGTTTGGGGACGGGGCGCGGCCGGGGGAGGGAGCCTGACTGAAAGGGCGAGGGGGAGCAAGGATGGGCACCGGGTATGTCATGGGGGGCGGTGGAGGGCGGAGGGGTGTCAGGTGGGGTAGGGGTATCTGGAGGAGACTGGTCCGCCCCCGGGTGGTCTCCTGTGGGCTGGCTGAGGGCCCTAGGGTGGGGCGGGGGACTGAATTGTGAGGGTGTGGGGGGCTGTGGGGGCGGGTGGTTGGGGGCCTGGATGGGAGGCTGGTTGCTTGATTGCCGGCGGGGGGTGGTGGAGGCCTGGGGGGTGGGGGAGGTAGGAGAGTGGCTTGAGGAGGAGAGGGGTCTGGGAGAGGGGCTGAGGGACTGGCCCTGGCCCTGGCCTGAGAAGGGGTGTTGGTTGGTGGGGTTACTGGGCTGGCCTGAAGGGGGGTTGTGCGGCTTGGGAGGGGCAGGGGCCGGCTTCTTTGTACCTGGATAGTGGAGAGAGGTGGACTTCAGAAAATATCTTATGTCTACAAATACTTTATTTTAGGCTACTTGAAATTGCATGTCTACGTCTAATAGGGGAGCTATACTGGGCGTCACAAAAACAGTGGGCTTTCAGCTGCTACACTGGACTCGTAACTATAGCCAGCCTGAGCAGAGCCCAAGCCACTTTCTCCGGCATGAGGCGCGCATTAAATTCCTAAAAATAGAACCAGAGCGCAATTTTACGCTAAGCAGCGCAGGCCTCTTACAGAGCTGCGTTGCTTACACACAGGTTTCATTCAAATGAATAGGAGTGTCTTACACTCTGAAAAAGTTACGCATCCAGTGTAGCATGCTTGTAAATCTATGTCAAATGTAACAATATAACTGCTAGTGCAAATTACCTTGTAACAAGAGGCTTACTAATGGAAAAGAAAATAATAGGTTCTTCATTAACATTTCCTCATGATACCATAATGCATATAGCTCAAAATAAATGTCAAACAACCTAATAAAGGTGAGCTGATTCGCTTTAAGGAGTGGGTGTCTCACCTCTGCGCATCATGTGTGGACTGGGCCCCATGGATCCAGCCCCAGGGCCTCCCACAGCTCCCCCTCCTACGGCTGGGCTGGCTGTGCCCGGGTGGCCCCCTCCTGAACCGTTCCTCTGGTGGAGGGTCGGGGTGGAGGTGGGTTCACGCTTTGGGGTGCTTAACAGACAGACAGAGGTCATCATTTAAGTACAGCACTCAGATTTTAGCGTAGTGCTATGAAAATGTCCACGATGAAATTGAAGGCCTGTTCTGTGAGCTTTTTGTCCTTAACTGCACTGGGCGGTGTTTTCGGTTTACCTTCTATATTCTGTCCAATGGATCAATAGAACAGTCTGGAACTGAGATTGAATGGAATCCTTTCATAAACATCCTTCAAAAGTTACATAAGCTCAATGAGAGGACAGAACTAATGGCCAAACAACATTTCTGCTGATTCATGTGTTCTAGCCTGAGAGCAGAGGCGTGAGGAGGGCCCTCTGAGGATGGCTGGCTCACACAAACCATTGTTGTACAGAGCCAGTGGTCTGAACGGAGATGTACCCACAGTGTTATTATAATGATTACTTGTTAGTTGTTTGAGGAAAATGCAGTTAGACAGTGAGAGAAACACTCTAGGAAAATAATAAGTGAGGCAGAAACCCATGTGGTCACTTCAACATTTTCTATGCTCTGTAGTCATTTTCCACTCAAATAAAACAATTTTTTTTGCATTAAAATTACCATAAATCGTATATATTTGTACAAGAGCAGTGACAACATAAACAGTGCACACACACTTATCAACAATTTATCATCAAAGGTTGCAGGCAAAAGGGTATTTCCTTCCCATGCAGTGGAGTGGCATGCGTGTCTGTGCTCCCCAGTGCACTACACACCCTTACCTGAGTTCCTCAGCGGTAGTAGCTAGAAGCTGCTGCGCTGCCACCAGGGCAGCCATACCCAGTGCCAGGCTAGGCTGGCAGCCCTCCAACGGCATGCCCCCCAGTGGGGCCTGGAGCTCGGCCATGCACCCTGTGACCTGCCCAGGCCCTGGGGTCTCCACCGGGGGTAAGGGGGGCTGGAAGGCAGGTGAAGCATGCTGCTTTCTACCTAAGGTGTTGCTGCCTCTACGGGGGACGGTGTTATGGTCCGACAGTTTGTTAGCAAAACTACAGAGAGGAGAGAGGACAGACAGACGGCAGAGCCACATTGAGAAAGAAACCAGGGCGACAGGACAGAATCACCAAGTCCCAGAGTATAGTCGTGGTCAAAAGCTTTGAGAATGACACAAGTATTGGTCTTCACAAAGTTTGCTGCTTCAGTGTTTTTAGATATTTTTGTCAGATGTTACTATGGTATACTGAAGTATAATTACAAGCATTCCATAAGTGTCAATTACATTAAGTTGACAATTGACAATTACATTAAGTTGACAATTATATTAAGTTTATGCAAAGAGTCAATATTTGCAGTGTTGACCCTTCTTTTTCCAAGACCTCTGCAATCTGCTCTGGCATGCTGTCAATTAACTTCTGAGCCACATCCTGACTGATGGCAGTCCATTCTTGCATAATCAATGCTTGGAGTTTGTGGGTTTTTGTTTGTCCACCTGCCTCTTGAGGATCGTCCACAAGTTCTCAATGGGATTAAGGTCTGGGGAGTTTCCTGGCCATGGACCCAATATTTCGATGTTTTGTTCCCCGAGCCACTTAGTTATCACTTTTGCCTTATGGCAAGGTGCTCCATCATGCTGGAAAAGGCATTGGTCGTCACCAAACAGTTCTTGGATGGTTGGGAGAAGTTGCTCTCGGAGGATGTGTTGGTACCATTCTTTATTCATGGCTGTGTTCTTAGGCAAAATTGTGAGTGAGCCCACTCCCTTGGCTGAGAAGCAACCCCACACATGAATGGTCTCAGGATGCTTTACTGTTGGCATGACACAGGACGGATGGTAGCGCTCACCTTGTCTTCTCCGGACAAGTTGTTTTCCGGATGCCCCAAACAATCGGAAAGGGGATTCATCAGAGAAAATGACTTTACCCCAGTCCTCAGCAGTCCAATCCCTGTACCTTTTGCAGAATATCAGTCTGTCCCTGATGTTTTTCCTGGAGAGAAGTGGCTTCTTTGCTGCCCTTCTTGACACCAGGCCATCCTCCAAAAGTATTCGCCTCACTGTGCGTGCAGATGCACTCACACCTGCCTGCTGCCATTCCTGAGCAAGCTCTGCACTGGTGGTGCCCCGATTCCGCAGCTGAAACAACTTTAGGAGACGGTCCTGGCGCTTGCTGGACTTTCTTGGGCGCCCTGACGGCTTCTTCACAACAATTGAACCTCTCTCCTTGAAGTTCTTGATGATC
Source organism: Coregonus lavaretus (assembly GCF_964263955.1). Taxonomy (NCBI): domain Eukaryota; kingdom Metazoa; phylum Chordata; class Actinopteri; order Salmoniformes; family Salmonidae; genus Coregonus; species Coregonus lavaretus. The sequence continues at coordinate 25,018,266 of NC_140012.1, read as the reverse complement.
CGATAAATGGTTGATTTAAGTGCAATCTTACTAGCAGCAATATCCTTGCCTGTGAAGCCCTTTTTGTGCAAAGCAATGATGACGGCACGTGTTTCCTTGCAGGTAACAATGGTTAACAGAGGAAGAACAATGATTTCAAGCACCACCCTCCTTTTAAAGCTTCCAGTCTGTTATTCTAACTCAATCAGCATGACAGAGCGATCTCCAGCCTTGTCAACACTCTCACCTGTGTTAACGAGAGAATCACTGACATGATGGCAGCTGGTCCTTTTGTGGCAGGGCTGAAATGAGGTGGAAATGTTCTTTGGGAATTAAGTTCATTTTCATGGCAGAGGGACTTTGCAATTAATTGCAATTCATCTGAACACTCTTCAGGACATTCTGGAGTATATGCAAATTGCCATCATCAAAACTGAGGCAGCAGACTTTGTGAAAATTAGTATTTGTGTCATTCTCAAAACTTTTGACCACGACTGTAGAGAGAGAGCGTGAGAAAGAGAGCGAGAGATACTCCAAACCAAATAGTCAAAAGGGATGTTATGTAGATTTGTAGTATAAAGCCACAAAGATAAACTAGAAGCAACTAGAAGCCTATAGCACTAAACAAGACATCCAGAAATACACTTAAAAAAGACCCCCATGTAAGTAGTGATAATCAGCAGAGCTACCAATCAAACCAAACATTCAAAGTGTAAATTAATGTATTATTGGTTGAGTTATACAAGTGAAAATCATTTCGATTTAAATAGCATATCCTCAGCTCAGAGCATTGGCAGGTATAGGTTCTGTCCTTGACCTTTCACCCCATGGCAGTTCCAAGTAGAGGGATGGAGCTAGTAGTGATGGGGTGCTGCTGTTAGGGCTGTGGCGGTCACACAATTTTCTGACTGTTAATAAACACATTTAGCATCTTCTGGCTTCCACGCATAGCCTACAAGCCACTGATGCAGACCTTTGGAACATCTACATTTAAAATAGTCATACATAAATCCATGTAATATAGTCTACACCTTCACAATAAATCCATTATTTATTTTAGACAGGTCTAAAGAAACATGATATGAACAAAATGTAGTCTATTTCAGAAGAACAGAATAGCATACTCTGAGTTGTCCTTATGTTAAGTACTGATCTGGCTATGCCATATGGCTGTGGGCTACACTAGTTCATTTAGCACACAAGATTTGCTTAGAATTCCGTAGTATTTTATAGTATGAAGAATACAATTGAATAAAATAGAAAGGATATTTTCTCCAAACGATTTGAGGGAGTACACACATGCAGCTATTCTGTGTTAAACGGTTAACAAATAAACAGCTACTCCTATATGCTTAATTTAGAGTTATTTATGTAACTTTAGTTGTGATACAAATGTTGGGCTATATGTTTTGATTTTTAATACATTCTAAGGCTGCATGATGCGACTAATGATGATTTGAAAAAAGTAGCATGAAAGGCATGAGCTCTGCTTTGTTTTTTTGCGCAGGCTGTACACACTTCATCAGTCTCTCATTCACAATTTGACAAGCACTTGATAATGCCTCGAATTTCCCGGCGGCATCCCCTTTGTGTGGCCGTAATGCCCCCTAAAAAAATCCATGCCTTTTGGGCCAGTGGCTGTTGTGCCCTTGGCCTGAATATAATAATTATAATTCCCTTCTCCCTGTGTGCTGCTTGCTCCAAAGAACCTCTCACTCACATGGCTCTCAGTCACGTGATTCGGGTCTTTCTCACAGGCTACAAGTGAAAACAGACACATCGGGGACGCAACTGAGCGTGTCCTTATCCAATTCCAAGGCGCATATTGAAGATATTGGAAGAACTGTCCACATTTACTTTTCGGCAAACAAGATGAGTAGGCCTAACGAACAGCAAAAGCAAAAGCACAATCTACTATCCCCTATTGTACAAAAGTTGACCTATTCTATTCTGTGCGAGAAATAAATATTCCAAACATAGTCTGGGACAGTTGTGGGATGTGATAGATCCCTAATTAATACAACCACTAGCATCAAAAAAAAACTTTTTTACACAATGAGGCTGATGCAACAGATCACAACATTTAGCTTAAAATGTTGATAAACTATTAGGCTATTTCTTCACATTATAAGCGCAGCAATGCTCACACGGCAGTAGGCTATAAGTGCGAATGTCCCATTAGCGGGAAAACACCATTATCAAAAGTGACCGCAAATGCGATTATGCATGTTATGCTTTTATTGGTGCATTTTTATGGTGAAAATTATCTTCCCCAAATTTGAAACTCACACGCTGCATATGTATGCCAGTTAGGCTCTAAATCTGTTGTAAAGCGGATTAATGTGCTTAATTTTAAGTTATTTGATCACTTTAGTTGTGATACAAACCTTATCAGAACATATAGGCCTATGGGCTAGGCTACATGAGGTATGCTACTATGATTGGAAAAAGTAGCTAAAAAAAAGGTATGCATTGTTTCTTGCCTTACGCTGTGCATCATTCACAAGTGATAATATATCATTAACAAGTGATAGGCTAATATTGTCACCCATCAGACTACTCTTGATTTAATCTTGTCTTTACATACACTAAATAATATATGTGCGAAATTTGTTTTGATTTAGAATGGACCATTATCATGCACCTGTCTCAAAACAGGGGCAGGGGAAAAAATACATGTCATCTATGCACTTAAATAGCGAATGGAGGACGCTTTTCCTGTGGTTTATTTTCGTGCCAGCCAGGTAGGCTATACTCCTGTTGTAAAGAGAAGCAATGTGCTTAATATTAGGAAAGTTGAGAAATAAATATAGTAGGCCTAGCCTATAGAAAGCTGATGGGATCCTCCTCTTTTAATAGAGGCCATCACTCTGTTTTATCAAGCAATTGCATAGCCTATAGAAATGTTGCACAACATGAGCTCATGGGCTCTCATGAAGTGTTTGATTTTCAATACATTTCCATTGATGTCAGAGTGATTAGAGGGACAATAGAGTGCTGAGTACCAGGCAGTTAGCAAGTTAGGTAGGCTACTAATGACCATCAGCAGCATCAGCGCTTGGAGAAGCCTAATTACCGTGACTAAGCGGTCACATCGAATTTGACTGCCTTCATGACTCCTGACCGCCGGTGTGGCGGTAATACGGTCACCGTAAGTAACAGCCCTAGCTGCTGTTGATGGTTACCTGTCCTTGCGAGGGATATCGTTCTCTGGCCCCACCATGCTACCAGGCCTCTTCCTCTCGATGGTGGAACAGTCGTACTCCATTGAGTGGTTGGAAGGAGGGGTGGGCATGGCGAACATCCCCGATACATTAAACTCCACATCTGTGCAAAGGTGGAGAACAGGCAAGTAGAATTCCTTTAGGCGCCATTTAAAAACAAACAGATCCATATTTTTGAGTAGCCTGGGAATCAGATGTATACCACTGAAAGAGCATTCTGATGACATTCCAGCTTCCATTGTTCATGATCCTGTACACAGGAGACCAAGGACCACCCTCCTATGGACCCAGTCAAAGCGGAAGGGTCAAAGGTCATATGTACATACCCTCAGGGAAGAACCAGTCAGCGTGCTGTATGATGGGTTCTATGATGGTCACCACGTGAACAGAGGTAGCAGCAGCCATCTCAGCTAGAGTCCTGCAGGCACAGATGAGAGCAGACATGTTATAGACAAACACTACACGATTTTGACACCAACTTGTGAACATAAACATTTGTTTTTCCAGTTTGAACAGTAAGTAACTCCCCCTATCTCTCCCCCTTTCTCACCCCTCTGTTTTGGCCCACAGCATGTTTGGTCCCAGTACAATGGCGATGTTGCTAGGGGTCATCTTGTTGACATCACTGTCCTGAGCCAGCTTGGACAGGAACTTCACCAGATACCTACAGCACAGGACACAGAGACAGGCACAGGTAAGGCAAACATTAGATTCTAAGAAACAGGGTAACATATCTTCATACTACACACATCTTTATTGTGAAGCAAAGTTGTGTGAACCAGTCCATCTGTTACCCACCTTAGGTTGGCTTTGTTGTTCTTCGGTAGTTGATCACACACAACCCATAGGGCCTGCAGACGCTTGTCTGGCTCTGAAACACTGGGCAGAGAGACAGAGAGACAATCACGGACCTGTTTCATGGTTGCCATAATGTCACTCCTTTTTTTAACTTCATTTCTACTACTTCTCCTTTATTTTATTACTGCTTTACTTGGTTACACTTCCTTTTACAGCTATTGAAGAAGACTGTGTGTGGTGGCTTACTTAGACGCCTGAATCCACTCGTCGTAAAGCTGGAAGCTCATCAGAGGTTCAGGCAGTTCTCTCAGGTAAGACTTCAGGGCTCCTGGAATCAAAGGACAGTTATGTGAGGAATGGTCTGACAGTCATTTCAGTTATATTACTTGAAAACACTTGCTGAAACATGTATAAAACGTTAACATGTATAAAACGTGAGTGGGGGTTAGGACCATACCAGCGACAGCGTGGGGGTCTGAGTAAAACTCCTCCAGCTGTGACGTGGAACAGTCCAGAGCAGCCTTGAGCTTCTTCAGTTTAGAGGCCCCTGCTGCGATCCTAAACAGGCCCTGATACAACAACACAGAGACACGATTGATGAGACAGACACACAGTCCGCAAACAATGCTTAAAAGGAGAAGTTTGCTTTTTTTACAACCAAATCTGTTTTATGTAAATGCAATGTTCTAGAAGGGTCCAGACACTTTTTTGGCGATTTCACTTGTTTTGTTTTTTTACATACCCCAACCAGCGATACACTTCATCATCCTCATTGTGCAGTACGGGGGCTCTGACAGAACATTAACAAATGCCCCAAAAACACCCAAATACGTCCTTTTAGAAACGGAAACGCTCTCAGTATAGTGATACAGGTTTTAAATGTTGTACACATGAAATTGTGTCATTCCGAACTTTATCCGCAACGTTATATTCCATTTTGTACGACTCGAGCAGTTTACCCTATCCAGCAGTTCCACTGTGTAGCCTGCTGCTAGAATGGACAGAGCGGTATCGTTCAAGTCGCAAAAACATAATGGAATATAACGTTGCGGATACATTTCAGAATTACACAATTGTATGTCTACAACATCTAAAAGACCTGCAACACTCTAGCTCCCTGCAGCTGCTGTGGGCGTGTAGTCAAGGACATGGGATAGAGATAAACTTGAGGAATAGATAGACCTGTATTGTTTCAAGTTCTTGTTGCTTCTGAGTAACCTGGTCACACGGCATGAGACAAAGAGCCTCAGAGTGACCACAGTTTTACAGTTCATCCCGTCTTTTATTCTCTTCCAAGAGCACAGTTGTGTGGAGATATGAGCAGTAACGGAACTAACGTTTTCACTTGTTTGTGCGCTATGACCCGATACACATAGCCACAAGAAGAAGACACAAGAAGAAGACAAGGTAGCGCGCCTGATCTGCCGGGGAGGGGTGGAACCAGCCATGACTAAGCATTTTTAGGTCCACTATAAAAGACGTCAGCATTTCCTGCTTGTTGAGCTCGCTTATCGATACGTTTTTAATAAAGTTAATATTCTGATTGGTGATTGACCTTGTCTCTCCTCATTATTGATTAAAATATCCACCACATTTGGCGACGAGGATGGGATCTGCACTTCACCTGTTGACCGCTCCTGAAGATCTGGGTAAACTGTCCACAGGGAAAACCACGCTCCTGTAGAGCAGCTGGACCCGCCTATGATCTGAGAGGAAGCGGGGGCGGGTGGATGCCAGATCCCGAACATATTACTGAGAGAGGTGAGCTTGGACAATCTTTCAATAAGTGATGACAAGATAAGAAAAAATAAAAACAGAGTGAGGTCTTCCTTAAGAGGGCCACAGCTGAGGTAACTATCAGGACTTTGTTGAGTTGATAAGAATGTTCTTAAGGGAGGTATCCTTGGACATAATTGTTAATTTGCCAGTTGCGGGCTGCCAAAAGTCCAGGGCCGTAGTACTGGGTTGATCACAGTAGGAGTGGTGAGGTTAATGTATTGAATGAAGAACTAGAGTGCAGGTGACACCTTGCGAGGGCATCTGACTTGGTGAAGTTCAAATTATAACGTGTATGTAATTGATCAAATGTTTTGTTAATGAGGTAAACAGGTATGCCCTGGGTTACTATTGTTAGATGTTATTGTGAATGTTTCCCTGTACATCTCCTGAGATAGAAATGGGAAAATATTCCTGCAGGTTATAAATATATATATATATATATATAGTAGAAAACAACTATAAAATAGTAAGGTGCACCTGTGATTGTTTTAAACCAAACCCCATTTTAGAAATGATTTTTGTAGAATTGAGGTCCACAGCCAACAGATAGCCTTAATAGATCAGTAAGAGTTACAGTGGGGAGAACAAGTATTTGATACACTGCCGATTTTGTAGGTTTTCCTACTTACAAAGCATGTAGAGGTCTGTAATTTTTATCATAGGTACACTTCAACTGTGAGAGATGGAATCTAAAACAAAAGTCCAGAAAATCACATTGTAAGATTTTTAAGTAATTAATTTGCATTTTATTGCATGACATAAGTATTTGATACATCAGAAAAGCAGAACTTAATATTTGGTACAGAAACCTTTGTTTGCAATTACAGAGATCATACGTTTCTTGTAGGTCAGGGTTCTTCAATTCCGGTCCTGGAGGGCCGAAACACCTCTGTTTTTCATCCTCTCCTTCTAATCAGGGGCTAATTCAGACATGGGACACCAAGTGAGTGCAATTAACTTCCAGGTAGAAATAAAAAAACAGAAGTGTTTCGGCACTCCAGGACCGGAATTGAAGAACCCTGCTGTAGGTCTTGACCAGGTTTGCACACACTGCAGCAGGGATTTTGGCCCACTCCTCCATACAGACCTTCTCCAGATCCTTCAGGTTTTGGGGCTGTTGCTGGGCAATACGGACTTTCAGCTCCCTCCAAAGATGTTCTATTGGGTTCAGGTCTGGAGACTGGCTAGGCCACTCCAGGACCTTGAGATGCTTCTTACGGAGACACTCCTTAGTTGCCCTGGCTGTGTGTTTCGGGTCGTTGTCATGCTGGAAGACCCAGCCACGACCCATCTTCAATGCTCTTACTGAGGGAAGGAGGTTGTTGGCCAAGATCTCGCGATACATGGCCCCATCCATCCTCCCCTCAATACGGTGCAGTCGTCCTGTCCCCTTTGCAGAAAAGCATCCCCAAAGACTGATGTTTCCACCTCCATGCTTCACGGTTGGGATGGTGTTCTTGGGGTTGTACTCATCCTTCTTCTTCCTCCAAACACCGCGAGTGGAGTTTAGACCAAAAAGCTCTATTTTTGTCTCATCAGACCACATGACCTTCTCCCATTCCTCCTCTGGATCATCCAGATGGTCATTGGCAAACTTCAGACGGGCCTGGACATGCGCTGGCTTGAGCAGGGGGACCTTGCGTGCGCTGCAGGATTTTAATCCATGACGGCGTAGTGTGTTACTAATGGTTTTCTTTGAGACTGTTGTCCCAGCTCTCTTCAGGTCATTGACCAGGTCCTGCCGTGTAGTTCTGGGCTGATCCCTCACCTTCCTCATGATCATTGATGCCCCACGAGGTGAGATCTTGCATGGAGCCCCAGACCGAGGGTGATTGACCGTCATCTTGAACTTCTTCCATTTTCTAATAATTGCGCCAACAGTTGTTGCCTTCTCACCAAGCTGCTTGCCTATTGTCCTGTAGCCCATCCCAGCCTTGTGCAGGTCTACAATTTTATCCCTGATGTCCTTACACAGCTCTCTGGTCTTGGCCATTGTGGAGAGGTTGGAGTCTGTTTGATTGAGTGTGTGGACAGGTGTCTTTTATACAGGTAACGAGTTCAAACAGGTGCAGTTAATACAGGTAATGAGTGGAGAACAGGAGGGCTTCTTAAAAGAAAAACTAACAGGTCTGTGAGAGCCGGAATTCTTACTGGTTGGTAGGTGATCAAATACTTATGTCATGCAATAAAATGCAAATTAATTACTTAAAAACCATACAATGTGATTTTTCGGATTTTTGTTTTAGATTCCGTCTCTCACAGTTGAAGTGTACCTATGATAAAAATGACAGACCTCTACATGCTTTGTAAGTAGGAAAACCTGCAAAATCGGCAGTGTATCAAATACTTGTTCTCCCCACTGTAAATAGAAATAAGGTAATGCCACAGTTGACTATAGTGAGGTGTAGGTCCTCTGTAGCTCAATTGGTAGAGCATGGCGCTTGTAACGCCAGGGTAGTGGGTTCGATCCCCGGGACCACCCATATGTAAAAATGTATGCACACATGACTGTAAGTCGCTTTGGATAAAAGCGTCTGCTAAATGGCATATTATTATTATTATTATTATTATACAAACCCTGAGGTTGAAATTGCAGACCATAAAGATAGGCTAGCAATACATTATAGAAGGTTCCAAATTGATTAGTGGATGCTCAGAACGGTATGGACCCGGTGGGAAGCAGGTAGACATACATTCGACAGACCACGATTGTTAGTGTAAGGGAAAATAGAATCTGGGTACAAAACCCGCCATTGCAGAAATTAATAGAGCAATATTTTGAGGGAGAAACAGTTGCTTCCCAGTTGATAAGATAACACACACTTAGAAACCCCCCTAAGGAATTCATTATAACTGTTTTTTCTTTCCGAATGTGAGGATATGTGATTCTGTCTGGGGAGAGCATCAGTGAAGGTCTGCGAAGGAGACACCGGTGGCACTCTCCGTGGGAGAGTGAGGGAAATATCTGTCCGACCAAAGACAATGTGGACCCGCCCTGACCAGACTTCCACTGATGACTGCCTGGGGGAACACACCACATTCACGAATCTGAACATGACAACCCACTGAATTTCAGTGAGTCAATTTACAACCCACTGAATTTCAGTAAGTCAATTTAAAAATGAATTTGTAGTGAAAATAAAAGTAGGTGACAAGGATCCTAAATCCCAGAGAGGGGATTTGGCATTGGCAGTACTGTTTGTAGGCATAGGATAAATGTCTATGTAGCCTGAGAGCTATGAGTATAGAGAAGTGAGAGTTGAATACTGTACAGTGGTGTGTTGAACATGCAAAGTATTTGATCCCCTGCTGATTTTGTACGTTTGCCCACTGACAAAGAAATGATCAGTCTATCATTTTAATGGTAGGTTTATTTGAACAGTGAGAGACAGAATAACAACAAAAAAATCCAGAAAAACACATGTCAAAAATGTTATAAATTGATTTGCATTTTAATGAGAGAAATAAGTATTTGACCCCTTCTCAATCAGAAAGATTTCTGGCTCCCAGGTGTCTTTTATACAGGTAACGAGCTGAGATTAGGAGCACACTCTTAAAGGGAGTGCTCCTAATGTCAGCTTGTTACCTGTATAAAAGACACCTGTCCACAGAAGCAATCAATCAGATTCCAAACTCTCCACCATGGCCAAGACCAAAGAGCTCTCCAAGGATGTTAGGGACAAGATTGTAGACCTACACAAGGCTGGAATGGGCTACAAGACCATCACCAAGCAGCTTGGTGAGAAGGTGACAACAGTTGGTGCGATTATTCGCAAATGGAAGAAACACAAAAGACCTGTCAATCTCCCTCAGCCTGGGGCTCCATGCAAGATCTCACCTCGTTGAGTTGCAATGATCATGAGAATGGTGAGGAATCAGCCCAGAACTACACGGGAGGATCTTGTCAATGATCTCAAGGCAGCTGGGACCATTGTCACCAAGAAAACAATTGGTAACACACTACGCCGTGAAGGACTGAAATCCTGCAGCGCCCGCAAGGTCCCCCTGCTCAAGAAAGCACATATACATGCCCGTCTGAAGTTTGCCAATGAACATCTGAATGATTCAGAGGAGAACTGGGTGAAAGTGTTGTGGTCAGATGAGACCAAAATCGAGCTCTTCGGCATCAACTCAACTCGCCGTGTTTGGAGGAGGAGGAATGCTGCCTATGACCCCAAGAACACCATCCCCACCGTCAAACATGGAGGTGGAAACATTATGCTTTGGGGGTGTTTTTCTGCTAAGGGGACAGGACAACTTCACCGCATCAAAGGGACAATGGCCGGGGCCATGTACCGTCAAATATTGGGTGAGAACCTCCTTCCCTCAGCCAGGGCATTGAAAATGGGTCGTGGATGGTATTCCAGCATGACAATGACCCAAAACACACGGCCAAGGCAACAAAGGAGTGGCTCAAAAAGAAGCACATTAAGGTCCTGGAGTGGCCTAGCCAGCCTCCAGACCTTAATCCCATAGTAAATCTGTGGAGGGAGCTGAAGGTTCGAGTTGCCAAACGTCAGCCTCGAAACCTTAATGACTTGGAGAAGATCTGCAAAGAGGAGTGGGACAAAATCCCTCCTGAGATGTGTGCAAACCTGGTGGCCAACTACAAGAAACGTCTGACCTCTGTGATTGCCAACAAGGGTTTTGCCACCAAGTACTAAGTCATGTTTTGCAGAGGGGTCAAATACTTATTTCCCTCATTAAAATGAAAATCAATTTATAACATTTTTGACATGCGTTTTTCTGGATTGTTAATTCTTAGACTGTAAAGGATAAGATTAATAACCAATAAAATGAGTGTGTGTATTGAAGAGAGAACCGTGACAGATTAGGTGGAAATAGGAGAGCAGTAAATAAATGGGATAATTATGTGTCAAATGAAATAGGCTGGTGACTGAGTGAAGTGTTTTGTTTTCATAGAAAACAGTAGATAGGATTTAAGTAAGACTTTAAAATAGGTTTGAACAACATTGTTAAAATACAAATAATTAAATAAATGGAATGATTGTAAAGGAAATTGAGTGAGAATGGGAGAACGTCGTAGTAAGATAGACAAGAAAAGACGCCGACTTTTTCGGTTGAAGGAAAATACTAAAATAATGTCTGCAAGGGGAAGGATAACTGAACTCTTAGAACACGAAGCCTGATTAAAATATCCACCACAAATCGCAAAAAAATAAACATGCCATTCAATCCAAAAATAGAGATTTGGTTGTAAAAAAGCTAAAATTCTCCTTTAATAACTACACAGACACCCAACCATGTACTCATTCACACACACAAATGCAAACACACATCACTCACCTCTCTCACATGCGCGCAAACACACACACACAGAACCTCACACACACAAACACCTCTACTCTCTTCCTCCCAAACAAACTGTCCTTCTCTTCTCACCACACTGACTGTGTTGTGTTCACCCATAGAATGAATGGGAAGACAAACAATGTGGTGAGAACTAAAGACAGGCAAGAATAAACACACAGCTGATTTATTATGACCACCAAGAGACATTCTGTTGTATTCTAAAACCGTGCAAACACAAACATAGCATCCTAATAAATCGGAATCACAGCATAATTGCTGACATTTCTAACAAGTGAAAATAACTCAGAAAATTGCAGCAGATTTGAATGTTTTCGTCCCGTCTCTTCTCATGTTCATGTTTGTAAACATTTCAAATTGATTGGTTCAATTATGTTTAGGACCAGTTTTTAAGTGCATTTTATGTTTCGTGTTTGGGTCCACTGCATGGGTTCAATCCATTTCATCCATCCTATTATTCCATTCACCCATCAATAATGACATATCTTAGTCCTCAACTTACTATGATCCCCCTCCTTTCTCCCCCTCTCTCTCCAATGCTTCCCTCCATCTCCCTACCTCCTCCTTCATGCCAGTCTCCAGCAGCATCATGACACAGGCCTCTAAGGGCAGAGCGATCTCTCTGCTACTCCTCTTCAGATGCTCCTCCAGCCCCGTCCCAAACGCAGGCTTCTCCGTCCACGAGTCTGACGGGAGAGAGAGAGAAAGCGGTAGCACTAAGCATGGTGGTAACAACACTAAAGTAGTTTTTCTTAAAACTGCATTGTTGGTTAAGGGCTTGTAAGTAAGCATTTCACTGTAAGGTCTACCCTGTTGTATTCGGCGCATGTGACAAATACAAATTTGATTTGAAGTTGTTACAGGTCTGCAGCGAGAGAGGGTGGTAGGTAGTCACCCCAGGAAGAGCAGTGTGTGGATGAGAGGTTGGGAGGCCTGGGACTGTGAATGGTAGATTTCTAGGTCGACAATGTCCCCTCTGGCCTACCATCAGTCACTCCCTCCTTCAATAAAGCTAGGTGTAACTAATAACCAAATGGTCTCCATCCATGGTATGTGTTGGTGAGTTTCTGTGCACTCTGTAGAAAGGAAAGCCCAGGTAGGTCTGACGTGAGCTGTAAATAGTGTGGAGTGTTTGACTTTGAGTCATCATAACCTACATGCTGAGAGCAAGGCTGTCTGATTTAGACCAAATGTGTTCTGTTTACTAGAGAAAAACAAGTTTACAGGACACAGCTTTACAGACAGGGAGAAGAGAGAGGGAGGACGACCATACTAAAAAGAGAGAGTGGAGATACCAAAATAAATGGCTTCCCTGTAAACCTTTTCAGTCCTACAGAAACAATAAGTCATTCTCTATTTGACACAGCCTGCCAGTTGCATTCAGCCATCCTTGAGAAAAATAAGCATTTACCTTGACTGAGAGACGGTTGATGTGGCGTTTTAATATAGTTATAAGTGATTGAAGTGGCCTAACAAATAAAACAACAAGATGCAAACAGCTGTAGACTAGCCGGCAGGGTGAAATAAATGAATAGACATCAAATTAAAGGAAAGATTCACCCATTTTGAATGTTATATCGTTTTTGGGCATCTCTGAATGATGTTCTATCGATCCTGAGGGTCATTTCGTTTTCATGTGTATCTGAGCTCTTGCCGTTTACGCAGGCAGAATTACAGCTGGTATGACATAGCATTTTATTTTTATTTTTTTTACAAATGAACTTTTATTTAAATCAGGGTAGTCCAATTGAGACCACTTTGAATGGTGCCCTGAGACCATAAAGTAAAAAATACAAAAATATAAGAAGATACAATAAAAAGCACGTTACATTAGAACATCAGCCATCATAAACAAGTTATTCAATCAATCAAAACAATTGCACACCTCGGTGAACTCATTTATCATCAGGGTTTTAAACTGCCCTAGTGGCACCAGGGAATTCAAATGTAATTCATTTTGTAAGGGATTCCAAAAATGTGGAGCGTGAAAACTAAAAGCGGATTTACCTAATTCTGTGGAGACTCGAGGAATCTGAAGAGTTAACCAACCCTGTGAATGGGTTTGGTATCTCATTATTTTGTACGGTAGATTACTTTTAGATTGCGAAAACGTCTATCATACATGTCAGATTTCAATACTGGCCGATGTCATAACGCGGGAGGTTGTTTTCTCTTGAATGAGCCATTGATCATATTTTTGTGATATTCCTACCTCGACAAATTTATAAATTAGCAGAGGGTCCACCACATTTCTCCTATTTTTCTGCCTCTTCAGTCCAGGTTGCTGTCAGGGTTGAGTGTAGAGGGAACGTGGAATCACACGCAGGACACAGAGATTCAAAGAACAGATGTCTTTAGTGAAGTCCGACAGTACAAGCCAACACGGCAACAGGCCACAGGCGAAACATACGCACACTGGAATGTCCAAAGTAAATGCGCACAACGTGCAGGACTCTCTTAAACAAAACGAAATACAGAGAGCACAGAACAGCGGACCAACAACAACACGTGACATCGAACAATTACACACAACACCTGACCAAACACAAGATAACTAAATAGGGTGCCTAATGAACACTTAACAATGAACAGGTGTGACAAACAGACAAAACCAATCTAACATGAAACATCGAACGGTGGCAGCTAGTACTCCGGAGACGACGACCGCCGAAGCCTGCCCGAACAAGGAGAAGGAGCCGCCTCGGCCGAAACCGTGACAGTTGCATTGCATGCTGCTGTTGCATGGCCGTTGCGAATGAATCCACTCTGCGAGGCACACGATCTGTGGTTGAACATGGTGAGATTGTAGACTCCTAAATTGATAGTGCAGTTTGTTTAAACGATTTTACAGATAACTAGCAACTTCACATGCTGATATTGATTTCAGTATTATTGTGTGCAGCTACGTTTGCTAGCTAGCTAGCCCATAGAGAGAGCATTGTATTGTGAGTTTTGTAGTCGACTTGAGCTGCAAAAGACTTCCACAACGATTTTCACGTTGCTACCAATCTTATTATAACGACAAAATGAAACATTTGTTAACAAAAAAATGTGTTCGCACAGTGTTATTTAACACTGTAAATTATAGGAATTAGTTGTTTTGGTTAATGTACTGATGGACAGAGTTCCTGTATCACGCTCAGTTAAACCTTTATGTGGCTAGAGGGGGGTGGGGAGAAAAATTATTTTTTTTAAAAGGATGTGAGGATTGGTCTGTACAGTGCATTCGTAAAGTATTCAGACCCCTTGACTTTTTCCACATTTTGTTACGTTACAGCCTTATTCTAAAATGTATTAAATAAACACTTTTCCTCATCAACCTACACACAATACTCAATAATGACAAAGCGAAAAGTTTTTTTGTTTGTTGAAAAAACAGAAATACCTTATTTACATAAGTATTCAGACCCTTTGCTATGAGACTCGAAATTGAGCTCAGGTGAATCCTGTTTCCATTGATCATCCTTGAGATGTTTCTTCAACTTCATTGGAGTCCACTTGTGGTAAATTCAATTGATTGGACATGATTTGGAAAGGCACATACCTGTCTATATAAGATCCCACAGTTGACAGTGCATGTCAGAGCAAAAACCAAGCCATGAGGTCAAAGGAATTGTCCATATGGATTGTGTCCAGGCACAGATCAGGGAAAGGGTATCAAAAAATGTCTGCAGCATTGAAGGTCCCCAAGAACACAGTGGCCTCCATCATTCTTAAATGGGAGAAGTTTGGAACCACCAAGACTCTTCCTAGAGCTGGCCGCTTGGCCAAACTGAGCAATCGGGAGAGAAGGGCCTTGGTCAGGGAGGTGACCAAGACCCCGATGGTCACTCTGACAGAACTCCAGAGCTCCTCTGTGGAGATGGGAGAACCTTCCAGAAGGACAACCATCTCTGCAGCACTCCACCAATCAGGCCAGACGGAAGCCACTCCACTCCACCAATCTGGCCTTTATGGTAGAGTGGCCAGATAGAAGCCAATCCTCAATAAAAAGGCACGACAGCCTGCTTGGAGTTTGCCAAAAGGCACCTAAAGAACTCTCAGACCATGAGAAAAGATTCTCTGGTCTGATGAAACCAAGATTGAACTCTTTGGCCTGAATGCAAAGCGTCACGTCTGGAGGAAACCTGGCACCATCCCTACGGTGAAGCATGGTGGTGGCAGCATCATGCTGTGGGGATGTTTTTCAGCGGCAGGGACTGGGAGACTAGTCAGGATTGAGGGAGTGGCGCAGCGGTCTAAGGCACTGCATCGCAGTGCTTATTGCGTCACTACAGACCCGGGTTCGATCCCAGGGTCCCAGCCGGCCTTAACCGGGAGACCCATGAGGCGGTGCACAATTGGCCCAGCGTCGTCCGGGTTGGGGGAGGGGTTGACCAGCCGGGATTTCCTTGTCCCATCGCACTCTAGCGACTCCTTGTGGCGGGCCGGGCACCTGCAAGCTGACAACGTGAGCAGTGTGTCAAGAAGCAGTGCGGCTTGGCAGGGTCGTGTTTCGGAGGACACATGGCTCTCGACCTTCGCCTCTCCTGAGTCCGTAGGGGAGTTGCAGCGATGGGACAAGACTAACTACCATTCGGATATCACGAAATTGGGGAGAAAAAAGGGTGAAAGTGAAAAAATTCTTGCTGTGCAGCGACGCTCCCCATCCAACCTGACAGAGCTTGAGAGGATCTGCAGAGAAGAATGGGAGAAACGCAACAAATACTGGTGTGCCAAGCTTGTAGCGTCATACCCAAGAAGACTCGAGGCTGTAATTGCTGCCAAAGGTGCTTCAACAAAGTACTGAGTAAAGGGTCTGAATACTTATGTAAATGTGATATTTAGGTTTTTAATTTTCAAGTCATTTGCTAAACTTTCTAAAAACCTGTTTTTGCTTTGTCATTATGGGGTAGGTGTGTAGATTGATGAGGGAAAAAAAACAATTGAATCAATTTTTAGAATAAGGCTGTAATGTAACAAATTGTGTAAAAAGTCAAGGGATCTGAATACTTTCCGAATGCACTGTTTCTTGCTGTGAGAAGTTTTAGGGGGGAGTACGATGAAGTTGTCCCTAGACACATTTGAAGTAGTACTGGCGTTTCCCTCCATCATGGTTAAGGCTAGGATTGGAGGAGGATAATTTCTGGGCAAGTTCAACCAGCACAGGGAGAAAAGACTGGGTTGTACTGCACCTGGCTGTGAGGGGTTTGGAGGGGGAGCAGGAGTGTAGTGTACCTTGCTGTGCTTGGATGGTTGGCAGGACACTCTCCAGCACAGTCAGAGATTTTCTATGATAATCAGCTTGGGCCTCTAAGAGCTGGGAACACAACATAACATTGTGGAGGGGAGAGAGAGAGGGAGTGTGTCAGTCAACAATGAGAGGAAGGACTAAAAACAAAATCAACTGCTCACCCAGTCAATCTACAGCTGTGAACATTCCCACACACCCACGCACGTACACACACACACACACACACACACACACCATTACATAGTAGCGGGCATAGTCCCCTTCCTTTGAGAAGAAATTGTACATGTCTGCAGCCAGTTGGTCCTGAGAGAGAGGAGCACAGACAAGAGATCATTACAACCAGATGACAGAGAAGAACCAACTCTCAGAACTTACATTTAAAACTTAAAACAACACGTTATCCATTTAATGATAAATCATCACAACAACAGTAATTTCACTATGCCTGTTTTATTATCGACCTAAACCCATCCACCTCTCTGGTCTCCATTATATCAGAATCAAATCAATGTATTTCAGGTGGCTGCTCTGCTAGTGTTGGCAGTGGGTATGGCCATTAGGCCTACCACAGTGTCTAAAATCTGTCTGCTGTTGACAGGGCCTGGGTAGAGCTGTAGGCTAGCAGGGCTGAACAGGATTGGAGAGCAGAGAAAGGAAAACACACAGGACAGAAGATCTGACACACACCACTCCATACAAACACAATACACTGAATCAGCAACACACACAGAGGCGCCACATGCACGCATGCGCGCACACACACACAGACAAAATGCTCACACACGCAGGCACTCACGCACACAGCTGACTGGGCATTGTTCCTAAAGCAAGCAGCCACAACGTCACAGAGGTTGGAATGTCCACTTCTGCTCTTATGTTCTTCTGTCAAAACATTCCATTTTCCACTTCCTCTTCTGCGAGCAGTTAACATTCATTTGGGATTTAGGCCTGTGATTTATCCAAATTCATATAGCAGAATGGACGTCCGGCAAACTTACCTTGCAGAGTTCCATTTTGTTCATAGCTTCATCCACCTCCTCTTTGAGCAGGTCTGCCTTGGCCGTCAGTGCTTGCGTGTTTGTTCCTGAGATTATTGACTTGGTTGCCTGCAACCACCTGGAAGGGGTAGACCACACACACCAGGTTAGAACCTTGTTATAAACTTTAGAAAACATGTAATAAGCACAATATAACATGAATAAAGGTGATACAGTGGCTTGCAAAAGTGTTCACCTCCCTTGGCATTTTTCCTATTTTGTTGCCTTACAAACTGGAATTAAAATGGATTTTTGGGGGGGTTGTATCATTTGATTTACACAACATGCCTACCACTTTGAAGATGCAAAATATATTTTCTTGTGAAACAAACAATAACTATTCACCCCCCCAAAGTCAATACTTTGTCAATCCACCTTTTGCAGCAATTACAGCTGCAAGTCTCTTGGGGTATGTCTCTATAAGCTTGGCACATCTAGCCACTGGGATTTTTGCCCATTCTTCAAGGCAAAACTGCTCCAGCTCCTTCAAGTTGGATGGGTTCCGCTGGTGTACAGCAATCTTTAAGTCATAACATAGATTCTCAATTGGATTGAGGTCTGGGCTTTGACTAGGCCATTCCAAGACATTTAAATGTTTCCCCTTAAACAACTCTAGTGTTGCTTTAGCAGTATGCTTAGGGTCATTGTCCTGCTGGAAGGTGAACCGCCGTCCCAGTCTCAAATCTCTGGAAGACAAACAGGTTTCCCTCAAGAATTTCCCTGTATTTAGCGCCATCCATCATTCCTTCAATTCTGACCAGTTTCCCAGTCCATGCCAATGAAAAACATCGCCACAGCATGATGCTGCCACCACCATGCTTCACTGTGGGGATGGTGTTTACGGGGTGATGAAAGGTGTTGGGTTTGCGCCAGACATAGCGTTTTCCTTGATGGCCAAAAAGCTTAATTTTAGTCTCATCTGACCAGAGTACCTTCTTCCATATGTATGGGGAGTCTCCCACATGCCTTTTGGTGAACACCAAACGTGTTTCCTTATTTTTTTCTTTAAGCGATGGCTTTTTTCTGGCCACTCTTCCGTAAAGCCCAGCTCTGTGGAGTGTACGGCTTAAAGTGGTCCTATGGACAGATACTCCAATCTCCGCTGTGGAGCTTTGCAGCTCCTTCAGGGTTATCTTTGGTCTCTTGTTGCCTCTCTGATTAATGCCGTCCTTGCCTGGTCCGTGAGTTTTGGTGGGCGGCCCCCTCTTGGCAGGTTTGTTGTGGTGCCATATTCTCTCAATTTTTTATAATGGATTTAATGGTGCTCCATGGGATGTTCAAAGTTTCAGATATTTGTTTATAACCCAACCCTGATCTGTACTTCTCCACAACTTTGTCCCTGACCTGTTTGGAGAGCCCCTTGGTCTTCATGGTGCTGCTTGCTTGGTGGTGCCCCTTGCTTAGTGGTGTTGCAGACTCTGGGGCCTTTCAGAACAGGTGTATATATACTGAGATCATGTGACAGATCATGTGACACTTAGATTGCACACAGGTGGACTTTATTTAACTAATTATGTGACTTCTGAAGGTAATTGGTTGCACCAGATCTCATTTAGGGGCTTCATAGCAAAGGGGGTGAATACATATGCACGCACCACTTTTCCGTTATTTATTTTTTAGAATTTTTTTAAACAACTAATTTTTTTCATTTCACTTCACCAATTTGGACTATTTTGTGTATGTCCATTACATGAAATCCAAATAAAAATCAATTTAAATTACAGGTTGTAATGCAACAAAATAAGAAAAAAAACGCCAAGGGGGATGAATACATTTGCAAGGCACTGTACATGTACATAGGCTCACCTCGCTCTGGCAGAATCGTAGTCCAGCACTAGCCTGGCTAGCTGCTTCCTCTGTTTCAAGATGTTGGGAATGTCCACCTGAGAATATGGATGGATCACATGCATATTAAGAACGTATGGTGCTTTTCCAAATACATATTGACTCAATCATTCTTTGATGCTGTGTTGGAGTAAGAATTTTGACTAATATATTGGATACTCTTGAGACAGGTTTGGATTAAATAAGGCACTAGCTAGATATCTCCTTCAACTCACCTCTGCTAGCTGGTTGAGGGGGTCTAGCACGTCCTTCTCTATCTGGACCTCGTGCTGCAGCAGCTCTGACGCCAGCCTGTTCTCTGCCTCCCCACACACCTCCATCATCTTCCTGTCAGGAGGAGACCCACACACAGGTCATCCAGACGCCACAGGAAGTGCCATCGGGATTAGCAGTTACACCATTACTTTCCTTCAAATAATATAAATAATGACTGATCACAGCAGAAAGGGCCATCTACATGACGCATTCGTCACCAGTCCCCTTTGGCACTACCTTTCAAATTCATAATTCTTCATCCACACATACTGTACATCATGCACAATGTGTCAAATGAGATAGATGGACTTCCTCCTAAAAGCAGACAGTAGCTAGGTTTCCATCTAATTGGCGACAGCTTTTCATTCTAAAATCCGCATAAAAACAATATGCGCATTTTCCCACCAAAGATGTGTTTCCATCAAATTGACTTATTGCGGATAAAAGGCTGTGTGATGACGTACTGCACATAAATATACCTTTTGCGGTTAAATTCCCATGTACCGAATAAAAAATACAAGTTAAATGGGTTTCCATCGCATTTTCACTACATGATGAGATTATTAGGGACAAAAGAGCAAGATCATTTTTATTTGTCAAATGGCAGCCAAGCATCGATGATCATGTAACCAGAATAAGACACTCAATATTTATTGGAAATGAGCATCAAGCTCATCACCTTGCACTTTCACCACCCTGTGAAGTTCATCATAATTTATTTAATCTGTAGCCTAATAAACTGCATGCTTTCCCGACGAGTCGTAGTGGGAGGACGACACAACATGTTATCGCGTGACTCCAAGTTTACTTCGACATGATAGTTCTTATAGCAATATTTGTGCATAAAAGCATTTCAACCGACATTTCTCTCATAATTATATTTTACCAACACAAAAAGATCCCACCTTGTCTAGCGTATTTTGTTTTGTTGACATTTGGAAAGTTCACCGACAAATGTTCAGTTTCCATCAGGCCTGTCAAGAAATGTTTTATCCGACATGTACTTTGCGCTCATAAAAAGGTTGGATGGACACTGGTTAGTAACAGTAAATCGATGGCTAGTTTCCAGTCATAGTTTCTAGATCCTCTTGTCTCAGTGTCCATTTCTGTCACTGTCTTACCATGCGAACAAGGCAACGATGTAGCTAGTGTTGTTAAATGGAGAAATTGTCTGGCACACATCCTCATTATGTGGATACACACATCCACAGTAAACACTTTCTGATCCTCCACAAAAACAAAAAACCACTGAAAATACAGTTGATAATAATTAGGGCAGTTTGTTAGCTCTGAAAACATAGCCCCACATTCTCCATCTCTCTAGGGTTCATCTGGCCCATATAACCTGTGTAAGACAGATGGTTGGTTGTCTAACCTGTCAATCACCCTCACTCACCCAATCAGAGACTCCTCTCCCAGCTGACTGCCACCGTCCACCATGGCTTGAGACAGAGCCGTCAGAGGAAGCTTTTTCTGTGAGGTGTGTGTGTAGAGACAGAGAGGGAAGAGAGAGATGTATACATTTATTAGATACCAACTGAGGCACCAACAATTGACTAATTCTAATATGTCAAAAGGTTTCTTGTGCTTAGCTTTTTAGGGTTTATCAATGGAAAGTCCATTTCCACTGTCATGAAGTTGGACAATAAAGAATAGTAGAAAGAATGAGGACGTTACTGTTATTGCTGTGTTAAGAGCTACAGTACTTTGACATACTGGAAAAACTAGTTACAGTATGATGCCTTTTCATTCCTTTCTATTCTCAAAGCTGGAATGAAATGCATGGAAGGAGGGTTGAGCAGAGCCAGAAATGTAGCTATGAGAAAGTAAAATGTGTGTTTTTACCTGACCATTTCCTGTGTAAAGGCGTGGTACGGACTGGCATTGACACAATTGTACATGTTGGATCATGAGAAGTAAACAAAAACAAACACAAATTGCTGATATAGAACATTATTTTCAAGGGGGTTGGATAATCTAGTGATAATCGGGATAGGTGAAGATTCAATGGGATATAAATCATAAATATATGCTAATCTTGGCTCTAGTGACACAGACAATTTGGCCAGGAATAATGTTAATAATATCTGTACTTACATGTCTCTTCTCTGCGTCGGTACCAATGTGGCCCTGTAGACACGTGACCATCCTCTTGTGTGTATTGTGGGACACCACGCGCACAATCTCCATGCGCCGCTCAATCTGTGCACGAGAAGGGAGAAACACACATGACCACTTACATTCAGACAGACCTTTACTGTGTAGTAGTATACAACTCAGTGGTAAAGCAGCTACAGCCTATAGACATGGGGAACTAGTTTCATAGAGGCAGTGTGTTGAATGATTAAACGCCTATAAATGCATCGTTTTGTTTTTCATTGTGTAACAAGGTTATGAAGTCCACATATCCCGCACTGCTGTCACAGGCACGAAGTGAACTCAACTCGTTGTTTATTTAAAAAATAATGTTGGTGGAGGAACATTGTAATGCAGACAAAAGGTCCCGGGGTTAGGGAAAATGAGTTGAAAGGTTATGCCTGTAGTGATCCATCTTTCCCAGCCCTTTCTGTCCTCTGATAACTGTCTGTAGAATGAATGTTGTTGACGTGTTTCCTCAGGTCACAATATATTCCACTAATCTCCCTCATTCCTGCCTGTTGACGGCTGTCTTATGGAAGTCCAGTCAGATACATGGCCTGTTTTGATTAGTGCCCGGGACTGGAGGTCAAAAGGTAAGGCATGATTGATACCGGCCGCTCCCAGCGGGCCAACACAGGAATGTTCTCTATGAAACGGATGACTCATCCGAAGCGTCTCCATGGAGACCGTAGCTGGGCTGTGACTGCTGTTTGGAGCTTTAAAAGGGCAGATTAATGCTCTCCCCTTGGACACTCTGAAGCCAAGGCAGAAAACAACTTCATAATAGGCCATAAAAGACAGCCAGCCTTGTCCAGCTGTCAAATGAAGAGCTGATATACAGTGCATTTGGAAAGTATTCAGACCCCTTGACTCTTTCCACATTGTTACATTACAGCCTTATTCCAAAATATATTTTTAAAAGAAATCTAAATCTACACACAATACCCCATAATGACAAAGCGAAAACAGGTTTTTTACAAATGTTTACAAATGTATTACAAATAAAAAACAGTATTCAGACCCTTTGCTATGAGACTCGAAATTGAGCTCAGGTGCTTCCTGTTTCCATTGATCATCCTTGAGATGTTTCTATAACTTGATTGGAGTCCACCTGTTGTAAATTCAATTGATTGGACATGATTTGGAAAGGCACACAACTGTCTATATAAAGGTCCCACAGTTGACAGTGCATGTCAGAGCAAAAACCAAGCCATGAAGTTGAAGGAATTGTCCGTAGAGCTCCGAGACAGGATTGTGTCGAGGCACAGATCTGGGGAAGGGTACCAAAAAATGTATGTAGCATTGAAGGTCCCCAAGAACACAGTGGCCTCCATCATTCTTAAATGGAAGAAGTTTGGAACCACCAAGACTCTTCCTAGAGCTGGCCGCCCAGCCAAACTGCGCAATCGGGGGAGAAGGGCCTTGGTCAGGGAAGTTACTCTGTGGAGATGGGAGAACCTTCCAGAAGGACAACCATCACTGCAGCATTCCACCAATCAGGCCTTTATGGTAGAGTGGCCAGTCAGAAGCCACTCCTCAGTAAAAGGCACGACAGCCCGCTTGGAATTTGCCAAAAGGCACCTAAAGGACTCTCAGACCATGAGAAACAAGATTCTCTGGTCTGATGAAACCAAGATTGAACTCTTTGGCCTGAATGCCAAGCGTCACGTCTGAAGGAAAACCTGGCACCATCCCTACGGTGAAGCATGGTGGTGGCAGCATCATAATGTGGAGATGTTTTTCAGCGGCAGGGACTGGGAGACTAGTCAGGATCGAGGAAAAAATTAACAGAGCAAAGTACAGAGAGATCCTTGATGAAAACCTGCTCCAGAGCGCTCAGGACCTCAGACTGGGACAAAGGTTCACCTTCCAACAGGACAACGACCCTAAGCACACAGCCAAGACAACGTGTAGCTAAGTTGGTAGAGCATGGCGTTTGCAACGCCAGGGTTGTGGGTTCGTTTCCCACGGAGGGCCAGTATGAAAAATGTATGCACTCACTAACTGTAAGTCGCTCTGGATAAGAGCGTCTGCTAAATGACTAAAATGTAAAAAAAAGTATCTGAATGTCCTTGAGTGGCCCAGCCAGAGCCCGGACTTGAACCCGATCGAACATCTCTGGACAGACCTGAAAATAGCTGTGCAGTGATGCTCCCCATCCAACCTGACAGAGTTTGAGAGGATCTGCAGAGAAGAATGGGAGAAACTCCACAAATACACGTGTGCCAAGCTTGTAGCATCATACCCAAGAAGACTCGATGCTGTAATGCTTCAACAAAGTACTGAGTAAAGGGTCTAAATACTTATGTAAATGTGATATTTTTTTATTTAATTTTTATACATTTGCAAACATTTCTAAAAACCTGTTTTTGCTTTGTCATTATGGGTATTGTGTGTAGATTGATGAGGGAAAAAAACTGTTGAATCCATTTTAGAATAAGGCTGTAACGTAACAAAATGTGGAAAAAGTCAAGGGGTCTGAATACTTTCTGAATGCACTGTAAATGGTGAAACTGTATGGTATTTCCAACTCTTCTTTAGAGCATTGTTATGCAATTTGTTGTCAGTTCAAAACTAGTGTTGGTTGTACCAACTTAGGTACAGAACATGCCCAGTATGGAACATGGGGTGTGTCTGTTTTTCAGCCTTGCTGATTTTAAAAACAAATGCAGCTGCACAAAAAACTGAAGGTTGGGGGAGGGAGGGAGAAACAGCCAGCTCAGAACAATGCCTGTGGGAACAGGGCAGAAGGCAGACAGACAGAGATGGAGCAGCCAGGGTGTCAGAACAGAAACCATGGCAATTGTGTTCTATAAACAGAACTCTGGAATTCAACCGGCTGGAAGAGGACAGAGGAGATACACCTCTCTCTTTCCACCTTTATCTCACTCTGTCGTGTCATTCCCGACTCACGGAGGCCCCCAGCATTTCCAAAACAGCTGGGTCAGACAGAAACAGTGTGGAGGGCGTCTCCTGCCTCCTCCACAGGCCCATGGCTTAAGAAGGGGGAACGCCATGTGTTCAGACTGGGCCCTGTTAGTACCTGGCACAGGAACGGGAGATTCCTCTGACTGGAGTGGGAGATCCTGGGAATGTGTGTGTGTTTTGATTACATGGAGCTAGGGGTGCCACTGTCTGTTTCCCCCTTTCCACCATATTCTTACACGCAGAGACAAAAAAAAAAAAAAAAAAATACACACACACACCACTACATCAGACAAAGACAAAGAATTCCCACACAGCAAATTCTCTAGTGTTGAATCAATACTGAGGGTTACATTTAAAAAACTGTTCCAGTGTCTATACGGATCCACACTTTTCAGTGTTAAATTAACACTTTGCTTAGTGCTGACGCTGTTACACTTTCTCAGTGTAAGAAATTAACACCTGTAGTGTTAGACTCATTTTAGCTCAGGGGCCACATGGAGGAAAATCTATTCCCAAGTGGGCCGGACCGGAAAAATCATGGTATATATAACTTAAAAACAACAACTTCAGATTGTTTTCTTTGTTTTAATACGATCAACATACAACATAAAGCTGGAGCCTGAGGACAGTGTGTCCAAAATAGTACAAGCACAACATCACTATTAATCATAAAAGAAGTCAAGTTTATTTGAAAATTCTAAAGAAAAAGAACACGCAAACACACAATACCTCAGTGATTAACAGAACTGTTTCACAGATCACAGAACTATATCAGGGTGTCATTTCTCAGGCAGAAATGTAGATAAAAATAATGAAATCCTGTTCCCCAAACAAGTGCAAGAACCACAGAGTCAAGAATAGGTTAAATATACAAATAAAATAAAATAAATTAAAAACAATAGCACATCAACATAAAAACATATAAACATAAATCTGAAAGCGTTGCTCAAACTCCCGTAACAGTCCAGTTATTTTATCTTTGAACCGCTTCATGTCTGCCACATGTTGGGTCGCGCACACATTTTTCAGACAGGGGAAGTGAGCTGCATCACCACCGGCAAGTTGTGTCTCCCACAATGACAGCTTCAACTTGAAAGAACGTATGCTGTCATAATACTGCGTGACAACTTTGTTGCGCCCTTGCAGCTGTTTGTTCAAGTTATTCAGGTGCTCTGTAACATCCACCATAAATGCAAGGTCTGGCATCCATTCTGCGGAATGAAATTCTAACACTGGTTTGCCCTTTTCTTCCATGAACTGTTCAATTTCTTCCCGTAAATCAAAGAAACGCCTCAGCACAGCACCTCGGCTTAACCATCTTACCTCAGTGTGGTATGGCAGGCCATAGATGTGGTCTTTCTCTCTGAGAAGGCTGTCAAACTGACGGTGATTCAGGCTTCTGGATCGGATGAAATTAACAGTTTGGATGACCACCTTCATGACGTTATCCATCTTTAATGACTTGCAACACAAAGCCTCCTGGTGCAAAATACAGTGAAAAGTAAAAAAATCACGTCCTCCATTTGCAGATTGAACTTTGTCACAACGCCTGCTTTTTTCCCGATCATTGAGGGCGCACCATCTGTAGCCAGGCTGACAGCGCGGGACCAGTCCACTCCGACCCTGTCCAGCGCGCCGACGAGTGCGGTAAAAATATCAGCTGCTGTCGTTGTATCTGTCATCGGCACCAACTCCACGAACTCCTCGGTGACGGTCAATGTGTCATCAACTCCGCGGATGAAAAAATGGCCAGTTGTGCAACATCTGTAATGTCCGTGCTTTCATCAATTGCAACCGAAAACGCAATAAATGACTTCACTTTTTGCTTCAACTGGCTGTCCAAATCCACTGAAAGATCGGAAATCCTGTCTGCAACTGTGTTTCTTGTCAGGCTGATATTTGCAAAAGCCTGCCGCTTTTCAGGGCACACAATCTCCGCTGCCTTCATCATGCATGTTTTTACAAATTCACCCTCACTAAATGGTTTTGAAGCCACTGCGATTTCATTAGCAATGAGGTAGCTAGCTTTCACTGCAGCGTCACTGATGTCTCGGCTGTGAGTAAACACAGACTGCTGTTTCTTCAGACCCGCCAACAGTTCATTCACCTTCTCTCATCTCCGCTGTCCTTGAAAGTTGTCATATTTGTCGGCATGAAGACTCACAGTGGCGACGAAGGTTATATTCTTTCAGCACTGCAACATGCTCTGAACACACCAAACATACAGCTTTCCCATTCAATTCCGTGATTAAATAGGATGACCCTTTTTCTTGGAACACTCTGCACTCTGCGTCCACTTTTCTCTTTTTTGACAGAGACATATTGGGGCAATGAGGGTGCCAAAGCACATAATGTTAAAAGTAGAAGCCGTAATAAATATCGCGGGCAAAACAAAGTAGCTCATTGGCTGCACGTGCTTGACCTACTTGCTCTTTCCCGGTATAAACAGTTTGCTTGCTTAACACAATTGCTATTGCGCCATCCAGTGGACGCAATTGGAACAGCAGTTTATTTTATTGAAAAATTGCAGCGCATTTTTATAATAAAAAAAATAAAAATAAACTTTTTTTGTTTGTTTTTTTAAATCATCTCGCGGGCCGGATTAAACCCGTTTGCGGGCCTTATCCGGCCCGCGGGCCGTACGTTTGACACCCCTGGTGTAAAGCCTAATTTGCATGTTTCCAAGGGACCCTGCCTTGCATTATAGAGTGAATTGTAGAGTTACCAACCATGACTGTATTTGTTAGTGACAGAAATCTAGTTGTTGAATTAATTCCTTTTTAAGTCCTGTGGCCTTCACCAAGTGAGTTCCTAGGCAAATGTTATAACATTTTTATCTGACAATTTACATACACTGAGTGTACAAAACAATAGGAACACCTTAATATTGAGTTGCACCCAGGGTTTCTGTAAGGAAAATGTGGCGCTGGACATTTGACAGGCAACATTTTAATTCACCGGACATTTTAGAAATGTACTGGACCCATATGCATTGGGTGTGTAACCTGATTAGGGTGTCCACCCACAATGCTCAGAATGACAGAAATCACATTTAGAATATGGTAATTCATATTAACAGAACATGCAAGTCAATGAAGCAACGATGTGTCGTCCTTCTTACCGAATTCTGATGTGCACTTTGAACATGTTAGAATAACTGTCCACATTTACTTTTCCTTAGCCAACAAGAAGTGTAATGAACAGCAAAATTACTAGCCTATGTCAATCTACTATAGTAGAAAAGTTTAGGCTACCTATTCTATTGGTCTGCTTGTCGAGAAAGAAATTGCCTATTCCAAACAGATTCTGGGACAGTTGTGGGACGAAAGACCCCAAATTAATTCAACTAGTAGGCCTAGGCTACATAAAAAAACGTTCAAAAACAATGAGTCTGATGAAACAGATCAGAACGTTTAGCTTAAAATGTTAAACAATTATTTATTCACATTATATGCGCAGCAATGCACACAAGGCAGTATGCTACGAGCAAATGTCAAAAGGGCACTGCACATGCGAGGGGTTTCATGTGACAGAGATGAAAATATCTGTTAGAAATTTAGAAAGAGAGGAGCTCTAATAGGCTAATTTGAAGCAAGGTAAGACATGCCTCATAATACGTATTAAAATGTTCAGGTTTCAAACAATTAAGTATGTTTTCAAAATGCATACTGCCTCTAGCTCATTGCAAAGTGGTGTGTAATAATAATAATAATATGCCATTTAGCAGACGCTTTTATCCAAAGCGACTTACAGTCATGCGTGCATACATTTTTTTGTGTATGGGTGGTCCCGGGGATCGAACCCACTACCTTGGCGTTTCAAGCGCCGTGCTCTACCAGCTGAGCTACAGAGGGTGTGATGCGCTGATGAAGCCTGCCTTCTGTTGCCGTTTGATGCCACGTTCAAAACAACTGGGAACTCTGAAATCTCAGACTTAAGTGTGTTCAAGACAAATATGAACTGGGGGGGGAAAAACGACTGGCTAAAATAGTTTTGAACGGTCATCCAACTCGGAATTCCAACTTGGGAACTCTGGCCTCTTCCCAGAGCTGGAGATCACGGACGTCATGATTTGACCTCTTATACAAGATGCTGCAGCAGCAGCTCTTATGCTGTCTGACAGATTTTCCACTCAAAGGCTCAATATCTGTATGATAAATAAAATACATATTAAATATACTGTACACACGCGTCAATTTAATTCCACTAAATTATGCAAATGATCCTAGAGACCAGTAAAATGTATTTACATCGACTGGTATTTCCCTCAATGAATGGGCTAAAAAGCATTATTTCGCAAGGGGATTTTTTCTTCCCTCAGCTTTTCTACAAAAATAGTATTAAAAAATATATATTATCGGACAAAAGCCGGCTATTACCGGCTAAAGGAAACACTGGCTGCACCCTGTTTTGCCCTCAGGAAAGCCTCAATTCATTGGGGCATGGACTCTACAAGGTATTGAAAGTGTACCACAGAGATGTTGCCCCATGTTGACTCCAATACATCCCACAGTTGTGGCAAGTTGGCTGGATGTCCTTTGGGTGGTGGACCATTCTTGATACACACAGGAAACGGTTGAGCGTGAAAAACCCAGCAGCCTTGCAGTTCTTGACACACTCATACCGGTGCGCCTGGAACCTACCACCATACCCCGTTCAAAGGCACTTCAATCTTTTGTCTTGCCCATTCACCCTATGAATGGCACACATACACAATCCATGTCTCAATTGTCCCAAAGCTTTAAAATCCTCCTCTTCATCTACACTGATTGACATCAATAAGGGATCATAACTTTCACCTGGTCAGTCTACACTGTATTCGGAAAGTATTCAGACCCCTTGACTTTTTCCACATTTTGTTACGTTAAAGCCTTATTTTAAAATGGATTAAATTAAAAAATGTCCTCAATCTACACACAATACCCCATAACGACAAAGCGAAAACAGGTTTTTTGACATTTTTGCAAATGTATATAAAAAAATAACGTATTTACATAAGTATTCAGACCCTTTGCTATGAGACTCGAAATTGAGCTCAGGTGCATCCTGTTTCCATTGATCATCTTTGAGATGTTTCTCCAACTTGATTGGAGTCCACCTGTGGTAAATTCAACTGATTGGACATGATTTGGAAAGGCACACACCTGTCTATATAAGGTCCCACAGTTGACAGTGCATGTCAGAGCAAAAACCAAGACATGAGGTCAAAGGAATTGTCTGTAGAGCTCCAAGACAGGATTGTGTCGAGGCACAGATCTGGGGAAAGGTTGTCGTGGAAATTCTAGTCAATAATGAGGAGAGACAAGGTCAATCACCAATCAGGATATTACTTTATTAAAAACGTATGAATAAAGGTAGTAAATGAGGCTGGTCAACCCAACACTCTGAAGTGTGATGCTGCGAGCTCTCACATACAGACAATGCAAATATATTATATAGCACGATACACCCTCTCAGTCTACATGACAAACAGCAGATGTGTGAAATGAGTCAAAAGGTTAGGATTTGTATGAAATAAATGAATAATTCACTGCAGACAGCATCTGCTATGTTCTCATTGTATGGAAATCAGGGTTTGGCACCCAAGACAAGGTTCTTATCAACTATTCATAACAGATCTCGTCCCTGGTAACTTAGACACCAATTCAGTCTATGAAACTGCAGGCTCAGTCAGACCGGACACATCTCCCTCTCACACACACCATTAATCATGAAATGGAATGTGACTGTTGGTTTTATCACCTAGCCATCCCTAAATCAATTGTCAGCTCCAGATACCCCTATCTCGAGTAAAACCCATGTCCTTGACCATACGCCTAGACTAGCTGCAGGGAGCTGGAGTAGAAACCATCCCTTTACAAAAACACAGCATTAGTAGAACAGTATATACACTACCGTTCAAACATTTGGGGTCACTTAGAAAGGTCCTTGTTTTCCATGAAAACATACATGAAATGAGTTTGAATAGGAAATATAGCAAAATGAATAGGAAATGTAGTCATTGACAAGGTTAGAAATAATGATTTTTTATTGAAATAATAATTGTGTCCTTCAAACTTTGCTTTCGTCAAATAATCCTCAATTTGCAGCAATTACAGCCTTGGCATTCTAGTTGTCAATTTGTTGAGGTAATCTGAAGAGATTTCACCCCATGCTTCCTGAAGCACCTCCCACAATTGGATTGGCTTGATGGGCACTTCTTACGTACCATACGGTCAAGCTGCTCCCACAACAGATCAATAGGGTTGATATCCGGTGACTGTGCTGGCCACTCCATTATAGACAGAATAACAGCTGACTGCTTCTGCCCTAAATAGTTACTGCATAGTTTGGAGCTGTGCTTTGGGTCATTGTCCTGTTGTAGGAGGAAATTGCCTCCAATCAAGTGCCGTCCACAGGGTATGGCATGGCGATGCAAAATGGAGTGATAGCCTTCCTTCTTCAAGATCCCTTTTCCCCTGTACAAATCTCCCACTTTACCACCACCAAAGCACCCCCAGACCATCACATTGCCTCCACCATGCTTGACAGATGGCATCAAGCACTCCTCCAGCATCTTTTCATTTGGTCTGCGTCTCACAAATGTTCTTCTTTGTGATCCGAACACCTCAAATTTCGATTCGTCTGTCCATAACACTTTTTTCCAATCTTCCTCTGTCCAGTGTCTGTGTTCTTTTGCCCATCTTAATCTTTTATTTTTATTGACCAGTCACCGCTTTCACTGTTGACGTTAAGAGACTGGTGTTTTGCGGTTACTATTTAATGAAGCTGCCAGTTGAGGACTGTATTTGTCCTCTCGCTCAGTTGTGCACCGGGGCCTCCCAACTCCTCTTTCTTTTCTGGTTAGAGCCAGTTTGCGCTGTTCTGTGAAGGGAGTAGTACACAGTATTGTACGAGATCTTCAGTTTCTTGGCAATTTCTCCCATGGAATAGCCTTCATTTCTCAGAACAAGAATAGACTGACGAGTTTCAGAAGGAAGTTATTTGTTTCTGGCCATTTTGAGCCTGTAATCGAACCCACAATTGCTGATGCTCCAGATACTCAACTAGTCTCAAGAAGGCCAGTTTTATTGCTTCTTTAAATCAACACAACAGTTTTCAGCTGTGCTAACATAATTGCAAAAGGGTTTTCTATTGATCAATTAGCCTTTTAAAATGATAAACTTGGATTAGCAAACAACGTGCCATTGGAACACAGGACTGATGGTTGCTGATAATGGGCCTCTGTACGCCTATGTAGATATTCCCTTAAAAATCAGCCGTTTCAGCTACAATAGCCATTTACAACATTAACAATGTCTACACTGTATTTCTGATCAATTTTATGTTATTTTAATGGACAAAAAAATTGCTTTTCTTTCAAAAACAAGGACATTTCTAAGTGACCCCAAAAATTTGAACGGTAGTGTAATTGTCAACTATTAATATTAAACAAAGCAGGTAAATATGTTACATTAACATTTCTCTCACACAGGGTACCAAAACATTTCTGCAGCATTGAAGGTCCCAAAGAACACAGTGGCCTCCATCATTCTTAAATGGAAGATGTTTGGAACCACCAAGACTCTTCCTAGAGCTGGCCGCCCGGACAAACTGAGCAATCAGGGAGAAGGGCCTTGGTCAGGGAGTAATTATAATGCCATTATTGCTTTTGTGCTGAATTTCACTATTTATCAGGGCCACTTGGTGCTTATAATGATGTTTAGGCTACTGATGTTTTCATAATTTGACTGCGCGTCTTGGTGGTTGGGGTATTTTTTTTTATTTTGTCATAAAAATAAGCTATTCCAGCAGTTCTAGTGTTAACTAGTTAGCATCCTATTGATACATTTTATGTCCCCAAAAAACGTGCATAAAAACAGTGAATTTAATGCAGGCCTACCTGCTAGGGTAACTTGGGGTAACCCGCTACCCGGGGTAACTCACCCCCTGCCCATACTTCTCACAGAAACCATATTTAACAAAGGCCATTGAAACTGCTGTTTTCCCCACAATTGCAAGATTTATTGTGCATTGACTGCTTGTGAGAATGCATGTTTCCCTCCCTATTGCACTCGTAACGTGAATGTGCCTCGAGAGGAATATTTCTCGCCTACAGTGCCTTCAGAAAGTATTCATACCCCTTGATTTATTCCACATTGTTGTTACAGCCTGAATTCCAAATTAATTAAATATATTTTTTCTCACACATCTACACGCAATACCCCATAATGACAAAGTGAAAACATGTTTTTAGAAAAGTTTGCTAATTTATTGAAAATTAAATAGAGAAATAGCTCATTTACATAAGTATTCACACCCGAGTCAACACTTTGTAGCAGCACATTTGGCAGCGATTACAGCTTTGAGTGGTCTTGTGTATGTCTATCAGCATTGCACATCTGGATTTGGGGATTTTCTCCCATTCTTCCTTGCAGATTTTCTCAAGCTCTGTTAAGTTAGATAGGGAGCGGCGGTGAACAGCAATCTTCAAGTCCTTTCACAGATTTTCAATGGCATTCAAGTCTGGGCTTTGGCTGGGCCACTCAAGGACTTTCACATTCTTGTACTGAAGCCATTCCAGCATTGCTTTGGCTGTATGCTTGGGGTCATTGTCCTGTTGGAACGTAAATCTTTGCCCCAGTCTAAAGGTCGTTTGCACTCTGAAGCAGGGTCTCATCAAGGATTTGCCTGTATTTGGCTCCATTCATTGTTCCCTCTATCCTTACCATTCTCCCAGTCCCTGCCGCTGAAAACCATCCCCCATAGCATGATGCTGCCACCACCATGCTTCACGGTAATAGCTTTGCATTCAGGCCAAAGAGTAAAAGTTTTGTCTCATCAGACCACAGAATCTTTTGCCTTATGATCTCAGTCTTTCACATGCCTTTTTGCAAACTCCAGGCGTGCTGTCATGTGCCTTTTTCTCAGAGTGGCTTCCGTCTGGCCACTCTCCCATGAAGTCCAGATTGGTAAAGTGCTGTAGAGACTGTTGTCCTTCTGGTAGGTTCTCCCATCTCAGCCAAGGAACTATGATTCTATCAGTGGTCATTGGGTTATAGGTCACCTCCCTGACCAAAGTCCTTCTTGCCAGGTTACTCAGTTTGGTCGGACGGCCAGCTCTAGGCAGTCTGGGTAATCCCATATTTTTTCAATTTCCCAAAGATGGAGACCACTGTGCTCTTGGAAACTTTCAACACTCAATAAATGTTTATACCCTTCCCCAGATATACAGTACCAGTCAAAAGTTTGGACACACCTACTCATTCAAGGGTTTTTCTTTATTTTGACTATTTTCTACATTGTAGAATAATAGTGAAGACATCAAAACTATGAAATAACACATATGTAATCATGTAGTAACCAAAAAAGTGTTAAACAAATCAAAATACATTTTAGATTCTTCAAAGTAGCCACCCTTTGCCTTGATGACAGCTTTGCACACTCTTGGCATTCTCTCAACCAGCTTCAAGAGGTAGTCACCTGGAATGCATTTCAATTAACAGGTGTGCCTTGTTAAAAGTTAATTTGTCAAATTTCTTTCCTTCTTAATGTGTTTCAGCCAATCATGTGTTGTGACAAGGTAGGGGTGGTATACAGAAGATAGCCCTATTTGGTAAAAGACCAAGTCCATATTATGGCAAGAACAGCTCAAATAAGCAAAGAGAAACGACAGTCCATCATTACTTTAAGACATGAAGGTCAGTCAATACGGAAAATGTCAATAACTTTTTCTTCAAGTGCAGTAGCAAAAACCATCAAGCCCTATGATGAAACTGGCTCTCATGAGGACTGCCACAGGAAAGGAAGACCCAGAGTTACCTCTGCTGCAGAGGATAAGTTCATTAGAGTTAACGGCACCTCAGATTACAGCCCAAATAAATGGTTCAGAGATCAAGTAACAGACACATCTCAACATCAACTGTTCAGAGGAGACCGCGTGAATCAGGCCTTAATGGTCGAATTGCTGCAAAGAAACCACTATTAAAAAGGACACCAATAATAATAAGAGAATTGCTTGGGCCAAGAAACACGAGCAACGGACAATAGACCGGTGGAAATCTGTCCTTTGGTCTGATGAGTCCATATTTGAGATTTTTGGTTCCAACCGCCATGTCTTTGTGAGTCGCAGAGCAGATGAATGGTTGATCTCCGCATGTGTGGTTCCCACCGTGAAGCATAGAGAAGGAGGTGTGATGGTGTGGGGGTGCTTTGCTGGTGACACTGTCTGATTTATTTAGAATTCAAGGCACACTTAACCAGCATGGCCACCACAGCATTCTGCAGCGATACGCCATCCCATCTGGTTTGCGCTTAGTGGGACTATTATTTGTTCTTCAACAGGACAATGATTTTTTTAAAAACACCTCCAGGCTGTGTTAGGGCTATTTGACCAAGAAGGAGAGCGATGGAGTGCTGCATCAGATGACCTGGCCACCACAATCACCCGATCTCAACCCAATTGAGATGGTTTGGGATGAGTCGGACCGCAGAGTGAAGGAAAAACAGCCAACAAGTGCTCAGCATATGTGGGAACACCAAGACTTTTGGAAAAGCATTCCTCATGAAGCTGGTTGAGAGAATGCCAAAAGTGTGCAAAGCTGTCATCAAGGCAAAGGGTGGCTACTTTGAAGAATCTAAATCTTTTTTTTTTTTTGGTTGTTTAACACCTTTTTGGTTACTACATGATTCCATATGTGTTATTTCATAGTTTTGATGTCTTTACTATTATTCTACAATGTAGAAAATAGTAAAAATAAAGAAAAACCATTGAATGAGTAGGTGTGTCCAAACTTTTGACTGGTACTGTATGCCTCATAACAATTCCACCTATGGACAGTTCCTTGGACTTCATGGTATAGTTTCTGCTCTGACATGCACTGTCAACTGTGGGACGTTATATAGACAGGTGTGTTTATTTCTAAATCATGTCCAAACAATTGAATTGGCCACAGGTGGGCTCCAATCAAGTTGTAGTGACATCTCAAGGATGATCAAAGGAAATTGGATTAACCTGAGCTCAATTTGAAGTGTCATAGCAAAGGGGTGTGAATACTTATGTAAATGAGATTTCTGTATTTCATTTTCATTACATTTGCAAAAAATAAATGATTTTTTTTTTTGCATTTGTCATTTGTGTGTAAATGGGTGACAAAAAAACATTATTGAATCCATTTTGAATTCAGGCTGTAACAACAAAATGGGGAATACGTTTTTTATTTTATTTTATTTCACCTTTATTTAACCAGGTAAACCAGTTGAGAACAAGTTCTCATTTACAACTGCGACCTGGCCAAGATAAAGCAAAGCAGTGCGATAAAAACAACAACACAGAGTTACATATGGGGTAAAACAAAACAAAGTCAAAAATACAACATAAATAAATATATATACAGTGTGTGCAAATGTAGCAAGTTATGGAGGTAAGGCAATACATAGGCTATAGTGCAAAATAATTACAATTAGTATTAACACTGGAATGATAGATGTGCAAGAGATGATGTGCAAATAGAGATACTGGGGTACAAATGAGCAAAATAAATAACAATATAGGGATGAGGTAGTTGGGCGAGCTAATTTCAGATGGGCTGTGTACAGGTGCAGTGATCGGTAACGTGCTCTGACAACTGATGCTTAAAGTTAGTGAGGGAGATAAGTGTCTCCAGCTTCAGAGATTTTTGCAATTTGTTCCAGTCATTGGCAGCAGAGAACTGGAAGGAATGGCGGCCAAAGGAGGTGTTGGCTTTGGGGATGACCAGTGAGATATACCCGCTGGAGCGCAGACTACGGGTGGGTGTTGCTATGGTGACCAATGAGCTAAGATAAGGCGGGGATTTGCCTAGCATTGATTTATAGATGGCCTGGAGCCAGTGGGTTTGGCGACGAATATGTAGTGAGGACCAGCCAACAAGAGCGTACAGGTCACAGTGGTGGGTAGTATATGGGGCTTTGGAGACAAAACGGATGGCACTGTGATAGACTACATCCAATTTGCTGAGTAGAGTGTTGGAGGCTATTTTGTAAATGACATCGCCGAAGTCAAGGATCGGTAGGATAGTCAGTTTTACGAGGGCATGTTTGGCAGCATGAGTGAAGGAGGCTTTGTTGCGAAATAGGAAACCGATTCTAGATTTAACTTTGGATTGGAGATTCTTAATGTGAGTCTGGAAGGAGAGTTTACAGTCTAACCAGACACCTAGATATTTGTAGTTGTCCACATACTCTAGGTCAGACCCGTCGAGAGTAGTGATTCTAGTCGGGTGGGCGGGTGCAAGCAGCGTTCGGTTGAAGAGCATGCATTTAGTTTTACTAGTGTTTAAGAGCAGTTGGAGGCTACTGAAGGAGTGTTGTATGGCATTGAAGCTCGTTTGGAGGTTTGTTAACACAGTGTCCAATGAAGGGCCAGATGTATACAAAATGGTGTCGTCTGCGTAGAGGTGGATCTGAGAGTCACCAGCAGCAAGAGCGACTTCATTGATATACACAGAGAAAAGAGTCGGCCCAAGAATTGAACCCTGTGGCACCCCCATAGAGACTGCCATAGGTCCAGACAACAGGCCCTCCGATTTGACACATTGAACTCTATCTGAGAAGTAGTTGGTGAACCAGGCGAGGCAGTCATTTGAGAAACCAAGGCTATTTAGTCAAGGGGTATGAATAATTTCTGAAGGCACTGTAGAATGCACACAACAAGCCGACTAGGTAAATAGATCAACTATTCTACTACTTTTCTGTTCATTACTCCTTTTGTTTGTAGAGGAAAAGTAAATGTGGACTGTTCTAGCATCTTTAAAGTGCGCCTCGGCAGAAATATTTGTTGATGTTCCATATTTATTTGCCATGGTGCAGCGCCACAGCTAAATGACTGCAGCGGAAACACTGACTAAACAAACAAAGGATGTGAAAGAGCCAGACAGAAGTTGTACTAACTGTGATCAGCTCAGAGCCTAGTTTGGTCTATGACGAATCCACTGAGCAGGGAATCTCCACTGTAATGTGACTGAGGAGTGTGTGTGCCAGGACTGATGAGAACATGTCCAGACAAGCACACAACACGCTTTGCCAGAGAAAGGGTGTGAAAGCTTGTCTGTGTCCAATCCAAAACAGCAGTAGCCTAAACCAGGGGTTCCCAAACTTTTTCACTCAGGCTCCTCTTCCAGCATTGGGGAACACCCCCCGCGCGCCACATCTATTTCTATGGGCACAAGCACTGTTCATGACACAAACTGTTCACACCACTCTTGCTGGCGGAGAGAACATTTTGCAGGTTTAAAGCTTATTTCCTGCAATTCTATATATTATTCATTTTGTCATGGGGTGCAGAGAAAAGTTTACAGTCTTAAAGCACATATCCTGCAATTCTACACATCCAGCCCTACTGGATGCCTCATCTGTTTATGCTGTTGACCACTCTTTAGCCTATTCATGTATGCCATACATTTACAGCAGGCAAAACCAGAGCAAACATGGATGCCAAACCCACTAACCCAGAGCATACACGTATGGAATGACAACAAACTACAGAGAGTGGAGTTGGCTGAAGCAGAAAACCAATCAGTGGTGATCAAGCACCAGCCACTCCAGTGCTTCTAGGGAAACGAGAAAGATCCAACAGTGTGTTCTCAGACTGACATGGTAGCGTGAGAGATGTGACATGTGGAATACAGAGGAGTCTGAGTCACAGTGGGCCATGGAAGGTTGTTTAAGGAAGGTCGCACACAAAATGTCTTGAAGGGAAACAGAGTCAACTGTCAGATACTATAAAGTGTCCTCACCTCAGTAGCAGCTATTCATAACTGTTTTTGGACAGACACTTACTCCTTCCATGACAACGCCTCATACTGCTTCTAAATAGAACACTGTCATGCTAGTTGTCACTCAAATGCTGTGTGTTTGGGTCCCATGACTGTTTCATTCCAGTATACTTCTCTCTCCAGTCAAACGCATGCTAGTTATCTAGCATGACTGAAAGAGAAAAGGGCTTGAAGCAACAGCAGGAGGCTGTCTCTTTTCAATAGCGTTTTTCTGTACACGCACGCCCTCTCTGACTTTGAATGGGGTGGAGGAGAACATTCCGGAATGACAGAAATAAAGTGTTTGGAGTGTATGGAATGTCTTCCCTGATAAACAGGAATTCTGAGGGACTCCACCTACTGTCTCTAGACTAAATGGGAATTTCCCTGGGAACAAGACTGCGAACAGTACTGGAGGAGACCCAGAGCATCAAACTGAATTAAACTGAAATTAATAGAATATACATACTCATACACATTATTTTGGCACCACTAGTACCAAAGATTGTCAGAATTCCTGGCAGAATGTTACATTTTGTTTTGTTACCAACATGAGGAAGCATGACAACATCTGTAACTCAGCTAAGAGCCTCTTGTATTCACATATGCTGAGTCTGCAGTTCCATTGACTTACTGTACAGTAAGTAAATGGGAGAGTTTGTAGAGTAAATGCAAAAATGTAGCCTAGGTGATTATTTATTTACCTGTAGAAGGTCATCGCTGAGGACTTCTGTTTTCTCTGCTCTGTGGATGAGAAAACACAACAGGAGATAGATTAGGTTTGACAGCTACTGATTAGAGACACTTTGTATGTGCAAACACTGTCAATGCAATGAGGCCTTTCCAGGCAGACTAGATTCCACACAGTGCAGTAGAACAGGGTCAGGTATTATGGCCAGGCATCTCTCCATGTGAACCACTGCACTAGCCTGGTTACCAACCACACTGTTTGAACAGCATTATACAACACTACTATGGTACATTGTTGCCTTGGTGAGACAACAGGGAGTTGGTTGAAGCACAGACAGACTGGCACCCAGTCTAGAAAACCACATGAAAGCCCGACCGACAACGTTTACATTTTACATTTACGTCATTTAGCAGACGCTCTTATCCAGAGCGACTTACATTATTGAGTGCATACATTTTTATTTTTTTTTCATACTGGCCCCCCCTGGGAATCAAACCCACAACCTACCAAATCGGTTGACAAATCGGTTGACAAATATTGTTGGCTGATATTAGCCTTGCACAGCAATATTTGTATCGGTCTTTATTCCACAGATAAAGAACAGATATTATATACATAGCATAAACAAACACGTCTGCTCATTTTCTTAAAATGTTCAATGGTTGGCACCCAAATGCTGAAGAGGGCACTCTACAAGCTGCTCATTGAACATCATTCAGCCCTAGGAACTTGAAAGTAGGCATGGTGGTTTGATGGTGAGTAGCTTGCCACAGCCAGCGTATTTGAAAAGGAAATAATCTAAAGTACACTTCACCAAGCA
The DNA here is from genome assembly GCF_964263955.1 of Coregonus lavaretus. Lineage (NCBI taxonomy): Eukaryota > Metazoa > Chordata > Actinopteri > Salmoniformes > Salmonidae > Coregonus > Coregonus lavaretus. The sequence continues at coordinate 24,978,435 of NC_140012.1, read as the reverse complement.
AGCAGCCCTGTCCTCATCACATTCTCACTTAATGTTAGCTTAGCTATCTAGCCAGCAAGGTAGTTAGCTTAGCTAGCAAGCTAACAATCTGTGCTACTTATGTGACAACACTGGACTGGCGGCATAGTGAACACTCGGGTCTTCATTCTAAAATAACACTCTTACTGTCTGGGCCTATTATGTTAGCTAGTGAGCTTATTTAGTTAGTTTTTCGAAATATACAATCTGGAAAAAGCAAGACATATCATTTAGGCCGTGCTTGCATTCATGATGAGATAGATAGCTAGCTACCGTTAGCTACTAGCTATCTAAATTAGAACGTGTGACTAAAAACAGTGCAGCAAGCATTTGCCTGCATAAACGTTCAGTCATCAACGCATGCCATTCGCCGTTGAAATTTATAGCCAATACATTTTGTATTGAATAACAGTGTAATGTACATATAGTTTCGGTACGAAAACATTGTCGTAATGAAAAGCTAGGGTGTACTTGTCATAACGTACTCTCATTGCAAGGTTGCCATAAAGTGTTTGTTTTCATGACCTTTAACTGCTGTAAATCCACTCAAGACAAAAGCTGACACCTAGTGGTGACATTACTAACTGCATGTTACTGCGTTTCAATGTTTATTTGTGAACTTTTGAACTGTGCAGTTTCAGATTTACTTCGAGACAATGTTTAATTCATTCAGCCAGAACACTCCTCGTGGTACTTATTATCCACTGCCATTGACAGACACATCTTTAAGTGGTACCGAAAAAGGTAAACTAAACAGGTTTTGTATTTACTGTTGTATTTATTGAGGATATAGTTGCGTTTTGGTGGATATCATGTAAACTAGTATTGCAAGGTATACCGGTACCACGGTAATATCACGGTACCAAAACGTCATAAATCTTATAATACCAACATTTTAGAATACTGTAGTACCGTTTCATATGATGATAACATATTTTTCGGTCGTACCGATCTAAAGAAACTGCTGCCGCCTTTTATAAAATGTTAATAAAGTCAGTTTTGCTTAAGTTCAACTGAATTTGAACAACAGCCACTACTATGCGCCGGTCCAATAATATCCACTTCACTTTCATGCGCATATCAACTCTGCCTAGAAGGTCACATCCCAGAGTCGCCTCTTCACTGTTGACGTTGAGATTCACCAAACAATATTTTGAAAGAGGAAGCAAAGTACTTTAAGCATATGTTATTTTGCGGGTACTATTTAATGAAGCTGCCAGTTGAGGACCTGTGAGGCGCCTGTTTCTCAAACTAGACACTCTTAATGTATTTGTTTGCTCAGTAGTGCACCGGGGCCTCCCAACTCCTCTTTCTATTCTGGTTAGAGCCAGTTTGCGCTGTTCTGTGAAGGGAGTAGTACACAGCGTTGTACGAGATCTTCAGTTTCTTGGCAATTTCTCGCATGGAATAGCCTTCATTTCTCAGAACAAGAATAGACTGACGAGTTTCAGAAGAAAGTCCTTTGTTTCTGGCCATTTTGAGCCTGTAATCGAACCCACAATTGCTGATGCTCCAGATACTCAACTAGTCTCAAGAAGGCCAGTTTTATTGCTTCTTTAATCAGCACAACCGTTTTCAGCTGTGCTAACATAATTGCAAAAGGGTTTTCTAATGAGCAATTAACCTTTTAAAATGATAAACTTGGATTAGCAAACACAACGTGCCATTGGAACACAGGACTGATGGTTGCTGATAAATGGGCCTCTTTACGCCTATGTAGATATTCCATTAAAAATCAGCCGTTTCCAGCTACATTTGCCATTTACAACATTAGCAATGTCTACACTGTATTTCTGTTCAATTTGATGTTATTTTAATGGACAAAAAAAATGCTTTTCTTTCGAAAACAAGGACATTTCTAAGTGACCCCAAACTTTTGAACGGTAGTGTATATAAATTATCCGTAATGGTGAGCAGGAATGCAGACCCTGATGAGTCTTTTGTTATACACTGAGTGTACAAAACATTAGGAACACCTTCCTACTATTGCATTGTGCCCCCTTTTGCCCTCAGAACAGCCTAAATTCATCAGGGCAAGGACTCAACAAGGAGTCAAAAGCATTCCAGAGGGATGCTGGCCCATGTTGACTCCAATGCATCCCACAGTTGTGTCAAGTTGTCTGGATGTCCTTTGGGTGGTGGACTTTTCTTAATACACATGGGAAACTGTTGAGTGTGAAAAACCCAGCAGCGTTGCAGTTCTTGACACAATCAAACTGGTGCGCCTGGCACCTATCGTCATACACCGTTCAAAGGTACTTAAATATTGTGTCTTGCCAATTCACCCTCTGAATGGCACACATACACAATCCATGTCTCAATTGTCTCAAGGCTTAAAAAGCCTACTTTAACCTGTCTCCTCCCCTTCATCTACACTGACTGAAGTGGATTTAACAGGTGGCATCAATAAGGGATCATAGCTTTCAACTGGATTCACCTGCTTAGTACATGGCATGGTGTTCCTTATGTTTTGTACACTCAGTGTATTTGTATCTTTATTACATTGGAGCAGCTCGCAGATACATTGTATACTTTAATTGCCTGTTATAAACATGGGCAGAGAAAACAGCTCAGCTCTAGGCTAAACAGTTCTAAAATACACCTATCATTCCAAAATCATGGTCCCCCCCTTTGCTGCTTTAACAGCTTCCATGCTTCTGCGAAGGCTTTCCACTAGATGTTGGAACATTGCTGCAGGGACTTGCTTCCATTCAGCCACAAGAGCATTAGTGAAGTCGGGCACTGATGTTGGGCGATTAGGCCTGGCTCGCAGTCAGTGTTCCAATTCATCCAAAATGTGTTCAATGGGGTTGAGGTAAGGGATATGTGCAAGCCAGTCAAGTTCTTCCACACCGATCTCGACAAACCATTTCTGTATGAAACTCGCTTTGTGCACGGGTCATTGTCATGCTGAAACAGGAAAGGGCCTTCCCATACTGTTGCCAGAAAGTTGGAAGCAGAGAATTGTCTAGAATGTCACTGTACTACAAAAGGAAAACCAGCCACGTCGCCGACACCGACGTCTCGCTTCCAGACAAGCTAAACACCTTCTTCGCCCGCTTTGAGGATAACACAGTGCCACTGACGAGGCCCACTACCAAGGACTGTGGCCTCTCCTTCTCCGACGTGATTAAGACATTTAAGCATGTTAACCCCAGCAAGGCTGCCGGCCCAGACCTCTACCTTACCTGTCACCCTAGACCCACTTCAATTTGCTTACCACCCCAACAGATCCACAGACGATGCAATCGCCATCACACTACCCTATCCCATCCGGACAAGAGGAATACCTATGTAAGAATGATGTTCATTGACTATAGCTCAGCATTCAACACCATAGCACCCTCCAAGCTCATCATTAAGCTCGAGGCCCTGGATCTGAACCCCGCCCTGTGCAACTGGGTCCTGGACTTCCTGACGGGCCGCCCCCAGGTGGTGAAGGTAGGAAACAACATCTCCACTTTGCTGATCCTCAACACTGGGGCCCCACAAGGGTGCGTGCTCAGCCCCCTCCTGTACTCCCTGTTCACCCATGACTGCGTGGCAAAGCACACCTCCAACTCAATCATCAAGTTTGTAGACGACACAACAGTAGTAGGCTTGATTACCAACAATGACGAGACCGCCTACAGGGAGGAAGTGAGGACTCGGAGTGTGGTGCCAGGAAAATAACCTCTCACTCAACATCAACAAAACAAAGGAGATGATCGTGGACTTCAGGAAACAGCAGAGGGTGCACCCCCCTATCCACATCGACGGGACCGCAGTGGAGAAGGTGGAAAGCTTCAAGTTCCTTGGCATACACATCACTGACAAACTGAAATGGTCCACCCACGCAGACAGTGTGGTGAAGAACGCGCAACAGAGCCTCTTCAACCTCAGGAGGCTGAAGAAATTCAGCTTGGCACCTAAAACCCTCACAAACTTTTACAGATGCACAATTGAGAGCATCCCGTCAGGCTGTATCACCACCTGGTACGGCAACTGCACTGCCCACAACCGCAGGGCTTTCCAGAGGGTGGTGCGGTCTGCCGAACGCGTTATCAGGGGCAAACTACCTGCCCTCCAAGACACATACAGCACCCAATGTCACAGAAAGGCCAAAAAGATCATCAAGGACATCAACCACCCGAGCAACTGCCTGTTCACCCCGCTATCATCCAGAAGGCGAGGTCAGTACAGGTGCATCAAAGCTGGGACCGAGAGAATGAAAAACAGCTTCTATCTCAAGGCCATCAGACTGTTAAATAGCCATCACTAGCACATTAGAGGCTGCTGCTGCCTATTGAAATCACTGGCCACTTTAAGAAATGGAACACTAGTCACTTTAATCATGTTTACAGTCACTTTAATAATGTTTACATATCTTGCACTACTCATCTCATATGTATATACTGCAGTCTATTCTATAATATTCGACTGTATCTTAGTCCATGCCGCTCTGTCATTGCTTGTCCATATATGTATATTTTCTTAAATTCCATTCCTTACTAGTTTTGTGTGTATTAGGTATATGTCGTGAAATTGTTAGATATTACTTGTTAGATATTACTGCACTGTCGGAGCTAGAAACACAAGCATTTTGCTACACCCGCTATAACATCTGCTAAACACGTGTATGTGACAAATAAAATTTGATCTGTATGCTGTAGCGTTAAGATTTCCCTTCACTGGAACTAAGGGGCCTAGCCCGAAACATGAAAAACAGCCCCAGACCATTATTCCTCCTCTACTAAACTTTACAGTTGGCACTATGCATTCGGGCAGGTAGCGTTCTCCTGGCTTCCGCCAAACCCAGATTCGTCCGTCGGATTGCCAGATGGCAAAGCGTGATTCATCACTCCAGAGAACGCATTTCCACTGCTCCAGAGTCCAATGGCGGCGAGCTTTACACCTCTCCAGCCGACGCTTGGCATTGCGCATGGTTCTTAGGCTTGTGTGCGCCAATTTTATACACCCGTCAGCAACGGTTGTGGCTGAAATAGCCAAATCCACTCATTTGAAGGGGTGTCCACAAACTTATGGCCATGTAGTGTATATTAACAATATTACTGAGATACCTTTTTTCTTTCTATCAGGATTTGTGCGCATTTTATATAACTTAACAAACCATGTCGTGGGCCGTTTTAAACTAATCCTGGGTCGCTAATTATTGGTTTGACAACAAACAACTTTGTTCAGTCATGTTACCTAGCTAGCCAACAACCTGCTAACTGGACAGTAGGTGCAGGCAAATTTGATTGGCACAGGAAGAAAGACAAAGGGTATGCCGCTCATGAGATGTGCTTCAGAATGTAGGATTCATATAGGCCTAATGTAAGCCTAAACTATGTAAAAAAAACTCTCTCTGGTGTTCCTTCAATTCTGTTTGGTGCCTAACGTTGGGCAGTGTGTGTGTGTGTGTTAACTGAAGAGTTTCATGCAGTGTTTTCCCTTACTGCTACAATGACATGCAGATCATTATGCATGTATATTCCTTCCTCCCATTCCTCCAGCCAAATCAGTTAGGCTTTTGCAAATATGAGCAAATCAACCATTCTATGCTGTCCGTACCATAACCCCACCATGGGGCACTCTGTTCACAACATTGACATCAGCAAACCACTCGCCCTCATGACGGCATACACGTGGTCTGCGGTTGTGAGGCCAGTTGGACGTACTGCCAAATTCTCTCAAACGACGTTGGAGGCGGCTTAACATTCAATATCTGGCAATAGCTCTGGTGGACATTCCTGCAGTCAGCATGCCAATGGCACACTCCCTCAAAACTTGAGACATCTGTGGCATTGTGTTCTGTGACAAAATTGCACATTTTAGAGTGGCCGTTCATTGTCCCCAGCACAAGTTGCACCTGTGTAATGATCATGCTGCTTAATCAGCTTCTTGATTTGCCACACCTGTCAGGTGGATTGATTATCTTGGCAAAGGAGATATGCTCACTATAAGGGATGTAAACAAATTTGTGCATAACATCTTTGAGAAATATGCTTTTTGTGCATATGGAAACTTTCTGAGATCGTTTATTTCAGCTCATGAAACATGGGACCAACACTTTACATGTTGAGTTTATATTTTTGTTTAGTGTAGTTAAGAAATCATCATTTAGAGTATCTATTAAGTCCTTTGGAGCACAATGTGTACTTTTCAAAAAAAACAAATTCATTCCACCTCCCAAAAAAACTTTACAAAATAATAATAATAGGCAGATACTGTACCACACAGATATCAGTCACACAGAGAGATGGGTGGCCAACAGCAGACCCCCAGCCTCGTCTGAGTCTAGCCTTCAGTAGCCGGTAGGCAACAACACATCTGCCACGCTGACCATCAACACAGGGGCCCTCAGGGGTGTGTGCTTAGTCCCCTCCTGTACTCCCTGTTCACCCACGACTGTTTGCTGACGACAGGACAGATTCATACGGGAAGCATCAAAGGGGAAAGGGAAGGAGGTGAAAGAGGAACATGAGTGATTAATATATATATATATATATATATATATATATATATATATATATATATATATATATATATATATATATATATATATATATATATATATATATATATATATATATATATATATATATATATATATATATATATATATATATATATATATAATGTCTTGTGAATACATGCCCACTAAGCTTGAGTATTTATCAAAACTATTTCCATTGTAGCTGTTTATGTAGTGTATCAACACCTTACATAATGTATGGAGTCAATATGAAACAAAAAATATGTCAAGACCCATCTCAATATCACATGTTGTGGATAATACTTAAGATATGAATTCATTAACATGTGTAACATGGAATGTCAATAGAATTGTGCAGACAGTCACAATAATTAAGGTATTTTCTTATTTGAAATAGAATAACGCCAACATATGTTTTTTACAAGAAACTCACCTATCAGCAATAAAAAAAATGAAAGGCTTGGGATGGGTTAACATTCTCCTCCACCTACTCCTCAAGATCCAGAGGAGTATCAATTCTCATTGATAAAAAAAGTCCCATTTACATCAACAGAAATTATTACAGACCCAAATGGACATTTTATAATGGTAAAAGGAAACCTGGCACAAGAAAAAGTAACTTTACTGAATTGCTATTGCCCAAATGAAGATGACCCAAAGTTCATTAACGACCTTATACTAAAACTCTCTCAATGTAACCGGAATATTATATGGGGGGGGGGGGGGATTTTAACTGTGTGCGGGATGCAATTCTAGACATTTACATTTACATTTTAGTCATTTAGCAGACGCTCTTATCCAGAGCGACTTACAGACATCATCAACTAAACGATATCCTCTTCCTAACATGTCTAAGGTATTAAACCACAACAAAGAGATGGGTCTATGTGAACTGTGGAGATATAAAAACATCCAACTGAAAGAGAATACTGCTATTACTCATGTCCACAACTCATATTCAAGAATTGACTTTTTTTTATTGTAAACTTTTCTTTAATTGACTGTGTTTCTGAATGTAAACACCTTCCTAGAATAATTATGGGCCATAGCCCATTGTCCTTCATGTTTAAGTTCATGTTTAAGTTCAAACCTAACAAAGACATAGCGATTCAACACAATGTTACTTGGAGATAAAGAGTTTACCTCATATCAACACACAGATCTACATTTAATTTACAAAAACATGACTATAATGAAGTATGCTGAACTGTTGTCTGGGAAGCTCTTAAAGCAGGGTTCCCCAACTGGTGGCCCGCGGGTGGTTGTATTTGGCTCCCCAAGTTTGAGCAAAAAATAAATACATAAATAAATATTTTACAAAGAAAAGGGACATAAAAGATTGTAAAAACTCCAGGAAATCAGGTCCAATTGATTTACATTTTGGAAATCTGTTCCCAAGTATTCCTACGCATAATAGAGAGACGTGATCGTATACAAATGTAAGTAAGGTTTGAAATTATTGTGTTTCAGTAAAATTTGCAGTCTACAGTTGATCTGTAATTATTTTCCCGCCCACCGACCATCCGCTCAAGAACCAAAAAAAACAACAATCGGCCCGTATCTAGTTGATGATCCCTGTCTTAAAGCATATATGAGAGGTTGTATCATGTCGTACTCTTCACATAAGAAAAATAAGATCAATAGAAAATGTGAAATACTAGAAAAGAGAATCCACGACTTAGAAAGAAAACACAACTTAGATAGAAATGTTGACACCCTTCAACAGCTGAACACTTTGAATCTTGAATATAACATAACAAAAACCCACTCTGCAGAGATTGCTGCCCTGATATCCAAATAACAATATCTTGAGCAAGGTGAAAGTGCGGGGAAAATTCTTGCTTGACAAATTAAGAAAGAGGAACGTACCATATACAGCATTAAAAACCCAGATATTAGTATAACAATGGATCATCCTGAAATTAACTTAGTCTTTAAACATTTAATCAAACTGTATCAATCCAAAAACAAAAGTTCAAAGAGATAGACGATGTCCTTAATAAGGGCAATTTTAAGTGAGCCAGAGAAAATGTATATGGATAGAAACATTTCCCTAGGTGAGCTGGTGGAGGCCATTAAGTCCACAAAATGGGAAATCTCCTGGTAATGATGGATTCCCAGTGGAATTTGATAGAAATCCCAAATTACTAAAGCATATGTTACTAATGCTCACAGCAGCTCTAGAGAAAAATGGACTTCCCCAATCGCTATGTTTGACTACAATAACCCTACTTAAAAAGAAAGATAAGGATCCATTGTCATGTGGATCTTTCCGCCCAGTATCACTTTTGAATGTGGATTACAAAATCATTGTTATGGTATTGGCTTTTCACATAGAAATAGTAATACAAAAGTTGATTCACTTAGATCAGACAGGCTTCATACAGAATAGGACGGTCTTCAGACAATCTCCGCCGATTTTTCAATAAAAGCCATCCTACCAGGAACTTGAATGTTCCAAAAGTGCCAGTATCATTAGATGCTGAAAAAGCATTCGATAGGGTGGAATGGGCATATGTCGCACGTGACTACTTTACAGGAGAGGCATTTGAACGTAAATATTAGTTTTTTTATCAAAAAACATTTTGGCAGAAATGCCTCCTGGAACATGTGAACTTTCATGTGCCTTAATAACAAACGTGTATGCCATCTGTAAAAACAAATAACAATTTTAAAAATTACGAGCCTAGTTTGTTTAGCCACGGAAAAAGACAGGAACCTTCCCACTAACCATGACTGGCTGAGATAACGGTTGAGCTGGACGAGTTCGGATTGGTCTGCCATGTAGCATGCTTCGGTCTATAACATGAGCTGCTGAGTATGTGTAGATAATCCTTGCTACCGTGGCCCTTTTGAAAGATTTCAGGTAGTAGAACTGCAAACGTGTTGTTCTTCACTTTCTGGAGGACAGAGTTTTGAAATCAGTGGAATGCACCGTGGAATAAGAGTATGATAGCTAAGGAGAAAATTCTGGTGTTCGATTACAAATATGCAGAGGGAGTCGAAAAGAGAACACACAGAAGGCTGTTGTGTAAAACCTTTCTCTGGATTACATCTTCAAACTAAGGGCAACCATGGCATCGTGACAGAGGGAGAAGCGTTCATCCACCTATACAGGTAAGAGTCTAGCTAGCTACATTTTCAGATATTATACGTTTCCAATTTTGTCAGATATCAATTTGCATACGTATTCAGTCCCTTTACTCAGTACTTTGTTGCACCTTTGGAAGCGATTACACCCTGGAGTCTTGCGTATGACGCTACAAGCTTGACACATCTGTATTTGGGGAGTTTCTCCCATTCTTCTCTGCAGATCCTCTCAAGCTCTGTCAGGTTGGATGGGGAGCGTCACCGCACAGCTATTTTCAGGTCTCTCCAGAGATGTTCGATCGGGTTCAAGTCCAGGCTTTGGCTGGGCCACTCAAGGACATTCAGAGACTTGTCCCGAAGCCACTTCTGCGTTGACTTGGCTGTGTACTTAAGGTAATTGTTCCTGTTAAAAATGTGAACATTCACCCCCAGTCTGAGGTCCTGAGCGCTCTGGAGCAGGTTTTCATCAAGGATCTCTCTGTACTTTGCTCCGTTCATCTTTCCCTCGATCCTGACTAGTCTCCCAGTCCATGCCGCTGAAAAACATCCCCACAGCATGATGCTGCCACCACCACCATGCTTCACCGTAGGGATGGTGCCAGGTTTCCTTCAGATGTGACGCTTGGCATTAAGGCCACAGAGTTCAATCTTGGTTTCATCAGACCAGAGAATCTTGTTTCTCATGGTCTGAGAGTCCTTTAGGTGCCTTTTGGCAAACTCCAAACGGCTGTCATGTGCCTTTTACTGAGGAGTGACTTCCACCTGACCACTCTACCATAAAGGCCTGATTGGTGGAGTGCTGCAGAGATGGTTGACCTTCTGGAAGTTTCTCCTATCTCCACAGAGGAACTCTGGAGCTCTGTCAGAGTGACCATCGGGTTCTTGGTCACCTCCCTGACCAAGGCCCTTCACCCCTGATTGCTCAGTTTGGCCGGGCGGCCAGCTCTAGGAAGAGTCTTGGTGATTCCAAACTTCTTCCATGTAAGAATGATGGATGCCACTGTGTTCTTGGGGACATTCAATGCTGCAGACATTTTTTGGTACCCTCCCCCAGATCTGTGCCTCCACACAATCCTGTCTTGGAGCTCTACGGACAATTCCTTTGACCTCATGGCTTGGTTTTTGCACTGTCAACTGTGGGACCTTTTATAGACAGGTGTGTGCCTTTCCAAATCATGTCCAATCAATTGAATTTACCACAGATGGCCTCCAATCAAGTTGTAGAAACATCAAGGATGATCAATGGAAACAGGATGCACCTGAGCTCAATTTCAAGTACTCCGTTTTTTATTTTTAATACATTTACAAAAGTGTCTCAAAACCTGTTTTCGCTTTGTCATTATGGGGTATAGTGTGTAGAGTGATGAGGCTTTTTTTTATTTAATCCATTTTAGAATAAGGCTGTAATGTAACATAATCTGGAAAAGGGGAAGGGGTCTGAATACTTTCCAAATGAACTGTATCCATATAAAAAATGTAATATATACAGTACCAGTAAAAAGTTTGGACACACCTACTCATTGAAAGGGTTTTTCTGTGAAGACATCAAAACTATGAAATAACACATATGGAATCATGTAGTAACCAAAAAATAGTTAAAACAAATCATAATATTTTATATTTGAGATTCTTCAAAGTAGCCACCCTTTGCCTTGACAGCTTTGCACACTCTTGGCATTCTCTCAACCAGCGTCATGAGGTAGGTCACCTGGAATGCATTTCAATTAACAGGTGTGCCTTGTTAAAAGTTAATTTGTCAAATTTCTTTCCTTCTTAATGCGTTTGAGCCAATCAGTTGTGTTGTGACAAGGTAAGGGTAGTATACAGAAGATAGCCCTATTTGGTAAAAGACCAAGTCCATATTATGGCAAGAACAGCTCAAATAAGCAAAGAGAAACGACAGTCCATCATTACTTTAAGACAAGAAGGTCAGTCAATCTGGAAAATTTCAAAAACCTTGAGTTTCTTTAAGTGCAGTCGCAAAAACCATCAAGCGCTATAATGAAACTGGCTGAGAACCGCCACAGGAAAGGAAGACCCAGAGTTACCTCTGCTGCAGAGGATAAGTTAATTAGAATTAACTGCACCTAAGATTGCATTCCAAAGAAATGCTTCAGAGTTCAAGTAACAGACATCAACAGTTCAGAGGAGACTGCGTGAATCAGGCCTTCATGGCCGAATTGCTGCAAAGAAACCACTACTAAAGGACACCAATAATAAGAAGAGACTTGCTTGGGCCATTGTTTCCAAGATGGCGTAGCAGTACGGTCGCTTTTATTTTTCGTCCTGTGTAAATATCCCGTTTCTTGTTTTTTTGTCTATATTTCTCAATTTTTTACTTTCATTCTTTAACTAAATATACTCTCCTGCAACCCGCCTCACGTGGAAAGGATTCTATTATTTCTTTATAACTTTCATCAAGAACCGTAAACTGAAACGTGTGTAGCCGCAATCTGAATTGGCTACCTGCTATTAGTTACCGTTAGCGTCTTCACCACTGTACGTGGCCTACACTATCCACCAGCCAGCTCTAGCTAGCCTGGACAATTCGTCGGCCAGTCTGCACAGCGTGCTATCGACCCAGCGTGCTATCGACCCATAGCTTATTGGACTTTCTGCCGGAATCACTGGACCCTAGCGCCGGATCATCACAACCAGCTAGCTAGCTGCAACTAAATGGCTACCTGTTATTAGTCACCGTTAGCGTCTTCACCATTGTCCGTGGCCTACACTATCCACCAGCCAGCTCTAGCTAGCCTGGACAATTCGTCGGCCAGTCTGCACAGCGTGCTATCGACCCAGCGTGCTATCGACCCATAGCTTATTGGTCTTTCTGCCGGAATCACTGGACCCTAGCGCCGGATCATCACAACCAGCTAGATAGCTGCAACCTGTTGTTGGCTGATTACCATTACCATTGCCATATAGCAAGCACCAGTTAGCCTTGAGCTAGCCTGCTAGCTCCCTGCTAGCTGTGCTGAAGCACCAATTTGAACTGCTCTCGGACTCACATATTGCTGTTCACTGGACCTTATGATCACTCAGCTGCACAGCTGATGCCTGCTGGACTGTTCCTTTACACGGTACTCTGTCCTGTTTATTCTGTTTAGTCTTAGCCCAAACGTTATCGCTATTTCCAGTTGTGTCTTAGCTCTCTCTAATAACACGTGACTGCTTTATGCCTCTCTCCCATGTCAATTATGCCTTGCCTATTGCTGTTTGGGTTAGTTCTTATTATACAATTTCAATGTAGAACCCCTAGTCCCTCTCAAACTGTCTCATATAGTTCCTTTGTTCCTCCCCCCATACACGCCGAGACCGGCTCAATCGATGCCTCCAATGACGCTATCTCTTTCATTGTTACCCAACACTTAGGATTACCTGAACTGTACTCATATCCTTCCATATCCTTTTCTGTACATAATGCCCTGAATCTTTTCTACAACGCCCGGAGAACTGTCCCCTTTATTCTATGTACCCAACGCACTAGAAGACCAGTTCTTAAAGCCTTTAGTCGTATCCTTATTCTAGTCCTCCTCTGTTCCTCTGGTGATGTAGAGGCTAACCCAGGCCCTGCAGCCCCCAGTATCACTCCTACTCCCCAGGAGCTATCATTTGTTGACTTCTGTAACCGTAAAAGTCTTGGTTTTCTGCACATAAATATCAGAAGCCTCCTTCCTAAGTTTGAGTTATTCACTGCGTTAGCACACTCCGCCAACCCTGATGTTCTAGCAGTGTCTGAATCCTGGCTTAGGAAGGCCACCAAAAATTCAGAAATTTCCATCCCCAACTATAACATTTTCCGTCTAGATAGAACTGCCAAAGGGGGTGGAGTTGCAATCTACTGTAGAGATAGCCTGCAGAGCTCCATCATACTATCCAGGTCTGTGCCCAAACAGTTTGAGCTTTTACTTCTAAAAATCCACCTTTCCAGAAATAAATCTCTCACTGTTGCCGCTTGCTACAGACCCCCCTCAGCCCCCAGCTGTGCCCTGGACACCATATGTGAATTGATTGCCCCCCATCTATCCTCAGAGTTCGTACTGCTTGGTGACCTAAATTGGGATATGCTTAATACCCCAGCCATCCTACAATCCAAGCTAGATGCCCTCAACCTCACGCAAATTATCAACGAACCTACCAGGTACAACCCTAAATCCGTAAACATGGGTACCCTCATAGATATCATCCTGACTAACTTACCCTCTAAATACACCTCCGCTGTCTTCAACCAGGATCTCAGCGATCACTGCCTTATTGCCTGCGTCCGTAACGGGTCCGCGGTCAAACGACCACCCCTCATCACTGTCAAACGCTCCCAAAAACACTTCAGCGAGCAGGCCTTCCTAATTGACCTGGCCCAAGTATCCTGGATGGATATAGATCTCATTCCGTCAGTAGAGGATGCCTGGTTGTTCTTTAAAAGTAATTTCCTCTCAATCTTAAATAGACATGCCCCATTCAAAAAATACAGAACTAAGAACAGATATAGCCCCTGGTTCTCCTCAGACTTGACTGCCCTTGACCAGCACAAAAACATCCTGTGGCGTACTGCATTAGCATCAAATAGCCCCCGTGATATGCAACTTTTCAGGGAAGTTAGGAACCAATATACACAAGCAGTTAGGAAAGCAAAGGCTAACTTTTTCAAACAGAAATTTGCATCCTGTAGCACTAACTCCAAAAAGTTTTGGGACACTGTAAAGTCCATGGAAAATAAGAGCACTTCCTCCCAGCTGCCCACTGCACTGAGGCTAGGAAACACTATCACCACCGATAAATCTACAATAATCGAGAATTTCAACAAGCATTTTGCTACGGCTGGCCATGCTTTCCACCTGGCTACCACTACCCCGGCCACCAGCTCTGCACCCTCCGCTGCAACTTGCCCATGCCCCCCCCGCTTCTCCTTCACACAAATCCAGACAGCTGATGTTCTAAAAGAGCTGCAAAATCTGGACCCCTACAAATCATCTGGACTAGACAATCTGGACCCTTTCTTTCTAAAACTAGCCGCCGAAATTGTCGCAACCCCTATTACTAGCCTGTTCAACCTCTCTTTCGTAACGTCTGAGATCCCCAGAGATTGGAAAGCTGCCGCGGTCATCCCCCTCTTCAAAGGGGGTGACACTCTAGATCCAAACTGTTACAGACCCATATCCATCCTGCCCTGCCTTTCAAAAGTTTTTGAAAGCCAAGTCAACAAACAGATCACCAACCATTTCGAATCCCACCGTACCTTCTCCGCTATGCAATCCGGTTTCCGAGCTGGTCATGGGTGCACTTCAGCCACGCTCAAGGTCCTAAATGATATTATAACCGCGATCGATAATAGACAGTACTGTGCAGCCGTTTTCATTGACCTGGCCAAGGCTTTCGACTCTGTCAACCACCGCATTCTTATTGGCAGACTAAATAGCCTTGGTTTCTCAAATGACTGCCTCGCCTGGTTCACCAACTACTTCTCAGATAGAGTTCAATGTGTCAAATCGGAGGGCCTGTTGTCTGGACCTATGGCAGTCTCTATGGGGGTGCCACAGGGTTCAATTCTTGGGCCAACTCTTTTCTCTGTGTATATCAATGACGTCGCTCTTGCTGCTGGTGACTCTCAGATCCACCTCTACGCAGACGACACCATTTTGTATACATCTGGCCCTTCATTGGACACTGTGTTAACAAACCTCCAAACGAGCTTCAATTCCATACAACACTCCTTCAGTAGCCTCCAACTGCTCTTAAAACACTAGTAAAACAAAATGCATGCTCTTCAACCGAACGCTGCTTGCACCCGCCCACCCGACTAGAATCACTACTCTAGACGGGTCTGACCTAGAGTACGTGGACAACTACAAATATCTAGGTGTCTGGTTAGACTGTAAACTCTCCTTCCAGACTCACATTAAGAATCTCCAATCCAAAGTTAAATCTAGAATCGGTTTCCTATTTCGCAACAAAGCCTCCTTCACTCATGCTGCCAAACATGCCCTCGTAAAACTGACTATCCTACCGATCCTTGACTTCGGCGATGTCATTTACAAAATAGCCTCCAACACTCTACTCAGCAAATTGGATGTTGTCTATCACAGTGCCATCCGTTTTGTCTCCAAAGCCCCATATAATACCCACCACTGTGACCTGTACGCTCTTGTTGGCTGGTCCTCACTACATATTCGTCGCCAAACCCACTGGCTCCAGGCCATCTATAAATCACTGCTAGGCAAATCCCCGCCTTATCTTAGCTCATTGGTCACCATAGCAACACCCACCCGTAGTCTGCGCTCCAGCGGGTATATCTCACTGGTCATCCCCAAAGCCAAGACCTCCTTTGGCCGCAATTCCTTCCAGTTCTCTGCTGCCAATGACTGGAACAAATTGCAAAAATCTCTGAAGCTGGAGACACTTATCTCCCTCACTAACTTTAAGCATCAGTTGTCAGAGCACCTTACCGATCACTGCACCTGTACACAGCCCATCTGAAATTAGCCCGCCCAACTACCTCATCCCTATATTGTTATTTATTTTGCTCATCTGTACCCCAGTATCTCTATTTGCACATCATCTCTTGCACATCATTCCAGTGTTAATACTAAATTGTAATTATTTTGCACTATAGCCTATTTTATTGCCTTACCTCCATAACTTGCTAAATTTGCACACTGTATATTAATTGTATTTCTGTTGTATTTTTTTGATTTTTGTTTTGTTTTACCCCATATGTAACTCTGTGTTGTTGTTTTTATCGCACTGCTTTGCTTTATCTTGGCCAGGTCGCAGTTGTAAATGAGAACTTGTTCTCAACTGGTTTACCTGGTTAAATAAAGGTGAAATAAAAATAAAAATAAAATAAAAACACGAGCAATGGACATTAGACCGGTGGAAATCTCTCCTTTTGTCAGATTAGTCCAAATTTGAGATTTTTGGTTCCAACCGCAGTGTCTTTGTGAGACGCAGAGTATGTGAACGGATGACCTCCGCATGTGTGGTTCCCACCGTGAAGCTTAGAGGAGGTGGTGTGATGGTGCTTTGCTGGTGACACTGTCTGTGATTTATTTAGAATTCAAAGGCACACTTAACCAGCTTGGCTACCACAGCATTCTGCAGCAATACGCCATCCCATCTGGTTTGGGCTTAGTGGGACTATCATTTATTTTGCAACAGGACAATGACCCAACACACCTCCAGGCTGTGTAAGGGCTATTTGACCAAGGAGAGTGATTGAGTGCTGCATCAGATGACCTGGCCTCCACAATCACCCGACCTCAACCAAATTGAGAGGGTTATGGATGAGTTGGACCGCAGAGTGAAGGAAAAGCAGCCAACAAGTGCTCAGCATGTGTGGGAACTCCAAGACTGTTGGAAAAGCATTCCAGATGACTACCTTATGAAGCTGGTTGAGACAATGCCAAGAGTGTGCAAAGCTGTCATCAAGGCAAAAGGTGGCTATTTGAAGAATCTCAAATCTCAAATATATTTGTTGAACACTTTTTTGGTTACTACATGATTCCATTTGCGTTATTTCATAGTTTTGATGTTGTCACTTTTATTCTACAATGTAGAAAATAGTACAAATAAAGAAAAACCCTTGAATGAGTAGGTGTGTCCAAACTTTTGACTGGTGTATACATGTTTGCTGACGATACGACGTAGTAGGACTGAACACAGACGACGATGAGGCAGCCTACAGAGACGCAGTCAGAGACCTGGCAGTGTGGTGCCAGGACAACAACCTCTCCTTCAACGTCAGTAAGACAAAGGAGCTGATCGTGGACTGCAGGAAATGGAGGGGCGCGCACTCCCCCATCCACATTGTTGGGGCTATAGTGGAGCGGGTCGAGAGCCTCAAGTTCCCGTGTCCACATCACTAAGGAATTAACATGGTACACACACACACAGTTCTGAAGAGGGCACCACGACAACTCCTCTTCCCCCTCAGGAGGCTGAAAAGATTTAGCATGGGCCCTTAGATCCTCAAAAAGTTACACAGCTGCACCATTGAGAGCATCTTGACTGGCTGCATCAACTGCAAGGCACCCAACCGCAAGGTGCTACAGAGGGTGGTGAGTATGGCCCAGTACATCACTGGGGCCAAGCTCCCTGCCATCCAGGACCTCTATACCAGGCGGTGTCAGAGGAAGGCTCAAAAAATTGTGAAAGACTCCAGCCACAGACTGTTCTCTCTGCTACTGCATGGCAAGCGGTACCAGTGCATCAAGTCTGGAACAACAGGACCCTGAACAGCTTCTACCCCCAAGCCATAAGACTGCTAAATAACTAATCAAATGACTACCTGCATTTACCCTTTTTTACACTAACTCTCTTGCACGGACTATTCGCACACACTGGACTCTACCTCAACATACTTACACCCCAACACACACATATAACATGTGCACACATGCATACTTTCGCCACACACACACACACCACATATGCTGCTGCTACGGTCTATCCTGTTGCATAGTCACTTTACCCCTACTTATATGTACAGCTACCTCAATGACCTCGTACTCACCTGTATATAGCCATGTTATTTTTACTAGTTTTTGTTATTCACTGTGTATTTATTCCTTGTGTCACTATTTCTATTTTTTATAGAAATGGCTTTATCTTCAACTCTGCATTGTTGGAAACAGACCTGTAAGTAAGCATTTCACTGTTAGTCTACACATGTTTACGAAGCATGTGACATAACATTTGATTTGTTTTTTTTGTTAAGACTGACAGGGGTAAGGGGTTCTTCAGGTCCACTTTCCCAGGGCCAGACCAGCCCTACATGCCTCCACGTGTCTGCCTTCCTTTACCCACGGGCCCAGGTCTATTAATAGTCAACATAGTGAGGGTCAGACAGATTAGATTAACTTAAAGGGAGAGGAGAAAATACTGGCTGAGCTCAAATAGTTAATCAATACCCTCAGCATGGCGCTTAAGCATAGCACACAGGAGGGGAGCTGACTGTTACAGTTGCCATGGACGACACTGATACTACTGTAGGATTATCCGAGTCACTGAGAGAGTTCTATTAACCTGAGCTGCGGTGTACCGATCTATGGCCCGTGACGTGAACGGGCAAATGCGGTGAGGGAGGAGCACCCTTCTTAAATCAAACAGTAATCTGCACTGCTCAGTCATGTTGTCAACAAGGCAACATCTCTTTCCCATAAAATATACACTACATGACCAAAGGTATGTGGACACCTGCTCTTCGAACATCTCATTCCAAAATCATGGGCATTAATATGGAGTTGGTCCCCCCTTGGCTGCTATAACAGCCTCCACTCTTCTATGAAGGCATTCCACTAGATGTTGGAACATTGCTGCGGGGACTTGCTTCCATTCAGCCACAAGAGCATTAATGAGGTCGGGCACTGATGTTGGCCGATTAGGCCTGGCTTGCAGTCGGCGTTCCATTTCATCCCAAAGGTGTTCGATGGGGTTGAGGTTAGGGCTCTGTGCAGGCCAGTCAAGTTCTTCCACACCTGTCAACAAACCATCTCTGTATGGACCTCGCTTTGTGCACAGGGGCATTGTCATGCTGAAACAGGAAAGGGCCTTCCCCAAACTGTAGCCACAAAGTTGGAAGCACAGAATAATCGAGAATGTCATTGTATGCTGTATCGTTAAGATTTCCCTTCACTGGAACTAAGGGGCCTAGCCCAAACAATGAAAAACAGCCTCAGACCATTATTCCTCCTCCACCAAACTTTACAGTTGGCATTATGCATTGAGGCAGGTAGCATTCTCCTGGCATCCGCCAAACACACATCGTCCGTCGTACTGCCAGATGGTGAAGCGTGATTCATCACTCCAGGGAACGTGTTTCCACTGCTCCAGAGTCCAATGGCGGCGAGCTTTACACCACTCCAGCCGACGCTTGGCATTTTGCATGGTGATCTTAGGCTGCTCGGCCATGGAAACTAATTTCATGAAGCTCCTGACGAATAGTTATTGTGCTGACATTGCTTCCAGAGGCAGTTTGGAACTCGGTAGTGAGTGTTGCAACAGAGGACAGACGATTTTTACAGACAACGCGCTTCAGCACTTGGCAGTCCCGTTCAATGAGCTTGTGTGGCCTAACACTTCACGGCTCAGCCGGTGTTCCTCCTAGACGTTTCCACTTCACAATAACCGCACTTACAGTTGACCGGGGCAGCTCTAGCAGGGCAGAAATTTGACCAACTGACTTGTTGGAAAGGTGGCATCCTATGACGGTACCACGTTGAAAGTCACTGAGCTCTTCAGTAAGGCAATTCTACTGCCAATGTTTGTCTATGGAGATTGCATGGCAGTGTGCTCGATTTTATACACCTGTCAGCAACAGGGGTGGCTGAAATAGCCGAATCCACTAATTTGAAGGGGTGTACACATACTTTTGTATATATAGTGTATGTTCGAATTTTCTAGTTTTCATTGGGAAGGCAGATAAAGGATTATCAAAAGCAATCACTTTTGCATGTGAAAACATAGAATCCACTCCTACGTGGTGCTTAATCTAGCCTACATCACTTTGTTTTGAGCAGACTTCGACGCAGGCTTTATCTGGCCGGGGTTACCCAGTGGGAGGAGTTTGCACTGGGTGAAAAGTGATTGCATTCATTTTGGAACCGGGCTGCCTCCCGGGCGTGAGCCAGGTGCCCTGTTCAAAGCCAATGGTGAAGTTGGCGCAAAACAAAAGTGACACAGCCTAGGCTAGATTAAGCATGTGGAGTAATGAGTAGGATTCTGTCATTCAATATCTCAGCAAAGAGGGGGTGTAATATTGCACGTGACCAACATGTTGAAAATGGTGCTTTCACACAAGACTCCATAGTCCATTCCCTCTTTCCCTGCATCCCCCTCCCCCATGCCTTTCTATTCCTCCTACAAGTAACGTAACCTGTTTTGTAGCTTGTAACTATTGCCCTTGCCAACTGGTCCTGGTACAGTTTCACTGTTAAGATCATACTGCTTAGGTTAGGGCTGATGTACAGAGAAAAAATTCTAGAGGTTAAATAGCAGATAGTCAGTAACTGGAGCCCTAAACTCAGCAGAGTCCCTCATCTCCTCCAAAAACTGGGCTCTGTGCACTATAGTAACCTCGTGACAGTGGTGGACAGCTGCTTCCAATTACAACCCAGAGAGAGACTGGGGGAGAGAGAGAGAGAGAGAGCGAGAGAGAGAGAGAGAGAGAGAGAGAGAGAGAGAGAGAGAGAGAGGCTGGGGGAGAGAGAGAGAGAGAGGCTGGGGAGAGAGAGAGAGAGAGGGAGGGGAGAGAGAGAGAGAGGGAGGGGAGAGAGAGAGAGAGAGGGAGGGGGGAGAGAGAGGGGAGAGAGAGAGAGAGAGAGAGAGAGAGAGAGAGAGAGAGAGAGAGAGAGAGAGAGAGAGAGAGAGAGAGAGAGAGAGAGAGAGAGAGAGGCTGGGGGAGAGAGAGAGAGGCTGGGGGAGAGAGAGAGAGAAAGGGAGAGAGGCTGGGGGAGAGAGAGAGAGAAAAATAGGAATAAAAGAGAGATGGAGGATAAGAGAGAGATAAGGAGGCAGAAAGAGAAGGAGAAAGAGGCTGTGAGCCAAGCCCCAAAACCAAATCCAGCGAGGATTCAAGTCGAGAAGTTTTCTGGAGGAGTGCCTGAAGCCAAGCATCCTGGTGAGGTCACATGAAGAGTGTGGACGTTCAACCTCAGAAAACAGAAGACATTGGCTGCGTTCCAAATGACTAAAGTAGTGCACTAATAGGGTGCCATTTGGGACATAGATGGTTCCAGCAGCAGCAGGCAGCTAGGGCCAGGGGGGACATATGAGACTCACATCACTCACCACATCTACAGCACTCCAGAGAGAAACACACTTTAAAACATATTACTAAACCACAGGTCAGAATCTCTCTAGCCGTCTCCTCTTTATTGCATGTGTTATATAACAGTTCAGAGTGCATGGAATGCGTCTGCATGGAATTATTGACTCGGAGCAACAATCAATTATATTTACATGGTTATTTGGTATATAAACAAAGATGAGTAGCAGTAGACTATATCCAACAACATAAAAGCCACTCGCTCATCCAGACAAATTAAACTGCGTCACTAAAAACAAAAATAGACCTAGTATAATGTCCCAGCCCAGCCGCAACAAACAACAAAACAACAATTGTTTAGCCTCTCTCAGCTGACCTGGGCTATCAAAGTGAATGGAGCTGACTTGACTACACCAGGCTTTGTAGAACTGTGTCACTCACCACGAGGTAGCTTTGTGACCTAGCTAGCTATAGCTACAACAGTTACTTGGATCACTGAACAACATAGCAGTTAGGCTACACCCTGTCACCAGCCTAAGAATGATCCCCATAGCAACGTGCTATCGGAGAGGGTAAATGAATACTCTATCCGGTTCCTACAATAGAGGGGATGTTGCTGGCCTTTTCAACACTCAATCAGTTTGGAGAAGAGGTTGAGTTTGTCATATTAGCAACAGTTGGCAGTTCAGGGCTCACAAGATAATGGATATTGGATACAGATCAAACGATAGAACTTGTGCACAACTGAATACTTACAGGTGTGAAGTAGCCTACTGTTGCCGTCCGGTTTCATAGCCAAGGGGCAATGTTTTGCGGTGGTGCGATTTTTTTCGTCGACGAGGGGGGTCTTCTAATACAGGACTAATAAAAGCCCAGTGCACTACTTCTGTGAAGATTCATTTTAATTTTAAGATTTTTATTAATTTTTGTATATTATTCTGATTTTTCAGGGGGTGCTGCAGCATCCTCAGCATCCCTACTTCCCACGGTTATGTCTGGTTTTACAAGGAGATGTTGTGCAGCTGAGCCCACTTCTGACACGTCAATTTCAGTGTTACATGGACCTACCACAGAGACGACCTACCACAGAGACACCCAACCCTTTGAGAAACGAAGGAACTGAAGAATTACTCCCGAGTGGCGCAGTGGTCTAAGGCAAAGCATCGCAGTGCTAGCTGTGCCACTAGATATCCTGGTTCGAATCCAGGCTCTGTCGTAGCCGGCCGCGACCGGGAGACCCATGGGGCGGCGCACAATTGGCCCAGCGTCGTCTAGGGTAGGGGAGGGAATGGCCGGCAGGGGATGTAGCTCAGCTGGTAGAGCATGGCGTTTGCAACGCCAGGGTTGTGGGTTCGTTTCCCACGGGGGGTATAAAAATAACAAAACAAAAAAATAATAATAATAATAATGTATGCACTAACTGTAAGTCGCTCTGGATAAGAGCGTCTGCTAAATGACTAAAATGTAAATGTAAGAATGTCCTGGGGTTTTAAACAACTTACTGTGCTGAGATGTACAACCTGTCTGACACAAACTGTGGCTAGATTAGTTCCTCTATCCTCCTAACACTCTGCTGGAACAGGCCCTGCCTTATCATTTTACATTTTAGTCATTTAGCAGACGCTCTTATCCAGAGCGACTTACAGTTAGTGAGTGCATACATTTATTTTTTTTTATACTGGCCCCCTGTAGGAATCGAACCCACAACCCTGGCGTTGCAAGCGCCATGCTCTACCAACTGAGCTACACAGGGCCTATCATCACCAGATCTAATCACACTAGTATCAGCACAGAGTTACCTCACCAGGTTCTGTCTGTCTGAAGCTTACCACAACTTGGGAGCTCAAATCAAGAAACAAGAGTAGGCAAGGATTCACATTCACATCCTCTTCTACAAAGGTACTTCTCTAGCGTTCGTCATGCCAGAAACAGCACTTCTCTGGGAGGCCATTTCCTGTTTGGAGAAGAATAAGGAGAGATTTCCTCTGAGTGGCTGACTGCTGAACACAGCGTTCTGCTCCGGCACAATCACAGGAACAGGCTAAAGGCCCTTGTCTATCACACACATTCATTCTCACATGCACGCTTGTAGCTCGCACACTCCCACAGGTCTGCTTTCTGCATCACACACACACTCTCCTGATTTAATGTTAGTGAAATACAGTGAGGAAATGATGAGTATTCCAGCAGTCCTGTCTGTTGACCCTGAGCCAGTGGCACAGCGCTGAAGGTACATTAAGGGGATACTCTGAGCACTCTCAGGATACGGTTACACTCAAATAAACAAGCCAGGATTATCTGGGTATGGCAACTTGGATGCCTCTCTATGCTAACTACTCTGCCATTCAAAAGATGCCAATTGGACAAAAAGTACAGAGTAGCTTAGAGTTGCAGATATTTTCTAGAATTAGAGCTAGGCCCTATGAACATTGTTTCTCCCCATAGAATTGGAATTTGTAGAACGGATGGACATTCCAATTCAAAGCTATGTTCCATTCCACATGTGGCATTCTAGGTGACTTTTGATACTTAGACCAGAGCAGAGCAAGATTCCCCAGTCTGAGATGTTATCTTGGCTGTGTCTCAAAACTCTTCAATTGCTTCCTTTCCTAGTCATCTTTTCTCCATCAGCACTGAAAGGACTGGATAGGTTCCCAACTTGTTCTTTCACCTATCATTATGTTCTGCCAGATCAGAGATCATGGAGGTAGGAACATGAAGCTAGTTAAAACTATCAAAGCTACAACCGTTGAGTGTTGTGCAATGTGTATCATCTCTGGTCACGTGTTCACTCAGAGCATACAGAGAAGCCAAGGAGAGGCCCTACCTTCCGTACCATCCCGTGCTGGGCTCTCCCCTAGCCCATAGCTAAAAGTTATATTCATACTCCCACGCAGCACCCCTCACATTACACCCTCACGTAATGATAACAGGCCAGGGCCCGGTTTCCCGATAGAGATGGAATTTAGGCTTATGATTGTTTTAACGATGCATCTTTCCTACAACGGCCGAAAATGGAACATGCATTACCCAAAACACCATGCAGAGAGAACGGTAGCTAAGTGCGTCGTTAGAGAATATGTCGATACCGATAGGATCGAAAGAAAGGGAGTGCTACTCTCTGATCAGCTTTCTCGCTTCAAATCTTTCCTTAACATTCTAATTATTTCACAATACTGATGACGGATCAGCTCCTAGAGAAATATTACCACCTATGGCTGCAAATATTGAGGCGGCTTATTCTAATGCTTACCCAATAAAAATTCACTAAATCACAGATTTGCCACATCATTGCGCACATGTAAGGCTACACATCATGAAATATATTGAGACAAATTAGATAGTGGCCTACAAGTAGCCAAATAACACTCAATTGATTGAACATTAAATGTATTTCAATATGATTGAAATAGGCCTATAGCCTACGGTTTATATTTTAATGCAGTCATCTCAGTTTTAATTTGAAGCATATTTGTATATATTGCTTGTTTATATCCATTGCAAAGATATTGGCAACGTTGTATTTGTAGTCAACTTTGTTCTGAAGTTATCAGCTGTCACAGAGAGACGACTAACTCATGTGATTCTATGTTTAGCAGAGATCTTCTGTGTATAAAGTGAAGCGGGAGAGCAAAAAAAGCATCTAACAACGCACTTTGCTGTTCTACAAGTGGACTGAGGCAGGCGTTAGATTATGAGCGTTTTCAAGTGCAACGTTAATAACAATGGTTTTGGGAAACAGCTCAGATATTAAACGATGTTCCTACGAAGGTTCTAACGATGAACTTAGCCTTAAGATGCTTTTGGGAAACCGGTCCCTGGCCAGACAACAACACTGGCTGTGTGTTCTACTAGCTACTGTCTGCAAGGCAGGGCAGGCCTCTCCTCTTCAAGGATACTGTTACAGGGAGGTTCTATATCTCTCTCCCTGGATAAAAGCCTACGGAATTAGTGATCCGATGCCAAGATATTCCCAAAGATTGCACTTATTCAAAAGGGCCGCTCTCTCAAGGGTGGTTCCATTACTGGCAATTAGGTCAGGGGCCCTAGACTATGGTTGAGAGTGAGAAGAGACATTGAGGCACCATTGTGCCATACTTATCTCAGGCATTAGACACTAGCTTGTTTAATGCATTACATTTTGCTGACTGTGTAATTTTGCGTACCAAATGCAACTCTAGACTGTTTGAATCGGCAGTTTCAGGTTTAGTCTGAGTGAAAGTGGATTGGAAGAGCATGGCCTGACTCCATTATTTGATTGTGTGAAGTGTCCCCTCCATAAGTACTAGAGGTGAAACTGTTCTGAGGGCCTTCTACCACAAGCACACCTGTGCTCTTTTGAGCCACACAAGGGTAAACAAGGCTGTTATCTCTTGGTCAGCATCAGTTAATATGAACTTGATCACTCATCCTGGCTGCCTCAGCAGATTAGGATGATATTGCATTGAAGTGACATGGCCAGGCAACAGAGCTGGAGGACTGGTGACTCACTGATGGACTGGAATCCCCAAAATATCCTGAATCTCTTCACTGGGTAGGTTTCCATCCAATTTGCGACAGATTTTCATGCGAATATTCTCAAATCTGCATAAAACAATATGCGCATTTTCCCACCAGAGAGGTTTCCATCAAACTGAATTTTTGCGGATAAAAGCCTGTTCGTTAAATGGGTTTCCATCGCATTTTCAACCCTACTTATGGTTGTCACAAAAACGTGCGTTATATACAGTAGTAAATGTGCCCACTCTGGTCTTGGTACATGAGCTCTAGCCAACAGCTCACAGATACAGTGCGGGTAGACTCCCTACAGTATGAGATTATTATGGATAAGAGCGATATTATTGTTATTTGCCAAACGGCAGCCAAGCATCGATCATCATGTCACCAGAATAATACCCTCGATATTTATTGGAAAGGCGCATCACGCTCATCACCTTGTACATTCACCACCCTGTGAAGTTCATCATATAATTTATTTAATCTGTAGCCTAATAAACTGCACGCTTTCCCGAGTCGTAGTGGGAGGACCACACAACATATCATCGCGTGACTCCAAGTTTACTTCGATATGATGGTTATTATATCAATATTTGGCATAAAGGCGTTTCCACTGCCATTTCTCGCAGAATACATTTTACGGACACAGAAATATCCCACCATGTCGAACGAACAAATTGCATTTATAAAATTGTTCCTGCATTTCACGTTCCCATCAGCCCGGTCGTGAATTGTTTACATGCGTCAGGTAACGTTAATTCATCCGCATGAAATTGTTGGATGGTAACGTGGTTAATGTCAGTTAGATTGGGGACAAGAACTGTTGCAGGGCATGCTCTTTTTGTACCATTTCCAGCATTTGCCATTTGTGGCTCCGCCACGTGAACGTCACAGTCCTTGGATAACAGCTGTCAAATGTCTTTAGCTCAGCATTAGAAGAGGCGCAAATCTGCGGAATGCATGCTGGCGAATAGATGTGACGCTAAATTCACCATGAAACTAACTGGAAACAACATGTTCGAACTTGCAGCCATGCCACAAACCGTTATAGCAAGCAACATATGTGAACTGTTTAGGAAACCTCATCACTTTTTCCTCGAACAAAGCTCTAAATTAAATGGGACAACATTAACGTTAGCTCTAAAAGCCTTTACGTTGCCAGTTGTTGATACAAAACATTTATTTTCTAGCCAACTGAACTGACAATACGGCATAACAACGCCATAGAAAATCAGGGCAATATCCCTACCCCCAACGCCGCACTAAAGACAAAACTAGCTAGCTAGCTACTAGCCAGATAGCAATTTAACAACAGCCAACGTTACTTGCCTGCCAACTGTTTGGTTGGCGAGTTGTTTCATCCGATTGAACTGTTTCTTCATTTTGCGTCCTTCTCCAGTGGAGTCTTGCTACGTTTTATAGATGGAAAAGTAACTCCTGCGATGTGCTTCATCAGACGAGAGTCCTTTGGTTGGTCATGAAATTCACAATAGCAAGCTAGCTTTTTGTCGAAGATTAGCTTGCAGCTAGCTAAACTATGAACCAATTAAAATAACTAACTGTTACTGTAGCTAGTCACTTTTTAGCTAGCTTAGTCTAGCCTTCAAGTGGTTGTTTCAGAAAAAAGTTATTCCCTCGCAAACTGACATGATTTAAAGCTATGTATATGATCAAAACGCTAGCAAGTTATCCAGAGTTCCACTGACTGGCTGCAGCCTTACATTGCTGAATATCTGGCTGGCTAATCAACGTCGACCGCTTTTCCCAAACAGCTTGCAGCACACCTCTCCCCTCTTTGCCAGCACAAGCTGATGGCGTTGAATGGGTGGCAGGAAGTATACATAGCAAAAGCATCCATCCATCTACCACCATCCCCAGCACTGCTAAATGTGCAGACTGTGTAGCTTGGGATAGTTTACGAAAGTAATCTTGCTCGCTCCCGTGATACATTACGTACTGCAAGAATTTGCACTGACCTCACAACCTCAGTATAATTTTGATCGTGAAGACATTGAACCTGCCAACATAATTATACAGTAACATTTACACATATATATTAAAACAGTCAGTTGAGTTTAAATATCAAACTGTTGTTCAATTATATACACAATATGTTGTTGCCAGCAGGCCTCGTCTTCATCAACAACAACTTTAACTCGCTAATCCATCATGGAGTGCACAGGCGCACACACGCGCGCCCACCTGTGGAGTCTCAATACACATCTCTGAACACACCGACTGTGTCATTGCGCAAAATAGTATGTAGCATCATCTAGATATGTGTGCAACAAAAGTTCAACATTCACCTTCTGCTACCATTTCTGTCAACCCGTTTACGCATACAGTTTGACGCATACGTTCGATAAATCCAATGTATGCACCACACAGAACGTAGTGCAATTGCCTCTGCAACACAATGCGGCAAGGCAAACGTAGCGTTCCATTGGAAATGAATGTACTTCTGTTGTACCAAAACGCAAAGACACAGTCGATGTGTTCAAAACGTGCTAGAGGCGTCACTACAAAACCTGGTTCGATTCCAGGCTGTATCACAATCCGGCAGTGATTGGGAGTCCCATAGGGCGGGGAACAATTGGCCCAGCGTCGTCCGGGTTTGGCCGGGGTAGGCCGTCATTGTAAATAAGAATTTGTTCTTAACTGACTTGCCTAGTTAAATAAAGGTTAAATAAAAACTGACTTGCCTAGTAAAATAAAGGTTAAATAAAAATAAAAAAAGCCCATCCTCCCCAATTAAGGCGCCACCAACCTTCTGTGTAATGGACTGTATTGCAGATATATTTAAATTAGGGTTGAATGGCAGGAATCCGATTACCGGGATTTACCGGCCAAAACCACTACATTTTCCCGGGAGGTGGGGCAGACAGCCCATCTCAGTATGGAGCGCAATTCACGATGCATTTAGACCTATCATCTCATCATGGTAACTTTTTTCTTGTGACATAGGCTTGTGACACCTTTTCTTTTTTAATTGTAAAGATGATACTTTTTTAAAATTGCAACTGCAGAGTTTTAAAACAGCCTATCACTCAAATATCGTTGCTTTAAATCAGTTCTGTACATTAGTTTATACTGGATTAAGTGTACATTTTCGTGAAATGTAATTTCGTTAGTTATGCTCCAACTTTCCCTCCATCTTGTGCCAAAATCAGTTATTTTTAAGTCTTGGTTCCAATAGTTTATATTTTTTTCTAAGAGATTGTCAGTTGGATATGCTCTCTGCAAGGTTTTGTATATCTTCCCTATCATATAAACATCATTTCCTGACTCAAATACAATTCCCTCAAGGTTGCGCTGCCTAGGTCAGCATCCCGGAGTCGCTTCTTCACTGTTGACTTTGAGACTGGTGTTTTGCGGGTACTATTTAATGAAGCTGCCAGTTGAGGACCTGTGAGGCGTCTGTTTCTCAAACTAGACACTAATGTATTTGTCCTCTTGCTTAGTTGTGCACCGGGGCCTCCCACTCCTCTTTCTATTCTGGTTAGAGCTAGTTTGCGCTGTTCTGTGAAGGGAGTAGTACACAGCGTTGTACGAGATCTTCAGTTTCTTGGCAATTTCTCGCATGGAATAGCCTTCATTTCTCAGAACAAGAATAGACTGACGAGTTTCAGAAGAAAGTCCTTTGTTTCTGGCCATTTTGAGCCTGTAATCGAACCCACAATTTCTGATGCTCCAGATACTCAACTAGTCTCAAGAAGGCCAGTTTTATTGCTTCTTTAATCAGCACAACAGTTTTCAGCTGTGCTAACATAATTGCAAAAAAAAATTTTTATGATCAGTTAGCCTTTTAAAATGATAAATTTGGATTAGCAAACACAACGTGCCATTGGAACACTTTTCTTTCAAAAACAAGGACATTTCTAAGTGACCCCAAACTTTTGAACGGTAGTGTACATTTAAAAACATTAACATGTAGTGTGTGTGTGTGTGTGTGTGTGTGTGTGTGTGTGTGTGTGTGTGTGTGTGTGTGTGTGTGTGTGTGTGTGTGTGTGTGTGTGTGTGCATCTATCAGTTACACATACAGGTCATTCGGAAAGTATTCAGACCTCTTCCCTTTTTCCACATTTTGTTACGTTACAGCCTTATTCTAATATGGATTAAATAAAACATTTTCCTCATCAATCTACACACAATACCCCATACTGACAAAGCAAAAACAGTTGTATTTTTATTTTTACATTTTTGCAAATGTACATATATATAAAAAAACAGAAATACCTTATTTACATAAGTATTCAGACCCTTTGCTATGAGACTCGAAATTGAGCTCAGGTGCATCCTGATCATTCTTGAGATGTTTCTACAACTTGATTGGAGTCCAACTGTGGAAAATTCAATTGATTGGACATGATTTGGAAAGGCACACACCTGTCTATATAAGGTCCCACAGTTGACAGTGCATGTCAGAGCAAAAACCAAGCCATGAGGTCGAACTAATTGTCCGTAGAGCTTCGAGGCAGGATTATGTCGAGGCAGAGATCTGGGGAAGGGTACCAAAACATTTCTGCAGCATTGAAGGTCCCCAAGAACACAGTGACCTTCATCATTCTTAAATGGAAGAAGTTTGGAACCACCAAGACTCTTCCTAAAGCTGTCCGCCCGGCCAAACTGAGCAAGAAGAAGAAGGGCCTTGGTCAGGGAGATGACCAAGAACCCGATGGTCACTCTGACAGAGCTCCAGAGTTCCTCTGTGGAGATGGGAGAACCTTCCAGAAGGACAACCATCTCTGCAGCACTCCACCAATCAGGCCTTTATGGTAGAGTGGCCAGATGGAAGCCACTCCTCAGTAAAAGGCACAACAGCCCAATTGGAGTTTGCCAAAAGGCACCTAAAGGACTCTCAGACCATGAGAAACAAGATTCTCTGGTCTGACGAAACCAAGATTGAACTCTTTGGGCTGAATGCCAAGCGTCACATCTGGAGGAAACCTGGCAGCATCCCTACGGTGAAGCATGGTGGTGGCAGCATCATGCTGTGGGGATGTTTTTCAGCGGCAGGGACTGGAAGACTAGTCAGGATCAAGGCAAAGATGATCAGAGCAAAGTACAGAGAGATCCTTGATGAAAACCTGTTCCAGAGCACTCATAACCTCATACTGGGGCAAAGGTTCACCTTCCAACAAGACAATGACCCTAAGCACACAGCCAAGACAACGCAGGAGTGGCTTCGGGACAAGTCTCTGAATATCCTTGAGTGGCCCAGCCAGAGCCCGGACTTGAACCCGATCAAACATCTTTGGAGAGACCTGAAAATAGCTGTGCAGCAACACTCCCCATCCAACCTGACAGATCAATTTTAGAATAAGGTTGTAACATAACAAAATGTGGGAATATCAAGGGGTCTGAATACTTTCCGAATGCACTATATGTATATATATTTGTGTGTGTGTCCTAGCCTACCTCTTTCAGGTAATACATTCAATGCAGTATTAGCCTTATATTTAGCTTGTTAATGATGGGTTATGCATAACCAGCTTCTAACTTGTAGCCTCTTTCTCTTGCGCAATACACAAGCACCTGTGCTCCGCTGGCCTCTCTTTAAAAAACACTCCTTAGCTTTTGGAGTCCCATGCAGGAAAAGCTAGACTAGAATAGCTTGCTGTACTTTTTTTTTGTTGCATTTCTTATACCAATAGACTGTTCGAACAGGGATACAAGCTCTTTTTTTGCTGAATGTTAAATACAGCAGCCAATAGAACTCACGGGTAGTTTGAAAGAAGAGTGAACGCCAGATGGCGGGGTAGGCTATAGCAGTTATTTATTCAGACCTATAACCATTCAATCAATCTTCGTGAAGAGAAGTGAAAGCCTTCTGAATCTAATTCTAGTCCTATATTATTCAAGGATGTCATTAGAATGATGAAGATAAGGACAGGGAAACGTATTTCATTTAACTGTTTAAAGCGAGGAAGGACTGAAGCAACAATAGAGAGAGAAAGAGGAGGTAGGCTAATAATATTAGGGGAAATATATATGCATCAGCCTACTAATTATACAAATAGGCCCTATTATGTTTCAAAATTAAAATAAAATTCGCTAGCCTATACTTGTAACTTTGTAGGCCGCATGTGTTACACCAGAATTGCATGTTCTCTTCTGCTTCATAATGGTTTGAATAATGTGCGTAATTCCATTCCATATAATACAGTATAATACAATACAGTACAGTAATACAGTTCACACTCAAAAAGATTAGCCTTCAGGAGCTAGATTCATTTATTTACCCAAGAGAGCATATAGCTAGTTAACTCTATGCGCTTCCATGTTTTTCTGTTGTGCGTAATGTGCAGTAACCTGTATCATATAGGCTATGTATTGGGTAAGTCGCTCTGGATAAGAGCGTCTGCTAAATGACGTAAATGTAAATGTAATAACGGCACAATAATTTGGGCTTTTTTGGACTTGAGTTCATTAAATGTTGTTAATGTAGGGCTCGTAACATTTATTTAATTATATGGCTCATCAGGCTCAGGTAGCATCAGGTTTGAATTTTCATGCTGATCAAAGCTCTAATCAAATCCAGACATATTTATACGTTTTATAATGCTTTTGAATGGCACTTCCGGTTTTGGAGTCTCTCCCTACTCAAGTGCAGTTAGGGTACATCAACTATAGAGTCAGAGCATTTATCCAAAGACCAATGCAGTGTGATCATTGTGAAGCTTTTGGTCACATTTCAAGTGTTTGCAGAAGGGAGAAGCCGAGATGTCCAAGTTGTGGAAAAGATCATGTCATGTGTTATAAGAGTGATGAAAATATGTAATGATGCAATTGTGGTGGGAACCATGAAGCCACATCTTTTGAAAGCCCCATGAGGGTGAAAGAGAATGTGGTGGCCAAAGTAAGGGCAGTCCAGAGCATTTCATATGCAGCAGCTGTAAAAAGGGTTGAGGGTTTCAGTGGTGCACCTGAAGAGTCCATGGTGGTGGATAGGCCTTCACTGCATGCTGCAGGGTTTGCCTTTCACCAAGAGGATCCTGATATTTTAAAGGTAAAAAATGTGGACTTTGTGGCCTTTATTGCAATGGTGATTAATGGCACTGCCAAGGTGGAAAAAAGATCTAGGAAGATAGAAATCATTGTGGTTGCAGCAGAGCGGTTCCTGGGGCTGAAAGATTTCTCTGCGAAAGTGTTACATGGAATATTGTCAAAAGCCATACAACCAACTCAGGCCCTAGTGCCTGAGAAGGGAGATATGGAGATTTAAAAGAAGGAAGAAGTGGGAGTTTTGTTTTGTTTTGTCAATGTACAATTTTATTTCGGTGGATTA
This sequence comes from Coregonus lavaretus, assembly GCF_964263955.1. Classification (NCBI taxonomy): domain Eukaryota; kingdom Metazoa; phylum Chordata; class Actinopteri; order Salmoniformes; family Salmonidae; genus Coregonus; species Coregonus lavaretus. The sequence continues at coordinate 24,945,300 of NC_140012.1, read as the reverse complement.
AGTTAGTTACCCTATTATGTATGGATTTGCTTTTTACCTTGTTTTGGTTTCAACCCATCCAGTTGGTAGTGGCAATCTACCTTTTTGGGTTGTAGTCCGCCATAAAACCCACAGAGGAAGAAAAAGAAGAAGAAGAACTTCCGGTTTTGGCGGGAAATACCAGGTTTCCCGGGAGAAAAGTTAGGCCCTATTTATTCTCGGGATGGAACATTTCTAAAATACCGGGAAAATATTCAACGCTAATGGACATGTGTTGTCATCTGATTCCTCGGGAATAATGTAAAACAATTTCATTCATTAAAATAATCTTGAAGGAGAGAAAAGAAAAACAGAGACAGGTTTTACTGATAAAGGTGCCATGGCCACAGGGAGTATGGATAATTTATTAGTATGGCTGCCATTCTTTATTGATCCAATTCCACTTGGATTGACAGCACTTACATTTACGTCATTTAGCAGACGCTCTTATCCAGAGCGACTTACAGTTAGTGAGTGCATACATTTATTTTATTTTTCATACTGGCCCCCTGTGGGAATCGAACCCACAACCCTACCAACTGAGCTACATCCCTGCCGGCCATTCGCTCCCCTGGACGATGCAGGGCCAATTGTGCGCCGCGACAGAGCCTGGATTCGAACCAGGATCTCTAGTGGCACAGCTAGCACTGCGATGCAGTGCCTTAGACCACTGCGCCACTCGGGAGGCTAATTGCCTAGCCTGGTTGACAGAAATCACGAGTTAGGTGTCAACCAGACTTACACTTGCCCTCGAGGCTGAGCCCACCAAGCCTGGCATTAAACTAAATGTCATTATTACATGCACAAAACTAGATTTCTTAATTGAAGTCTACATGATCAAAACCACTGTCAAATTGAATTTCCATAACTGAACCATACTTAATACAATAGACATAAAATATACTTGTAACATTGTAACAATCCCAATTAAATTGATATGTTTCAGTAAGATTAGATTTTTAGCATTTATAGCAATGGTTATTAATTGTACTGCAGGGATGGAATGTAAATCGAAGAAAATTGAGGTTGTGGTGGTAGCTGCAGAGAGGTATTTGGGTGTGTGAGACTTGACATCAGAAGAGTTACAGGGAGTGTTAAGTGGTAATGTCCCATCATTTCAGGTTGAGGGCATGAGTTAGGAATGAATATATTTAAATAGTGGAGTAGGGTGGTTCATTATTAATAATATTTTTGAATTTGTGAGTGTAGTGTTAGATGGTAGGGTATTTCTTTATTTTATTTTTCAAGCAAAATATAAGTGAGTTGTACTCCAGTCTAGTAGGTGACAGTAATGCAACAAATTGGATGCCAACCGCCGTTAAACCTCATCAAAGAGGAAGAAGATTATGGGACACATTTTAGGCACCGGAAGTTGAAGACATGCAAGCTACTTCAGCTGAGCATTAGTAACTGAAAATGCCAATTGAACAGAATTTATTGCATATGTTATGTGACAGTAGCTAAATGATATAACTGCTTCTAATGTTAACTTCGTCCGTCTACTGTAGAGTTTGACCACCCGACCGGTCAAGTTGTTACCCAGCAGCAAAGCAACGGTCAAAGTTAAACAGTGTTAGCAACTAGCTAACGTTAGCCACATTGGAACAGCTGATGCATTTGGTGTTGCAGAGAAGACAGTTCTTTTTCAAAAATCAACAACTGGGGCTGTTGTATGAGGTGCGAAACTGTTAGATGGCAGCCCGACAACCCTTCACAGACTCAGACACTGCGGACGAAGCAGTGAGGTCGACTTGTGACGATGCAACGACATGCAAAAGGTAGCTAGCTAGCTAGAGTCATAGCATGTGCAAGCTGCTGCTTAGCTAGGTGATCCGAATTGCGACATTGTAGCTGTGCGTTTGCAACACGTCAATTGCCTGCCCCAGTTGTAGCCACCTGCTTACCAGCAACATAAAACGTTTATTTATTGAGAAGAAATAATCAGCTTGCCATTAGTGTTTATTCAGATTTTACACAGCAAATGACACAACCATATTCAATAAGACATATGTCATAAATGGGAGCGTAGTATTTTTTTAATACTGCATTTGGACATGCAATACTTACCATTTGTTTGATTTTCAGATATGCAACCAGTAAAGGCTACTGGACGGACCCCTATGTCCAGTATTTTGTGAGGTCGGTAGGGGAACGAAAAGCTCCAGAAATCAACAGAGGCAAGTCAATGTTGGCCAGAGACAAAAACACATTTGTTAAATTTTTTTGCTTGAAGAAGGCTTGCTTAATACTGTATTACTAAATCTCTGTTGTCTTCTGTTAGGTTACTATGCCCGCGTGCAGGGAATGAACCACCTCCTGGATGCCTTCCTTAGGAAAACAGAGTGTGACTGTCAGATAGTGAACCTGGGGGCAGGGCTGGACACCACTTTTTGGAGGTTAAAGGTACAGTCTAATAATCCCATTAAAGAAATGCATTAATCTTACAGTACAATTCATGCTTGGCCTTGGTTTTTACTTTCATTGTCTTTCATTTGTCATTTTTGTGTTTTTAGGATGAAAACCTCATGCCTAGAAAATACTTTGAAGTTGACTTTCCAATGATTGCTGCCAGGAAAATACACAACATAAAGTAAGGCATTCTACTTTTCCTCTTTAGAATAATTCAAATACATCAGTTTTTGGTTTTATTTGTTTTGATGTCACTGTGGTCTCAGTAATGTAATGTCAGAAATTGACCTGTAGAGGGAGGCAGAGCCTGTCTATAAACACTTTTGGAAATAGTCTGTCCAGCTACACTTGTAGTGTGATAATCTGTTCATAAGAAACACAATTTAGTGTGTAGTTATAATGTTGTACACCTTCTCTTCAGGACAAAACCACCGCTGTCAAAACCTCTCATTGAGACCCACTCCACAGACTCACTATTACTAGGTAATGAAGTAAAAGACATTGGCTGATACAAATCAACATAATAATTGTATGTATTTGTTGTCTCTTATGGTGACATTTGATATTCACTTAGTCTTCATTTGTATTGTCTGTGTGTGTTTCAGATGGCCACAGCCTAGACTCAGACAGGTACTGCATCATTGGTGCTGACCTCAGGGACATCCCAGGCCTAGATGACAAACTGAAGAAGTTCCACCTCAACCCAGAGTCAGTGAAAATTACATTATATTGAATATGTTTGGCCTAGCATTCACCGTTGCACTATTTTTATTTAATTTTGTTGGACAGCTTTGCAAGAGTGTAGCCAATTAAGGTAGCAGTATCCAACCGTATCAGAGGATCACCAGTTTTGCTGTAGCTGTACAGTAAGGTGTTTGGTATGGTATTGATGTCTTGGGCTGACAGTGTTCTTTCCCTGTACCTTACTTGTATTTATGGTCTTGGCTGACGTGGCTGAGTGTTCCGCAGTCAGTTCCTGATGACGATAATCATACACTTGGGTGCTCTTTGAGTTGCTATCCTTTCCATATGTGCGTCAAAGAGCCCCATCTCCTTTGATCTCAGCCTATGAGACTTGGAAAAGCCCCCATACTCACTGGCCCAGTGTCAACCGAGGGTTCTGTTTTTCATAGAGCTTATTGTTTTAGTGCATGTATTCACGTCTTCCTGTGAGGTCTGGTCCACCAGCCAAGCCTCAATGATATTAGAATGAGTTTTTTTGTGGATTCAAGTGTCTTCTAAAATGTCCGCGGGTTGTGCCAAAGGCTCTGTGGATGTGGTGTTTTATGTCACAGATTCTGACATTCAAAGGAGAAATTAAGAAGATGAAAAGGAATGTTGTCTATTTCACCTTTGTTACATGTAGGATGCATCCCAGACACAAAATGTATACCTTTTTTTTTACATGCAGAACTGATTGGGAATCACCTGGCTTTTTCTAAATTGGGGAAATTTTGTTCTCCTCCTTCTAGGTTGCCTACGTTGTTCCTGTCAGAGTGTGTGCTGGTCTACATGACTCCAGATCAGTCGTCCAAGCTGGTGAACTGGGCCTCAGACACCTTCCACACAGCCATGTTTGTCAACTATGAGCAGGTAAAGGATTAACAAGATCAGACAGCGCTATGGCGAGATAGACTGCCTCTGCTGATTCCATCTATATTGCTGCACGTCTAGGCTAATTGTTTCACTCTCTGTCTAGTTGAACATGATGGATCGTTTTGGCCAGGTGATGATTGAGAATCTGCAGCGTCGTCAGTGTAACCTGGCAGGAGTGGAGGTGTGTCAGTCACTGGAATCCCAGGTACAGCACCCTCAACCTTACAGCAACTTTACAACAACACTTTAAAACACCTTCGTATTAGATCAGAAGTGACGTTACAGAATGAGCTAAATAAATCTGAAGGCAACAGTGATTATGGGGCATGGTTAGATAAGGTTCACTTTGTGACGCAAACACTGTGTGTACATGCTGAGTGGGTGCCTTCCAGGCCTGCATAGAGCAACACTGTTGTGATTAGAAGACCACAATTCTGTGTTTACAGCAGTTCACCTACTCTGTGTCTCACAAAGACACGGCGGTTGGAACCAAATATCTAAAATATGGACTCATCAGACCAAAGGACAGATTTCCACCGGTCTAATGTCCATTGCTCGTGTTTCTTGGCCCAAGCAAGTCTCTTATTCTTATTGGTGTCCTTTAGTAGTGGTTTCTTTGCAGCAATTTGACAATGAAGGCCTGATTCACGCAGTCTGCTCTGAACAGTTGATGTTGATGTGTCTGTTACTTGAACTCTGTGAAGCATTTATTTTGGCTGCAATCTGAGGTGCATTTAACTCTAATGAACTTATGCTCTGCAGCAGAGGTAACTCTGGTTCTTCCTTTCCTGTGGCGGTCCTCATGAGAGCCAGTTTCATCATACCGCTTGATGGTTTTTGCGACTACACTTGAAGAAACTTTCAAAGTTCTTGACATTTTCCGTATTGACTGACCTTCATGTCTTAAAGTAATGATGGACTGTTCTTTCTCTTTCCTTATTTGAGCTGTTCTTGCCGTAATATGGACTTGGTCTTTTACCAAATAAGGCTATCTTCTGGATACCCACCCCTACCTTGTCACAACACAACCGATTGGCTCAAACGCATTAAGAAGGAAATAAATTCTACAAATTAACTTTTAACAAGGCACACCTGTTAATTGAAATGCATTCCAGGTGACTACCTCATGAAGCTGGTTGAGAGAATGCCAAGAGTGTGCAAAGCTGTCATCAAGGCAAAGGGTGGCTACTTTGAAGAATCTCAAATATAAAATATATTTTGATTTGTTAACACTTTTTTTGGTTACTACATAATTCCATATGTGTTATTTCATAGTTTTGATGTCTTCACTATTATTCTACAATGTAGAAAATAGTAAAAATAAAGAAAAACCCTGGAATGAGTGTCTCCAAACTATTGACTGGTACTGTAGGTACTCAATCATGACAATTAAACGACAAATCCCAAGTGTTGATTTTGTGCAAGACATGTCCTGAAGTGTTTGCAAATGTTTTCATTTGTAGAAAGAGCGCTTCCTAAAGACGGGCTGGGAGAATGCAGATGCTCTGGACATGATGACTGTGTACAGTGTTATACCTCAGGATGACGTGGCAAGGTAAGACAGTCTGTTACATACAGTAGGCAAAACGTACGTATCATGTTATTTCTCCGTTGTCAGTTTCATATTGTTTAGCGCAAAGTTTTTTTTGTTGGTTGTTGAAAACTCTCTTTATTTAGTTTCTCCATCTTTTTTATACAGAATAGAGCGTCTGGAATTTCTGGATGAGAAGGAACTTCTGCAGCAGCTCCTCCAACATTACAGTATCTGCTGGGCCACCAAGGACAAGCTCAAGCTAGGTACATGTGGGTTAGATTACTGCCACTTAAACATTATTTGTAAGTCTTTACACTTGGATACAGAATATTGTTTTTAATTTATTCCCGCTGTTCATTACAAGATGACAAATGACACGATCGTCTGCTTGTTCCAGGACTCTCACAAGTTGCTTTCTGAACCTGGACTGGACCGTCTGTCTTAAGCCTGTTTCTCTGTGCCATGATCAACACCACCATCAGAGGAAGAAGGAACCCATTAACACCTTCACATCAGACTCCAGTCCTGTCTGTCTTCTCTGCTTCAAATAAAGTGTGGGAAACTACTGGCATCAGCAGAGTTCTACTTAATGTGTTTCCTTTGCATCCCATAAGTGCACCCACTGTCTCCCAGCATGTTTTTGTGAAAGAAAAGGGAAGTTTGCGCTGGAAGTGTGATATGAATGACAAGACATTGGAAAGGACAGTATCCCTAGCCTTCATTTCATTAAATCCATTTGTCTGAGATGGCATGGCCTGTTTCTAATGTACCTTCAGAGAACATTGAGCAAGTTTGCTGAATTTTGGAGAAAAGTAAAAGCCGGACACCGGTCAAGTTTTTAATGTGCCCTTGTGTTGTGAACTAAAAAGTGTTTGTATGTACTAAGAATTTAGAAATGTATTGCCAAGACCGATATTTTCTTATGAATAGAAATGAAAAGTTAATACATCTTAAAGATTAATTTGATTCAATTAGGAAATTGCTGGATTTGCAGTAGCAATAGATACATTTGCATGTAACAAGGATTCTAGTCTGAAAGAAATAGGAGGGGCATTTTCAATCAGAGCAAAGCAATTAAGTCCTTGCAGGTGATACAACAATACCAATGACACGTCAATGCAGGTCTATAGAGGTTGCATAAAGCTGTTAATATTTGTGTTTGAAAACCTGACCTCCATCATTTCATTAATAACTGTGGTCAACAGACTGTACATTAGATACCATGAAAGTCCATGTCATTTCCACATGGATGACACATTGAATAGTTTGAGTCACCCTCTGAGTCCACTGTGTCCTGCTGGTCAGATCCTGTGTTTTTACAGAGAAACATTAACCCAATATGACCTTGTGTACAGTGAGGTAGAGATACAGATAGCAGCACTAGAGCACTGAAGATTTAGTGATGTTAGAAGAGAGATTTTTATAACACAAATACAGTGTCCAGTTAAAGTCTACACACCCCTTGCACAGTCTTCACATTTTGCTGACTTAAAATTGTATCCCCCAAATTACTAACTTTTTTTCCTCCCAATGTACACAACCTACTAATTATAGAACATTTTCCAAATTACTTATAAATAAGTAGAAATTAAAGTGACATACAGTGGGGTCTGAAATTATTTACACCCGTCATTGAGATGAGCAATAATGACTGTATAAAATAATTCAAATACTGAGCTTTATTGAATGCTCAAAAAATTGGGAAAATATTTTATACTAATACAATTGCCCCTAAAGATTCTTATAAATAAAGTAGTCAAAGTTCAGTATTTGGTCCCATATTCCTATCGCGTAACGAGTACAAGCTTGTGACTCTACAAACGTGGATGCATTTGCAGTTAGTTTTGGGTTTGTTTCAGCTTATTTTGTGCCCAATAGAAATAAATGGTAAATAATGTATTGTCATTTTTTGTCACTTTTTTTTATAAATAAGAATATAATATTTTTCTAAACACTTCTACATTAATGTGGATGCTACCATGATTACGGATAATCCTGAAAGAATTGTAAATAATGATGAGTAAGACAGTTACAGAGGTCAAAGATCATATCCCCAAGACATGCTAACCTCTCACAATTACCAAAAAAGGGGGAGGTTAGCATGGGGTATGATCTTTGAACTCTGAAACACAACCAAAATGAACTGCAAATGCATCCAGCAAGTTTATAGAGTCACAAGCTTGATGTATTCATTGCATGCTAGGAATATGGAACAAAATACTTTATAAGAATCTTTAGGGATGTCAATAATTTGAACCCCTACCTTTTTGGGAGAAAAAATATATTACTTGTTAAACAACATTTACATTTTAGTCATTTAGCAGACGCTCTTATCCAGAGCGACTTACAGTTAGTGCATACATTTTTCATACTGGCCCCCCATGGGAATCGACCCACAACCCTGGCGTTGCAAACACCATGCTCTACCAACTGACCTACACGGGGCAACATCTCTTTCTCTGAGCAATTGTATTAGTATAACATACAATTTCCCTTTTTTTACTATACAATATATCTCAGTATTTGAATTATTTATTTTAAATAGTCATTATTGCTCATCTTTATCAAGGGTGTTAACCATTTCAGACCTCAAAAAAATGTTTGCTCAAGCTCAGCAAATTTTGTTTGTCATTGAAGGACAGCAATATTAAAATCTTGTCTCTGATTTTCACACTGATTTATATCAGGACAGAGACTGTGCCCTCAGGCCTGAGGGGAAGAAAAAGTCATTCCGCTTCCTAAGAATAGTAAAGCCCTATTTTACTGGCTCAAAGAGCCGACCAATCAGCCTGTTACCAACCCTTAGTAAAGTTTTGGAAAAATGGTGTTTGACCAGATACAATTCTATTTTACAGTAAACAAATTGACAACAGACTTTCAGCACGCTTATAGGGATGGGCATTCAACAAGCACAGCACTTACACAAATGACTGATGATTGGCTGAGAGAAAGTGATGATAAAAGGACTGTGGGGGCTGTTTTGTTAGACTTCAGTGCAGCTTTAGACATTATCGATCATGATCTGCTGCTGGAAAAACGTATGTCTATTAGAACTATTAGAACACAGAGTGTGTTCTTTAATGGAAGCCTCTCCAACATAATCCAGGTAGAATCAGGAATTCCCCAGGGCAGCTGTCTAGGCCCCTTACTTTTTTCAATGTTTACTAACGACATGCCACTGGCTTTGAGTAAAGCCAGTGTGTCTATATATGCAGATGACGCAACACTATACACGTCAGCTACTACAGCGACTGAAATTACTGCAACACTTAACAAAGAGCTGCAGTTAGTTTCAGAATGGGTGGCAAGGAATAAGTTAGTCCTAAATATTTCAAAAACTAAAAGCATTGTATTTGGGACGGCAGGTAGCTTAGTGGGTAAGAGCGTTGTGCCAGTAACCGAAAGGTCGCTGGTTCTAATCCCCGAGCCGACTAGGTGAACTGTCGATGTGCCCTTGAGCAAGGCACTTAACCCTAATTGCTCCTGTAAGTCGCTCTGGATAAGAGCGTCTGCTAAATGACTAAAATGTAAATGTAAAATTGTAATTGGGACAAATCATTCACTAAACTCTAAACCTCAACTAAATCTTGTAATAAATCATGTGGAAATTGAGCAAGTTGAGGTGACTACACTGCTTGGAGTAACCCTGGATTGTAAACTGTCATGGTCAAAACATATTGATACAACAGTAGCTAAGATGGGGAGAAGTCTGTCCATAATAAAGCGCTGCTCTACCTTCTAAACAGCACTATCAACAAGGCAGGTCCTACAGGATCTAGTTTTGTCGCACCTGGCCTACTGTTCAGTCGTGTGGTCAGGTGCCACAAAGAGGTACTTAGGAAAATTGCAATTGGCTCAGAATAGGGCAGCACGGCTGGCCCTTGAATGTACACAGAGAGTTAACTTTAATAATATGCATGTCAATCTCTCCTGGCTCAAAGTGGAGGAGAGATTGACTTCATCACTACTTGTATTTGGGAGAGGTATTGACATGTTGAAAGCACCGAGCTGTCTGTTTAAACGACTAGCACACAGCTCAAACACCCATGCATACTCCACAAGACATGCCCCAGAGGTCTCTTCACAGTCCCCAAGTCCAGAACAGACTATGGGAGGCGCACAGTACTACATAGAGCCATGACTACATGGAACTCTATTCCATATCAAGTAACTGATGCAAGCAGTAGAATCAGATTTAAAAAACAGATAAAATACACTTTATGGAACAGTGGGACTGTGAAGCAACACAAACATAAGCACAGACACTTGCATACACACACACTATAACATATGCACTATACACACACGTACACATGGATTCTGTGTTGTAGATATGTGGTAGTGGAGTAGGGGCCTGAGAGCACACACTTAGTGTGTTGTGAAATCTGTTATGAATGTATTGTAATGTTTTTTAAATTGTAAAACTGGCATATTTTGCCGGACCCCAGGAAGAGTAGCTGATTCCTTGGCAGCAGCTAATGGGGATCCATAATAAATACAAATACAAATACTGGGGTCCAACACATAATGAAAAAGACATAAAGACAAAATACTACCGGTCAAAAGTTTTAGAACACCTAGTCATTGAAGCGTGATTCTTTCTTCGTCCAATCGGCCTCACAACCGCAGACCAAGTGTATGGCGTCGTGAGGGATAGTGGTTTGCTGATAGTTATGGTATGGCAGCATAGATTGGCTGATTTTCTCATATTTGCAAAGGCCTACCTGTGATTTGGCTGGAGGAAGGAATATACAGTACCAGTCAAAAGTTTGGACACACCTACTCATTCAATAATTTTTCTTTATTTGGACTATTTTCTAAATTGGAGAATAATAGTGAAGACATCAAAACTATGAAGTAACACATATGGAATCATGTAGTAAGCAAAAAAGTGTTAAACAAATAAAAATATATTTTATATTTGAGATTCTTCAAATAGCCACCCTTTGCCTTGATGACAGCTTTGCACACTCTTGGCATTCTCTCAAACAGCTTCACCTGGAATGCTTTTCCAACAGTCTTTGATGCAGCACTCCATAACTCTCCTTCTTACTAAAATAGCCCTTACACAGCCTGGAGGTGTGTTGGGTCATTGTCCTGTTGAAAAACAAATGATAGTCCCACTGAGCCCAAACCAGATGGGATGGTGTATCGCTGCAGAATGATGTGTTAGCCATGCTGGTTAAGTGTGCCTTGAATTCTAAATAAATCACAGACAGTGTCACCAGCAAAGCACCCCCACACCATAACACCTCCTCCTCTATGATTTACGGTAGGAAATACACATGCGGGGGGTGTAGCACTATTTGGTAAAAGACCATGTCCATATTATGGCAAGAACAGCTCAAATAAGCAAAGAGAAACGACAGTCCATCATTACTTTAAGACATGAAGGTCAGTCAATATGGAACATTTCAAGAACTTTAAAAGTTTCTTCAAGTGCAGTCGCAAAAACCATCAAGCGCTATGATGGAACTGGCTGTCTTGAGGACCGCCACAGGAATGGAAGACCCAGAGTTACCTCTGCTGCAGAGGATAAGTTCATTAGAGTTACCAGCCTCAGAAATTGCAGCCCAAATAAATGCTTCACAGAGTTGAAGTAACAGACACATCTCAACATCAACTATTCAGAGGATTGCTGCAAAGAAACCACTACTAAAGGACAGCAATAAGTAGAAGAGACTTGTTTGGGCCAAGAAACTTGAGCAATGGCCATTAGACCGGTGGAAGTGTGTCCTTTGGTCTGGAGTAAAAATTTGAGATTTTTGGTTCCAACCGCCGTGTCTTTGTGAGACGCGCCGTGGGTGAACGGATTATCTCTGCATGTGTATTTCCCACCATAAAGTATGGAGGAGGAGGTGTTATGGTGTGGGGGTGCTTTGTTGGTGACACTTTCTGTGAAGTTGGAAGTTTACATACACTTAGGTTGGAGTCATTAAAACTTGTTTTTCAAACACTACACACATTTCTTGTTAACAAACTATAGTTTTGGCAAGACACAATTACTTTGTGCATGACACATGTACTTTTTCCAACAATTGTTTACAGACAGATTATTTCACTTATAATTCACTGTATCACAATTCCAGTGGGTCAGAAGTGTACATACACTAAGTTGACTGTGCCTTTAAACAGCTTGGAAAATTCCAGAAAATTATGTCATGGCTTTAGAAGCTTCTGATAGGCTAATTGACATCATATGATTCAATTGGAGGTGTACCTGTGGATGTATTTCAAGGCCTACCTTCAAACTCAGTGCCTCTTTGCATGACATCATGGGAAAATCAAAAGAAATCAGCAAAGACCTCAGAAAAGAAATTGTAGACCTCCGCAAGTCTGGTTCATCCTTGGGAGCAATTTCCAAATGCCGGAAGGTACCACGTTCATCTGTACAAACAATAGTACGCAAGTATAAACACCATGGGACCATGCAGCCGTCATACCGCTCAGGAAGGAGATGCGTTCTGTCTCCTAGAGATGAACGTACTTGTTGCGAAAAGTGCAAATCAATCCCAGAACAACAGCATAGGACCTTGTGAAGTTGCTGGAGGAAACAGGTACAAAAGTATCTATATCCACAGTAAAACGACATATCGACATAACCTGAAAGGCCGCTCAGCAAGGAAGAAGCCACTGCTCCAAACCGCCATAAAAAAGCCAGGCTACGGTTTGCAACTGCACATGGGGACAAAGATCTTACTTTTTGGAGAAATGTCCTCTGGTCTGATGAAACAAAAATATAACTGTTTGGCCATTATGACCATCGTTATGTTTGGAGGAAAAAGGGTGTGCTTGCAAGCCGAAGAACACCATCCCAACCATGAAGCACAGGGGTGGCAGCATCATGCTGTGGGGGTGCTTTGCTGCAGGAGGGACAGGTGCACTTCACAAAATAGATGGCATCATGAGGAAGGAAAACTATGTTGATATATTGAAGCAACATCTCAAGACTTCAGTCAGGAAGTTAAAACTTGGTCGCAAATGGGGTCTTCCAAATGGACAATGACCTCAAGCATACTTCCAAAGTTGTGGCAAAATGGCTTAAGGACAACAAAGTCAAGGTATTGGAGTGGTCATCACAAAGCCCTGACCTCAATCCTATAGAACATTTGTGGGCAGAACTGAAAAAGCGTGTGCGAGCAAGGAGGCCTACAAACCTGACTCAGTTACACCAGCTCTGTTAGGAGGAATGGGCCAAAATTCACCCAACTTATTGTGGGAAGCTTGTGGAAGGCTACCCGAAACGTTTGACCCAAGTTAAACAATTTAAAGGCAATGCTACCAAATACTAATTGAGTGTATGTAAACTTCTGACCCACTGGGAATGTGATGAAAGAAATAAAAGCTGAAATAAATAATTCTCTCTACTATTATTCTGACATTTCACATTCTTAAAATAAAGTGGTGATCCTAACTGACCTAAAACAGGGAATTTTTACTAGGTAAAAAAAAAACCCGGAGTTTAAATGTATTTGGCTAAGGTGTATGTAAACTTCCGACTTCAACTGTATATATATATTTGTGAGAAGAAAAAAAAACATATGGGGGATTGGAAGTGATGCAGACAATTACATTGATGGAAGTTACAATCTATCTGCAATATTAAAGCTGATCTACCCCCTAAAAAGAAGGAAAAAAATGAAAAGAAAGAGGAACGTACCATCTACAGCATTAAAACCCCAGATGTTAGCATAATAATGGATGCTCCTGAAATTAACTTAGTCTTTAAACATTTAATCAAACTGTATCAATCCAAAAACAAAAGTTCAAAGAGATAGACGATGTCCTTAATAAGGCCAATTTGCTAATTATATGTTATGTGGGCAGCTTGTCTCTCCCTGTTCTGTTTCCCTTCCTCCTTGTTTTGTCCCCTCTTTTTCTGTTGTATGTGTGTTTGTCCCCTTTATGTGGGTGTGTCTGGAGTGGAGCAGGGGGCGGGCTCAGGATCTGCCTCTCCTGTGCAGCTGCGGGTTGTTTCCAGTGATTCCTGCCTACGCAGCTGCATCCTATTCTCTCATCAACCTACACTACTTATTCCTGGGCATGGCTCTCCACCGGCGCCAGATCGTTGTTCTTACCAGAGCGGTAACTTGGCACCAGTAAAGTTATTTTGTCTTAGTCTTCAGCCTGGCTCTTCCCTCTCCTTAACCAGTTGTTTGTTTTGTCTGCAGTTCGGACATACCTCCCAACCTGCCTGCCTTCCTGCCGGTCGGTCTGCCTGCCTGCCTGCCTGCCTGCCTGCCTGCCTCAGCCACTCCTTCCTCCGGATTCGACTAGCCCACTCTGTTCCTTTACTTCAGTTGTTTTTGGACTATGATAATTTTAACTTTTATTAAATATTTTTTCTTCCACTCCCTTTGTCGTGTTGTTTCTCTGAATGCTGGGTTGAACCATAGCCATAACAGAACGATCTGGCCATGGACCCAACAGAGAAACAGCACGGGGCAAACGATGACAGCTTCCAACAAGCTATCCAGGCTCAAGGAACGTTGCTAGGACAGCATGACCAATTGCTTTGGACTCTTCTGGAAGATAATCATCAACTGCTGAACCAGGTGACTCAGTTAACTACACAAGTCTCTAAATTGTCTGTTATCAGTTCTCCATCTCTCTCTGACCCCCAGTTTGATGCACCCCAAGTTGGTTCCTCGGACATGATGCAGGCTTCGTTCCATCGGGAACCCCCTGTCACGTCGCCTGAACCATTCAATGGTGAATTGGACAAGTGCCGGGGATTTTTGCTTCAGTGTGACTTGATTTTTCGGCAGAGACCACTGTCATTTTCTACTGATTCCTCTAAGGTACATTATGTTCTGGGGCTGTTAAGAGGGAGAGCTCTGGTTTGGGCTGAGGCTGTGTGCTCTAATCAAAATTTGACTGGATTGACTTTCGTTGATTTTTCTGCTAAATTGAAGACTGTTTTTGACCATCCTGACCATGTGGGTAATTCCTCCAAGATACTTTTTAATTTGAGGCAGGGTTCTAACAGTGTGGCAGAGTACTCAATTGAGTTCTGGACGTTGGCAGCAGACTCCAAGTGGAACAATGTGGCACTTCAGGGAGCATTTCTAAACGGTTTGAATGAAGCCATTAAGGATGAACTGGCTGCTCGTGATGAGCCACATGATTTACATTCTCTCGTTTCCCTGTCCATCAAGCTGGACAATCGGTTGCGGGAGAGACATCTAGGAGGACGAGTTCCCCAGCCTTCAACCACTCGAGTCTCGCCTCTCCGGAGTCGGCAGCTTCTTGTTCCTGATTCCATTCCGAGCACAGAGGAGGAACCTATGCAAGTGGGTCGAGCTCGACTACCTCCAGCAGAGCGGCAACGGCGCCTCCAGGCGGGTGAGTGCCTGTACTGTGGAGACGCCACACACATTCTGGCTACATGCCCTAAAGCGGCCAAAAGACAAGGCTCGCTCATAACGGTGGGTCTACTTGCGAGTCCAGAGTTAGATCCTGAACCCATCATTCCCCGATTACAAGTACCTGTAACCTTACGTTTCCAGAGTCATTCCTTGCCACTCTCAGCTCTCATAGACTCAGGTGCAGAAGACAACTTTATTAGCCACCAGTTCGTTACACAAGCTCGTATCCCCATGGAGCCACTACCTACCCCCATTCGGGTCACAGCCCTTGATGGGCGCCTCCTCGCGGAGATAACTCATCAAACCACTCCCGTTTCCCTAGTGATTTCTGGCAATCATTGTGAAGACATTCAGCTAAGAGTTATGTCTGGCTCAGCTACCTCCCTAATCCTTGGCTTCCCCTGGTTGGCTCTTCACAACCCACAAATTGATTGGACACGTCACACCATTCTCAGTTGGAGCACTAACTGCCATTCAGAGTGCCTTAGGTCAGCGGTTCCCCCCACTAAGTGTAACCCAACTCCTCCCTCAGCTCCTCTTGATCTGTCATCTGTCCCCAAAGAATACCATGACTTAGCGGAGGTTTTCAGTAAGGACAAGGCTCTGTCTCTACCACCACATAGGCCTTATGATTGCCCTATTGAACTGCTTCCTGGTGCTCCCTTGCCCTCTAGTCGGTTATACAATCTGTCCCGACCGGAAAGAGAGGCAATGGAGCAGTACATTGGTGATTCTCTGGCCTCGGGCATAGTCCGTCCCTCGTCGTCTCCTTTGGGTGCAGGTTTCTTTTTCGTGGAAAAGAAGGACAAGTCGTTACGCCCCTGTATCGATTTCAGGGGTTTAAACAACATAACTGTTAAAAACAAGTATCCCCTTCCACTCATCAACTCAGCTTTTGAACCTCTGCATGGCGCCACAGTGTTTTCCAAGCTCGACCTCAGGAATGCTTATCACCTTGTCCGTATCCGAAAGGGAGATGAGTGGAAAACCGCTTTCAACACTCCACTGGGACATTTTGAGTATTTGGTCATGCCCTTTGGGCTTTCAAATGCCCCTGCGGTTTTCCAAGCCATGGTGAACGATGTTCTTAGGGATTTTTTGAACCGGTTTGTCTTTGTATACCTGGATGATATTCTTGTTTTTTCCAAGTCACCCGAGGAGCATGAGTCACACGTCCGTCAAGTCCTTCAACGGCTCTTGGAGAACAAGCTGTACGTCAAAGCAGAGAAGTGTGAGTTCCACAAACAGTCTACATCGTTCCTTGGATTCATAATTGAGAGCGGGCAGGTGAAGGCGGACCCCGAGAAGATCCGGGCAGTGACGGAATGGCCCACACCCACCACCCGTAAGCAACTTCAACGATTTTTGGGCTTTGCTAACTTCTACCGGAGATTCATTAAGGGTTTTAGTAGAGTGGTGGCACCCCTTACAAGACTCACATCTCCTAAAGTCCCTTTTCGGTGGTCCCCTGAGGCGGAGCAGGCGGTAGGGGTTTTGAAGGAACTGTTTTCCACCTCCCCCGTGTTGATACACCCCAATACCTCTCTGCAGTTTGTTGTGGAGGTGGACGCGTCGGACTCAGGTGTGGGAGCAGTCCTCTCCCAGCGCTCCCCCACTGACCAGAGGCTTCATCCCTGTGCTTTCTTCTCCAAGAAATTGTCACCCACAGAACGGAATTACGACGTTGGAAACCGGGAGCTGCTGGCGGTCAAGCTTGCACTGGAAGAGTGGCGGCACTGGCTGGATGGAGCTGAATTGCCGTTTGTGGTCTGGACTGACCACAAAAACTTGGCTTACATCCAAGCCACTAAGAGACTCAACTCACGCCAAGCCAGATGGGCCCTGTTTTTTAGTAGGTTTAACTTTATTCTTACATACAGACCGGGGTCAAGAAATGTTAAACCAGATGCTTTGTCCCGCCAGTTTGCTGACCCTTCGGAGAACAGCGAGCCTGAGGCAGTCCTGCCTTCCTCATGCGTCGTGGCGGCTGTTCAGTGGGAGATCGAGTCTCTTGTGAAGACTGCACTTGCCACGGACCCGGGACCGGGTGATGGACCTCCCAACCTACTCTTTGTTCCCGAGACGGTCCGGTCTCAGGTGTTGCAGTGGATTCACACCTCCCGTTTTGCTGGTCACCCTGGGATGAGACGCACGTTGACGCTGCTTAGGAGACATTTTTGGTGGCCTTCAATGGAAACTGACGTTCGGGCTTTTGTGGCAGCCTGTTCAACCTGTGCTCGGGGCAAAGCCTCCCATCAGTCCCCTTCGGGGCTGCTGCTACCCCTCCCAGTTCCCAGCCGTCCCTGGTCCCACATTGCCATGGATTTTGTCACCGGCCTACCCAAGTCTGAAGGTAATGATACTATACTTACCATTGTGGACAGATTCTCTAAATCTGTCCACTATATAGCATTACCTAAATTACCGTCTGCCAGTGAGACAGCGGACCTCCTAGTCCAACATGTATTCCGTCCCCATGGAATACCTGTGGACATCGTATCTGATAGAGGCCCACAGTTTACTTCCCGTGTTTGGAAGAGTTTCTGTTCTGCTTTGGGTGCTTCCGTTAGTCTGTCCTCAGGGTTTCATCCCCAGACCAACGGTCAAACAGAAAGAGCCAATCAGAACCTCGAAGCAACCCTTCGGTGTGTGGCTGCTCAACATCCATCATCCTGGGCTAAACATCTGCCCTGGATAGAGTACGCCCACAACTCCCTCACCGCCTCTGCCACCGGTCTTTCACCCTTCGAGGTTACCATGGGTTATCAACCCCCTCTGTTTCCTGCTCAGGAGAAGGAATTGGCTGTTCCTTCGGTTCAGGAGAACCTCCGCCGCTGCCAGAGAGTGTGGAGCGACGCTCGGGAAGCATTGCTTCGGACCACCGACAGGAACAAGACAACAGCGGATAGGAGCAGGACTCCCGCACCTGTGTTTCATCCTGGTCAAGAGGTTTGGCTGTCATCTAAGAACGTACCTCTTCGTACCAAATCACGCAAGCTGTCTCCTCGGTACCTGGGTCCGTTTGTGGTGGAGTCCATTATTAACCCCGCTGCGGTTCGTTTGAAGTTGCCTTCTGCTATGAAGATACACCCTACCTTCCACGTCTCCCAACTGAAACCTGTGTCCTCCAGCCTTTTGTGTCCGCCGGCTGATCCACCTCCACCTGTTCGCCTCATTGACGACCATCCGGCCTACACCGTCAGTAGGCTCCTGGACTCTCGGAGGCGGGGTAGGGGTCTCCAATACCTAGTCGATTGGGAAGGTTATGGACCAGAGGAGAGGTCTTGGGTCCCTAAGCGTTTTGTGTTGGATCCTCAGCTGATCACGGACTTCCATCACGACAACCCTGACAGGCCTGGTGGGTCGCCAGGCGGCGACCATTGAGGGGGGGGTACTGTTATGTGGGCAGCTTGTCTCTCCCTGTTCTGTTTCCCTTCCTCCTTGTTTTGTCCCCTCTTTTTCTGTTGTATGTGTGTTTGTCCCCTTTATGTGGGTGTGTCTGGAGTGGAGCAGGGGGCGGGCTCAGGATCTGCCTCTCCTGTGCAGCTGCGGGTTGTTTCCAGTGATTCCTGCCTACGCAGCTGCATCCTATTCTCTCATCAACCTACACTACTTATTCCTGGGCATGGCTCTCCACCGGCGCCAGATCGTTGTTCTTACCAGAGCGGTAACTTGGCACCAGTAAAGTTATTTTGTCTTAGTCTTCAGCCTGGCTCTTCCCTCTCCTTAACCAGTTGTTTGTTTTGTCTGCAGTTCGGACATACCTCCCAACCTGCCTGCCTTCCTGCCGGTCGGTCTGCCTGCCTGCCTGCCTGCCTGCCTGCCTGCCTGCCTCAGCCACTCCTTCCTCCGGATTCGACTAGCCCACTCTGTTCCTTTACTTCAGTTGTTTTTGGACTATGATAATTTTAACTTTTATTAAATATTTTTTCTTCCACTCCCTTTGTCGTGTTGTTTCTCTGAATGCTGGGTTGAACCATAGCCATAACATTATAAGTGAACCAGTGGAAATTAATATGGATAGAAACATTTCCCTAGGTGAGCTGGTGGAGGCCATTAAGTCTACAAAATGGGAAATCTCCTGGTAATGATGGATTCCCAGTGGAAGTTGATAGAAATCCCAAATTACTAAAACCTGTTACTAATGCTCACATCAGCTCTAGAGAAAAATTGACTTCTCCAATCGCTATGTTTGGCTACAACAAACCTACTTAAAAAGAAAGATAAGGATCCATTGTCATGTGGCTCTTTCCACCCAGTATCACTTTTGAATGTGGATTACAAAATCTTTGCTCTGGTATTGGCTTTTCACATAGAAATAGTAATACAAAAGTTGATTCACTTAGATCAAACAAGCTTCGTACAGAATAGGATGTCTTCAGACAATCTCTGCCGATTTTTCAATAGAATCCATCCTAGCAGGAACTTGAAATGTTCCAAAAGTGGCAGGATCATTAGATGCTGAAAAAGCATTCGATAGGGTGGAATGGGCATATGTGACCCGATTCAGGAAGCTAGGCGTATGTCGCACGTGACTACTTTACAGGAGAGGCATTTTAACGTAAATATTTGTTTTTTTATCAAAAAACATTTTGGCAGAAATGCCTCCTGGAACATGTGAACTTTCATGTGCCTTAATAACAAACTTGTACGCCATCTGTAAATACGAATATCAATTTTAGGAGATGGAGAAATGTCTGGCGTTTGATTGCAAATATGCAGAGGTAGTCGAAAAGAGAACACACAGAAGGCTGTTGTATAAAACCTGTTTCCGGATTACATCTTCAAACTAAGGGCAACCATGGCAACCATACCCCCTAAAAAAAAAAAAAAAAAAAAGGGCAACCATGGCAGATATGATACGTTTCTAATTTTGTCAGAAAGTCATTTTCATTGTAAGTTAAAGCGTGATGTTAGCTAGCTAGCTAACGTCAGCGGGTTGGCTCGCTAGCTAACGTTACGTGTATGATCTGTGTAGTAATATTATTTGTATCCCAGACAGTGGCGGCTCCTGAAAAAATTCTCAGGGGGGGCAATTTTTCTGATGATTTAGGTGACCTACACACATTTTAAAAAAGATATGTCCAGCAACAACATGAAGACAGGTGCAGCATATAAGTCAATACTGATATACACATTACTTGCTTCAAAAAGGCCTCATGGTTGAATTGGAAATATGTGCACCTGAGCATAATTCACAACAAGCAAGCAGGAGCTTTTGATAGAGGCTACTGAAAACATTGATGCAAGTTATTGGTAATAAGACATTTTTATAGACTTCCATATTCTGCCCTCTTGTATAGATTTGTGAAAATGAACAGTGATAGACATTTTGCCTGAAAACAGAATTTGAAAATAATTTCTAGAAAAGGTAAACACAGCTATCTGTATGGCTTTGTAAAAATGAACAACCATATTCTGGCCAATTGTATAGATTTGTAAATATGATGATGTCTCCTTTCATGCATACATTTTCAAATAAAGCTCTGCTTTGAGAAAGATCGAATGATATTGTTTAATCTTACCTTATGGCCTGCACACTGCTTGTGAAGCTGTCGAGGGCACGTTTGATGAAGACAGCATCGATGTCCTTCTTCTGTAGCTTCTGGTACAGAATGTCGACGTGGGGCATGATTTTGTGAAAAAGCCCCAGGAAAAAAATTAAATCTTCTTGCTATCTATGTACCTCAGCACAAGCACCAGCTGTGTCTGTGTAGAAACGTCCGTGGTCTCGTCAGCTTGGATAGCTACGAAGTTCGCCGACTTCACCTCCTCCACAATATGTTCCCTCATGACCGCTAGCATACACTCCAGTAGCTCGTTTTGAATGGTCTTTGATGTGCCCTTGAAAACTTTAGCATTTTTAAGATGGTCATCAAACACCTCATCTAATTGTGCCACAAAGTTGACAAGTCCAAGAAAAATACCAGGGTTGGTGGAGCCCTCAGTTTCATCTTTGCCTCGCAAAGCTAACTCAAACACTCGCAAAACTTCACACACTGGATTAGCCGGCTGAGGATTTGGCGGTTCTTGCTAACCTCATCGTTGTGGCAGTAGTACGTGAATTGATTGACGCTGCTACCCGCTCTTTTCTTAGTTACGTTCATGGTTATGTTACGTATGACGAAAGCGCATAAGTGCAAGCCCTCCCGGAACCCATAGAGATTGTATTGAAAGCTCTGATATTTGAAAAAAAAAAGATTTTACATGACAGGCTATGAGAGACTTCTGGGCGATTTTCAACCTGACTGAAATTGCCCCAAAACGGGCGGGGCCATTTGAAGCACGACTTTAGCCTGATTGGACATTTAGTGGCAGATCAGACGTCTAGATTAGAACACTGATAACTACTGTTGCCGTGATATAATTGATTAGAAAAAAAATCCCTTCCTTTTCCCGTTTGGCAGTGCGTCGCCCATATCGCCCTAATGAACACACCGCCCCTGATCCCAGAAGTATTTGCATTGCTAGTTATAGCCTAATGTTAGCTAGCTAGCTAACATTGAACCTTGTTGGTTAGCTACCTGCAGTTTATGCAGGGTAGTAACATTATGAGTTGGGATTATGGTTCATTGTTTATCTAGCTATCTAGCTAGCTACATGTTTAAACAAAAGACTCCACTATGCATGTAACCATTTCACTGAACCTTCTGTATCACTTACACCTTCTGTATCACTCACAACCATAAGATATTTTCTGTAAATATTGATCTTGTTGTGAGTTTATTTTCCTGTAATAATTAATGGAAATGAGTTAAGTGAAGACATTGTCAGCTATATGATATGGTCATTATTTGAATTGGCTAGCCAGCTAACTTAACATTAGCTAGCTAGCTAACAAGCTAGAAACGAACCAAAACATTGTTTAGAAAGTTGCTTTTAGTTGCCTGGTTTGCTAGATTGACATATACAAAATGTATTAAACGGGTGGGTTTATTGGTGTTAAAATACACCAGTTATGCTATTTTGGACCTACCAGGCTGCTGATGTCATGCAGCCTGTAGTTTTTGTGTTTATACTTTTTCATAATGACAAACACAAGTTTGACGTCGAACAACAATATAATTTTCACTGTGAGAACTATCAATAGACGTAGTATAAACCAGCCTTTAGTCTTGAAATCTTTGGTTGTTTAGTACATGGCCTCACATGTGCATCCTTAAAGAGATGGGTGTGGCTAAGGCTTAAGAGAGTGTGAAGAATGCTGAACGGCTGTAGACAAAGGAGATCTCTCCAGTAGGTGTACCAAAACAATCAAGGGCCATTTTCTTAAAAGTGGGGTTACAAGTTTATCAACTTTCAAAGCAGAATTACTTTCCCATTGTTCCTCAACTGTAGTGTATGTAGCATTTTCTAACTCCGAGTCTCTACTTTTATCGAATGTAAAAAACAACATTTTAAATGTTGCTACATAAGACCACTATCGAGCCGGTCGGTCACATGTTTGGTGACTGTCATAAAAAAGTTTTCTATAAGAACAAATGGACAAATCTCTGAACCATTTAAGTTATCAAGAGGGACAAGACAAGGATGCCCTCTGTCCAGTTATTTGGGATGGAATGGGCTACAAGACCATCGCCAAGCAGCTTGGTGAGAAGGTGACAACAGTTGGTGCGATTATTCGCAAATGGAAGAAACACAAAAGACCTGTCAATCTCCCTCGGCCTGGGGCTCCATGCAAGATCTCACCTCGTGGAGTTGCAATGATCATGAGAACGGTGAGGAATCAGCCCAGAACTACACGGGAGGATCTTGTCAATGATCTCAAGGCAGCTGGGACCATAGTCACCAAGAAAACATTTGGTAACACACTACACCGCTTTTATCCAAAGCGACTTACAGTCATGCGTGCATAAATTTTTTTGTGTACGGGTGGTCCCGTGGTCCTCTGTAGCTCAGCTGGTAGAGCACGGCGCTTGTAACGCCAAGGTAGTGGGTTCGATCCCCGGGACCACCCGTACACAAAAAAATGTATGCACGCATGACTGTAAGTCGCTTTGGATAAAAGCGTCTGCTAAATGGCATTTTATTATTATTATTATCAATCTGAAACTTTGCACACACACTGCTGCCATCTAGTGGCCAAAATCTAGATTGCACCTAAACTGCAATATTATATTGTGGCCTTTCAAAGATGATGGAACAAAAAACAAAACGTGTTTTTTTGTTTGTATTATCTTTTACCAGATCTAATGTGTTATATTCTTCTACATTAATTTCACATTTCCACAAACTTCAAAGTGTTTCCTTTGAAATGGTATCAAGAATATGCATATCCTTGCTTCATGTCCTGAGCTACAGGCAGTTAGATTTGGGTATGTCATTTTAGGCGAAAATTTTCACATCAATTCATATTTGGGAAAATGTATATACAGTCATGAAATGGAAGAAACCCATATCGCCAGGCACCCCTAGCATACGTACTATGATGGCTCTTTACTGTTATTCAATCAATTACAAGAAAATGTGGGTTATCCGAGACACATTTCTTTAAGTTTTACAACTAAGAAATCTTAGTTGGGTGGTCCTCTGTAGCTCAGCTGGTAGAGCACGGCGCTTGTAATGCCAAGGTAGTGGGTTCGATCCCCGGGACCACCCATACACAAAAAATTTACGCACGCATGACTGTAAGTCGCTTTGGATAAAAGCGTCTGCTAAATGGCATATTATTATTATTATTCAATCGCTTCAACAGAATCTGGATGAACCTAAAGCATCTACCATTGAAAAAATACTGAAAGAAGATGTAAGGCCAAATAAGTTAATTGCCAAGTTATATCAAGAGTTGATTTAATCTCTACCTGATAGCTCAGAACCTATGTGGAAAAATGGGAAACAGATCAAGGAAGAAAGCGATGAGAGCTATTGGTCACAGATATGTGAAAATGTTCATATTTGCACTTACAACCTTAGACGTAAATGATTGCAATTCAAGATCATCTATAGGACTTACTACACTCCTGCAAAAATGCATGTAATGCACCCAGAAATGTCATATCAATGTTGGAGATAAAAAGTATATTTTAAAAACTACATATACTGTGGTCCTGTGACAAACTGACACCATTTTGGGATAATGTCTATGCCATCATATCATTGTGTCTAGGAATTTATATTTGTGACCAATATCGAAATAACGTTTTGTAACCTAAGACTAATTGTTGCAAAAAAATGTTTAGCTATTAATTGGAAAGCATCATACTCACCTTCAATAACGAACTGGAGCATTGAACTATGTTGTAATATCGGCACTGAACACAAGGGGAGCTGTTTTCAAACCACACTGATACTCTGTAATCCAAAGGTTAGCAATGCTAACAAGTACATGTAAAATCCCATAACTAAATGATAATGAGCGCATTGCGAAGATTTTAGTGTCTGACCTAAACTATACAAGTAACAAAAAAATACTACTCACAGTTTGCTGCACGCACAAAACAAATTAGACAGCAAGGCTCTTGATCCAGGAGGGGATTATCTGCTGTTACCAAGACAATGCTTGATTTTGGAAGAAGCTAACCACTTAGCTACATCGCTAACTAGCTCCTAAATTAGCAAACCAAATGCACAACTGCAGATATAAAATATCTAGCTGGCAAACATTTAGTAGATCACCTGGTGCATGCTGCACAACAGTGAGAGACTCCCAAGGCTCCGGTCTCTCATTGTTGTGTTTGTAAACAGACACAACAGTGAGAGACTCACAAGTCTCCGGTCTCCCATCGTTGTGGTAGTGAACAAACACCACGTGACTGGGGACTACCGATAAACTTCATAATGAAAAATTATGTGAATGGTGAAATGAAGAATGCAATCTTCTTTATCTCCTAACGTATTGCACAAGTTGACTGCAAATATTTACATAAAAAGTCGCTACAAATATTCACATTTCTTTTAACATTTGTTTAGAAGGTATTGAAAAACAATCCAGTGGCTTTTTCCAAATACCCCAGTATACGGTTACCGCCCAAACTTACTAGATTCAGTGTTTTATGATGTTGGGCAGAGAAGGGAAGTGTTTGATATGGTCTGGAAGCCTTATGTTGACCATCTTGAGGAGTGTGACATTTACATGTGAGGAGGATTTAATGTACAGTGGGGAAAAAAAGTATTTAGTCAGCCACTAATTGTGCAAGTTCTCCCACTTAAAAAGATGAGAGAGGCCTGTAATTTTCATCATAGATACACGTCAACTATGACAGACAAAATAAGAAAAAAAAATCCAGAAAATCACATTGTAGGATTTTTAATGAATTTATTTGCAAATTATGGTGGAAAATAAGTATTTGGTCAATAACAAAAGTTTCTCAATACTTTGTTATATACCCTTTGTTGGCAATGACACAGGTCAAACGTTTTCTGTAAGTCTTCCCAAGGTTTTCACACACTGTTGCTGGTATTTTGGCCCATTCCTCCATGCAGATCTCCTCTAGAGCAGTGATGTTTTGGGGCTGTCGCTGGGCAACACAGACTTTCAACTCCCTCCAAAGATCTTCTATGGGGTTGAGATCTGGAGACTGGCTAGGCCACTCCAGGACCTTGAAATGCTTCTTATGAAGCCACTTCTTCGTTGCCCGGGCGGTGTGTTTGGGATCATTGTCATGCTGAAAGACCCAGCCATGTTTCATTTTCAATGCCCTTGCTGATGGAAGGAGGTTTTCACTCAAAATCTCACGATACATGGCCCCATTCATTCTTTCCTTTACACGGATCAGTCGTCCTGGTCCCTTTGCAGAAAAACAGCCCCAAAGCATGATGTTTCCACCCCCATGCTTCACAGTAGGTATGGTGTTCTTTGGATGCAACTCAGCATTCTTTGTCCTCCAAACACGACGAGTTGAGTTTTTACCAAAAAGTTTTATTTTGGTTTCATCTGACCATATGACATTCTCCCAATCCTCTTCTGGATCATCCAAATGCACTCTAGCAAACTTCAGACGGGCCTGGACATGTACTGGCTTAAGCAGGGGGACACGTCTGGCACTGCAGGATTTGAGTCCCTGGCGGCGTAGTGTGTTACTGATGGTAGGCTTTGTTACTTTGGTCCCAGCTCTCTGCAGGTCATTCACTAGGTCCCCCCGTGTGGTTCTGGGATTTTTGCTCACCGTTCTTGTGATCATTTTGACCCCACGGGGTGAGATCAGTGGTCTTGTATGTCTTCCATTTCCTAATAATTGCTCCCACAGTTGATTTCTTCAAACCAAGCTGCTTAACTATTGCAGATTCAGTCTTCCCAGCCTGGTGCAGGTCTACAATTTTGTTTCTGGTGTCCTTTGACAGCTCTTTGGTCTTGGCCATAGTGGAGTTTGGAGTGTGACTGTTTGAGGTTGTGGACAGGTGTCTTTTATACTGATAACAAGTTCAAACAGGTGCCAGAGTGGATGACAGAGGAGCCTCTTAAAGAAGAAGTTACAGGTCTGTGAGAGCCAGAAATCTTGCTTGTTTGTAGGTGACCAAATACTTATTTTCCACCATAATTTGCAAATAAATTCATAAAAAATTCTACAATGTGATTTTCTGGATTTTTTTTCTTCCCAATTTGTCTGTCATAGTTGACGTGTACCTATGATGAAAATTACAGGCCTCTCTCATCTTTTTAAGTGGGAGAACTTGCACAATTGGTGGCTGACTAAATACTTTTTTCCCCCACTGTATGTGTATTGAAAGGGGAACATATTTGTGTGTGTTCGTGGACAAGTGTGGGCATGTTGTGATGTGTATCAAGTGTGGTGGTTGTGTTGTGTTTGTTTATTTGTGATTCATTTTTGCTTTGTTGTCTGTACACACATATACAGTGCATTCGTAAAGTATTCAGACCCCTTGACTTTTTCCACATTTTGTTACGTTACAGCCGTATTCTAAAATTGATGAAATTGTTTTTCCCCTCTCATCAATCTACACACAATACCCAATAATGACGAAGCAAAAAAAAGGTTTTAGAAATTTAAGCAAATGTATTAAAAATAAATAACAGAAATATCACATTTAAATAAGTATTCAGACTCTTTACTCAGTACTTTGTTGAAGGACCTTTGGCAGCGATTACAGCCTTGAGTCTTCTTGGGTATGACGCTACAAGCTTGGCACACCTGTATTTGGGGAGTTTCTCCCATTTTTCTCTGCAAATCCTCTCAAGCTCTGTCAGGTTGGATGGGGAGCGTCACTGCACAGCTATTTTCAGGTCACTCCAGAGGATGTTCGATTGGGTTCAAGTGCGGGCTCTGGGTGGGCCATTCAAGGACATTCAGAGACTTGTCCGGAAGCCACTCCTGTGTTGTCTTGGCTGTGTGCTTAGGGTCGTTGTCCTGTTGGAAGGTGAACCTTCGCCCCAGTCTGAGGTCCTGAGCACTCTGGAGCAGGTTTTCATCAAGGATCTCTCTGTACTTTGCTCTGTTAATGTTTCCTTCGGCCCTGACTAGTTTCCCAGTCCCTGCCGCTGAAAAACATCCCCACAGCATGATGCTGCCACCACCATGCTTCACCGTAGGGATGGTGCCATGTTTCCTCCAGACGTGACACTTGGGATTCAGGCCAAAGAGTTCAATCTTGTTTTCATCAGACCAGAGAATCTTGTTTCTTATGGTCTGAGAGTCCTTTAGGTGCCTTTTGGCAAACTCCAAGCATGCTGTCATGTGCCTTTTACTAAGGAGTGGCTTCCGTCTGGCCGCTCTACCTTAAAGGCCTGATTAGTGGAGTGCTGCAGAGATGGTTGTCCTTCTGGAAGGTTCTCCCATCTCCACAGAGGAACTCTGGAGCTCTGACAGAGTGACCATTGGGTTCTTGGTCACCTCCCTGACCCTTTTCCCCAGATTGCTCAGTTTGGCCGGGCGGCCAGCTTTAGGAAGAGTCGTGGTGGCAACTGTAAGTCGCTCTGGATAAGAGCGTCTGCTAAATGACTAAAATGTAAATGTAAAATGGGAAACTTCACGATCAAATAATGGAGTCACGCCATGCTCTTCCATTCCACTTTCACTCAGACTAAACCTGAAACTGCCGATTCAAACAGTCTAGAGTTGCATTTGGTACGCAAAATTACACACAGTCAGCAAGATTTATTGCATTAAACAAGTTAGTGTCTAATGCCTGAGATAAGTATCGCACAATAGTGCCTCAATGTCTCTTCTCACTCTCAACCATAGTCTAGGGCCCCTGACCTAATTGCCAGTAATGGAACCACCCTTGAGAGAGCGGCCCTTTTGAATAAGTGCAATCTTTGGGAATATCTTGGCATCGGATCACTAATTCCGTAGGCTTTTATCCAGGGAGAGAGATATAGAACCTCCCTGTAACAGTATCCTTGAAGAGGAGAGGCCTGCCCTGCCTTGCAGACAGTAGCTAGTAGAACACACAGCCAGTGTTGTTGTCTGGCCAGGGACCGGTTTCCCAAAAGCATCTTAAGGCTAAGTTCATCGTTAGAACCTTCGTAGGAACATCGTTTAATATCTGAGCTGTTTCCCAAAACCATTGTTATTAACGTTGCACTTGAGAACGCTCATAATCTAACGCCTGCCTCAGTCCACTTGTAGAACAGCAAAGTGCGTTGTTAGATGCTTTTTTTGCTCTCCCGCTTCACTTTATACACAGAAGATCTCTGCTAAACATAGAATCACATGAGTTAGTCGTCTCTCTGTGACAGCTGATAACTTCAGAACAAAGTTGACTACAAATACAACGTTGCCAATATCTTTGCAATGGATATAAACAAGCAATGTATAAAAAGATGCTTCAAATCAAAACCGAGATGACTGCATTAAAATATAAACCGTAGGCTATAGGCCTATTTCAATCATATTGAAATACATTTAATGTTCAATCAATTGAGTGTTATTTTGCTCCTTGTAGGCCACTGTCTAATTTGTCTCAATATATTTCATGATGTGTAGCCTTACATGTGCGCAACGATGTGCCAAATCTGTGATTTAGTGAATTTTTATTGGGTAAGCATTAGAATAAGCCGCCTCAATATTTGCAGCCATAGGTGGTAATATGATATATAATATGCCATTTCGCAGACGCTTTTATCCAAAGCCACTTACAATCATGTGTGCATACATTTTAAAGTATTGGTGGTCCCGGGGATCGAACCCACTACCCTGGCATTACAAGCGCCATGCTCTACCAATTGAGCTACAGAGGACCACATATCTTTCTAGGAGCTGATCCGTCATCAGTATTATGAAATAATTATAATGTTAAGGAAAGATTTGAAGCGAGAAAGCTGATCAGAGAGTAGCACTCCCTTTCTTTTTTCGATCCTATCAGTATCGACATATTCTCTAACGACGCACTTAGCTACCGTTCTCTCTGCATGGTGTTTTGGGAAATGCATGTTCCATTTTCGGCCGTTGTAGGAAAGATGCATCGTTAAAACACTCATAAGCCTAAATTCCATCTCTATCGGGAAACCGGGCCCTGGCCTGTTATCATTACGTGTGGGTGTAATGTGAGGGGTGCTGCGTGGGAGTATGAATATAACTTTTAGCTATGGGCTAGGGGAGAGCCCAGCACGGGATGGTACGGAAGGTAGGGCCTCTCCTTGGCTTCTCTGTATGCTCTGAGTGAACACGTGACCAGAGATGATACACATTGCACAACACTCAACGGTTGTAGCTCTGATAGTTTTAACTAGCTTCATGTTCCTACCTCCGTGATCTCTGATCTGGCAGAACATAATGATAGGTGAAAGAATAAGTTGGGAATCTATCCAATCCTTTCAGTGCTGATGGAGAAAAGGTGACTAGGAAAGGAAGCAATTGAAGAGTTTTGAGACACAGCCAAGATAACATCTCAGACTGGGGAATCTTGCTCTGCTCTGGTCTAAGTATCAAGTCACCTAGAATGCCACATGTGGATTGTGGAATGGAACATAGCTATGAATTGGAATGTCCATCCGTTCTACAAATTCCAATTCTATGGGGAGAAACAATGTTCATAGGGCCTAGCTCTAATTCTAGAAAATATCTGCAACTCTAAGCTACTCTGTACTTTTTTTCTCCAATTGGCATCTTTTGAATGGCAGAGTAATTAGCATATAGAGCATCCAAGTTGCCATACCCAGATAATCCTGGCGTGTTTATTTGAGTGTAACCGTATCCTTAGAGTGCTCAGAGTATCCCCTTAATGTACCTTCAGCGCTGTGCCACTGGCTCAGGGTCAACAGACAGGACTGCTGGAATACTCATCATTTCCTCACTGTATTTGACTAACATTAAATCAGGAGAGTGTGTGTGTGATGAGGAAAGCAGACCTGTGGGAGTGTGTGAGTACAAGTATACATGTGAGTGTGTGTGTGTGTGAGCTACAAGCGTGCATGTGGGCATGAATGTGTGTGCTTGTTGTGTATGTGATAGACAAGGGCCTTTAGCCTGTCCCTGGGTTACTGTGATTGTGCCGGAGCAGAACGCTGTGTTCAGCAGTCAGCCACTCAGTGGAAATCTCTCCTTATTCTTCTCCAAACAGGAAATGGTCTCCCAGAGAAGTGCTGTTTCTAAGAAGAGAGAATGGGTGAAAGAACACTGGCGTGACGAATGCTAGAGAAGTACCTGTGTAGAAAAGGATGTGAATGTGAATCCTTGCCTACTCTTGTTTCTTGATTTGAGCTCCCAAGTTTTGGTAGGCTTCAGACAGACAGAACCTGGTGAGTTTACTTTTTGCTGATACTAGTGTGATTAGATCTGTACCTTGGTAATGATAAGACAGGGCCAGTTCCAGCAGTGTGTTAGGAGGATTGAGGTACTAATCTAGGCGCAGTTTGTGTCAGACAGGTTATACATCTCAGCACAGTAAGTTGTTTAAAACCCCAGGACATTCTTCAGTTCCTTAGTTTCTCAAAGGGTTGGGTGTCTCTGTGGTATGTCCATGTAACACTGAAATTGACAGGTCAGAAGTGGACTCAGCTGCACCACATCTCCTTGTAAAACCAGACATAGACGTGGGAAGTAGGGGTGCTGAGGATTTAGCAGACGCTCTTATCCAGAGCGACTTACAGTTAGTGCATACATTTTTATTTTTTCATACTGGCCGCCATTGCGAATCGAACCCACAACTCTGGCGTTGCAAGCGCCATGACCTACCAACTGAGCTACACAGGGCCCGTAAGTACTAGAGGTGAAACAATCTGGATCAATCTGGTGTGGGAAACTTCAGGCATCAGCAGAATTCTACTTAATGTATTTCCTGTGCATCCCATAAGTGCACCCACTGTCTCCCAGCATGTTTTTGTGAAAGAAAAGGGAAGTTTGCGCTGGAAGGACAGGACAGTATCCCTAGCCTTCATTTCATTAAATCCATTTGTCTGAGATGGCATGGCCTGTTTCTAATGTACCTTCAGACAACATTGAGCAAGTTTGCTGAATTTAGGAGAAAAGTAAAAGCCGGACACCGGTCAAGTTTTTAATGTGCCCTTGTGTTGTGAACTAAAAAGTGTTTGTATGTACTAAGAATTTAGAAATGTATTGCCAAGACCGATATTTTCTTATGAATAGAAATGAAAAGTTAATACATCGAATGCACTTAAAGATTTATTTGATTCAATTAGGAAATTGCTGGATTTGCAGTAGCAATAGATACATTTGCATGTAACAAGGATTCTAGTCTGAAAGAAATAGGAGGGGCATTTTCAATCAGAGCAAAGCAATTAAGTCCTTGCAGGTGATACAACAATACCAATGACACGTCAATGCAGGTCTATAGAGGTTGCATAAAGCTGTTAATATTTGTGTTTGAAAACCTGATCTCCATCATTTCATTAATAACTGTGGTCAACAGACTGTACATTAGATACCATGAAAGTCCATGTCATTTCCACATGGATGACACATTGAATAGTTTGAGTGACCATCTGAGACCCCTGCGTCCTGCTGGTCAGATCCTGTGTTTTTACAGAGAAACATTAACCCATTATGATACAGATAGCAGCACTAGAGCACTGAAGACTTAGTGATGTTAGAAGAGAGATGTTTATAACACAAATTCCGTGTCTAGATAAAGTCAACACACCCCTTGCACAGTCTTCACATTTTGCTGCCTTAAAATTTCACCCCAGAAAACTGATTAAATTACTAACTATTTTTGCTCCCAATGTACACAACCTACAAATTATAGAACATTTTCCAAATTATTTACACCCTTCATAGAGATTAGCAATAATGACTGTATAAAATAATTACAATACTGAGCTTTATTGAATGCTCAAAAAATTGGGAAATTATTTTATACTAATACAATTGCTCAGAGAAAGAGATTTTGTTTAACAAGTTATGATTTTTTTCCTCAAAAAGGTAGGGGTCAAAATTATTGACACCCCTAAAGATTCTTATAAATAAAGTAGTCAAAGTTCAGTATTTGGTCCCATATTCCTATCGCGCAATGACTACAAGCTTGTGACTCTACAAATTGGGATGCATTTGCAGTTAGTTTTGGTTGTGTTTCAGCTTATTTTGTGCCCAATATAAATAAATGGTAAATAATGTATTGAGTCATATTTTTGTCACTTGTTTTATAAATATGAATAGAATATGTTTCTAAACACTTCTACATTAATGTGGATGCTACCATGATTACGGATAATCCTGAAAGAATTGTGAATAATGATGAGTAAGAAAGTTACAGAGGTCAAAGATCATATCCCCAAGACATGCTAACCTCTCACAATTACCAATAACAGGGGAGGTTAGCATGGGGGTATGATCTTTGAACTCTGAAACACAACCAAAACGAACTGCAAATGCATCCAACAAGTTTATAGCGTCACAAGGTTGACATATTCATTGCATGCTAGGAATATGGGACCAAATACTTTATTCATAAGAATCTTTAGGGATGTCAATCATTTGAACCCCTACCTCTTTGGGAGAAATAATATATTACTTGTTAAACAACATCTCTTTCTCTGAGCAATTGTATTAGTAAAACATCATATAATTTCCCTTTTTTACCATACAATATATCTCAGTATTTGAATTATTCCTTTTATATAGTCATTATTGCTCATCTTTATCAAGTGTGTTAATAATTTCGGACCCCACTATATATCCATTGTTTTTGTCAAAATTGCTCAAGCTCAGCAAATTTTGTTGGTCATTGAAGGACAGCAATATTAAAATCTTGTCTCTGATTTTCACACTGATTTATGTCAGAACAGAGACTGTGTGCCCTCAGGCCTGGAGGGAAGCAAAAGTCATTCCGCTTCCTAAGAATAGTAAAGTCCCCTTTACTGGCTCAAATAGCCGACCAATCAGCCTGTTACCAACCCTTAGTAAAGTTTTGGAAAAAATTGTGTTTGACCAGATACAATGCTATTTCACAGTAAACAAATTGAAAACAGATGTTCAGCACGCTTATAGAGAGGGACATTCAACAAGCATAGCACTTACACAAATGACTGATGATTGGCTGAGAGAAATTGATGATAAAAAGATTGTGGGGGCTGTTTTGTTAGACTTCAGTGTGGCTTTAGACATTATCGATCATGATCTGCTGCTGGAAAAACGTATGTGTTATGGCTTTACATCCCCTGCTATATTGTGAATAAAGAGTTACCTGTCTATTAGAACACAGAGTGTGTTCTTTAATGGAAGCCTCTCCAACATAATCCAGGTAGAATCAGGAATTCCCCAGGGCAGCTGTCTAGGCCCCTTACTTTTTTCAATGTTTACTAACGACATGCCACTGGCTTTGGGTAACGCCAGTGTGTCTATGTATGCGGATGACAACACTATACACGTCAGCTACTACAGCTACTGAAATGACTGCAACACTAAACTGCAGTTAGTTTCAGAATGGGTGGCAAGGAATAAGTTAATCCTAAATATTTAAAAAACTAAAAGCATTGTATTTGGGACAAATCATTCACTAAACCCTAAACCTCTACTAAATCTTGTAATAAATAATGTGGAAATTGAGCAAGTTGAGGTGACTAAACTGATTGGAGTAACCCTGGATTGTAAACAGTCATGGTCAAAACATATTGATACAACCGTAGCTAAGATGGAGAGAAGTCTGTCCAGCTCTACCTTCTTGACAGCACTATCAACAAGGCAGGTCCTACAGGCTCTAGTTTTGTCGCACCTGGCCTACTGTTCAGTCGTGTGGTCAGGTGCCACAAAGAGGTACTTAGGAAAATTGCAATTGGCTCAGAATAGGGCAGCACGGCTGGCTCTTGGATGTACACAGAGAGCTAACATGAATAATATGCATGTCAATCTCTCCCGGAGAGATTGAATTCATCACTACTTGTACAGTGCCTTACAACCTGTAATTTAATTTAATTTGATTTTTATTTGGATATCATGTAATGGACATACACAAAATAGTCCAAATTGGTGAAGTTAAAAGAAAAAACATTACTTGTTTCAAAAAATTCTAAAAAAATAAATAACGGAAAAGTGGTGCGTGCATATGTGTTCACCCCCTTTGCTATGATGCCCCTAAATAAGATCTGGTGCAACCAATTACCTTCAGAAGTCTCATAATTAGTTAAATAAAGTCCAACTGTGTGCAATCTGTCACATAATCTCAGTATATATACACCTGTTCTGAATGCCCCAGAGTCTGCAACACCACTAAGCAAGGGGCACCACCAAGCAAACGGCACCATGAAGACCAAGGAGCTCACAGTAAAAAATATTTTGCATCTTCAAAGTGGTAGGCATGTTGTGTAAATCAATTCCAGGTTGTAAGGCAACAAAATAGGAAAAATGCCAAGGGGGGTGAATACTTTCGCAAGCCACTGTATTTGTGAGAGGTATTGACATTTTAAAAGCACCGAGCTGTCTGTTTAAATGACTAGCACACAGCTCAGACACCCATAACTACCCCACAAGACATGCCACCAGAGGTCTCTTCACAGTCCCCAAGTCCAGAACAGACTATGGGAGGCACACAATACTACATAGAGCCATGACTACATGGAACTCTATTTTACATTTACATTTTAGTCATTTAGCAGACGCTCTTATCCAGAGCGACTTACAGGAGCAATTAGGGTTAAGTGCCTTGCTCAAGGGCACATTTACGTCATTTAGCAGACGCTCTTATCCAGAGCGGCTCACAAATTGGTGCGTTCACCCTATAGCCAGTGGGATAACCACTTTACAATTATTATTATTATTATTATTATTTTTTTTGGGGGGGGGGGGGTAGAAGGATTACTTTATCCTATTCCTTAAAGAGGTGGGGTTTCAAATGTCTCCGGAAGGTGGTGAGTGACTCCGCTGTCCTGGCGTCGTGAGGGAGCTTGTTCCACCATTGGGGTGCCAGAGCAGCGAACAGTTTTGACTGGGCTGAGCGGGAACTATGCTTCCGCAGAGGAAGGGGAGCCAGCAGGCCAGAGGTGGATGAACGCAATGCCCTCGTTTGGGTGTAGGGACTGATCAGAGCCCGAAGGTACAGAGGTGCCGTTCCCCTCACTGCTCCATAAGCAAGCACCATGGTCTTGTAGCGGATGCGAGCTTCAACTGGAAGCCAGTGGAGTGTGCGGAGGAGGGGGGTGACGTGAGAGAACTTGGGAAGGTTGAACACCAGACGGGCTGCGGCATTCTGGATGAGTTGTAGGGGTTTAATGGCACAGGCAGGGAGGCCAGCCAACAGCGAGTTGCAGTAGTCCAGACGGGAGATGACAAGTGCCTGGATTAGGACCTGTTCCTGTGTAAGGCAGGGTCGTACTCTCCTAATGTTGTAGAGCATGAACCTGCAGGAGCGGGTCACCGCCTTGATGTTGGCGGAGAACGACAGGGTGTTGTCCAGGATCACGCCTAGGCTCTTCGCACTCTGGGAGGAGGACACAGCGGAGTTGTCAACCGTGATGGCGAGATCATGGAACGGGCAGTCCTTCCCCGGGAGGAAGAGCAGCTCTTCACATCAGGTAACTGATGCAAGCAGTATAATCAGATTTAAAAAACAGATAAAAATACATCTTATGGAACAACGGGGACTGTGAAGCAACACAAACATAAGCACAGACACATGCATACACACACACACACACAATAACATACGCACTATACACACATGTACACATGGATTTTGTGTTGTAGATATGTGGTAGTGGAGTATGGGCCTGAGTGCACAGACTTAGTGTGTTGTGAAATCTGTTATGAATGTAGCTCAGGCATGCGCTCCTCTCCCGCTGACTCCATAGCGGGTGGGTGATTCTGTGATGAGTGTGATAGAAGGAGTCAGGCGCAGGAGGGTATATCACTAAATACAGAGTTTATTCCGTCGTACACAATTGCGCTGGATAGTGACAACAGAAAACAGGCACAGGGGAAAACATCTACCCTGGCAATATAAGGTACGGGTAGCTCAAACAATATACAGGCACAGGGGAAAAATCTACCCCGACAATACAAGGTACGAGTAGCTCCACCAAGCTACACTACTCTCACAAATAAACAATCACCTACAAGGACAAGGGGGCAGAGGGAACACTTATACATGGACTAATGAGGGGATAAGAACCAGGTGTGTGTAATTGACAAGACAAGACAAATGGAATGTTGATATATGGAGCGGCAGTGGCTAGTAAGCCAGTGACGATGAACGCCGAAGCCTGCCCGAACAAGGAGGGGAGGCAGCCTCGGCGGAAGTCGTGACAACGATACCATGGCAAATAAAAGAAATTACATTCATTAGAACTATGATTCTTTATCCATTACAGCTAAATTATTTAATAGTTTAGTTCCAAAACTACATAAAAAACACTTTGACGCTAATTTCAGAATTTTACCCCTTGACATCCAAATGTTGTTGTGTTACAGCCTGAATTCAAAATTGATTACATTGATTTTTTTTCTCACCCATCTACACACAATACCCCATAAAGACAAAGTGAAAACATGTTTTTAGAAATTTTTGCAAATGTATAAATAAAAAAAACAGAAATAACTTATTTCATAAGTATTCAGACCCTTTGCTATGAGACTCAAAATTGAGCTCAGGTGCATCCTGTTTCCATCTTCCGGAACAGCTGGTGCTCTCATGCATGGTTCAGTGTTGCTTGCCTCGAAGCGAGCATAGAAGGAATTTAGCTCGTCTGGTAGGCTTGCATCACTGGGAAGCTCACGGCTGGGTTTCCCTTTATAACATTCCATCATTGGTTACTCTGAGAGTTACTCATATTGACATTGGCTGCGACCTTGGGCCCTATGGTGCTAACCTTGGAAAAGTCATTCCAATTTCTACTCCTTCCTCTATTACTAATAGAGATAGACCAAATGGTGCAGTTATATGCAATCTTATAGCCATACAAACTATATAAATATCAACCATCAGACAGGACCTGCAAATGCCTATTGAACATGGCTTGTTTGAGTTGGAGACTCCATGTGTCTTAAAAAATCATAAAGGACTTGGGTTGATGCTTCGGAACATTAGGAGCTTACTTCCTAAACTGGATTACATCAAGATCTGGGCTATGCAGACAAACGCAGACATTCTGGTATTGACTGAAACTTGGGTCTCTGGGGACATTCTGGACTCTGATATTAATATTGAGGGTTATAATGTGTTCAGAGATGAGGGTAGAGGTGTTCAGAGATGAGGGTAGAGGTGGTGGAGTGGCCATTCTTATTTTGGGACCTGTTCGCTTCACTATTTATATAAATACCATTGGTCAATCTGTTAAAAATTGTAAACTTCATCTATATGCAGATGATACTATACTGAACAAAAATATAAACGCAACATGTAAAGTGTTGGTCCCATGTTTCATGAGCTGAAATAAAACATCCCAGAAATGTTCTGTAAGCATAAAAACGTATTTCTGTAAAATGTTGTGCACAAATTTGTATACATCCCTGTTAGTGAGCATTTCTCCTTTGTCAATATAATCTGACAGGTGTGGCATATCAAGAAGCTGTCTGAAACCATCTCAGGGAAGCTTATCTGTGTGTTCGTCGTCCTCACCAGGGTCTTGACCTGACTGCAGTTCGGTGTCGTAACCGACTTCAGTGGGCAAATGCTCACCTTTGATGGCCACTGGCACGCTGGAGAAGTGTACTCTTCACTGATTAATCCCGGTTTCAACTGTACCGGGCAGATGGCGTCGTGTGGGCGAGTGGTTTGCTGATGTCAACGTTGTGAACAGAGTGCCCCATGGTGGCGTTGGGGTTATGGTATGAGCAGGCATAAGCTACAGAAAATGAACACAATTGCATTTTATCAATGGAAATTTGAACACAGAGATAACGTGAAGGGATCCTGAGGCCCATTGTAGTGCCATTCATCCACTGCCATCACTTCATGTTTCAGCATGATAATACACGGCCACATTTCGCAAGGATCTGTACACAATTCCTGGAAGCTGAAAATGTCCCAGTTCTTCCATGACCTGCATACTCACCAGACATGTCACCCTTTGAGCATGTTTGGGATGCTCTGGATGGATGTGTACGACAGCGTGTTCCAGTTCTCGCCAATATCCTGCAACTTCGCACAGTGGGACAACGTTCCACAGGCCACAATCAACAGCCTGATCAACTCTATGCGAAGGAGCTGTGTCGCGCTGCATGAGGCAAATGGTGTTCACACCAGATACTGACTGGTTTTCTGATCCACGCCCCTACCTTTTTTTAAGGTATCTGTGACCAACAGATGCATATCTGTATTCCCATTCATGTGAAATCCATAGATTAGAGCCTAATGAATTCATTTTAATTGACTGATTTCCTTATATGAACTGTAACTCAGTAAAATCTTTGAAATTGCATGTTGCGTTTATATTTCTGTTCAGAGTATTATGTATTCTACTGCCCCGACTGTTGATCTGGCTGTGTCAAAACTACAGTCAGATTTTATAGCTATGCAGGAATCCCTTGCTGATTTCAAAATTGTGCTTTATACAGGCAAAATGAAATACATGTTTTTAAACTCTACATTCACTCATTAGATCGTTCTCCAATCGAACGTGTTCCTGCATATAAATACTTAGGCATTTGATTGATATGGATTTGATATTTAATCAACATATAGATGAGCTGGTTAAGAAGCTAAGATTTAAAGTTGGCTTTTTCTACAGAAACAGATCGTGCCTTTCTCTAAGCAGTAGGAAGCAGATTATTCAGTCAACCTTGTTATACATTTACATTTTAGTCATTTAGCAGACGCTCTTATCCAGAGCAACTTACAGTTAAGTGAGTGCATACATTTTCATACTGGCCCCCCGTGGGAATCGAACCCACAACCAACTGAGCTACATCCCTGCCGGCCATTCCCTCCCCTACCCTGGGCCAATTGTGCGGCGCCCCATGGGTCTCCCGGTCGCGGCCGGCTACGACAGAGTCTGGATTAGAACCAGGATCTATAGTGGCACAGCTAGCACTGCGATGCAGTGCCTTACACCACTGCGCCACTCGGGAGACTATCTGTTCTTGAATATAGTGATATTATTTATAAAAGTGCAGCTGCTACTACTCTTAAACCTTTGGATGCCATCTACCATAGTGCCCTTCGCTTTGTTACAGGTAACAGTTTTGATACTTATCACTGCGTCCAGTATCAAAAGGTTGGCTGGACTTCGCTAAAGACCCGTAGATCTCTACATTACTCCCTTTTTCATAAACTTCCATCTTATCTAACTTTGCTGTTGAAGTATAGACACCTGAGTTGCCTAACCCGTTCACAGGATTGGTTAACTCTTGAGGTTCCTGGGGTCTCCACCGAGGTAGGTAAATCTGCTTTTAGTTTTAATGCACCATATTGCTGGAACAATATTCTAAATACATTTAATCTTGATGCAACTTTTTTTCTGGGTGATTTGTGATGTTTTATTTTGTGCTTCCCATGACTGTGTTTTTGTATTTGAATGTCTGTATATATATATATATATATATATATATATATATATATATATATATATATATATATATATATATTGTAATGAAACTGTAAGGCAACCGAAACTCACACGTTGTTTGTTGACTAGCGTAAACAGTCTTGGATACTGATTTCCCATGAAATAATAATAATCAAGTATTTTATTTGGATGAAAAGACAGTGCACTGACCCACCGCACAAAACGCCTTCCCAAAAATTCTCCCCCAGCATGCCTCCTACATCCTCACATACAGCAACTAATTTGCATAACATTGTGTGATAGGCTGAGAGACTTTCGAATGTGTAAACATTACATTACCCCCTTCTTAAACTGTACACACCCTGTGTTTAATAACCTGGATAAACACACACAAAATAACCTCTGAGAAGTGTACAGTAACCAAACACATTCAGAATGCATTGACCAAGTTCAACACAAAACCCTCTTGCCAAACAGGCCTCCTAATAGTTATTTGGGGTCTATCCCCCAGACCCATGTGATCTTCTGCTGCAATTGACTCAGGTGCTTGACCCGTCTCAAAGGAGACACTTTCTCTTGCACGATAAGGTCCATTACACTGTACTACTTCATACAGCACCTCTGACAGTTTCTTTGCAATTTTGAAAGGGCCCTTGAATTTCT
Organism: Coregonus lavaretus; assembly: GCF_964263955.1. Classification (NCBI taxonomy): domain Eukaryota; kingdom Metazoa; phylum Chordata; class Actinopteri; order Salmoniformes; family Salmonidae; genus Coregonus; species Coregonus lavaretus. The sequence continues at coordinate 24,904,919 of NC_140012.1, read as the reverse complement.
TTCTCAGTTTGAGTGACAACCCCTTTTCCTCTGGTAGTCTCTAAGCCACACGTATTCATTTTCCTCATACCTCTGGGGTGTCACCTTTAGATCAAAGTTTTGCTTTTGTTTATCTGTGGCTTTTAGGTGATTTCTCTTTACAGCTTCCCTTACAGTGCTTAAATACCCTTGCACCTTTTGCACATCCTGAGAAACATACTGTTTCCCTTCATTTTGTTGTGTTCCCATACTGGTAAAGTCATTTCAGTACCGAACAGCACCCTGTATGGTGTGAACCCCGTGCAAGATTGAACACTACTCATGTATTCCATCATCACATATGGCAGTATCTCATCCTAATTTATTTGATTGTGTAGTGTATGGAGAATTATGACTTTGCTAATGTTTTTAAGTTGAACCTGAGAGGATGTTTATTCAGTTTCAGAGGGAGCCGTTTTAGAGTGACACCCCATAGAACAGAGAAGTCTGTTTGTTGGAGACAGGTGATTGGACAGTAGAGGGAGCCACCCATATTTTTGTAAAGATTATAAGTATGGGCTAGAGACAAAGAAGATTAGAGCAAACATATTATTTTCGGACACTGCTCTCCGGATGATCTTGACATCTGTAAACTTATGCTGAAAACTTGTGATATAAATAAAACTTATGATCAAAGCTCAGTATAAGCGGACTCCTTTGTTTCGGAGCATAATTAGCAACATTAACTCGACACTACAAGTGTCATCAACAAAAAGTGACAGCATATTGATCAGAGTTCTGTTCATTCTTTCCATTAAACCATCTGATTGTGTGTTGTACAGAGTGGTTCTTGTTTTGTTCATTTTTGAGGAAAACGCTACCGAAGTTCTATCAACACATTGACTGTAGTAATCGCGCTGCTAAAATGCTCGATCACTGCTACTCCCCTTTTCAAGATGCCTACAAGGCCCTCCCCCGCCCTCCCTTCGGCAAATCAGATCATGACTCCATTTTGCTCCTCCCTTCCTATAGGCAGAAACTCAAACAGGAAGTACCCGTGCTAAGGTCTATTCAACGCTGGTCTGACCAATCGGAATCCATGCTTCAAGATTGTTTTGATCACGCGGACTGGGATATGTTCCAGGTAGCCTCTGAGAATAACATAGTCACCGTATCCGTGTATACGTCAGAGTTCATCAGGAAGTGTATAGGCGATGTTGTTCCCACTGTGACTATTAAAACCTACCCAAACTAAAAACCATGGATAGACGGCAGCATTCGTGCAAAACTGAAAGCACGAACCACCACATTTAACCATGGCAAGGTGACAGGGAATATGGTTGAATTCAAACAGTGTAGTTATTCCCTCCATAAGGCAATCAAACAGGCAAAACTTCAGTACAGAGACAAAGTGGAGCCGCAATTCAACAGCTCAGACATGAGACGTATGTGGCAGGGTCTACAGACAATCACGGATTACAAAGGGAAAACCAGCCACGTCGTGGCTCCCGGACAAGCTAAACACCTTCTTCGCCCGCTTTGAGGATAACACAGTGCCACGGACACTGCCTGCTCCCAAGGACTGTGGGCTCTCGTTCTCCGTAGCCTACGTGAGTAAGACATTTAAGCGTGTTAACACTCGCAAGGCTGCCGGCCCAGACAGCATCCCTAGCCGCGTCCTCAGAGCATGCGCAGACCAGCTGGCTGGAGTGTTTACGGACATATTCAATCTCTCCCTATCCCAGTCTGCTGTCCCCACTTGCTTCAAGATGTCCACCATTGTTCCTGTACCCAAGAAAGCAAAGGTAACTGAACTCAATGACTATCGCCCCGTAGCACTCACTTCTGTCATCATGAAGTGCTTTGAGAGGCTAGTTAAGGATCATATCAACTCTACCTTACCTGACATCCTAGACCCAATTCAATTTGCATACCGCCCCAATAGATCCACCGACGATTCAATCGCCATCACACTGCACACTGCCCAATCCCATCTGGACAAGAGGAATACCTACAGTGGGGAAAAAAAGTATTTAGTCAGCCACCAATTGTGCAAGTTCTCCCACTTAAAAAGATGAGAGAGGCCTGTCATTTTCATCATAGGTACACGTCAACTATGACAGACAAAATGAGGAAAATAAATCCAGAAAATCACATTGTAGGATTTTTTATGAATTTATTTGCAAATTATGGTGGAAAATAAGTATTTGGTCAATAACAAAAGTTTCTCAATACTTTGTTATATACCCTTTGTTGGCAATGACACAGGTCAAACGTTTTCTGTAAGTCTTCACAAGGTTTTCACACACTGTTGCTGGTATTTTGGCCCATTCCTCCATGCAGATCTCCTCTAGAGCAGTGATGTTTTGGGGCTGTCGCTGGGCAACACAGACTTTCAACTCCCTCCAAAGATTTTCTATGGGGTTGAGATCAGGAGACTGGCTAGGCCACTCCAGGACCTTGAAATGCTTCTTACGAAGCCACTCCTTCATTGCCCGGGCGGTGTGTTTGGGATCATTGTCATGCTGAAAGACCCAGCCACGTTTCATCTTCATTGCCCTTGCTGATGGAAGGAGGTTTTCACTCAAAATCTCACGATACATGGCCCCATTCATTCATTCCTTTACACGGATCAGTCGTCCTGGTCCCTTTGCAGAAAAACAGCCCCAAAGCATGATGTTTCCACCCCCATACTTCACAGTAGGTATGGTGTTCTTTGGATGCAACTCAGCATTCTTTGTCCTCCAAACACGACGAGTTGAGTTTTTACCAAAAAGTTATATTTTGGTTTCATCTGACCATATGACATTCTCCCAATCCTCTTCTGGATCATCCAAATGCACTCTAGCAAACTTCAGACAGCCCTGGACATGTACTGGCTTAAGCAGGCGGACACGTCTTGCACTGCAGGATTTGAGTCCCTGGCGGCGTAGTGTGTTACTGATGGTAGGCTTTGTTACTTTGGTCCCAGCTCTCTGCAGGTCATTCACTAGGTCCCCCCGTGTGGTTCTGGGATTATTGCTCACCGTTCTTGTGATCATTTTGACCCTACGGGGTGAGATCTTGCGTGGAGCCCCAGATCGAGGGAGATTATCAGTGGTCTTGTATGTCTTCCATTTCCTAATAATTGCTCCCACAGTTGATTTCTTCAAACCAAGCTGCTTAACTATTGCAGATTCAGTCTTCCCAGCCTGGTGCAGGTCTACAATTTTGTTTCTGGTGTCCTTTGTCAGCTCTTTGGTCTTGGCCATAGTGGAGTTTGGAGTGTGACTGTTTGAGGTTGTGGACAGGTGTCTTTTATACTGATAACAAGTTCAAACAGATGCCATTAATACAGGTAACGAGTGGAGGACAGAGGAGCCTCTTAAAGAAGAAGTTACAAGTCTGTGAGAGCCAGAAATCTTGCTTGTTTGTAGGTGACCAAATACTTATTTTCCCCTATAATTTGCAAATAAATTCATAAAAAATCCTACAATGTGATTTTCTGGAATTTTTTTTCTCAATTTGTCTTTCATAGTTGACGTGTACCTATGATGAAAATTACAGGCCTCTCTCATCTTTTTAAGTGGGAGAACTTGCACAAATAGTGGCTGACTAAATACTTTTTTTCCCCACTGTATGGAATCACGCAGTAACCAAAAAAGTGTTAAACATATCAAAACATATTTTATATTTGAGATTCTTCAAATAGCCACCCTTTATCTTGATGACAGCTTTGCACACTCTTGGCATTCTCTCAACCAGCTTCACCTGGAATGCTTATCCAACAGTCTTGAAGGAGTTCCCACATACAGTGCCTTGGAAAAGTATTAATCCCCCTTGGCGTTTTTCCTATTTTGTTGCATTATAACCTGTAATTTAAATTGATTTTTATTTGGATTTCATGTAATGGACATACACAATATAGTCCAAATTGGTGAAGTGAAATGAAAAAAATAACTGGGTGTATTGATACTCCATCCAAAGTGTAATTAATAACTTCACCATGCTTAAAGGGATATTCAATGTCTGTTTTTTTTTTTTTTACCCATAACAAAGGGTTGAATACTTACTGACTCAAGACATATCAGTTTTCATTTTTAATTAATTTGTAAACATTTCGAAAAACAATTTCCACTTTGACATTATGAGGTATTGTGTGTAGGCCAGTGACCAAAACAATCTTAATTTAATCAATTTTAAATTCAGGCTGTAACACAACAAAATATGGATAACGTCAAGGGGTGTGAATACTTTCTGAAGGTACTGTAGATGGTGCTGCTGAGAGCATGTTAAATGGCCTTGAATACTTATTACATAACTTTTGCTTATTAGCCTCTATTAGGCCTATTCATAGTTATTAAAGCTAGAGTCCTTCATTTTAACAGTAACAAAGATGATTCCCTGCCTCTGTTTTGGTAAAAAGCTAAGGGATGGGCCTGAACAACCACTCTCAAATTCATAGACACAGCTATGGATGCAAGGACTGACCATCCATTATATCAAAATTATAGTTTTAACCATGTTTTGAGGCTATATAGTGTTTGTTAACATTTACATTGTTTGCAAACATTGGAGTAAAACAAGCTTGTATGTTGGGTTCTGATGGGGTACGTCAGTTTAACTAAGCTCATGAGACATTTGTAAGTTATATTCTTCAAGAATCGATGGGTACATACTATTAATTTATACGTCCAAAATGGATGGAGCAACAGCAGATTTCCCCTTTAAGTAGGCAAGCGGGACAATTCAACACACTTTATATTGTTCTTTAGCAGCTATGCCTACATACTAGGCTAATTATGAACAGGATTTATTACTGTGGTGTTACCCTGATAAGCTAATCCTCATCTTTCCATCATCAATGCTTCATCCACTACAATAACCACTACCACTACGGCTATTACTATACCCAGACATGGGGATGTGTGCCAAAACATGCCACCACAATAATGGGAGGTGGCGAGATGAATACTCCCACACATATCCTGAGACCACCCCAATGTGACAGTCCTGCCTCTCCTGTCTGCACTCTTATCAGTGCATGTATCATGCTCTGGCTGACCAGTTAACAGAGCAGGTGTAAGTGACACACAGAGAGCAGCAGGAGTCAGCTGAGCAAGATGATGATAGAGTCAAAGACAGAGCTCTTCACCGTGGCTGGGACTGACACTGTGGACTCAGGGCCAGGTTCAGAGGTTTTCAACTCCAGAAAGATAGTCACCACCTTTGAGAGATATATCCAGCCGTGCTTGGCTGAGATGGTGGGATGCAGTCTCTTCATCTTCGTGGGATGCAGGTCTGTTATTGAGAATGCCGATGTTCCAGGGAGCATCCAGCCTGCTCTGGCTCATGGACTGGCGCTGGCGAGTGTTATCGCTGTGCTGGGAGAGATCAGGTGAGGACATGCTGACACCTGGTAACATCTCACTCCTCTAAGGTCAGAAAGTATTAGGATGTTTTTATGAATTATTTAAACTTTGGGCTAAAATATAATTTTTTTCCCATGACTTGAGATTTACAGTTATAACGCGTGTATGAATCTCTTTTATCAATGTTTTACTTTTTGCAATGTGATTTTACATCTCCTAATGCATGAGTATCAATATCTAGTATTAAACATGACATGTGTTATTCTGTCTGAATCCAGTGGTGGCCACTTCAACCCAGCTGTGTCTGTAAGTGTGTGCGTCAGTGGAGGACTGGACGTCATGCTACTGGGGCCGTATATACTCTCCCAGATGGTGGGGGGAATGATTGGGGCTAGCTTGGCAAAGGTAAGGGGGCATTCACATCAAGTTTGTTTAGAGCACCTATTAGTAGATGGGTAAAAAAAAAAAAAAAAAGACTGAACACCTCTTTGATCATGGTGAAGTTATTAATTACACTTTGGATGGTGTATCAATACACCCAGTCACTACAAAGATGCAGGCGTCCTTCCTAACTCAGTTGCTGGAGAGGAAAGAAACTGCTCAGGGATTTCACCATGAGGCCAATGGTGACTTTAAAACAGTTACAGAGTTTAATAATGGCTGTAATAGGAGAAAACTGAGGATGGATCAACAACATTGTAATTACTCCACAATACTAACCTAAATGACAGAGTGAAAAGAAGGAAGCCTGTACAGAATAAAAATATTCCAAAACATGCATCCTTTTTGCAATAAGACACTAAAGTAAAACTGCAAAAAATGTGGCAAAGAAATATGTCCTGAATACAAAGCGTTATGTTTGGTGCAAATCCAATACAACACATCACTGAGTACCACTCTTCATATTTTCAAGCATGGTGGTGGCTGCATCATGTTATGGGTATGCTTGTCATCGGCAAGGACTAGGGTGTTGTTTTTAGGATAAAACGGAATTGAGCTAAGCACAGGCAAAATCCAAGAGGAAAACCTGGTTAAGTCTGCTTTCCAAGAGACACTGGGAGACAAATTCCTCGTTCAGCAGTACAATAACCTAAAACAGGCCAAATCTACGCTGGAGTTGCTTACCAAGAAGACATTGAATGTTCCTGAGATATTTCTGTATTTCATTTTCAATACATTTGAAAAAAAGCTATTAACTCCATTTTTAATTAAGGCTGTAACACAGCTTTTAGATGGTTGAAAGCATAGTGATAACTAACTTGTGGCTGTCTTTTTGAGTGGGTGAATATAAGTTTGAATCTCATTGATCAACAACTCAACCAAATATTACCCAATTATCCACGTTAAAATTACGTGGTGTGCCGAGTTGGAACGTACTGTGGTTCGCATAAAAGTATAGTCTCGGTCCCGATTCCATTTGTACCATGGTGCAGTTTGCTGCAGGTGAGAACGCAGTCCGGACCAAACACAGGAAAATAACCAGAGGTGCGCAGTAAACTATTGGTTGTTTGACTGTGAGCCTGCATGTAATATCATAACTTCCCACTGGGCACACACTGGTTGAATCAACGTTGTTTCCACATCATTTGACTGAAATTACTTTGAACCAATGTGGAATAGATGTTGAATTGACGTCTGTGCCAAGTGGGTTGATACACTACATGGCCAAAAGTATGTGGACACCCCTTTAAATTAGTGCATTCGGCTATTACTGTTCGTCAAATTTCTGCCCTTCTAGAGCTGCCCTGGTCAACTGTAAGTGCTGTTATTGTGAAGTGGAAACATCTAGGAGCAACAACGGCTCAGCCGCAAAGTGGCCACACAAGCTCACAGAATGGGACCACCGAGTGCTGAAGCGCGTAGCGCATAAAAACCTTCTGTCCTTGGTTGCAACACTCACTACCGAGTTCCAAACTGCCTCTGGAAGCAACTTCAACACAATAACTGTTTGTCGGCAGCTTCAAGAAATGGGTTTCCATCAGTGTGGAAGAACTTGACTGGCCTGCACAGAGCCCTGACCTCAACCCCATCGAACACCTTTGGGATGAATTGGAACGCCGACTGCGAGCCAGGCCTAATCGCCCAACGTCAGTGCCCGACCTCACTAATGCTCTTGTGTCTGAATGGAAGCAAGTCCCCGCAGCAATGTTCCAACACCTAGTGGAAAGCCTTCCCAGAAGAGTGGAGGCTGTTATAGCAGCAAAGGGGGGACCAACTCCATATTAATGCTCATGATTTTGGAATGAGATGTTTGACGAGCAGGTGTCCACATACTTTTGGCCATGTAGTGTATCTCTAAAACATTGTTGTTAGTAGCAGTGCATTTATGAGCACATTCGATGCAAATTACGAGAGACCAGGGGCCAGGGCTGGTTGTCACACTTTTTACTGTGTATATTTCTCAACATCAGTAGGCCTATATTGTATGAGACTATTTTCAACAAGAAAGCAAGGTCTTGGGTTGAAATGGGCACCCTTTTGGACTTTGCACATCAAACACACTGTACGTTGGAAATGAATAAATGAATGTGGGCTAGCCTACAGTCTAAGAAATAGTCAAAAATAGACAATAGACAATATTCCTAACAAAATTCAACAGCTTATACTTTGTAAGTATAACTTTTTACATAATCACTCCTAACTAGGCATAAAGGCTATAGTACGGGTGCTGAGGGTGCCGCAGCACTCCCTGAAAAATCAGAATAAAAAAATTATAATATATATACAGTACCAGTCAAATGTTTGGACACACCCACTCATTCAAGGGTTTTTCTTTATTTTTACTATTTTCTACATTGTAGAATAATAGTGAAGACATCAAAACTATGAAATAACACATATGGAATCATGAAGTAACCAAAAAAGTGTTCAACAAATCAAAATATATTTTAGATTTTAGATTCTTCGAAGTAGCCACCCTTTGCCTTGATAACAGCTTTGCACACTCTTGACATTCTCTGAACCAGCTTCACCTGGAATGTTTTTCCAACAGTCTTGAAGGAGTTCCCGCATATGCTGAGCACTTGTTGGCTGCTTTTCCTTCACTCTGCGGTCCAACTCATCCCATACCATCTCAATTGGGTTGAGGTCGGGGGATTATGGAGGCCAGGTCATCTGATGCAGCACTCCATCATCCTTCTTGGTCAGATAGCCCTTAAACCGCCTGGAGGTGTGTTGGGTCATTGTCCTGTTGAAAAACAAATGATAGTCCCACTAAGCGCAAACCAGATGGGATGGCGTATCGCTGCAGAATGCAGTGGTAGCCATGCTGGTTAAGTGTGGCTACTACAGGTGGGAACCACACATGTGGAGATCATCCGTTCACCTACTCTGCGTCTCACAAAGACACGGCAGTTGGAACCAAAAATCTCAAATTTGGACTCATCAGACCAAAGGACAGATTTCCACCGGTCTAACGTCCATTGCTTGTGTTTCTTGGCACAAGCAAGTCTCTTCTTATTATTGGTGTCCTTTAGTAGTGATTTCTTTGCAGCAATTCGACCATGAAGGTCTGATTCACGCAGTCTCCTCTGAACAGTTAATGTTGAGATGTGTCTGTTACTTGAACTCTGTGAAGCATTTATTTGGGCTGCAATCTGAGGTGCAGTTAACTCTAATGAATTTATCCATTTACATTTACATTTTAGTCATTTAGCAGACGCTCTTATCCAGAGCGACTTACAGTTAGTGAGTGCATACATTTTTTAAAAATATTATTTTCATGGCCCCCCGTGGGAATCAAACCCACAACCCTGGCATTGCAAACGCCATGCTCTACCAATTGAGCTACATCCCTGCCGGCCATTCCCTCCCCTACCCTGGACGACGCTGGGCCAATTATCCTCTGCAGCAAAGGTAACTCTGGGTCTTCCTTTCCTGTGGCGGTCCTCATGAGAGCCAGTTTCATCATAGAAGGTTTTTGCGAATGCACTTGAAGAAACTTTCAAAGTTCTTGAAACTTCTTGTCTTAAAGTAATGATGGACTGTCGTTTCTCTTTGTTTATTTGAACAGTTCTTGCCATAATATGGAATTGGTCTTTTACCAAATAACTTCTGTATAGCCCCCCTACCTTGTCACAACACAACTGATTTGCTCAAACGCATTAAGAAGGAAAGAAATTCCACAAATTAACTTTTAACAAGACACACCTGTTAATTGAAATGTATTCCATGTGACTACCTCATGAAGCTGGTTGAGAGAATGCAAATAGTGTGCAAAGCTGTCATCAAGGCAAAGGGTGGCTACTTTGAAGAATCTCAAATATAACATATATTTTGATTTGTTTAACACTTTTTTGGTTACTAAATGATTCCATATGTGTTATTTCATAGTTTTGATGTCTTCACTATTATTCTACAATGTAGAAAATAGTAAAAATAAAGAAAAACCCTTGAATGAGTAGGTGTGTCCAAACCTTTGACTGGTACTATATGCATTTTTTAATCTCACAACGGTAGTGCACTAGGACTTTATTACTCCTGTATTAGTGGAGTAGTGGCTCCACTAATCTTCCTGTGGCTATGGCCTATGATGCTAATGTCTACATGGCTTGTAGTAGAAACAGTTTAGAAATCAGTTTGAAATATGCTAGCTACAGCTCTTCCTTTCCTCTTTTCAACAATATAAATAATTTTTTCATTGATAGCCTACTCCTATAATTCAAACAATTAAAATACCAAGACATGTATGTTTTACTTTCACCTGATATAAAAACACAGAGTCCCTGCTCCTCAATATTTAGATATGCAAATACGAATTGACCAGATGACCTCCTGCAAAGAGGTCGCACATATTAATCATAAAATTACTGAGTTACACAGCACCCTCTAGATTGGGAGTAATAGGCGAGGTAAGTACCAACCCATGATGAGAGAACCAGCCACAGTCTTCCCTATTCACTGCACTTTGCAGTTATTATAGAGCGGTTATTGCGCTGTTTCCTCTCATGTTACAAAGCGAATGCAATATGAAGATTGGGACACAAAAGTGATGCTCCATATGATCAAAGATGGATTTAACGTGAGCATTTCTGTCCACTAAACAAATTACTTGCATCACACATAGTTTTATATAGCCATTCTCAACATCAGTAGGCCTATATTGTATGATACTATTTTCAACAAGAAAGCAAGGTCTTGGGTTGAAATGGGCACCCTTTTGGACTTTGCACATCAAACACACTGTACGTTGGAAATGAATAAATGAATGTGGGCTAGCCTACAGTCTAAGAAATAGTCAAAAATAGACAATAGACAATATTCCTAACAAAATTCAACAGCTTATACTTTGTAAGTATAACTTTTTACATAATCACTCCTAACTAGGCATAAAGGCTATAGTACGGGTGCTGAGAGTGCCGCAGCACCCCCTGAAAAATCTGAATAAAAAATTTATAATATATATACAGTACCAGTCAAATGTTTGGACACACCCACTCATTCAAGGGTTTTTCTTTATTTTTACTATTTTCTACATTGTAGAATAATAGTGAAGACATCAAAACTATGAAATAACACATATGGAATCATGAAGTAACCAAAAAAGTGTTCAACAAATCAAAATATATTTTAGATTTTAGATTCTTCAAAGTAGCCACCCTTTGCCTTGATAACAGCTTTGCACACTCTTGACATTCTCTGAACCAGCTTCACCTGGAATGTTTTTCCAACAGTCTTGAAGGAGTTCCCGCATATGCTGAGCACTTGTTGGCTGCTTTCCCTTCACTCTGCGGTCCAACTCATCCCATACCATCTCAATTGGGTTGAGGTCTGGGGATTATGGAGGCCAAGTCATCTGATGAAGCACTCCATCATCCTTCTTGGTCAGATAGCCCTTACACCGCCTGGAGGTGTGTTGGGTCATTGTCCTGTTGAAAAACAAATGATAGTCCCACTAAGCGCAAACCAGATGGGATGGCGTATCGCTGCAGAATGCAGTGGTAGCCATGCTGGTTAAGTGTGGCTACTACAGGTGGGAACCACACATGTGGAGATCATCCGTTCACCTACTCTGCGTCTCACAAAGACACGGCAGTTGGAACCAAAAATCTCAAATTTGGACTCATCAGACCAAAGGACAGATTTCCACCGGTCTAACGTCCATTGCTTGTGTTTCTTGGCACAAGCAAGTCTCTTCTTATTATTGGTGTCCTTTAGTAGTGGTTTCTTTGCAGCAATTCGACCATGAAGGTCTGATTCACGCAGTCTCCTCTGAACAGTTAATGTTGAGATGTGTCTGTTACTTGAACTCTGTGAAGCATTTATTTGGGCTGCAATCTGAGGTGCAGTTAACTCTAATGAATTTAGCCATTTACATTTACATTTTAGTCATTTAGCAGATGCTCTTATCCAGAGCGACTTACAGTTAGTGAGTGCATACATTTTTTTTAAATGTTATTTTCATGGCCCCCCGTGGGAATCAAACCCACAACCCTGGCGTTGCAAACGCCATGCTCTACCAACTGAGCTACATCCCTGCCGGCCATTCCCTCCCCTACCCTGGACGACGCTGGGCCAATTATCCTCTGCAGCAAAGGTAACTCTGGGTCTTCCTTTCCTGTGGCGGTCCTCATGAGAGCCAGTTTCATCATAGAAGGTTTTTGCGAATGCACTTGAAGAAACTTTCAAAGTTCTTGAAACTTCTTGTCTTAAAGTAATGATGGACTGTCGTTTCTCTTTGTTTATTTGAACAGTTCTTGCCATAATATGGAATTGGTCTTTTACCAAATAACTTCTGTATAGCCCCCCTACCTTGTCACAACACAACTGATTTGCTCAAACGCATTAAGAAGGAAAGAAATTCCACAAATTAACTTTTAACAAGACACACCTGTTAATTGAAATGTATTCCATGTGACTACCTCATGAAGCTGGTTGAGAGAATGCAAATAGTGTGCAAAGCTGTCATCAAGGCAAAGGGTGGCTACTTTGAAGAATCTCAAATATAACATATATTTTGATTTGTTTAACACTTTTTTGGTTACTAAATGATTCCATATGTGTTATTTCATAGTTTTGATGTCTTCACTATTATTATACAATGTAGAAAATAGTAAAAATAAAGAAAAACCCTTGAATGAGTAGGTGTGTCCAAACCTTTGACTGGTACTATATGTATTTTTTAATCTCACAACGGTAGTGCACTAGGACTTTATTACTCCTGTATTAGTGGAGTAGTGGCTCCACTAATCTTCCTGTGGCTATGGCCTATGATGCTCATGTCTACATGGCTTGTAGTAGAAACAGTTTAGAAATCATTTTGAAATATGCTAGCTACAGCTCTTCCTTTCCTCTTTTCAACAATATAAATAATTTTTTCATTGATAGCCTACTCCTATAATTCAAACAATTAAAATACCAAGACATGTATGTTTTACTTTCACCTGATATAAAAACACAGAGTCCCTGCTCCTCAATATTTAGATATGCAAATACGAATTGACCAGATGACCTCCTGCAAAGAGGTCGCACATATTAATCATAAAATTACTGAGTTACACAGCACCCTCTAGATTGGGAGTAATAGGCGAGGTAAGTACCAACCCATGATGAGAGAACCAGCCACAGTCTTCCCTATTCACTACACTTTGCAGTTATTATAGAGCGGTTATTGCGCTGTTTCCTCTCATGTTACAAAGCGAATGCAATATGAAGATTGGGACACAAAAGTGATGCTCCATATGATCAAAGATGGATTTAACGTGAGCATTTCTGTCCACTAAACAAATTACTTGCATCACACATAGTTTTATATAGCCATTCTCAACATCAGTAGGCCTATATTGTATGAGACTATTTTCAACAAGAAAGCAAGGTATTGGGTTGAAATGGGCACCCTTTTGGACTTTGCACATCAAACACACTGTACGTTGGAAATGAATAAATGAATGTGGGCTAGCCTACAGTCTAAGAAATAGTCAAAAATAGACAATAGACAATATTCCTAACAAAATTCAACAGCTTATACTTTGTAAGTATAACTTTTTACATAATCACTCCTAACTAGGCATAAAGGCTATAGTACGGGTGCTGAGGGTGCCGCAGCACCCCCTGAAAAATCTGAATAAAAAATGTATAATATATATACAGTACCAGTCAAATGTTTGGACACACCCACTCATTCAAGGGTTTTTCTTTATTTTTACTATTTTCTACATTGTAGAATAATAGTGAAGACATCAAAACTATGAAATAACACATATGGAATCATGAAGTAACCAAAAAAGTGTTCAACAAATCAAAATATATTTTAGATTTTAGATTCTTCAAAGTAGCCACCCTTTGCCTTGATAACAGCTTTGCACACTCTTGACATTCTCTGAACCAGCTTCACCTGGAATGTTTTTCCAACAGTCTTGAAGGAGTTCCCGCATATGCTGAGCACTTGTTGGCTGCTTTCCCTTCACTCTGCGGTCCAACTCATCCCATACCATCTCAATTGGGTTGAGGTCTGGGGATTATGGAGGCCAAGTCATCTGATGAAGCACTCCATCATCCTTCTTGGTCAGATAGCCCTTACACCGCCTGGAGGTGTGTTGGGTCATTGTCCTGTTGAAAAACAAATGATAGTCCCACTAAGCGCAAACCAGATGGGATGGCGTATCGCTGCAGAATGCAGTGGTAGCCATGCTGGTTAAGTGTGGCTACTACAGGTGGGAACCACACATGTGGAGATCATCCGTTCACCTACTCTGCGTCTCACAAAGACACGGCAGTTGGAACCAAAAATCTCAAATTTGGACTCATCAGACCAAAGGACAGATTTCCACCGGTCTAACGTCCATTGCTTGTGTTTCTTGGCACAAGCAAGTCTCTTCTTATTATTGGTGTCCTTTAGTAGTGGTTTCTTTGCAGCAATTCGACCATGAAGGTCTGATTCACGCAGTCTCCTCTGAACAGTTAATGTTGAGATGTGCCTGTTACTTGAACTCTGTGAAGCATTTATTTGGGCTGCAATCTGAGGTGCAGTTAACTCTAATGAATTTATCCATTTACATTTACATTTTAGTCATTTAGCAGATGCTCTTATCCAGAGCGACTTACAGTTAGTGAGTGCATACATTTTAAAAAAATGTTATTTTCATGGCCCCCCGTGGGAATCAAACCCACAACCCTGGCGTTGCAAACGCCATGCTCTACCAACTGAGCTACATCCCTGCCGGCCATTCCCCCCCCTACCCTGGACGACGCTGGGCCAATTATCCTCTGCAGCAAAGGTAACTCTGGGTCTTCCTTTCCTGTGGCGGTCCTCATGAGAGCCAGTTTCATCATAGAAGGTTTTTGCGAATGCACTTGAAGAAACTTTCAAAGTTCTTGAAACTTCTTGTCTTAAAGTAATGATGGACTGTCGTTTCTCTTTGTTTATTTGAACAGTTCTTGCCATAATATGGAATTGGTCTTTTACCAAATAACTTCTGTATAGCCCCCCTACCTTGTCACAACACAACTGATTTGCTCAAACACATTAAGAAGGAAAGAAATTCCACAAATTAACTTTTAACAAGACACACCTGTTAATTGAAATGTATTCCATGTGACTACCTCATGAAGCTGGTTGAGAGAATGCAAATAGTGTGCAAAGCTGTCATCAAGGCAAAGGGTGGCTACTTTGAAGAATCTCAAATATAACATATATTTTGATTTGTTTAACACTTTTTTGGTTACTAAATGATTCCATATGTGTTATTTCATAGTTTTGATGTCTTCACTATTATTCTACAATGTAGAAAATAGTAAAAATAAAGAAAAACCCTTGAATGAGTAGGTGTGTCCAAACCTTTGACTGGTACTATATGTATTTTTTAATCTCACAACGGTAGTGCACTAGGACTTTATTACTCCTGTATTAGTGGAGTAGTGGCTCCACTAATCTTCCTGTGGCTATGGCCTATGATGCTCATGTCTACATGGCTTGTAGTAGAAACAGTTTAGAAATCAGTTTGAAATATGCTAGCTACAGCTCTTCCTTTCCTCTTTTCAACAATATAAATTATTTTTTCATTGATAGCCTACTCCTATAATTCAAACAATTAAAATACCAAGACATGTATGTTTTACTTTCACCTGATATAAAAACACAGAGTCCCTGCTCCTCAATATTTAGATATGCAAATACGAATTGACCAGATGACCTCCTGCAAAGAGGTCGCACATATTAATCATAAAATTACTGAGTTACACAGCACCCTCTAGATTGGGAGTAATAGGCGAGGTAAGTACCAACCCATGATGAGAGAACCAGCCACAGTCTTCCCTATTCACTGCACTTCGCAGTTATTATAGAGCGGTTATTGCGCTGTTTCCTCTCATGTTACAAAGCGAATGCAATATGAAGATTGGGACACAAAAGTGATGCTCCATATGATCAAAGATGGATTTAACGTGAGCATTTCTGTCCACTAAACAAATTACTTGCATCACACATAGTTTTATATAGCCTACGCATTTTAGTTTGTTCATTTGGCAATGTGAAACCAACCAGACCAAATGACCAAAACAGAATGTAGCAAATAATTAGAATGATAGCAAACAAACTCCATATGCTGTTTTCTTTGTATAAAAAATGTGAATTATGTATATCTTAATTCAGCTTGGATATTAAAATAGGCCTAATCATTTTTCACAAGCATTCTGATCTATGAAGAAACAAAAGACTTTCAGATTGTGTTTAATAAATGGAAATAAAACCCAATGTAATCCCAATCTAATCGTACAGATGTTGTGATATTCTACAGGCAGCATCCTCCATCATCAGCTATGCCAGTGCAGCAGGGGGAGCGTTCAACGTGGTTAAAACCAGTGGAGCTATCGGCAGTGCCACCGTAGCAGAGATGGTCATGACCCTCTTCCTGTCCCTGGTGGTCTGTATGGGGGCTGTCAACGGCAGGACCCGTACTCCACTGGCTCCACTCTGCATCGGGCTCACTGTGACTGCTTGCATACTTGCTGGGTAAGGGCTGAGGAAAATCTATGGAGACCGGTGAATGTCAATAGATACAGATGGTTTGGAAACACTTGAGGCCTATGTAATGCATTGTCATGATAGATAGTTTACAATGGCGACAGACAAAATAATATACAATTTACATACATTAACATGTAGTGTGTGTGTGCTTCTATCAGTTACACATACATGTCAGTACATACATACAAGTAGGTCAACAAGTAGGTCACATGGGGGAGCGGCGTTGTGCCGTGAGGTGTTGCTTTATTTGTTTTTTGAAACCAGGTTTGCTGTCCACTTGCGCTATATATGATCGAAGGGAGTTCCATGCACTCATGGCTCTGTATGATACTGTACGTTTCCTTTAATTTGTTCTGGACCTGGGGACTGTGAAAAGACCCCTGGTGGCATGTCTGGTGGGGTAAGTGTGTGTGTGTCAGTGCTGTGTGTAAGTTGACTATGCAAATAATTTTGAATTTCCAACACATGAATGTTTCTCATAAAAACAAGAAGTGACGCAATCAGTCTTTCCTCAACTCTTAGCCAAGACAGACAGGCATGCATAGTTTTCATATTAGCCCTCTGATTACAACGAAGAGCAAGACGTGCTGCTCTGTTTTGGGCCAGCTGCAGCTTAACTAGATATTTTTTTGCAGCACTTGACCATACAGTGGCTTGCGAAAGTATTCACCCCCCTTGGCATTTTTCCTATTTTGTTGCCTTACAACCTGGAATTAAAATTGATTTTTTGGGGGTCTGTATCATTTGATTTACACAACATGCCTACATCTTTGAAGATGCAAAATATATTTTATTGTGAAACAAACAAGAAATAAGACCAAAAAAACAGAAAACTTGACGTGCATAACTATTCACCCCCCCAAAGTCAATACTTTGTAGAGCCACCTTTTGCAGCAATTACAGCTGCAAGTCTCTTGGGGTATGTCTCTATAAGCTTGGCACATCTAGCCACTGGGATTTCTGCCCATTCTTCAAGGCAAAACTGCTCCAGCTCCTTCAAGTTGGATGGGTTCCGCTGGTGTACAGCAATCTTTAAGTCATACCACAGATTCGCAATTGGATTGAGGTCTGGGCTTTGACTAGGCCATTCCAAGACATTTAAATGTTTCCCCTTAAACCCCTCAAGTGTTGCTTTAGCAGTATGCTTAGGGTCATTGTCCTGCTGGAAGGTGAACCTCCGTCCCAGTCTCAAATATCTGGAAGACTGAAACAGGTTTCTCTCAAGAATTTCCCTGTATTTAGCACCATCCATCATTCCTTCAATTCTGACCAGTTTCCCAGTCCCTGCCGATGAAAATAATCCCCACAGCATGATGCAGCCACCACCATGCTTCACTGTAGGGATGGTGTTCTAGGGGTGATGAGAGGTGTTGGGTTTGCGCCAGACATAGCGTTTTCCTTGATGGCCAAAAAGCTCAATTTTAGTCTCATCTGACCAGAGTACCTTTTTCCATATGTTTGGGGAGTCTCCCACATGCCTTTTGGCGAACACCAAACATGTTTGCTTGTTTTTTTCTTTAAGCAATGGCTTTTTTCTGGCCACACTTCCGTAAAGCCCAGCTCTGTGGAGTGTACGGCTTAAAGTGGTCCTATGGACAGATACTCCAATCTCCGCTGTGGTGCTTTGCTGCTCCTTCAGGGTTATCTTTGGTCTCTTTGTTGCCTCTCTGATGAATGCCCTGGTCCGTCAGTTTTGGTGGGTGGCCCTCTCTTGGCAGGTTTGTTGTGGTGCCATATTCTTTAAATTTTTAAATAATGTATTTAATGGTGCTCCATTGGATGTTCAAAGTTTCGAATATTTTTCTATAACCCAACCCTGATCTGTACTTCTCCACAACTTTGTCCCTCACCTGTTTGGCGAGCTTGGTGGTGCCCCTTTCTTAGTGATGTTGCAGACTCTGGGTTCTTTCAGAACAGGTGTATATATGCTGAGATCATGTGACAGACCATGTGACACTTAGATTGCACACAGGTGGACTTTATTTAACTAATTATGTGACTTCTGAAGGTAATTCGTTGCACCAGATCTTATTTAGGGGCTTATAGCAAAGGGGGTGAATACATATGCACGCTCCACTTTTCCGTTATTTATTTTTTAGAATTTTTTTAAACAAGTTTATTTTTTCACTTCACCAATTTTGACTATTTTTTATATGTCCATTACATGAAATCCAAATAAAAATCCATTTAAATTACAGGTTGTAATGCAACGAAATAGGAAAAAAGCCAAGGGGGATGAATACTTTTGCAAGGCACTGTATGACTGGACAATAATCAAGATAAGATAAAACTAGAGCCTGCAGGACTTGCTTTGTGGAATGTGGTGTCAAAGAAGCAGAGCATCTCTTTATTACGGGCAGACCTCTCCCCATCTTTACAACCATTGAATCTACAGTATATGTTTTGACCATGACAGTTTACAGTCTAAGGCAGGGGTGTCAAACTCATTTTAGCTCAGGGGCCACATGGAGGAAAATCTATTCCCAAGTGGGCCGGACCGGTAAAATCATGGTATATATAACTTAAAAACAACAACTTCAGATTGTTTTCTTTGTTTTAATATGATCAACATACAACATAAAGCTGGAGCCTGAGGACAGTGTGTCCAAAATAGTACAAGCACAACATCACTATTAATCATAAAACACGTCAAGTTTATTTGAAAATTCTAAAGAAAAAGAACACACAAACACACAATGCCTCAGTGATTAACAGAACTGTTTCACAGATCACAGAACTATATCAGGGTGTCATTTCTCAGGCAGAAATGTAGATAAAAATAATGAAATCCTGTTCCCCAAACAAGTGCAAGAACCACAGAGTCAAGAATAGGTTAAATATACAAATAAAATAAAATCAATTAAAAACAATAGCACATCAACATAAAAACATATAAACATAAATCTGCAAGCGTTGCTCAAACTCCCGTAACAGTCCCGTTATTTTATCTTTGAACCGCTTCATGTCTGCCACATGTTGGGTCGCGCACACATTTTTCAGACAGGGGAAGTGAGCTGCATCACCACCGGCAAGTTGCGTCTCCCACAATGACAGCTTCAACTTGAAAGAACGTATGCTGTCATAATACTGCGTGACAACTTTGTTGCGCCCTTGCAGCTGTTTGTTCAAGTTATTCAGGTGCTCTGTAACATCCACCATAAATGCAAGGTCCTGCATCCATCTGCGGAATGAAATTCTAACACTGGTTTGCCCTTTTCTTCCATGAACTGTTCAATTTCTTCTCGTAAATCAAAGAAACGCCTCAGCACAGCACCTCGGCTTAACCATCTTACCTCAGTGTGGTATGGCAGGCCATAGATGTGGTCTTTCTCTCTGAGAAAGCTGTCAAACTGACGGTGATTCAGGCTTCTGGATCGGATGAAATTAACAGTTTGGATGACCACCTTCATGACGTTATCCATCTTTAATGACTTGCAACACAAAGCCTCCTGGTGCAAAATACAGTGAAAAGTCCAAAAATCACGTCCTCCATTTGCAGATTGCACTTTCTCTCTGAACTTTGTCACAACGCCTGCTTTTTTCCCGATCATTGAGGGCGCACCATCTGTAGCCAGGCTGACAGCGCGGGACCAGTCCACTCCGACCCTGTCCAGCGCGCCGACGAGTGCAGTGAAAATATCAGCTGCTGTCGTTGTATCTGTCATCGGCACCAACTCCACGAACTCCTCGGTGACGGTCAATGTGTCATCAACTCCGCGGATGAAAATGGCCAGTTGTGCAACATCTGTAATGTCCGTCCTTTCATCAATTGCAACCGAAAACGCAATAAATTACTTTACTTTTTGCTTCAACTGGCTGTCCAAATCACCTGAAAGATCGGAAATCCTGTCTGCAACTGTGTTTCTTGTCAGGCTGATATTTGCAAAAGCCTGCCGCTTTTCAGGGCACACAATCTCCGCTGCCTTCATCATGCATGTTTTTACAAATTCACCCTCACTAAATGGTTTTGAAGCCACTGCGATTTCATTAGCAATGAGGTAGCTAGCTTTCACTGCAGCGTCACTGATGTCTCGGCTGTGAGTAAACACAGACTGCTGTTTCTTCAGACCTGCCAACAGTTCATTCACCTTCTCTCATCTCCGCTGTCCTTGAAAGTTGTCATATTTGTCGGCATGAAGACTCACATAGTGGCGATGAAGGTTATATTCTTTCAGCACTGCAACATGCTCTGAACACACCAAACATACAGCTTTCCCATTCAATTCCGTGAATAAATAGGATGACAATTTTTCTTGGAACACTCTGCACTCTGCGTCCACTTTTCTCTTTTTTGACAGAGACATATTGGGGCAATGAGGGTGCCAAAGCACATAATGTTAAAAGTAGAAGCCATAATAAATATCGCGGGCAAAACAAAGTAGCTCATTGGCTGCACGTGCTTGACCTACTTGCTCTGCCCCGGTATAAACAGTTTGCTTGCTTAACACAATTGCTATTGCGCCATCCAGTGGACGCAATTGGAACAGCAGTTTATTTTATTGAAAAATTGCAGCGCATTTTTATACTTTACAAAAAAAAAAGTTTTATCATCTCGCGGGCCGGATTAAACCCGTTTGCGGGCCTGATCCGGCCCGCGGGCCGGACGTTTGACACCCCTGGTCTAAGGTAATACTAAGTAAATTAGTCTCCTCAACTGGTTCAACAGCCACACCATTCATTACCAGATTCAGCTGAGGTCTAGAACTTAGGCAATGATTTGTACCAAATACAATGCTCTTATCTTTAGAAATGTTCAGGACCAGTTTATTACTGGCCACCCATTCCAAAACAGACTGCAACTCTTTGTTAAGGGTTTCAGTGACTTCATTGACTGTGGTTGCTGATGTGTATATGGTTGAATCATCATTATACATGGACACACATGCTTTGTTCAATGCCAGTGTAAGGTCATTGGTAAAAATAGAAAAGAGTCGAGGGCCTAGAGAGCTGCCCTGCGGTACACCACACTTTATATGTTTGACATTAGAAAAGCTTCCATTAAAGAAAACCCTCTGAATTATATTAGATAGATAGCTCTGAATCCACGATATGGCAGAGGTTGAAAAGCCATAGCACATAAAAACAACAGGTTATGGTCAATAATATCAAAGGCTGCACTGAAATCTAACAGTACAGCTCCCACAATCGTCTTATTATCAATTTCTTTCAACCAATCATCAGTCATTTGTGTCAGTGCAGTACATGTTGAGTGCCCTTCTCTATAAGCATGCTGAAAGTCTGTTGTTAATTTGTTTACAGAGAAGTAGTATTGTATTTGGTCAAACACCATTTTTTCCAACAGTTTGCTAAGAGCTGGCAGCAAGCTGATAGGTCTGCTGTTAGAACCATTAAAGGCCGCTTTACCACTCTTGGGTAGCGGAATTACTTTGGCTTCCCTCCAGACCTGAGGACAAATACTTTCCTCTATGCTCAGATTAAATATATGACAGATGGGAGTGGCTATATAGTCAGCTACCATCCACAGTAGCTTTCCATCTGTTGTCAATGCCAGGAGGTTTGTCATTATTGATCGATAACAATAGTTTTTCCACCTCTCCCACACTAACTTTACAAAATTCAAACTTGCAATGCTTTTCTTTCATTTTATTATTTTTTGTATACTTGAGTACGATGGCTCGCTGTTCGTTGTTGGCATTTCCTGCCTAAGTTTGCCCACTTTGCCAATGATGAATGGTGTTTTGAAATGACAAGGGTTCGCAGCAGAACAGTTTCAATACTATTTATGCTGTGCTATTTGTTGTTATCGACAAATGTCACAGCAGAAATAAAGAGGGCATTGCCATTGACATCACTGCCTGCCTGATAATGATTAATTCTATTAAGACGTATTGATCAGATGTAATGCATTGTTCTATCAATATAGTAACCAGATGTGTTTGTCCCATTGGTCTTTCAGAGGGTCAGTATCTGGAGGGTGCATGAACCCAGCGCGGGCGTTTGGCCCTGCAGTGGTAGCTAACTACTGGGAGTACCACTGGATCTACTGGGTGGGACCGGTTGCAGGGGCCCTTATCACTGGCAGCTTGGTCAGGTAGGATACAGCACACCCAGCTTTCATTACTCACCTATTTATAGATTGTATTACCCTTAGGCCATAGATTGTGTCCTTAAATAGGCACTAAAATGGCACTGCATTTCCAAACGGTTTCAGCATGTTATAGTCATACTGTATACAGTCACTAGGAGAATATTGCTTCATCGCATTGTAATTCATGTATAGTTTATTATTATTTAATTCTATTTTTGTACACAGGTTGTTGTTGGGAGACCAGAAAACTCGTCTTGTTCTGAAGTGAATATGTCGTCTCTGAGGAATGGGGGCCTTTTTGACAACGTCTTTGCCATGCTTTTTTTCAGAAACAATGTAATTATCTTCCCAAATATTGTATTGCCTTCTATAGCTTGCAGAACTTTTGTATTTCACGTCTTGTTGTACACGTCATATTGTTTTGAACCGTAGTGAACTATAAAACAAAAACAATTTGCATAAATATATTACATTCAAACCTGTGATCACTTCTGGCCATTCAGTCCATCAATCATTGTTGATGTGTTTGGTTCAAAGTTCTTTAATGGAAAACATTAATAGTTTATAACTATTTTGGAAAATGTATGCACTCACTAACTGTAAGTCACTCTGGATAAGAGCGTCTGCTAAATGACTAAAATGTAAAAATGTAAATGTATTTTATTACACGATAGGTGGTCTAATAACTTTCTGAACTCAACAGAGGCATTGAACTCACTGATCAGATTTGGTCAAATCACACTTCAACTTGCATGCATATATATTATTTATTGACACTAAATGCATCCCTGACATTAACAGTGTCTCAAATGTAAAATATGTCAATATAGAAAGCATTGTGAGTAGGTAAACTTGTTAATCTCCTCCCATTTAACTTTGAGATTGTGATATAGTGACCTTGATCAAGACACTTCTAACCTCTGGTAGCCTTAGCCAACTTAGAAATTGAAGTTTACCCTTATCGATTTGCAAGGCATGAATTTGACGTTGCCACCCCCTCATGCTGTCTTGTAAAGCTGTTGGGCACACTTCAGGCTAAGAGGTCCTTTGTTGAACTGATATGAACAGCCTCTATCAGAATGAGGTCAAGGAGCTGAATAAAATATGGCTAGACATTGTCCCTGCCAAGGTTTATGGTCAGTGGGTCAAACAATGAGGCAATATCAATATAGACCGCCAGTGATTATAAATTGTCAAGACACTATCATAAGTCGCTCACTTGTATCTCAGACACTTAGACTAGGCAGTCAGACGGACACAGTCAGAGTTACTCTTACGGTCCAAACAGACACAATGGGAGTTGAGAAAATGGAGCTGGATGAGGGACACTCGACTCTGATGAGTGGCACCAAGAAGCCTCCCATGGTTCGGCCTCCCAACACATTTGAGCGCATCATCCAGCCCTGCCTGGCAGAGGTGGTGGGCACCATGTTCTTCGTCTTCATCGGGTGTGTGTCGTTCATCGAGAACGTTGAGTCTGCAGGCAGGGTACAGCTGGCACTGGTCCATGGCCTGGCAATGGCCGTCATGGTGGCATGCATGGATGAGATCAGGTAGGACTCACCTGTACTCATCTGCTTGATCTTATCTGTGTGATTTTACCTCACCTGGCTTTTTCATGCAACTTAGAGCTCTGGTTGCAGCAAGCTAGTGGTCTGCTGTGCAGATAAATATTTTGTGTTTTCTCAAGATATAAATTGGAACATAATGTATTTTGGAATAAAAATTCTCTGATAAAGTATACAGTACCAGTCAAAAGTTTGGACACACCTACTCATTCAATGGTTTTTCTTTATTTTTACTATTTTCTAAATTGTAGAATAATAGTGAAGACATCAAAACTATAAAATAACACATATGGAATCATGTAGTAACCCCCAAAAAGTGTTAAACAAATATATAGCGCAAGTGGACATATATAGCGCAAGTGGACAGCAAACCTGGTTTCAAAAAACAAATAAAGCAACACCTCACGGCACAACGCCGCTCCCCCATGTGACCTACTTGTTGTATGTACAGTGGGGAGAACAAGTATTTGATACACTGCCGATTTTGCAGGTTTTCCTACTTACAAAGCATGTAGAGGTCTGTCATTTTTATAATAGGTACATTTCAACTGTGAGAGACGGAATCTAAAACAGAAAATCCAGAAAATCACATTGTATGATTTTTAAGTAATTAATTTGCATTTTATTGCATGACATAAGTATTTGATACATCAGAAAAGCAGAACTTAATATTTGGTACAGAAACCTTTCTTTGCAATTACAGGTTTCCTGTAGGTCTTGACTAGGTTTGCACACACTGCAGCAGGGATTTTGGCCCACTCCTCCATACAGACCTTCTCCCGTTTCGGGGCTGTCGCTGGGCAATATGGACTTTCAGCTCCCTCCAAAGATTTTCTATTGGGTTCAGGTCTGGAAACTGGCAAGGCCACTCCAGGACCTTGAGATGCTTCTTACGGAGCCACTCCTTAGTTGCCCTGGCTGTGTGTTTCGGGTCGTTGTCATGCTGGAAGACCCAGCCATGACCCATCTTCAATGCTCTTACTGAGGGAAGGAGGTTGTTGGCCAAGATCTCGCGATACATGGCCCCATCCATCCTCCCCTCAATACGGTGCAGTCATCCTGTCCCCTTTGCAGAAAAGCATCCCCAAAGAATGATGTTTCCACCTCCATGCTTCACGGTTGGGATGGTGTTCTTGGGGTTGTACTCATCCTTCTTCTTCCTCCAAACACGGCGAGTGGAGTTTAGACCAAAAAGCTATATTTTTGTCTCATCAGACCACATGACCTTCTCCCATTCCTCCTCTGGATCATCCAGATGGTCATTGGCAAACTTCAGACGGGCCTGGACATGCGCTGGCTTGAGCAGGGGGACCTTGCGTACACTGTAGGATTTTAATCCATGACGGCGTAGTGTGTTACTAATGGTTTCCTTTGAGACTGTGGTCCCAGCTCTCTTCAGGACATTGACCAGGTCCTGCCGTGTAGTTCTGGGCTGATCCCTCACCTTCCTCATGATCATTGATGCCCCACGAGGTGAGATCTTGCATGAAGCCCCAGACCGAGGGTGATTGACCGTCATCTTAAACCTCTTCCATTTTCTAATAATTGCGCCAACAGTTGTTGCCTTCTCACCAAGCTGCTTGCCTATTGTCCTGTAGCCCATCCCAGCCTTGTGCAGGTCTACAATTGTATCCCTGATGTCCTTACACAGCTCTCTGGTCTTGGCCATTGTGGAGAGGTTGGAGTCTGTTTGATTGAGTGTGTGGACAGGTGTCTTTTATACAGGTAACGAGTTCAAACAGGTGCAGTTAATACAGGTAATGAGTGGAGAACAGGAGGGCTTCTTAAAGAAAAACTAACAGGTCTGTGAGAGCCGGAATTCTTACTGGTTGGTAGGTGATCAAATAATTATGTCATGCAATAAAATGCAAATTAATTACTTAAAAATCATACAATGTGATTTTCTGGATTTTTTGTTTTAGATTCCGTCTCTCACAGTTGAAGTGTACCTATGATAAAAATTACAGACCTCTACATGCTTTGTAAGTAGGAAAACCTGCAAAATCGGCAGTGTATCAAATACTTGTTCTCCCCACTGTATGTACTGACATGTATGTGTAACTGATAGATGCACACACACACTACATGTTAATGTATGTAAATTGTGTATTATTTTGTCTGTAATGTATTTTCGTTATATGTCGGACCCCAGTAAGACTAGCTGTTGCCATTGGCGTCTGCTAATGGTGACCCTAATAAATCTACATCTAAACCATCTATCATGACAATGCATTACATAGGCCTTAAGTGTTTCCAAACCATCTGTATCTATTGACATTCACAGGTCTCCATAGATTTTCCCCAGCCCTTACCCAGCAAGTATGCAAGCAGTCACAGTGAGCCCGATGCAGAGTGGAGCCAGTGGGGTACGGGTCCTGCCGTCGACAGCCCCCATACAGACCACCAGGGACAGGAAGAGGGTCATGACCATCTCTGCTACGGTGGCACAGCCGATAGCTCCACTGGTTTTAACCACGTTGAACGCTCCCCCTGCTGCACTGGCATAGCTGATGATGGAGGATGCTGCCTGTAGAATATCACAACATCTGTACGATTAGATTGGGATTGCATTGGGTTTTATTTCCATTTATTAAACACAATCTGAAAGTCTTTTGTTTCTTCATAGATCCGAATGCTTGTGAAAAATGATTAGGCCTATTTTAGTATCCAAGCTGAATTAAGATATACATAATTCACATTTTTTATACAAAGAAAACAGCATATGGAGTTTGTTTGCTATCGTTCTAATCAGAGTTTGATTATTTGCTACATTCTGTTTTGGTCATTTGGTCTGGTTGGTTTCACATTGCCAAATGTCGAACAAACTAAAATGCGTAGGCTATATAAAACTATGTGTGATGCAAGTAATTTGTTTAGTGGACAGAAATGCTCACGTTAAATCCATCTATGATCATATGGAGAATCACTTTTATGTCCCAATCTTCATATTGCATTCGCTTTGTAACATGAGAGGAAACAGCGCAATAACCGCTCTATAATAACTGCGAAGTGAATAGGGGAGACTGTGGCTGGTTCTCTCATCATGGGTTGGTACTTACTTCACCTATTACTCACAATCTAGAGGGTGCTGTGTAACTCAGTAATTTTATGATTAATATGTGCGACTTCTTCGCAAGAGGTAATCTGGTCAATTCATATTAGCATATCTAAATATTGAGGAGCAGGAATTCTGTGCTTTTATATGAGGTGAAAGTAAAATATACATGTCTTGGTATTTTAATTGTTTGAATTATAGGAGTAGGATATAAATGAAAAAATCATTTATATTGTTGAAAAGAGGAAAGGAAGAGCTATAGCTAGCATATTTCAAACTGATTTCTAAACTGTTTCTACTACAAGCCATGTAGAAATTAGCATCATAGGCCGTAGCCACAGGAAGATTAGTGGAGCCACTACTCCACTAATACAGGAGTAATAAAGTCCTAGTGCACTACTTTTGTGAGATTAAAAAATATCTCATGAGGACCGCCACAAGAAAGGAAGACCCAGAGTTACCTCTGCTGCAGAGGATAAGTTCATTAGAGTTACCAGCCTCAGAAATTGCAGACCAAATAAATGCTTCACAGAGTTCAAGTAACAGACACATCTCAACATCAACTGTTCAGAGGAGACTGCGTGAATCAGGCCTTCATGTTCGAATTGCTGCAAAGAAACCACTGCTAAAGGACACCAATAATAAGAAGAGACTTGCTTGGGCCAAGAAACACAAGCAATGGACATTAGACCAGTGGAAATCTGTCCTTTGGTCTGATGAGTCCAAATTTGAGATTTTTGTTTCCAACCGCCGTGTCTTTGTGAGACGCAGAGTAGGTGAATGGATGATCTCCACATGTGTGGTTCCCACCATGAAGCATGGAGGAGGAGGTGTGATGGTGTGTGGGTGCTTTGCTGGTGACACTGTCAGTGATTTATTTTAAATTCAAGGCACACTTAACCAGCATGGCTACCACAGCATTCTGCAGTGATACGCCATCCCATCTGGTTAGCGCTTACTGGGACTATCATTTGTTTTTCAACAGGACAATGACCCAACACACATACAGGATGTGTAAGGGCTATTTGACCAAGAAGGAGAGTGATGGAGTGCTGCATCAGATGACCTGGCCTCCACAATCACCCGACCTCAACCCAAGTGAGATGGTTTGGGATGAGTTGGACCGCAGAGTGAAGGAAAAGCAGCCAACAACTGCTCTGCATATGTGGGAACTCCTTCAAGACTGTTGGAAAAGCATTCCAGGTGAAGCTGGTTCAGAAAATGCCAAGTGTGTGCAAAGTTGTCATCAAGGCAAAGGGTGGCTACTTTGAAGAATCTAAAATCTAAAATATATTTTGATTTGTTTACCACTTTTTTGGTTACTACATGATTCCATATGTGTTATTTCATAGTTTTGATGTCATCACTATTATTGTACAGTATAGAAGATAGTCAAAATAAAGAAAACCCTTGAATGAGTAGGTGTGTCCAAACTTTTGACTGGTACTGTATGTATGAAAAATAGTTTGTTATAGACTAAATTAATTTTATATAATTGAATTTAAATAATTAAATCAGTGTGTAGGCTTTTATTTTTAATGCAACTTAATTTATCCTTCTCTTCATGCAGTGGACCCCATTTCAACCCTCCCTTCACCATTGCCATCTACCTGTGTTGTGGCATGCAACTGTTCATGGTCGTCCCATACCTTATCAGCCAGTTAATAGGAGGGGTGCTGGGAGCTGCCATGTCAAAGGTCAGTTGAGTTATTAATGTTCACCTGTGGTAACCTCTAATGAACAGGTACAGTGGTACAAATGGAGAACAGCTAATAATTCTATAGTGGAAAGGCTAATCTCTTCCACCAGCCGGCTCTCATTGAGCCTGGGGACAAAGTCAGGGAAAGGCATGCTTATAAACTTAAGAACATCAATCAATTAATCAATTATTTGTATAGGCCTAGGCGCTTTTATGAATACATTTGTCACTAATGTGAAGTGGTGTTCTGCTGTGCTTAGCACCTGCAATATGCAGGTCAGCAGCTGACTGATGTATACTGTCCCTCAGATGATGACATCAAAGGAGAACTATGCCAACGCCACCGGAGCGGCGTTTACTATCCTCCAATCAGAGGACCAGCTGGCGGGAGCCATATTTGGAGAGATCGCGATGACGTGCCTAGTTTCCATGGTAGTATTGCTAGGGGCAGTCAACGTAAAGAGCAAAAGCCCCATGGTGCCTTTCCTGGTAGGCTGTACTGTCATCATCAACATTCTGGCAGGGTGAGTTGAGAGAAGATATTCATTGAATTGTACAATATTTAAGAATACAATATTACATTTTTAAGCCTGCTCTATGAAATCTAGACTATTCCAGTACCCACATGCTCAGAATTCACCAATAGTCAGTTTCACTCACATTGTCAAGTTTGTATCATGTGCCAGATAATGTCCCCTTTACCAAATAGCATCTCTGATTGCTCTAAAGTTGGTGATGGCAGTTATCCTAGATATTTTTGCACTTAAGCACTTAACCTGTCTGTGCGCTGGTTCAGGGGAGACGTGTCTGGGACCTGTCTGAACCCAGCCAGGGCTCTGGGGCCAGCGGTAATGGCCAACTACTGGACCTACCATTGGGTTTACTGGGCTGGTCCTATCGCAGGAGGTCTACTGGCAGCAGAACTAGTGAGGTGAGAGATACAGTAGATAGGCCATCACATAAAATTTGTTAAAACCTGTAATGTGCTTTTTTTTAAATTCACATTTACATTTACAAAAATCTATACATCCTTCTACAATGTGCTTGAAATACTGTATAATGAAGATCACATTTTGCAGTAGCAAGTTGACTTTGTAAAAGTAAAAGAGGAGACTTATACAGAGCTTTCTGGATACTGGTGGCTTTGTAAAACTGCAAAGGCTAATAGCACCAGGGGCTAAAAGACCAAAACCAATAACATGGTGGCTAAAGAGCATGGTTAAAACGCAAATGGCCAAAAGGCAAAGTATGCTTCTGAGTCTCAAGACCATATAATCATTCTGAATTGCGTAAACATCATTACAGACGTTGGTACGGTGTCTTCCGAAACGATTCACACCCCTTGACTTTTCCACATTTTGTTGTGATACAGCCTATTGTCCAGAATTTAAAATTGATTAAATTGAGATGTTATGTTACT
Organism: Coregonus lavaretus; assembly: GCF_964263955.1. Taxonomy (NCBI): domain Eukaryota; kingdom Metazoa; phylum Chordata; class Actinopteri; order Salmoniformes; family Salmonidae; genus Coregonus; species Coregonus lavaretus. The sequence goes on along the minus strand of NC_140012.1, from coordinate 24,874,856 downwards.
GGCCTACCCACAATACCCTATAATGGCAAAGTGGAATTATGTTTTTACACATTTTTACAATTAAACATGAAAAGCTGAAATGTCTTGTCAACCCCTTTGTTATGGCAAGCCTAAATAAGTTCAGGAGTAAACGGTTGCTTAACAAGTCACATAATAAGTTGCATGGACTCACTGTGTGCAATAATAGTGTTTAACATGATTTTGTAATGACTACCTCATCTCTGTACCCCACAAATACAATTACCTGTAAGGTCCCTCAGTCGAGCAGTGAATTTCAAATACAGATTCAACCACAAACACCAGGGAGGTTTTCCAATGCCTCGCAAAGGGCACCTATTGATAGATGGGTAAAAAAATAAAACATTAAACAGACATTGAACATCCCTTCGAGCATGATGAAGTTATTAATTACACTTTGGATGGTGTATCAATACACCTAGTCACTACAAAGATGCAGGCGTCCTTCCTAACTCAGTTGCCGGAGAGGAAGGAAACCACTCAGGGATTTCACCAAGAGGCCAATGGTGACTTTAAAGTTTAATGGCGCTGATAGGAGAAAACTGAGAATGGTTCAACAACATTATAGTTACTCCACAATACTAACCTAAATGACAGAGTGAAAAGAATGAAACCTGTACAGAATTTAAAAAATCGAAAACCTGCATCTTGTTTGCAATAAGGCACTAAAGTAAAACTGCCAATAATTTGGCAAATAAATATACTTTATGTCCTGAATACAAAGCGTTATGTTTGGTGCAAATCCAACACAAGAGTACCACTCTTCATATTTTCAAGCATGGTGGTGGCTGCATCATATTATGGGTATGCTTGTCATCGGCAAGGACTAGGGAGTTTTTTTTTTTTTTATGAAACGGAATAGAGCTAAGCACAGGCAAAATCCTAGAGGAAAACCTGGCTAAGTCTGCTTTCTAGCAATGATCAACAACCAACTTGACAGAGCTTGAAGAATTGTAACACAATGCCAAATATACACTGGAGTTGCTTACCAAGACGACATTGGATGTTCCTGCGTGGCCTGGTTACAGTTTCGACTTAAATTGGCATGAAATCTGTGGCAAGATTTAAAAATGGCTGTCTAGCAGTGAACAACCAACTTGACAGAGCTTTAAGAATTTTAAAAAGAACAATGTACAAATATTGTACAATCCAGGTGTGCAAAACTCTTATAGACTTACACAGAAAGATTCACAGCTTTAATCGCTACCAAAGGTGCTTCTACAAAGTATTGACTCATGGGTGTGAATACTTATGTAAATGAGGCATTTCTGCATTTAATTTTCAATAAATTTGCTAACATTTCTAAAAACATATTTTCACTGTGTTAGTATGGTGTATTGTGCGTAGATGGGTGAGAGAAAAAATATCAATTTAATCCATTTTGAATTCAGGCTGTAACACAACAAAATGTGGAATGAGTCAAGGGATATGAATACTTTCTGAAGGCATTGTAGATATGACACTAATACAACTTTAAGTTGAACAATGACAACAGTTAGACTTTGCTACTTTGTCATGTTGTCCAGAACAGAGTGGCGTTCAGCATTTTAGCAAGTTCAAGGTTGGATTGTCAGTTCCTGAGGCCTAGAATTCTGTCCTGACATCTGTGTCAAAGGGATTTATGGAAAACACTATTTTACATTAGACCGTTTTAAGTTATGTGTAAGCAATTAGGCAGGCTATTCAATGTTAGGCAGGCTAATCATATTAAGCAAAAATATGTGAGGATGTGGTCGTCGTCGATCTTGGTCGTCATCTTGGCATCCTGGTCGGCCCCCACAATACCTTATGTTGCTAGGTTGATATCTTTATCAGTGTCTAGTTTCTGTTGTGATTTTGACTAAAAGAACAGCACTTTTCTTTTCCAGACTTGTGCTTGGAGATGAGAAGACACTAATCCTCATGAAGTGACATCCTACTGTACATGTCCTATGCAAGTCACTGTGGAAAACATTTCACCAACTACTTACTACTTTTTGTCATATTAAGCTTTTTTTTTTATAAGCAATGTGAATTTAGACTCAGAATGGAATTTCTGTTTAATTTGAAATACTATGAATCTGGTTTGCAAATGTCAGCAGATAGCAGGAGGTGTCATACTGTACTAATATAACTGTTATTGTACTCTCTGCTTCCAGTTTGCTTTCGTGTTTTTCCTTTATATTAAAAGATAAAGATGTGGATGCTCTGTAAAGATGATTGCAACTGCAAGCTGATTTACCGTGATGCAAGAGCGCCCCCCGTTGGGCGTGATGGATACTGGTACATTTGTTGTTTAATTTTGTATTTCTGGATGTATTGGTCTCCGGCAACAACACAAAAGCAGCGCTAATAGCATTATGCAGATCGGAACCATATGGCGCTGTCGGCGGTGTAGGTGCTGAAATAGCAGCACCGCACGTCAAACTTGACCTAGCTTCTGGGGGGCGCTGTTCCAGCTGCTGAAATTGACCTCTCTTTTAATGATGCATTATAGGCCTACAGTATTGGGGTTTAGCATTCATCACCACCAATGTACACCCAAATAAAACATCTAAATATGCGTACTTACGTATTTTATCTTGTATATGATTTGCTTTATGAAACATATCGCGATATTTTCGTTATTTCTCTGTTTTTATTTGCTTCGAAGTAGGTCTATCAAGAGGCACACTTTTGAATATAGTTCAATATCATATAGTTTTATTTACTGATGATAGGCCTAAAGCTATTCATCATAAAACAATTTCGGTATATTCTCACTTCGACTTTTCTTGGCATATCAAGCCTTCTCATCAAACAACATCAACAAAGTAAAAAGAAACCAACAAGTTATTTTAAACGTGTCGTCTATTTTTGATGCTCTTGCGACTGGACAGCTACATCTCTTCAGCCAGTCCCAGTCGAGAGAAGGGAGGGAAGGGGCTTTTAGTGGTACGGCCTGCACAGAGCAGACACGACCACTGACAAGAACCTCTGGAAGGATGCCTGATACTCCGGGGTGAAGTTGTTGCCCATCCTCCCAGCGACCACCACGGTCAGAACATCAGCCAGCAGCTAGAGGACAGAAAAAATATATAGGAGAAAACTGATTAGATCTTTTACATTTTTGACTACATTTCTGACTTCAAGCTAAATGCTACTTTAACTATACATACAATTAACGAATGTTACGGCCTACAGGCCTATGCTATGGCAATTATGAAAATGCTGCCTAAATCAATTTCTGCGCTACCCGGCCTTTTCCTATTTGTGCTGCAGTTGGAACAAATTAGAAACGTAGTATTCATTGAATATTGGCTTCTATGTTCAAATCCTACCTTGAAGTTGTCGGGATTCACATGTAGTTTCTTGAGTGCAGCACGGTCAGCTCCGGGTATGTGTTCTTGATGTCATCCATGTTCTTCAGAGCTCTGTCCAGACCTCGCAGCACGGTGACGCTGTGCTTAGCAATCAGAGGGTTGTTGATGATGATGGCCTCTGCGTTGTTCAAGTTGCCGAAGCCCCAGTACCTCTGGGACCAGGGGTACACGACAGACACCTGTCATGTGGAAAATAAAGTCATAGGCCTACTTTAAACTCTCGGAAACCTGCTCAAATCATAGAACGTTGTTGTATGTCAATGTGATAATCCCAAAGACCCCTGAAGTTTTCTCGAGACAATTTTTCGTCAATACTGCATACCGGTAATATAATAGATTACTGTACATTATTGTTTTATGGAATTAAAATTGGGATGTGATAGCAAAGCACTTACCTTTCCAGGGATTCGGCGGTAACTCGATCGTAGTCGAGGTTAGAGAAGATATCAGTGATGGCTGCGCGCCCTTCATTTGTCCACTCGACCATTTTTACTGTTGGTCGGTTTCTTGAGTTGCACAGAAAACTATATGAGACAAACTATTTATGCAACGAGCAACTATGCGTTCTATGGAAAATAATGAACGACGTGGAAGTGGTGTTCCACGACGCGCTAGCGGATTGGTACTGACCTTCCACAGAGCATTATTTTCCATTGAACGCATAGAGCCCCGAGTTGAATATCCCTTTTGTACCATGGCTATAATTTAACACGTTTGCCACCAGAAATGTGTTCATTTGCCGGTAGAAATGTGTTTCATCCACTGAAGTAGCTAGAAAGTTTACTAAATAACAGTAGTTGCCGTGGTAACCAAACAAACAGACTTTCTAGTTTAGCTAACCAATCCATAATCCTGGCTTTCTATTATGAAAATCGAATTCAACAATGCCAATACAATAACGTTTTCAATTCGACTTTTGCTTTCAAAAGTAGCTCAAACATAGAAACATGTAAGAATTAACTTCATAGCCATTGAATTCTACCATGCAATTCTACCGGGGTTATTTAAGTGATAATAATGCCCGAGAAGCCAGTGTTTGGAGGATATATTGGCACGGGTGTTGTTCGTCTTGGGCCGGCAAACAGTGCCAATATATCCTCCAAACACCGGCTTCGAGGGCATTATCAGGTTACCAACATATACAAATAATGATTTACATATTTTTATTAAAAACGTTATTTTTATTAATTTATTCATACTATTTCATCCTTCCACAACATATAGTCCCGTCACAAATCTAGGGTTGCTACCCAAGCCTGCTGGTCGTTCCTTCTATCAGTTCGGTTGCCAGAAACGCGACAGTCATTCAGTATTTTTGTTCTGTGTCTATGGAGGCGACCCAGTCGTTCGTTCTAAATGTTCTATTGCCATGCTGGCTGGCAACGTTCTTATCCCTTGCTTGCTAGCTGGCCAACTACGTCTAACAAAGTAGCTGCATTTGCATTTGTTTAAGCTGTTTTCTAGTGATATTTATTTGGATATATCGATAAGAATTAGCTAATTTTGCACGATTTCACCTACCATAAAAAACGTGCACTCTTGTCAGGACACTGTTGTTCAGAGGAGCTAGCAAACAACACAGCTAACACAATCACTTCAAACTGAAGCTGGAAAGATTGCAGACTAGTTGCACATCGTTTCGTTTTACCTGTTTTCTATTGATAGTTCTTTGTATATATCCATAAAAATGATGCTGATTAATGATTTCAACTGTCTGAGAAAAGCAGCCTGCCTGTCTCTCTCATCCCGACTCCCAACATGTTCATTACTATGGGACAGTTGGAGATCAAATTTGAATATTGAAACAATGTTGCAAATATAGGAGAGACAGAAAGCAAGGTTATTTTAAATCTCCGCTGTTGAAAACTAAATGTTAGTCTAAAAGAAATGTGAGATAACGTCTAGATGCTTTTTATAGTGGAGTTTATAAATTGCCTGGCTGGGCTGATGAGACAGTGGATTGCACAGTCAGATGGCACAGAGTAAATAGGCATTTTAACGTCATAGATTTAGCTGGTGGTAACTTGAAGAATAGACACCGGCTGGAATGCTGTTTTAACCAATCAGCATTCAGGATTAGATCCACCTGTTGGATAAATGGCCAATATACACTATGTGGCCAAAAGTATGTGGACACCCCTTCAAATTAGTGGATTCGGCTATTTCAGCCACACCCGTTGCTGACAGGTGTATAAAATCGAGCACATAGCCATGCAATCTCCATAGCATGGCCCGTAGAATGGCCCGTACTGAAGAGCTCAGTGACTTTCAACGTGGCACCGTCATAGGATGCCACCTTTCCAACAAGTCAGAGCGTCATATTTCTGTCCTGCTAGAGCTTACCCTGGTCAACTGTAAGTGCTGTTATTGTGAAGTGGAAACGTCTAGAAGCAACAATGGCTCAGCCGCAAAGTGGTAGGCCACACAAGCTCACAGAAGAGGACCGCCGAGTACTGTCCTCGGTTGTAACACTCGCTACCGAGTTCCAAACTGCCTCTGGAAGCAACGTCAGCGTTGGGAGCTGAAATGGGTTTCCATGGCCTAGCAGCCGCACACAAGCATAAGATCACCATGAGCAATGCCAAGCGTCGGCTGGAGTGGTGTAGAGCTCACCGCCATTGGACTCTGAAACAGTGGAAATGTGTTCTCTGGAGTGATGAATCACACTTCACCATCTGGCAGTCCAACGGACGAATCTGGGTTTGGCGGATGCCAGGAGAACACTACCTGCCAGAATGCATAGTGCCAACTGTAAAGTTTGGTGGAGCAGGAATAATGGTCTGGGGCTGTTTTTCATGGTTCGGGCTAGGCCCCTTAGTTCCAGTGAAGGGAAATCTTAACTCTACAGCATACAATGACATTCTATATGATTATGTGCTTCCAATTTTGTGGCAACACTTTGGGGAAGGCCCTTTCCTGTTTCAGCATGATAATGCCCCCATGCACAAAGCGAGGTCCATACAGAAATGGTTTGTCGAGATCGTGTGGAATAACTTGACTGGCCTGCACAGAGCCCTGACCTCAATCGCATCGAACACCTTTAGAATGAATTGGAACGCCGACTGCGAGCCAGGCATAATTGCCCAACATCAGTGCCCGACCTCACTAATGCTCTTGTGGCTGAATGGAAGCAAGTCCCTGCAGCAATGTTCCAACATCTAGTGGAAAGCCTTCCCAGAAGAGTGGAGGCTGTTATAGGAGCAAAGGGGGGACCAACTCCATATTAATGCCCATGATTTTGGAATGAGGTTTTAGATGAACAAGTGTCCACATACCTTTGGCCATGTAGTGTACCATGGCTAAGGGCTGTTCTTAGCATGATGCAAAGCGGAGTGCCTGGATACAGCCCTTAGCTGTGTTATATTGACCATATACCACAAACCTCTGAGGTGCCTTATTACTATTATAAACTGGTTACCAATGTAATTAGAGCTGTAAAAATAAATGTTTTGTCATACCTGTGGTCTTTTTTTAAATTTATTTTTAATTTAACCTTTATTTAACTAGGCAAGTCAGTTAAGAACAAATTCTTATTTACAATGACGGCCTACACCGGCCAAAACTGGACGACGCTGGGCCATTTGTGCGCTGCCCTATGGACTCCCAATCACAGCCGGTTGTGATACAGCCTGGAACCAGGGGGTCTGTAGTGACGCCTCAAGCACTGAGATGCAGTGCCTTAGACCGCTGCGCCACTCGGGAGGTCTGATATACCACGGCTGTCAGCCAGTCAGCATTAAGGGATCGAACCACCCAGTTTATAAATACAGATTATAAACTGGGTGGTTCGAGCCCTGAATGCTGATTGGCTGACAGCTGTGATATATCAGACTGTATACCAGGGGTATGACAAAACATTTGTTTTTACTGCTCTAATTACGTTGGTAACCAGTTTATAATAGCAATAAGGCCCCTTGGGGGTTTGTGGTATATGGCCAATATACCACGGCTAAGGGCTGTATCCAGGCACTCCGCTTTGCGTCGCATAAGAACAGCACTTATCCATGGTATATTGGCCATATACCACACCCCCTCTTATTGCTTAAATACACTCCAGCCAGATGTAGGGAGATGTGTCTGATTGGCTGTCCATGGAGATGTACATGCCTTTCAAGGAAAATGTGTGGATTTTCAGGTGGGTAACTTGGATCTCTGCTTAGTTGAGATCAAAATTAGGGCGTTTTATATTCTTTCAACCAAATTTCATGTTTCTTTTTATAGCCCTCATAAATGTTTTTAAGAATTATGTAGGCTAGGCATACATAAGGAACTAAAATCAATTGCATTAGCCTAAGTTCTAGATACTGTATCGAGACAGCTGAATATTTGTTTTAAATTACTTAGGAAAATACATAGAAACATAAACATGTAATTAATTTATTTCCACTGAATTACCAAACATTTGGGCTCTGTTTCATACAGTTTAATACAAAACAATTTCTCTTTTTCATAGTGTTTATCAGTAGACTATTACCTCCTCTCAAAGTTAGCTTTAAAAAAATGTATTAATACATTGTAGATTCATTATATTCATAATTCAATAAATAAGCATATAATAAAAACAAAAATATATATTGAAATACATGTAGTAAATTGTTTAATACAATGTATTAACCCCTTGTGTTTTGTTCAAAAAGGCTATATGGTTGATGTTCTGGGTCAATATGACCCATACAGTAGCCTAAGTACAGTAAGTAGGCTACAGTAAATACAGTACGTTCAGTAAACGTACAGTTACCCTTTTCAAAACGTTGCTAAGAATAGCCTACATCAAAAGCAGACAAGCTTTTATTTCACTTTTCTATTTTAAGGCAACCAATGTGATAAGTTGAAGATATTATATGTATAAAAAACATTTTATGAAAGGCCTAATGCTCATAGAAAATTAAATTTCTGCTCGAAATTGTTATCTATTATTTGTATCTAAATACTTTTTTTATTATTTGAATCATTAGTAATAAAAAATATATATTAATCTGAAGGTTTCCACTCATATGAAATATAGCAGTCTAGGCTAAATATATTTTAATTATTATGAAATACACTTTATTGTAGTAATTTTCATTATATTTAATTAATTTATCTCAGTGTATTTGTTCGTTTCTTAATTGTTGAAGTGACTCCATTACATTTTTACATGAGCTTTAATTCGTTTTGTTTGCTTGGAATTACACACTTCTTTCACCGATATATTTCCTGACATCTTCTTAGCAGTCCTATATTTGAGAAACGGGGGTAGCGGCTGGTAGCCTATTAATGTAGGCCTAGCACAAAAGATGTCTACAACAGAATGGTTTTACAAATCACGTTAATCTACTACAGTCCTAGTGGATGAGGTATAAATGCCCCCTATAAATTATAATGTAAAGCGCTTTAAGCATTGGAAAAGCATCCAGCATGCACTACCAATCAAATTTTCGTTATTAGTATAGCACAGGTATTAATATTGATTATAAGTAATTTTGCGAACATTTCAATTTATTGGGATAAGTAGTATTGTAATTTAATAGTGTCATCATAACATTTTTGCTATTTTGTTTGTTCATTTTCAATGACATAGTTGTCTTTGCTTTAGAGTTTTTGCCTCCAATATTTGAATCTCTAATGGTCGACTAGCGCATCCTCTTTTTACCGCTAGCTACCTCACAAGCATCCCTTTTTTTTTTTTTTTTGCAATAGTACCAAGAAAGACCATAGAAACTTTAGATTTCATTGATTGCACTTTTTATATTTCAATAAAGGACACCATTTATTTCCACACTGAGGACCACAACTGGTGTGAGTGCTGGTGTGTTGGTGTGTGTTGGTGCTGATTGGTCCTATAGCGGTACTTCTCGGCCAGAGCCAGGGCCAGCAGGGCCAGGAACTTGTCCATGGCAACGTGGATCTGAGGGGTGAACTCCTCGGCGAACAGCATTGACAAGACCACCAGGATGCAGTGGGACAGAATCTGACGAGGGACAAACAGAGCAAAGAGTCAGTTTGATTATACTGACAAAAGTGCAACGACACCTTCTGCAAACGTTATAGGTAAGCTAATACATGGCCCATACGCCTATAGAGCATATGGCTATGTTGGCTATAGTTCATGATAATTACCTTGAAGTTGACGGGGTGAACTCTAAGCATGAAGGCGTGCAGCTCGCTACGGGTCATCGATAAAGTCTCCCAATATTTACCTGGCGAGAGCCTCGGCGCCGATCTCGTCAGACCGGCTGGAGACTTTCGCAAAGAAGTTTTGACAAATACTTTTTCCTTAGCCTTAGCTGACAGGCTCATTTTGGCAAGAGGTTCTGCTGTACCACACAAGCTATTCATAGGATGAATGAAGCTTTAGAAGGGTCTGAAGTTAGACGGATCCTGACACCTATTTTATGGCCCAAGACATACCTGTCACCAAACCCCACCTCTATTTGTTTTCTATTGGCTATGAGGAGATAATTGAGTAAAATTATGAGTGAGATGGAACATGCACCAATTTGTAAGTAGCTCTGGATAAGAGCGTCTGCTAAATGACTTAAATGTAAATGTAAACATCAGTTCTCTGAATTGAGGGTGTTGTCTTGTCTTATCACTTTTGCCTATATATGGTAACACAGCAAATCCTTATGCGTTTGACATAGAGTAACCAAGTCCATTGCCAGGCGTTACCACCATATCTATTAGAGTTAAATATAGCCTAGAAACACTTCTCTAAAAATGTAGCCAACTTTTTTGAAAATAGGGACTTTGATATCTATTACTATGTAACAGATATGATCTCTTATAATGCAATAATATATCTTACACAATATAACGATGACGAAGACTTACTGCTGCTTGCTATTTGACAATAACCTAAGTATGACAATTGGTCTGTTCTTATTAAAATAGATTATACTTTGCACCAATTTCTACTTTCAAAAAATTGTGCACAATTAAGAAAATAGAAAAGTGACCGTTTTATAATTGATTGAGTTGCTAACAGAGGAGTGGTGACTTGATATTAGCAGATGGGGAACAAACAGAATGAAGACCAACATTCGATAGGTTCTCAACGAATAGAATGATTTCTAGAATGAAGTGCCTGATATTGTGATACTGAAGAAAGGAAATGTTATGTAACTGTCTTTAAGAAGGTGTTATGTATGTGGCAGCTGCCTTCTCCTACACCTGCCTATGTGATGAGGAGGAATAATCTGCTTGGGAACAGTATAGCCACAGTGGAGAGACATATGGTTATACATTTTATTGGGATGCTTTCATTAAATAAATGTAAAACGCATAAATACGCCTTTCACTCATAGACTTTCTGAGATCATGTGTGGGCCTACTGTATGTGCTTAAAGGTAACACTACAAATGTAGGATCTTAATTTGATCACCATGCCTGGAAAATATGACTGTTCACCTGGGAAATGTCAGGGATTTCTGATGCAATGCAGCAAATGCATTGAGCACAACCCCACTAACTTCGCCACCAACAAGAGCAGGGTGGATTTTGTTGTGTCTCTACTCACAAGCAAAGCCCTGGATTGGGCCACCACCATATGGACTACCAACAGCGCAGAACTCGGATCCAAGACCCATTTCCACACCCTCTTCAAAGAGGTATTTGATCACTCTCCTTCCGGTCGTCCTATAGGAGACCTCCTCATAGAACTTCAACAAGGACGCAATTCAGCTGCCGAGTATGCCCTCGAGTTCCGCACCGTGGCTGCAGGGAGTGGATGGAGTGAGGCTGCTTTGCTTACTGTCTACCGAAGAGGGCTTAACAGGGAACTTCAGGCGGCGCTGGCCTGTAGAGGTGACCTTCAGGATTTAAATCAATACATTTGTATGTCCATCTCCATCGACCACCTCATCGCAGACCGCCGAAGAACTCTGCCACCCAGGAACCAGAAACCTTCTCTTTCCATGATTCCGTCATCCTGTCCGAGTCTTCCAGAGCCCATGCAGTTGGGCCATGCTCCTCTCCCGTGTATCGAACATCAAAGGTGGATCCAAGAAGGGCTCTACCTATACTGTGGAGGGAAAGATCATCTACTCAGCCATTGCCCTGTTCGCCCCCCACGGAGAGATGAGAAGGGTCCCTCCGCTGCCATGCAGGTAGGCGTGTCCTTATTGCTAAATATCTCCCAGAAGCAATTCCATCCCAGTATTGATAACCGTGAAGGGGCTTACTAAGTACGTAGAGGGCTTGGTAGATTAGGGAGCAGCAGGTAATTTTATCGATCACCAGCTAGTACAAGAGCTTGACATTGATCTAACACCTGTCACCCCTCCCTTAAGGATTAACACCCTGGACGGGCAGCCATTGGGCTCAGGCTTCATTACGCACCTGACACTGAGCGTCACCCTCCAGATTGGAGTCTTCCACACCGAAACCATTAAACTCATGGAACTCTCATCCCCCAAACAACCACTCATCCTCGGACACCCCTGGCTTTGTCATCACGACCCTGCAATCTCGTGTCGACAAGGTGAACTACTGTCCTGGTCTTCTACCTGCTTCACCAGTTGTCTCAGCCTACCCTGCAGAGCCACCACCATTAAGGACTCTGCCTCTGCAGTGCCACCCACTATACCATCTGAATACACCCAGTACAGCAATGTCTTCAGCAAAATCAAGGCCTCCACTCTGCCACCACATCGCCCAGGGGACTGTGCTATTAACTTACTCCCTGGAGTGTCCCCACCGAAGGGCCGTGTTAACTCCCTATCTATTCCGGAAAATGAGGCAATGGAGAACTACATAGATGAAACACTCAAACTGTTTCATTCGTCCTTCTTCCCCGGCTGCGTCCTGCTTCTTCTTCGTTGGGAATGTATTGATTACCGTTCCTGTCACGCCCTGACTCAGGGGACACTTATATGTTGAGTCAGGGTGTGTATATTCCTTGTTGTGCGTTTTCTATGTTTGTGATCTAGTATGTATAGTTCTATGTTGGACGGTGTGGTTCCCAATCAGAGGCAGCTGTCGCTCGTTGTCTCTGATTGGGGACCATACTTAGGCAGCCTATTGGCACTGTCTAGTTGTGGGATCTTGTTCCTTGTAAGGTATGTTGTGTGTGCTACCTTGGACTTCACGTTTCGTTTCGTTTATTGTTTTGTCGTGTGTTTATTTAGTTTAATAAACATGTACGTATATCACGCTGCGCCTTGGTCTGACCCGTCATTCAACGAACGTGACAGTTCCCTGAATGACGTCACGGTCAAGAACCGTTTCCCTCTTCCTCTGATACCTGGGTGACCAGAGGAGGGAGACGTGAGGGTGTATGTCAATAGATCAGACGGTCACGGACAAGAGACGGCACGTACTGCAGCCCAGCTGGACACTGAGGTGGAGATGGCTCTGTGCGTACTGCCCGCTCTATGTCCGTGTCCATCGCCCATACTAGCGGCGCCACAATGCAGGAGGCCGGGAGTATGAGGCTGTTGTCTATGGACCTCTCCTCTGTGTCGTACAGTCGTGACAGCGCGTCTGCCTTCACATTCTTCGTACCCGGGATGTATGACAGAGTAAACTCAAACCGGGTGAAGAATATGGCCCACCTGGCCTGGCGAGGGTTCAGCCTCCTCGCTGCCCGGATGTACTCCAGGTTACGGTGGTCCGTCCAGACAAGGAAAGGGTGTTTCACCCCCTCGAGCCAGTGCCTCCACACTGTCAGGGCTCTGACTACAGCCAACAGCTCCCGATCACCAATGCCGTAGTTCTACTCTGCCGGGCTGAGCTTCTTGGAGAAGAAGGCACAGGGGAGAAGCTTGGGTGGTGTGCCCGAGCGTTGAGACAGGACAGCACCTATTCCTACCTCGGACGCATCCACCTCCACTGCGAACGGTAGTGATGGATCGGGATGGGCCAGTACCGGGGCTGAGGTGAACAGAACCCTCAGGTTATTGTAGGCCCTGTCAGCCTCAGCAGACCAGCGGAGCCAGGACGTCCCACCCTTCAACAGAGATGTGATGGGAGCTGCGACCTTGCCAAAGCCCTGGATAAACCTCCGATAGTAGTTGGCAAAGCCAATAAAACGCTGCACCTCCTTTACCGTGGTTGGAGTCTGCCAATTACGCATGGCTGAAATGCGATCTCCCTCCATCTCCACACCTGAGGTGTTAATGCGGTATCCGAGGAAGGAGACGGACTGCTGGAAAAACAAACACTTCTCTGCCTTGGCATGAAGGTCATTTTCCAACAGTCGGCCCAGCACTTTGCGAACCAGGGATACATGCTCGGCACGCGTAGCTGAATACACCAGAATGTCATTGATGTAGACCACTACACTGTGACCAAGCATGTCCCGAAACACCTCGTTCACAAAGGACTGGAAAACGGATGGAGCATTCATCAAACCGTACGGCATCACCAGGTATTCGTAATGCCCCGTGGTTGTGCTGAATGCTGTCTTCCATTCGTACCCCTCTCGGACACACACCAGGTTATACGCACTCCGTAGATTTAATTTTGTGAAAAAGCGCGCCCCATGCATTGACTCAATCACAGATGGGATGAGGGGCAGAGGATAACTATAATGTATTGTCCCCTTGTTCAATGCTCGGTAATCAATGCACGGGCGCAGACCTCAGTCTTTCTTCTTCACAAAAAAGAAACTTGAGGAGGCGGGCGAAGTGGAGGGACGTATGAACCCCTGGCGCAGGGACTCGGAGATATACAGTGGGGAAAAAAAGTATTTAGTCAGCCACCAATTGTGCAAGTTCTCCCACTTAAAAAGATGAGAGAGGCCTGTAATTTTCATCATAGGTACACGTCAACTATGACAGACAAAATGAGAATTATTTTTCCAGAAAGTCACATTGTAGGATTTTTTAATGAATTTATTTGCAAATTATGGTGGAAAATAAGTATTTGGTCAATAACAAAAGTTTCTCAATACTTTGTTATATACCCTTTGTTGGCAATGACACAGGTCAAACATTTTTCTGTAAGTCTTCACAAGGTTTTCACACACTGTTGCTGGTATTTTGGCCCATTCCTCCATGCAGATCTCCTCTAGATCAGTGATGTTTTGGGGCTGTCGCTGGGCAACACAGACTTTCAACTCCCTCCAAAAATGTTCTATGGGGTTGAGATCTGGAGACTGGCTAGGCCACTCCAGGACCTTGAAATGCTTCTTACGAAGCCACTCCTTCGTTGCCCGGGCGGTGTGTTTGGGATCACTGTCATGCTGAAAGACCCAGCCACGTTTCATCTTCAATGCCCTTGCTGATGGAAGGAGGTTTTCACTCAAAATCTCACGATACATGGCCCCATTCATTCTTTCCTTTACACGGATCAGTCGTCCTGGTCCCTTTGCAGAAAAACAGCCCCAAAGCATGATGTTTCCACCCCCATGCTTCACAGTAGGTATGGTGTTCTTTGGATGCAACTCAGCATTCTTTGTCCTCCAAACACGACGAGTTGAGGTTTTACCAAAAAGTTATATTTTGGTTTCATCTGACCATATGACATTCTCCCAATCCTCTTCTGGATCATCCAAATGCACTCTAGCAAACTTCAGACGGGCCTGGACATGTACTGGCTTAAGCAGGGGGACACGTCTGGCACTGCAGGATTTGAGTCCCTGGCGGCGTAGTGTGTTACTGATGGTAGGCTTTGTTACTTTGGTCCCAGCTCTCTGCAGGTCATTCACTAGGTCCCCCCGTGTGGTTCTGGGATTTTTGCTCACCGTTCTTGTGATCATTTTGACCCCACGGGGTGAGATCTTGCGTGGAGCCCCAGATCGAGGGAGATTATCAGTGGTCTTGTATGTCTTCCATTTCCTAATAATTGCTCCCACAGTTGATTTCTTCAAACCAAGCTGCTTACCTATTGCAGATTCAGTCTTCCCAGCCTGGTGCAGGTCTACAATTTTGTTTCTGGTGTCCTTTGACAGCTCTTTGGTCTTGGCCATAGTGGAGTTTGGAGTGTGACTGTTTGAGGTTGTGGACAGGTGTCTTTTATACTGATAACAAGTTCAAACAGGTGCCATTAATACAGGTAACGAGTGGAGGACAGAGGAGCCTCTTAAAGAAGAAGTTACAGGTCTGTGAGAGCCAGAAATCTTGCTTGTTTGTAGGTGACCAAATACTTATTTTCCACCATAATTTGCAAATAAATTCATAAAAAATCCTACAATGTGATTTTCTGGATTTTTTTCCCACAATTTGTCTGTCATAGTTGACGTGTACCTATGATGAAAATTACAGGCCTCTCTCATCTTTTTAAGTGGGAGAACATGCACAATTGGTGGCTGACTAAATACTTTTTTCCCCCACTGTATGTCTCCATCGCCTCCGTTTCAGCCTGCGACAGGGGATATACATGACTCCTGGGAGGCACAGCGTCTACTCGTAGGTTTATCAAGCAATCCCCCCCCGCCCCGATGAGGTGGTAATTTGGTCGTTTTGGAAAACGCGTGCGCCAAATCGAGGTATTCGGAGGGGATGTGCACGGTGAAGGAAGTGTCTGGACTTTCCACCATGGTTGCACCAACGGAAACAGCTAGGCACATACCCTGACACTCTCGTGAACCACCCTGTGAGAACCCTCTGCGGCCATGAAAAGGTGGGATTGTGTAGTGCTAACCAGGGAAAACCCAACACAACAGGGAAATCGGGGGACAAAATAATAAAAAATGTGACATGCTCTCTATGGGTCATTTGGGTAACCATCGTGACTGGTGCTGTAACTTCCCTAACGAACCCTGACCCTAACTGTCAACTGTCAAGTGCTTTGATGGGCAGTGGAGTGGATAGGGGAACCAATGGAATACCTAGACTTAGAGCTAACGACCTGTCCATAAAGTTCCAAGCTGCGCCTGAATCGACCAGCGCCTTACACTGGGAAACTACAGGGTTGTCAGGGAAGGTGACGTGTATGGTGCAGTGTGCAGCAGAGGGCTCTGACCGAGTGTGGGTTTGCGCTACCTGGGGTGATGCGAGAGTGCCCTGCCTGCCGCCTCCAGACCCGGAAGAACCCTGACAACAGCGTGCAGTATAATGTCCCCTTCTGCCACAAGAGTGACACTGAAGCTGTCCTACTCCGTTCTCCTGGATCGCTGCCCCACCCAGCTCCATCGGAACGGACTCCGAGTTGGGAGGGAGGTGAAACGGGAAAGCCACTCCCAGGATGTCCTCTAGCAGCCAGCAGTTTGGCCAACCGGATGGCCATGTCCACCAGCTGGTCGAAGGTTAACATGGCATCCCGGCAGGCTAGCTCCCTTCGGACGTCCTCTCGCAGGCTGCACCGGAATCCATCGATCAGGGCCCGCTCGTTCCACCCGGACCCAGCCGCTAGGGTCCGAAACTCCAGGGCGAAGTCCTGCGCGGTCCTCGTCCCCTGCCTCAGTTGGACCAGACGCTCTCCCCCCTCAAACGTTAAACTCCCTCGGTCGGGATAGATGAATCCCTCGGGGTGATGGAGTGTGGGTGGCCGGATCCGGTCGCTCAGCTGGTCCCGACGGTTCGGGTCCTCTCCTCTCCAGGTGTTGGACGACCTGGAGAACCTGATCCATTGCTTCTCCCAAGCTGGCTAGCATCCTGGAATGCTTGTGGACCCGTGCCATGACTCCAGGCATGGGCTCTTCTCCTGCTGACTCCATAGCTGAGGTGTGTGATTCTGTGGTGTGTGATTTGGACGGAGTCAGGCGCAGGAGGGTAAATCACAGGTTTATTCTGAATATATGTCAATACATATAGTAGCTCCACCGAGCTCATATAACCTCCACAATAAATAATCACACACAAAGACAAGGGGGCAGAGGGAACACTTATACAGGTACTGATGAGGGGAATTGAAACCAGGTGTGTGTAATAAACAAGACAAAACAAATGGAACCAATTTGTAAGTCGCTCTGGATAAGAGCGTCTGCTAAATGATGTAAATGTAAAATTATGAGATGAGGAGCGGCAGTGGCTACAAGGCCGGTGACGACGAACGCCGAAGCCTGCCCGAACAAGGAGAGGAGGCAGCTTCGGAGGAAGTCGTGACAGTCGAGCAGTGAATTTCGAACAGAGATTCAACCACAAAGACCAGGGACGTTTTTGCAAAGCAAGGCACCTATTGGTAGATGGGTAAATAAATAAGAAAGCATACATTGAATATTCCTTTGGCATTGGTGAAGTTATTAATTACGCTTTGGATGGTGTATCAATACACCCAGTCACTACAAAGTCCTTCCAAACTCAGTTGCCAGAGAGGAAGGAAACCACTCAGGGATTTCACCATGAGGCCAATGGTGACTTTAAAACAGTTACAGATAGGAGAAAACGGAGGATGGATCAACAACATTGTAGTTACTCCACAATACTAACCTAAATGACAGAGTGAAAAGAATAAATAAAAATATTCCCAAACATGCATCCTGTTTGCAACAAGGCACTAAAGTAATACTGCAAAAAATGTGTCAAAGCAATTAATTTTTTGTCCTGAATACAAATTGTTATGTTTGGGGAAAATCCAATTCAACTCATTACTGAGTACTACTCTCCATATTTTCAAGCATAGTGGGGGCTGCATCATGTTATGGGTATGCTTGTAATCGTGAAGGACTGGGGAGTTTTTCAGGATAAAAAATTAACTGAATGGAGCTAAGTACAGGCAAAATCCTAGAGGAAAACCTGAATTCACCTTTCAGCAGGACAATAACCTAGAACACAAGGACAAATCTACACTGGATTTTCTTACCAAGAAAACAGTGAATGTTCCTGAGTGGCCTAGTTACAGTTTTGATTTAAATCTGCTTGAAAACCTATGGCAAGACTTGAAAATGGTTGTCTAGCAATGATCAACAACCAATTTGACAGAGCTTGGAGAATTCTGAAAATAATAATGGGTAAATACATTACAATCCAGGTGTGCAAAGCTCTTAGGGACTTACCTAGAAAGATTCAGCTGTAATCGCTGCCAAAGGTGATTCTAACATGTATTGACTCAAGGGGGTGAATACTTACGTAAATAAGATATTTCTGCATTTCATTCTCAATAAATTAGCAAAAATCTCTAAAAATATGTTTTCACTTTGATATTGTGGGGCATTGTGTGTTGATGGGTGAGAAAAAAATATATTTAATCCATTTTTAATTCAGGCTGTAAATAAGTGGAATAAGTCAAGGGGTATGAATACTTTCTGAAGGCACTGTATGTATGAAAATACCCTCAAATAAAAGCTGACATTCTGTACTCAAATCTAAAATGCTGGAGTATAGAGCCAAATAATTTAGCTTCACTGTCCAAATGTACACTGAGTGTACAAAACATTAAGGACACCTCTTTCCATGTCATAGACTGACCAGGTGAATCCAGGTGAAAGCTATGATCGCTTATTGATGTCACTTGTTAAATCCACTTCAATCAGTGTAGATGAAGGGGAGGAGACAGGTTAAATAAAGATTTTTAAGCTTTTAGACAATTGAGGCATGGATTGTGTATGTGTGACATTCAGAATGTGAATTGGCAAGACAAAATATTTAAGTGCCTTTGAATGGGGTTTGGTAGTAGGTGCCAGGCTACTTTGTGCCAGGCGGTTTGTGTACTGTACTGAAAGTACTGAAACGCTGCTGGGGTTTTCACACTGAACAGTTTCCAGTGTGTATCAAGAATGGTCCACCACCCAAAGGACATCCAACCAACTTGACACAACTGTGGGAAGCATTGGAGTCAACATGGGCCAGCATCCCTGTGGAAAGCTTTCGACGCCTTGTAGAGTCCATGCCCTGACAAATTGAGGCTGTTCTGAGGGCAAAAAGGGGGGTGCAACTAAATATTAGGAAGGTGTCCTTAATGTTTTGTACACTCTGTGTATATGCGGGGAGTGTACTCTCCATTACCTTTGCCATCATTTTTGGGTTGTGAATCATTTTCATTGCATTTGAATGAGTTTGCATTGCTTATCATTAATAAATCAAGATCTCTCTTATTTATGATTTCAAAAAAAGTATTCAGGCTATAGCATTGGCATGGCATTGGTTTCATTGCAGCCTTGCCTCCTAAGGGTGCACTTGTTCCATAGTTGAAATAACAACGGCATGGGCTGTTGTCACGCCCTGACTTATGGGACTCTAGTATGTTGAGTCAGGGTGTGGAGTTCTATGTTGTTATTTCTATGTTCTCATTCTAGGTAGTGTGTTTCTATGTTTGGCCGGGTGTGATTCCCATTCAGAGGCAGCTGTCGCTCGTTGTCTCTGATTGGGGATCATACTTAAGTAGCCTGTTGGCAATCAGTTGTTGTGGGATCTTGTTCCGTGTGTAGGCTTGTATTGTGTTTAGCCTGAGGACTTCACGTTATGTTGTTTGTTGTTTTTGTTCGTGTGTTTATTTTGAATAATAAACATGTATGCATTTCACGCTGCGCCTTGGTCTGACCCGTCCTTCAACGTACGTGACAGAAGATCCCACCAAACACGGACCAAGCAGCGTGCCCAGGAGCAAACACTCTGGACACAGGTGGGGAAGATTTGGTCTTGGGAGGAGATATTTGCGGGGAAAGGACCATGGGCGAAGGTAGATGCCCAGGCAGGAGAGGAGCAACGGCAACACAGAGGGCGCCGGCCGAGAAGGAAGCCCGAGAGGCAGCCCCAAGAAAATGTTTTGGGGGGGCTAAAGGGGTGGTCGGGGAGCGAGAGAGAAGAGCCCCGACCACTGCACCCGGTGGGTTTCCAGGTTGAGTCCCTACGACCATGGGAACAAGAGTGGGAACAGTTTTATACTGAGGAGTCGGAGGATGACGACGACGACGAGTTTCTGTTCCCTAACTCGTGGGGGCTCCCAGAGGAGTCCTCACTGGAGGAGGATGGCCGTGAGAGAGAGAAGGATCGGATCTGCAGGGTAAGAGAGGAGGCCACCACATTACGGGGGCTGATAGCGAGAATAGAGCGGGAGAGCTCCATTCAAGAGGAGGCACTGCAGGAGGCTCGTAGGGAGAAGGAGGAAGTAGATGCATGGAGAGAGGAGCTGGTCAGGCAACATAAGGAGCGTGGGTTAATTGAGGAACCCATGTATGCGGAGATACGCACTGTATCGCCAGTGCGCATGCACAGCCCAGTGCGTTCTGTGCCAGCGCCCCGCACGTGTCGTGCGAAAGTGGACATCCAGCCAGGACGGGTTGTGCCAGCTGTACACTCCAGACCTCCAGTACGCCTCCAAGGTCCAGTATATCCTGCTCCGGTTCTACGCACTGTGTCACCAGTGCACCTCACCAGTCCTGTACGGCCCGTACCTGCTCCCCGTACCAAGCCAGTGGTGTGTGTCACCAGTCCGGCCCGGCCCATTCCTGCTCCTCACACCAGACTAGTGGTGCGTGTTCCCAGTCCGGCCCGGCCGTTCCTGTTCCTCGCACCAGGCCAGTGGTGCGTGTCGCCAGTTCGGCCCGGCCCGTTCCTGCTCCTCGCACCAAACTAGTGGTGCGTGTTCCCAGTCCGGCCCGGCCATTCCTGTTCCTCGCACCAGGCCAGTGGTGCGTTTCGCCAGTCCGGCCCGGCCCATTCCTGCTCCTCGCACCAGACCAGTGGTGCGTGTTCCCAGTCCGGTCCGGCCTGTTCTTGTTCCTCGCACCAAGCCAGTGGTGCGTGTTCCCAGTCCGGTACGGCCCGTGCCTGCTCCCCGCACCAAGCCAGTGGTGCGTGTCGCCAGTCCGGCCCGGCCCGTCCCTGCTCCTTGCACCAAGCCAGTGTTGTGTGTTCCTAGTCCGGTCCGGCCCGTGCCTGCTCCTCGCACCAGACCAGTGGTGCGTGTGTCCAGTCCGGCACAGCCCGTGCCCGTTCCACCGGTGCCTGGTCCGGCACCGGTCAGCTGCTCCACTCCGGAGCCAGAGCAGTCCGCTCCACCGGTGCCTGATCCAGCTCCGGTCAGCAGCTCCACTCCGGACCCAGAGCAGTCCGCTCCACCGGTGCCCAGTCCAGCTCCGGTCAGCAGATCCACTCCGGAGCCAGAGAATTACGCTCCACCGGGGTCCATTCCAGCTCCGGTCAGCTGCTCCACTCCGGAGCTAGAGCAGTCCGCTCCACCGGTGCCGAGTCCAGCTCCGGTCAGCGGCTCCATTCCGGAGCCAGAGCAGTCCGTTCCACCGGGGTCCAGTCCAGCTCCGGTCAGCAGCTCCACTCCGGAACCAGAGCAGTCCGCTCCACCGGTGCCCAGTCCAGCTCCGGTCAGCAGCTCCACTCCGGAGCCAGAGCAGTCCGCTCCACCGGTGCCCAGTCCAGCTCCGGTCAGCGGCTCCAGTCCAGACCCAGACGTCAGCCCCTCTCCAGGTTCGGGGTCTCCCACACCAGGGCCCAGACAGGGCTTGGTGCATCGTGGGAGGAAGGAGAGGGGAAGCAGCGCGCCGAGGTCCAGACCAGACCAGGGGCGCAACGGGGAGGCTGAGAGAATGTGGCCGTCACGCCCGGAGCCGGATCCGCCTCCGAGGCGGAATGCCCACCCGGACCCTACCCTGTTATGTCAGGTTTGTGCGGTCAGAGTCCGCACCTTTGGGGGGGTGTCACGCCCTGACTTATGGGACTCTAGTATGTTGAGTCAGCGTGTGGAGTTCTATGTTGTTATTTCTATGTTCTCATTCTAGGTTGTTTGTTTCTATGTTTGGCCGGGTGTGATTCCCAATCAGAGGCAGCTGTCGCTCGTTGTCTCTGATTGGGGATCATACTTAAGTAGCCTGTTGGCAATCAGTTGTTGTGGGATCTTGTTCCGTGTGTAGGCTTGTATTGTGTTTAGCCTGAGGACTTCACGTTACGTTGTTTGTTGTTTTTGTTTGTGTGTTTATTTTGAATAATAAACATGTATGCATTTCACGCTGCGCCTTGGTCTGACCCGTCCTTTAACGTACGTGACAGCTGTAAATTCAGATAAATTTGATGCCATCGTTTGAGATTTCATTAGGCCTAATTAAAAGCATTACAAATTAACTTTTAGTTCCAATCATCAAAATCAGGACCATGTTTTCCGCTGATGTGCTCTCTGTGTTATCTTCTACAACAAGACCCTCCACCCATTTGTGACTCCAAATGAAGCTCCTTGATGATAGTAAAGTTCTCGAACGTCATTCGTGCCATGAAAAACATGCGTGGTAATTATTTTAATTGATAGGACATTCATTTATTGAATGTGCCAATAATCAACATTTAAATCAGCGTTGAATCAAAACATTTAGCAGACAGAGACACAAAATGATATCAGGGTTATTTATACTTTGGTAGACTGTATTACATACCTGACCAAAATAAAAACTGAAATTGAGATTTTTCACTTCGAGGTCAAAAAATGGCCTGGACCAAATTATTCAGAACTCAAATTAATTTGGTTGGAGCATGTGATTCTCATTTACTGTGTAATTGAATTCTTGAATTGTGGTGGTAATGTTGTCCCTGGACTTTGGCACCATGTAAAACACTAAATTGCAACAACAAAAAAGAGCTGCGAGCAGCAATGAACGGGGTTCACAGGATGACAGAAAGGACATAAAATTAGTTGGATAACAAAGCAAGCACTCTATCATGTAGGAACTATCTTCCTTTATGTGCAGTCAGTGAAAGCATTACATGTTTATCTATAAATACCACAAGAATGACCCAAGTGAAGTTTAGTCTAGTGCTGTAGGTTGGTTATCTTTGAATGCAGCAGGTAATAATTATTGAAGTCATTACCTAATGTATTGAGTTTATATACCAATTCTGGGGGTCAATTTGACTAATTTTAAGATTTGTGAAATATTTTGAGCGTTAGTGTACTGGTACAGTGAGAAAAAAAAGTATTTGATCCCCTGCTGATTTTGTAAGTTTGCCAACTGACAAAGACATGGTCAGTCTATACTTTTAATGGTAGGTTTATTTGAACAGTGAGAGACAGAATAACAACAAAAAAATCCAGAAAAACGCATGTCAAAAATGTTATAAATTGATTTGCATTTTAATGAGGGAAATAAGTATTTGACCCTCTCTTAATCAGAAAGATTTCTGGCTCCCAGGTGTCTTTTATACAGGTAACGAGCTGAGATTAGGAGCACACTCTTAAAGGGAGTGCTCCTAATCTCAGTTTGTTACCTGTATAAAAGACGCCTGTCCACAGAAACTCTCCACCATGGCCAAGACCAAAGAGCTCTCCAATGATGTCAGGGATAAGATTGTAGACCTACACACGGCTGGAATGGGCTACAAGACCATCGCCAAGCAGCTTGGTGAGAAGGTTACAACAGTTGGTGCGATTATTCGCAAATGGAAGAAACACAAAAGAACTGTCAAACTCCCTCGGCCTGGGGCTCCATGCAAGATCTCACCTCGTGGAGTTGCAATGATCATGAGAACGGTGAGGAATCAGCCCAGAACTACACGGGAGGATCTTGTCAAGGATCTCAAGGCAGCTGGGACCATAGTCACCAAGAAAACAATTGGTAACACACTACACCGTGAAGGACTGAAATCCTGCAGGGCCCGCAAGGTCCCCCTGCTCAAGAAAGCACATATACAGGCCCATCTGAAGTTTGCCAATGAACATCTAAATGATTCAGAGGAGAACTGGGTGAAAGTGTTGTGGTCAGATGAGACCAAAATCGAGCTCTTTGCCATCAACTCAACTCGCCGTGTTTGGAGGAGGAGGAATGCTGCCTATGACCCCAAGAACACCATCCCCACCGTCAAACATGGAGGTGGAAACATTATGCTTTGGGGGTGTTTTTCTGCTAAGGGGACAGGACAACTTCACCGCATCAAAGGGACGATGGACGGGGCCATGTACCGTCAAATCTTGGGTGAGAACCTCCTTCCCTCAGCCAGGGCATTGAAAATGGGTTGTGGATGGGTATTCCAGCATGACAATGACCCAAAACACACGGCCAAGGCAACAAAGGAGTGGCTCAAGAAGAAGCACATTAAGGTCCTGGAGTGGCCTAGCCAGTCTCCAGACCTTAATTCCATAGAAAATCTGTGGAGGGAGCTGAAGGTTCGAGTTGCCAAACGTCAGCCTCGAAACCTTAATGACTTGGAGAAGATCTGCAAAGAGGAGTGGGACAAAATGCCTCCTGAGATGTGTGCAAACCTGGTGGCCAACTACAAGAAACATCTGACCTCTGTGATTGCCAACAAGGGTTTTGCCACCAAGTACTAAGTCATGTTTTGCAGAGGGGTCAAATACTTATTTCCCTCATTAAAATGCAAATCAATTTATAATATTTCTGACATGCATTTTTCTGGATTTTGTTGTTGTTATTCTGTCTCTCACTGTTCAAATAAATCTACCATTAAAATTATAGACTGATCATGTCTTTGTCAGTGGGCAAACGTACAAAATCAGCAGGGGATCAAATACTTTTACCCTCACTGTATATGTATTGGTACAGTGGGGAGAACAAGTATTTGATACACTGCCGATTTTGCAGGTTTTCCTACTTACAAAGCATGTCAAATGTAAATGTAAATGTAGAGGTCTGTAATCAGAGAACATATCATAGGTACACTTCAACTGTGAGAGACGGAATCTAATACAAAAATCCAGAAAATCACATTGTATGATTTTTAAGTAATTAATTTGCATTTTATTGCATGACATAAGTATTTGATACATCAGAAAAGCAGAACTTAATATTTGGTACAGAAACCTTTGTTTGCAATTACAGAGATCATACGTTTCCTGTAGGTCTTGACCAGGTTTGCACACACTGCAGCAGGGATTTTGGCCCACTCCTCCATACAGACCTTCTCCAGATCCTTCAGGTTTCGGGGCTGTCGCTGGGCAATACGGACTTTCAGCTCCCTCCAAAGATGTTGTAATGGGTTCAGGTCTGGAGACTGGCTAGGCCACTCCAGGACCTTGAGATGCTTCTTACGGAGCCACTCCTTAGTTGCCCTGGCTGTGTGTTTCGGGTCGTTGTCATGCTGGAAGACCCAGCCACGACCCATCTTCAATGCTCTTACTGAGGGAAGGAGGTTGTTGGCCAAGATCTCGCGATACATGGCCCCATCCATCCTCCCCTCAATACGGTGCAGTCGTCCTGTCCCCTTTGCAGAAAAGCATCCCCAAAGAATGATGTTTCCACCTCCATGCTTCACAGTTGGGATGGTGTTCTTGGGGTTGTACTCATCCTTCTTCTTCCTCCAAACACGGCGAGTGGAGTTTAGACCAAAAAGCTATATTTTTGTCTCATCAGACCACATGACCTTCTCCCATTCCTCCTCTGGATCATCCAGATGGTCATTGGCAAACTTCAGATGGGCCTGGACATGCGCTGGCTTGAGCAGGGGGACCTTGCGTGCGCTGCAGGATTTTAATCCATGACTGCGTAGTGTGTTACTAATGGTTTTCTTTGAGACTGTGGTCCCAGCTCTCTTCAGGTCATTGACCAGGTCCTGCCGTGTAGTTCTGGGCTGATCCCTCACCTTCCTCATGATCATTGATGCCCCACGAGGTGAGATCTTGCATGGAGCCCCAGACCGAGGGTGATTGACCGTCATCTTGAACTTCTTCAATTTTCTAATAATTGCGCCAACAGTTGTTGCCTTCTCACCAAGCTGCTTGCCTATTGTCCTGTAGCCCATCCCAACCTTGTGCAGGTCTACAATTTTATCCCTGATGTCCTTACACAGCTCTCTGGTCTTGGCCATTATGGAGAGGTTGGAGTCTGTTTGATTGAGTGTGTAGACAGGTGTCTTTTATACAGGTAACAAGTTCAAACAGGTGCAGTTAATATAGGTAATGAGTGGAGAACAGGAGGGCTTCTTAAAGAAAAACTAACAGGTCTGTGAGAGCCGGAATTCTTACTGGTTGGTAGGTGATCAAATACTTATGTCATGCAATAAAATGCAAATTAATTACTTAAAAATCATACAATGTGATTTTCTGGATTTTTGTTTTAGATTCCGTCTCTCACAGTTGAAGTGTACCTATGAAAAAAAATTACAGACCTCTACATGCTTTGTAAGTAGGAAAACCTGCAAAATCGGCAGTGTATCAAATACTTGTTCTCCCCACTGTATGACATTTTTGCATCTACCTATCAGTTTTGAGATTTGTTGGAATTTTGGTCAATTAATATTAGTTTTTTCAAAAAGTAAACATAAAACTGTCTAAAACTTGACGAAAATGTATATTTCCTTTAGTTTATCATACTACCATCATCAACATTTTAATACATTTTAACCACTTTAAAGGGACATTTCAATTTTATTTTACTTCATATTCATCATCTCCAGCACCACCTCAACACCAACATATGTGAAAATAGCGCATTTCAATGTTTTGTAGTCATAAATAAAATAAAAAATATGCCATTTAGCAGACGCTTTTATCCAAAGCGACTTACAGTCATGTGTGCATACATTTTTGTGTATGGGTGGTCCCGGGGATCGAACCCACTACCTTGGCGTTACAAGCGCCATGCTCTACCAGCTGACCTACAGAGGACCACCATCAAAAAGATAGAGGAATGCCTACTCATAATAGGTTAAAATCGCATAATGCACACCTATGATGTCATTGGAAATAACATAGAAACGTGCCATTTTCACATACAGTGGGGAAAAAAAGTATTTAGTCAGCCACCAATTGTGCAAGTTACCCACTTAAAAAGATGAGAGAGGCCTGTAATTTTCATCATAGGTACACGTCAACTATGACAGACAAATTGAGGAAAAAAAATCCAGAAAATCACATTGTAGGATTTTTTATGAATTTATTTGCAAATTATGGTGGAAAATAAGTATTTGGTCACCTACAAACAAGCAAGATTTCTGGCTCTCACAGACCTGTAACTTCTTCTTTAAGAGGCTCCTCTGTCCTCCACTCGTTACCTGTATTAATGGCACCTGTTTGACTTGTTATCAGTATAAAAGACACCTGTCCACAACCTCAAACAGTCACACTCCAAACTCCACTATGGCCAAGACCAAAGAGCTGTCAAAGGACACCAGAAACAAAATTGTAGACTTGCACCAGGCTGGGAAGACTGATTCTGCAATAGGTAAGCAGCTTGGTTTGAAGAAATCAACTGTGGGAGCAATTATTAGGAAATGGAAGACATACAAGACCACTGATAATCTCCCTCGATCTGGGGCTCCACGCAAGATCTCACCCCGTGGGGTCAAAATGATCACAAGAACGGTGAGCAAAAATCCCAGAACCACACGGGGGAACCTAGTGAATGACCTGCAGAGAGCTGGGACCAAAGTAACAAAGCCTACCATCAGTAACACACTACGCCGCCAGGGACTCAAATCCTGCAGTGCCAGAAGTGTCCCCCTGCTTAACCCAGTACATATCCAGGCCCGTCTGAAGTTTGCTAGAGTGCATTTGGATGATCCAGAAGAGGATTGGGAGAATGTCATATGGTCAGATGAAACCAAAATATAACTTTTTGGTAAAAACTCAACTCGTCGTGTTTGGAGGACAAAGAATGCTGAGTTGCATCCAAAGAACACCATACCTACTGTGAAGCATGGGGGTGGAAACATCATGCTTTGGGGCTGTTTTTCTGCAAAGGGACCAGGACGACTGATCCGTGTAAAGGAAAGAATGAATGGGGCCATGTATCGTGAGATTTTGAGTGAAAACCTCCTTCCATCAGCAAGGGCATTGAAGATGAAACGTGGCTGGGTCTTTCAGCATGACAATGATCCCAAACACACCGCCCGGGCAACGAAGGAGTGGCTTTGTAAGAGGCATTTCAAGGTCCTGGAGTGGCCTAGCCAGTCTCCAGATCTCAACCCGATAGAAAATCTTTGGAGGGAGTTGAAAGTCCGTGTTGCCCAGCGACAGCCCCAAAACATCACTGCTCTAGAGGAGATCTGCATGGAGGAATGGGCCAAAATACCAGCAAAAGTGTGTGAAAACCTTGTGAAGACTTACAGAAAACGTTTGACCTGTGTCATTGCCAACAAAGGGTATATAACAAAGTATTGAGAAACGTTTGTTATTGACCAAATACTTAATTTCCACCATAATTTGCAAATAAATTCATTAAAAATCCTACAATGTGATTTTCTGGATTTTATTTCCTCATTTTGTCTGTCATAGTTGACGTGTACCTATGATGAAAATGACAGGCCTCTCTCATCTTTTTAAGTGGGAGAACTTGCACAATTGGTGGCTGACTAAATACTTTTTTTCCCCACTTTATGTTGATGTTGGGGTGGTGCTTTAGATGATGAATATGAAGTTGGTGAAATGTCCCTTTAAAATTGACTTTTCAAAGATTCAAATTGCATTTAATTTAAAAGCCCATTTCATAGAGAATATTACAAACTGGACTATATTTAGTAACTTACTTTGAAGTGATTGGGTCTAAATAGGCGTTTGGCATTTGGTAGTCTAAATTCAGTGTACTTGTCTTTAACTGCCATTTCCCAAAAGCCAGACTCTTCTCACACACCAACTCATTTTTCTCAGCTTCAGAAGCATCTGCATTCACCACATTTTGTGTGGTTATCCTTAGATATATTCTCCAGACTTGCCCAGAGGGAATTGTTGATATGTTGTAAATGTTTTTTCCCATTGACTGCTTGAAGGAGAGTTCTCCTTGTCAGTGTGTACCCAGAATGCACCGCACCGCCCATTGACAATACGATTCCAATGGAGTTTTCCATGTCCTGAGAAGTGTCTCTGTCTGAGCTCGTGCTGTGTGCAGTTAATGTGCACTCTCAGTAGCGCTGTCTGTCTCTATTGTGGTGCACTATGCATGCAGCTTTGAGCAACAATTTTGAAGGAACATTTTTTTTGAAGGAAAACTTTTGAAGGAAAACTTACATCACTTACATTTTCATCAGAACAGGACATCATTCCATTTAGCTACTGTTTTTGTTGTAGTGCACAGGTCAGAAGATTTAAGCAAATGATCCCAATTCTAGTAGTAGCAGCTTGTGACTAGTTCATGTTGAAGAACATGGATAAGTAGCCTAGGTAGATCTAATAGCTGTATTATATTTGACATGAACTCAGACCTGGCTTATCTGTTGTTATTGTCTTCTGTGGAATCCATAATATTGTTGGACAGGTTTAAAAGCTCTTTGTTCTTTGTATCCATAGAGCCAGTTCTTTTTTCCTATAGTTATTTTCCCCTCCAATCAGAAATTGGGAGAACACTCATTTAAAATGTTTGAAGCTTTAACAGTACTTGAGTGTGTGTGTTTGTGTGTGTGTGCATGCACGTGCAAGTGTTAAACTTCAAGAACATTGATAAGAGGGAGAAGGCCTACTTTAACATTGGGAGCATTCATTGCTAGCTAGCTGTATGTATGTTACAGTGACTTTTGGGTTGTTTATGGTGAAAATGCCATTAAAACTTTCTGATACAGATTATTTTGTGTTTTTCCCCTTACAATCAAAACATAGTATGCCTATAACAATGCACTGCTTTTTAAATGGAAAATTGTTTATTTAGGGCCAACTTTGAAAAAAATCTTAAATTTAGATTAACCTTGATTAACTAATGCCAATAACTCGATTAATTATTTGAATCGTTTGACAGCCCTAGTCTACATTCAACTGGTAAAAGTTGATTGTGATATGATTAAGGGGGGAAAAAATACCCTATTAGGATGTGGTGCCTGGCCTTAAGAAATGGTCTGACAAGAACTCTAGCTATAAATGTAGAATAAATATTGTTAATAGTTTCCTTATTGTTTAAGATATCAATGCCAAGCAACATGGTTCATCATGGTAATGTTTTTGATGATCCTAAATAGTTAATAGGCCATTGTGGAGTGGATTTACAAAGGATTTAAATGGAGACGAAAAATCTGATTTCCTGAATAATTCAACCATCTCTTAACCAATCGCTTAGCTTTTTCAAACTAAGTTAAGAGATGTACCATGGGCCTACATACCGAATGGTGTCATTTGGATTTATGGTTCATGTGAATACGTTTTTCAAAGGTTTTCCAAAATGTCCAAGATGGAGGAAAATCTAGCCTTATGGGTCCTTGAGGCAAATTTGTTCAGCATGAGGAAAAACCTTTACAAAGTTTAAAGTCTTCGCTGTGAACCCCTAATGACAAATGATACTTTTTTTTGTTTTATTAAACTGTTATTGAATAGGAAAACATATTATTGCAAAACATCTATTTTTATGAATTGTAGAAAACACTGGGGGCTAGCAAATTGTCTTGTCCCAATGGTGATGTGTGGAGGTGTAGTGACATGTTTTTAGTAATTTAAAAATATATACACCACCGTTCAAAAGTTTGGGGTCACTTAGAAATGTCCTTGTTTTCGAAAGAAAATTAATTTTCTCCGGGATGCTGACCTTCTAGGCAGTGAAGAGGCGACTCTGGGATGCTGACCTTCTAGGCAGAGTTGCAAAGAAAAAGCCATATCTCAGACTGACCAATACAAATAAAAGATTAAGATGGGCAGGCTGAGATATGGCTTTTTCTTTGCAACTCTGCCTAGAAGGTCAGCATCCCGGAGCCGCCTCTTCACTTTTGACGTTGAGACTGGTGTTTTGCGGGTACTATTTAATGAAACTGCCAGTTGAGGACCTGTGAGCAGTGGCGGCTGGCCGATAGAGGGCGCTAGGGCGCCGCCCCCTTAAATAAAATTATTTTAAAAAATAAAATAAAAAATAAATAAAAATAATAATAATAATAATAAAAACATCAGTATGTCAATATTTGTGTGTTTGAAATATGGAATGCACACAGTAATATGTGTAAGATATGATAGAAAATCATATTCGCAACCTTTCCTCTGCCTGTCAAACGCCTCGTCAGCTCTGGGCGATACAGAAAGTGCCCCGAGGAGGCGGGTCTACGTAGCAGTTAAGCCAATTGCTAATTTAAGATATGAATGTATGACATAAAATGTAGCTAATCAGCGATTTTAATTCGAATCCAAGGAGGGCGATTATTTTATCGCCCCAAGCTCGCCCCTGATAAAATAAGGACCGGGCTCCAGTGGCGCCATTTTTACTAGACGACAATGGCGAGCGCAAACGTTACTCCTCCAAGACCCAACCCTAACTCGGTGAAATCTCTCCTCCAAGATCCGTTTGAGAGGAGAACTTTGTCAGAGAAAGTTCGGGTGAAAGAGCTGGGCCCAGATCAACCTGACCTCTCAATCAGACAGCAGGCTAGCGAGAAAGGGAAGCAGTAAATGCGCGGCTTCTCCCGTAGCTGGTACACCAGGAAGGCTTGGCTAGCTGGGTGCACTGATGCTAATGCTTTATTTTGCTTTCCGTGCTTGCTTTTTAAAACGACGGGGTCAGATTCAGCATGGACAGGTACCGGAGTGAGGGATATGAAGCACCTGTCAGAGAAGGTAAAGAAACATGAGAACACCAGGGCACACATGGACAACTCTGTAAAGCTAGCTGTATTAGGAAGGGTGAACATTGCTACGCAGCTGGATGACGGCCACAGGATTGCGGTGAGGAAACACAATGAGGAGGTGGATAAAAACAGGCACATTCTATCCAAAATTATCGATTGTGTGAAGTTCTGTGGGGCTTTTGAGTTGGCCTTGCGTGGGCACGAGGAGACTGACTCCTCGGACAACCCCGGCATTTTCCGGGGCTTAGTGGATTTTGTTGCCTCCCTCGACAGTGTGCTGGAGGAGCACCTGAAGACAGCTACCGTTTTTAAGGGCACGTCAAAGACGATACAGAACGAGCTGTTGGAATGTATGCTGTCAGTGCTTAAGGATTACATCCTGGAGGAAGTAAAGAGTGCTGATTTTATCGCCATTCAAGCTGACGAGACGACTGACGTTTCCACCCACTAACGTGTTTCCAGACCATCAGAGACTCTGGGAACTTTGATGCCCCGACTGTCAGAGAGGCGGGGGGCTTTGTGAGGATGCTCGAAGACGAGGCTTTCTGTTTTTTTCCTGGCACTGTTCCACAAGATCATGCCAAATGTGGACATGCTTTTCAGCCAGCTGCAGAAGAGGAACATCGACCCTGTCTTCATTAAAGCACTTGTCCAGAGGTTCACAGACAGCATGCTAACAATCAGGTAAATAACTATATTTACTATTGGCTGATAAAGATGTTGTTAGAAAGATGAATAGTTCACTTACAACAGTTTAAAAGCCTAAATGTGTCTGGTCATCAAAGTGAGTGATTATCATAGAGCCGTCACAATTATATTTGTTTTAGTATTTTAAAAGGAAAGAGAAGACACAATCAGACGTTGATAATAATGCAGGAAAGTACTACACAGTTTGTAATAATTATTCAGGTGTCCACCAGGTCAATTTCTAGAAGAGGCCTAGTTGTTATTGAAGATTAACTTTATTGCTAAGTGCACAGCAGAACAAAATGATGTTGCATCCCTCTCACAAATGTAATAGAAAAAGGCTTTAAAACGTAATAACATCAGTTAATTATGTACATCACAGGTTAAAAGCAGTTACTAGACATAGTTTGTGTGTATATACACACTATCTGTCTGTCTGTCTGTCTGTCTGTCTATATATATATATAAAATTCCTGTACAAATAAGATGACAGACACACACACACAGAGCAGCTCTGGCCGCATGTTTCTTTGTATATAGTTGACCTTAGCATAAAAAATCCAGTTATATATGGTACTCTAGAAAGTCTTAATAGTGTCTTTGCTAATATTACTGTATATATGTTGTTTTGTATCAATTAATTGTTGCAGTTCTGGAGCACATTAACAATTAGTCACATTTAGTATGATCATAAAATACTGTATGCTATTCTTCCAGTCAAAGGTTTGAGTTCATCCACTTGATATCCATTTCTATATTATACATCCTTTTATACAGTGTAAGATTTCCTATAAACTTTATAATAATTTCATGTTATTGTCCACTTTCCACTCTGTTCTGACAGCATGCCTGTTGCGTTGCCTGTTTACTACCAATGGTGAAAAGTTCACTTTAAATGCAAATGAAAGGCTTGGGTTTGTGTAATATGTTTTTGTGTAAGAATGCCTCAACTTTTTAATATTGGCATTAAATAATTACTGAATGTTTCACTGAGCACTGCTTTCCTGCAGTTTGTGTTAAAATATATCGCGATGGTTACAGGAAAAAAAAAGTATGGCACAGCCCCACCGAGAATATTTTTCACCAGCCGCCACTGCCTGTGAGGTGTCTGTTTCTCAAACTAGACACTCTAATGTATTTGTCCTCTTGCTCAGTTGTGCACCGGGGCCTCCCACTCCTCTTTCTATTCTGGTTAGAGCCAGTTTGCTCTGTTCTGTGAAGGGAGTAGTACACAGCGTTGTACGAGATCTTCAGTTCCTTGGCAATTTCTCGCATGGAATAGCCTTCATTTCTCAGAACAAGAATAGACTGATGAGTTTCAGAAGAAAGTTATTTGTTTCTGGCCATTTTGAGCCTGTAATCGAACCCACAATTGCTGATGCTCCAGATACTCAACTAGTCTCAAGAAGGCCAGTTTTATTGCTTCTTTAATCAGCACAACAGTTTTCAGCTGTACTAACATAATTACAAAAGGGTTTTCTAATGATAAATTAGCCTTTTAAAATGATAAACTGGGATTAGCAAACACAACTTGCCATTGGAACACAGGACTGATGGTTGCTGATAATGGGCCTCTGTACGCCTATGTAGATATTCCATAAAAAATCAGCCGTTTCCAGCTACAATAGCCATTTACAACATTAACAATGTCTACACTGTATTTCTGATCAATTTGATGTTATTTTAATGGACAAAAAAATTGCTTTTCTTTCGAAAACAAGGACATTTCTAAGTGGCCCCAAACATTTGAACGATAGTGTATATATTGTTTTGAATGCCATGAATTAAATAAAAGCATTAGATGTACTGAATAGATAACCAAAAAACTAAAATTATTAGAAAATAGTTTAAATAACTTGTAGGAATACCTGTCCCTCAATTTATTTTCATTGGTGTTATCGCTTCAAATAAATTTCAGTTTTGAAAACACACAACTTCCTTGAGAATTACTTCCTATGGCAAATGGCTCATTGGAGGAGCAGCATTTATGGAAGCACATGGTGGTTCTGCACACTCTTTTCATATTCTCACCAATTTAAAGATATCTTTGGTAAATTCATGTGTTAAATCAAATGTCATTGGTGTTTGTCATTCTTATGCAAAGGGAATATAATTTGGAGGGGGGAAAAATGAAATCACACAATTTATAGATGTTTGTATGATTGATGAATTCTGGTAAGAGTGACTGTGGACTTTATCTTGGTTATCACTGGTGTTACTGCTCCTCACTTTTGTTTCTACTGCTGCTGGTAACACCAGTGACTATCAGTAACACCATTGAACTTTGTGTATATGTAAGTTATTATCAAAGTTCATACAAATATGCTATCAACACAAATAAGCATTCAGTATTGTTACAGTATCTTAACCAAATCCTACTGTGTTACTTTTGTCAGGTATGGCCAACTTAAGTGAAGCAGAGAAGCAGAAGCAGTACAACACAGGGAAACTGCAAAAATCACCCTTTTTATATTTCAATTGAGTGTCTGTAGGGGAATTGCAACATATTCCATGGCATTTTCTGTTTTAAGATGTAATAAATGGTTGAAGTTGCTTTGAATAATCATGCGACAAGTAATTGGTTACATTATGTGCAGTGTAACATTGCTGTTTTCTATATGTTATGGTATTTTTACCAACCTAATTATAACATTATTCAAAAGTAAACATATTAAGGATATAATTATTACATTTTGATGTAACTTTTTATTTCTCAATAAAGAAGACCATTTATTTCCACACTGAGGACCACAGCAGGTGTGAGTGCTGGCGTGTTGGTGTGTGTTGGTGCTGATTGGTCCTTTAGCGGTACTTCTCAGCCAGAGCCAGGGCCAGCAGGGCCAGGAACTTGTCCACGGCAACATGGATCTGAGGGGTGAACTCCTCCGCGAACATCATGGACAAGACCACCAGGATGCAGTGGGACAGAATCTGACGAGGGACAAACAGAGCAAAGAGTCAGTTTGATTATACTGTACTGACAAAAGTGCAACGACACCTTCTGCAAACGTTATAGGTAAGCTAATACATGGCCCATACGCCTATAGAGCATATGGCTATGTTGGCTATAGTTCGTGATAATTACCTTGAAGTTGACAGGGTCAACTCTAAGCATGAAGGCGTGCAGCTCGCTCAGGGTCAGGAGACCACCAGCCAGGTCATCGATCTTGCTCACGGCCTCGTACACGCCACCCATGACCGTGATGCCGTGCTTCCTAACCGGAGCGCCGTTGGGGCTCAGGTCCTTCCAGTGAGCGAAGTAAGACTTGGTCTGGGGGTACACCACGATCAGCCTGCATGGAGGAAGGAGAGAAAGGATTGGTTAGGGTAAGTGGTAATTGGGTAATTGCTCTGTCGAATATTTTGTATCTGATAAGGGATGCATTGAATCATTATTTTTGCAGTCAGTTTCAGGGATTGGTTTGTATTTTTAGAAATACATATAGGCCCGTTAGATCATATTCTATTAGAGTTATTTAATACAATAACGTCTAATACAATTTCCATAAATCGAATGATTTTCGATAGACTCGACCCCATTGTAGCCTAACTGATGATAAAGTCTCCCAATATTTACCTGGCGAGAGCCTCGGCGCCGATCTCATCCGACCTGCTGGAGACCTTCGCAAAGAAGTCTTTGACGATGACTTTTTCCTTAGCTGATAGGCTCATTTTGGCAAGAGGTTCTGCTATACCACACAAGCTATTCAGAGGATGAATGAAGCTTTAGATGGGTCTGAAGTTAGATGGATCCTGACACCTCTTTTATGGCCCAAGACATACATGTCACCAAGCCCCACCTCTACTCGGTTTCTATTGGCTATGAGGAGATAATTTTGTGAAATGATGAGTGAGATGGAACATCAGTTCGGTGAATTGAGGGTGTTGTCTTGTCTTATCGCTTTTGGCTATATATGGTAACACAGCAAATCCCTATACGTTTGACATAGGCTTCATTACCCAAGTTCATTGCCAGGCGTTGCCAGGCGTTGCCGCCATATCTATTAGAGCTAAATATAGCCTAGAAACATTTATCAAAAAATTTAGCCTCTTTTCATAAAATTGGGACTTCGATATCTTACTATGAAACATATATGATCTGTTATAATGCAATAATATATCTTACACAATATAATGATGATGAAGACTTACTGCTGCTTGCTATTTGACAATAACCTAAGTATAACGATTGGTCTGTTCTTATGAAAATAGAAAAGTGACCGTTTTATAATTGATTGAGTTGCTAACAGAGGAGTGGTGACTTGATATTAGCAGATGGGGAACAAACAGAATGAAGACCAACATTCGATAGGTTCTCAACGAATAGAATGATTTCTAGAATGAAGTGCCTGATATCGTGATACTGAGGATATGTTATGTAACTTTCTTTATGAAGGTGTTAGTTATGTGGCACCTGCCTTCTACATCTGCCTGTGTGATGATGAGGAATAATCTGCTTGGGAACAGTATAGCCACAGTGGAGAGACATATGGTTATACATTTTATTGGGATGCTTTCATGAAATAAATGTAAGACGCATACATACGCCTTTCACACATAGACTTTGGCAGATCTTGTCCGGGCCTACTGTATGTGGTTAAAGATAACACTAGGTGTTGCCATTCTTATCTTCTGAAACCCCTCGTAGGTCACAGCTGGAGAGGCCAGGCCAGCTGCTGCAGGGGCCAACATGGAACAGGTTGATGTGGGTCACGTCATGTAGGCTACCTGCTGACCTTAATCATGTATGGATCTGGTATAGGAATCTTGAATCTCATCCCCTTATATAGAGAAAAAAAACTTTGGCCAATGTGTAAAACTTTTTTTTTTTTTTTTTATGAATATGGGGTAGTTTCCTGCACCAAACAAACTAGCTTTTTCTAAATTTAGCCTACAAGTGGAGGTCAATTGTATCAAACAAAACGAAAAACAAACTTAACAGGGGATTAAAAGTTTCTGGAATATACTGTTTTGCATGACGGATATCAATATGACAACAGCTACAGTACACTCATGTAAATTTAAAGTAAATACTTTTGAAAAGTGCATATTAACTGTTAAAGACAAAAACGTTGAAATTGCGCAATCCATCCATGGTGCATTGATGTGCGTTTTATAGCCCACTTTTTCTTCTCAGTCAAGACATAGAGGTGTATCACTTCATAGTTTTGTTTTTGTATGTTTTATGCATTAATAGTCATATTAATGTTTGTCACGTGTTTTACAGCCAGCAACAGTACGATTCAGCCTGGCCAACTCTGTTGGCTTGTAGGCAATGTGCATCCATTCGCTAACTTGTTCATGTTGTCTAATGTATTATTGAATTCAAATGTTTATAATGTGTAGATCTAACATCTATATATGAAATAACCATTGAACCCTTTAAATGTGTCTTATTCTATTAGCTATGCTTAAAGTGTAATTTGTCTAGGCTTACATGGATATAATTACGCACGTGTAAAAGGAACACACATGATCAACAAACAGATGCTTCTATTCTTATTGTATTTCTTCATTGAAGAGTGAAACACATGAGCACACAGGCTGTCTCCTCTGTCAGCTATATGGAGACTGACTCTAGTGGTACTGTTTGCCCAGAGCAGACACCACCACGGACAAGAACTTCTGGAAGGATGCCTGATACTCGGGGGTGAAGGTGTTACCCATCTTCGCGGCAATGACGATGGTCAGACAGTCAGATAACAGCTGTGAAAGAAAACGAACCAAAGCAGAAGTGAGATGTTTAGAATGTATTTGGGGGTAGCTTGATCGAGTGGTGTAATGATATACTTTATACACACACAAAAAAAACATTCATTAATTGAACTTCAATGTACTTTTGTATCTTACCTTGAAGTTGTCGGATCCACGTGCAGTTTCTCGGAGTGCAGAATACTCAGCTCGGCGTAGGTGTTCTTGATGTCATCCATATTCTTCAGAGCTCTGTCCAGACCGCGCAGCACCGTGGTGCCGTGCTTAGCAATCAGAGGGTTGTTCATGATGGCCTCTGCGTTGTACAGGTTGCCGAAGCCCCCAAAATACCTCTGGGTCCAGTGGTACACGATCAGACACCTGAGGGGAGCGGAGAGAACAGAGTGAGGCTGAACAACAACAGAAAATGACGAAGAGGATGAAGATTAAGCGGACTAACAATCCAAATTAAAGTAAACCTAAGTTTCTTGTTTTACCTTGACAGGGACTTTGGGCCAACGTCGTCATAGTCTAGAAGAGAAGATGTAGGAGATGGCCGCGCGCTCTTCATCTGTCCACTCAACCATGGTTGCTCATAATGATTTAGCTTAGTTTCTAGTGAGAATCGGAATCTTTATTTTTATGGTATTTACGCACTCCACCCCCAAAACGAAAAAGTGAATATGATTGGTTGTAGATAACCCATTATGCTTTAGATAAAACATAATTGAACATTGTTGAATAGGTCCTCATTTTGGTTGATTTCCGTGAAACAGCAAAAAAACCTTGACTTTGAAACCAAAAATAGATTCTGAGGGTAACTCTCAGGTTAAAGCCTATACATACAGTGCATTCAGAAAGTATTCACACCCTTTTACTTTTTTCACATTTTGTTGTGTTACAGCCTGAATTTAAAATTGATTAAATTGAGATGTTGTGTCACTGATCTCCACACAATAATGCATAATGTCAAAGTGGAATTTTGTTTGTAGAATTTTGTTTAAATTAATACAAAAATAAAAGCTAAAATGTATTGAGTCAATAAGTATTCAACCCCTTTGTTATGGCAACCCTAAATAAGTTCAGGAGTCAAAATCTGCTTAACAAGTCACATAATAAGTTGCATGGACTCATTCCGTGTTTAATAATAGTGGTTAACATGATTTTTAAATGACTACCCCATCTCTGTACCCCACACATACAATTATCTGTTGTAAGGTCCCTCAATAGAGTAGTGAATTTTCACAGATTCAACCACATAGACCAGGGAGGTTTTCCAATGTCTCGCAAAGAAGGGCACCTATTGGTAGATGGGTAAAATATATATATTATTATTAATTACACTTTGGATCGTGTATCAATACACCCAGTCACTACAAAGATACAGGCATCCTTCCTAACTCAGTTGCTGGAGAGGAAGGAAACTGCTCAGGGATTTCACCATGAGGCCAATGATTTTGAGACAGTTACAGAGTTTAATGGTTGTGATTTGAGAAAACTGAGGATGGATGAACAACATTGTAGTTACTCCAATAGTAACCTAAACATCAGAGTGAAAAGAAGGAAGCCTGTACAGAATACAAATATTCCAAAACATGCATTCTGTCTGCAACAAGGCACTTAAGTAATACTGCAAACGAGAAATGCAATTTTTGTCCTGAATACAAAGCATTATGTTTGGGGCAAATCCAACACACATAACTGAGTACCACTCTTCATATTTTCAAGTATGGTGGTGGCTGCATCATGTTATGGGTATGCTTGTCATCGGCAAGGACTAGGGAGATTTTTTGGGTAAAAATAAACGGAATACAGCTATAAGAACAGACAAAATCCTAGAGGAAAACATGGTTTAGTCTGCTTTCCAACAGACAGTGGGAGACAAATTCACCTTTCAGCATGACAATAACCTAAAACACAAGGCCAAATCTACACTGGAGTTGCTTACCAAGACGACATTGAATGTTTCTGAGTGACCGAGTTAGATCGGCTTGAAAATCTATGGCAAGACTTGGAAATGGCTGTCTAGCAATGATCAGCAATCAACTTGAAAGATTTTGAATAATTTAAAAAAGAATAATGGGCAAATATTGTACAATCCAGGTGTGCAAGGCTCTTAGAGACTTACCCAAAAAGACTCACAGCTGTAATCGCCGCCAAAAGTGCTTCTACAAAGTATTGACTCAGGGGTGTGAATAATTATGTAAATTATATATTTCTGTTTTTCATTTTTTATACATTTGCAAAAAAATCTAAAAACAAGTTTTCACTTTGTCATAATGGGGTATTGTGTGTAGATGAGTGAGACAAAATATATTTAATCGATTTTGAATTTAGGCTGTAACACAACATAATGTGGGGTATGAATACTTTCTGAAGGTACTGTATGCAACACTATCGGAAGTATCCATATGGCTGACCTCTTTAATAATATAGGCCTACTCTCCATTACTTTCGCCATCATTTTGTGGTTGTGAATCATTTTCATTGCATTTCAATGAGATCTCTCTTATTTATGATTGCAAAATAAGTATGTAGGCTATGGCATTGGCATAGCATTGGTTTCATTGCAACCCTGCCTCCTGATAGTGTACTTCCATAGTTGAAATAACAAGGGCAATTTGATGCCATTGTTTGAGATTTCATTAGACCTAATTAAAAGCGTTACAAATAATATTTTAGTTACAATCCTCACATTGGGAACAAGTTTCCCCATCCTCTGACTTGTTATTTGCAACAAACATCTGTGTTATCTCCTACAGCAAGACACTTCCATTTTTGACAAATGAAGCTCAAAAAGGAAAACTCTCGAACGTCATTCGTGCCATGATTGACATTCGTGCGTGTACATAAAAAAAAAAAAGATAGGACATTAATGTATTAAATGTGGCAATAGTCCAAATTTAAATCAGTGATGAATACAACATTTGCCAAACGGAGACACAAATGATAACAAGGTTATTTATTATTTAGATGTACATACATGATGGGCCTCACATAAGCCCGATGCGCCTCAGTTGTGCTGTAATATATTGGCACCCTTGCACGATTCACTATTTATTCTACAATAAGTTGAAATTGAAAAAATATTGTGGTTATCGTGTGTATTTGTTTGACATACAACTGCACAGGACCAAAAAACAACAACTGTGATTGAGATTTTCACTTTAAGTAACAAAAAGGGCCTGTACTAAATTATTCAGAATTCAAATTAATTTGGTTGGAGGCAGGTGATTCTCGCTTGATGTGTAATTTATCTCAACTGTGGTAAATTGCAGGTGCCTACACGGTAAAACAATAAAATAAAAAATAACCCATTCAACCAGAACATTCTGGTCCGTTGCACTCCATTGTAAATTGCAAGGGTGCCAATATATAAAAGCACAACTGTATAGCTACAAGAACATCAAAACATTACTTTAAGCAGTGATAGTCCACGTGGAAACATCTCCTTTACGCACTATGCCATTTGACTTTCTGCCAGGGGCATTGCGTGGCCATGCGCCACAATGATGTCAATAATGACGTGTTTAATAAAACCTCCTAATTAAAATACATTTTTAATACACTTTATGCTTGTAACTTCAACAAATGATATACACTTGGGATCTACTTGGGACGTACTTGTTATTTAGAAATGTATGGTCCACAGCAGACGGTTTAGTTTACACATTTCTATACCCAAAGGGAACTCTGTCACAACTGACCTACATAACTTAATACAGCTGAACAAGTAACGATTTCCTCCTTATTATAGAGTTAACGACACAAGAGCACTCAGATGTGTTTTTGTCAGGTTTTATTACAAAAGAAAAACACAAATAAAATACACTATAATAAGTTAATGGAACAGCAACATTTGGTTTATATTTTGGGGCTATGATGCTCCTTATCTGTATTTCTCTGCAAGGACGGCTGCGAAGGCCGAGAGGTACTTGTCCATGGCCGCGTGCGCGACAGGATCGAACTCATCACCCATGTGAGCGGCCAAAGTCACGAGGATACAGTGACAAAGAAGCTGTGAGAGAAATAAACAAAACACAAAGGAAAAAATCACAAAATAAACCACAAGTGCACTTGTTCACTTCCCTTCATAGATTTTAAATGAAATGACTGGTATAAGAAATATGGTGGAAACTCCCAGTCTATGCCAACACCAATCCAATGCCTTTACATTTGTGGGGAGTAGTGAATGAGTGCACAATTCAGGGAGGAGTAAAGATTATTAGGCACAATGAGTGTGTTCCAGCAGATGATATAAGTAGGGATAGGGATGTTCTAGGGCTAATATCTGATGGAACAGTTCATCAAGAGAAATAGAGAAGGCACCTTGAAGTTGCAGGGGTCTATTCTCAGTTTGTAGGCATGCAGTGTTTGGAGCGGTGCCAGGGTGACCATCATCGAGCTGATGTCTTTGGAACACTCAGCTATCGCGAGAACTATCTTCTTCCCGTGGGAACGCAGGTGTGGGGACCCGGGTCTGATGTCCAGGTGGGCGAAGTATGTTTTCGTCCCGGGAAATGTCGTCATCATCCTGTGATACAGTGATAAAGTATAGGTCTGGAATTGGGCATCATATTTGTGACTGACAACAGGTCCAAGAGAGACCTCTGTTGTTGGCTTCATTCCCACCAAGTTTGGGTAAATAGACCATAAACCCAATTTAATTGCAAAATTATTGTAACAGGCTAACCATATAATAAACAAAAATGTACCAATACAAAAAACATATACGTTTTGTTTTCATTCTAAATCCATAACACCTTTCACAAATACATTTTCCAATACCAGAAGCAAAGACAGTTTTTGCCAACGAAATGTCCTAGTTTTATCACCTTTTAGCCTACCATATCGAAAGTGGCATCTTATCAAAAAGGAAGTTATGTTCAGATGTTTGTTATTGCTTTTATGTTATTTACAATTAACTTAGGCCTACCTTAGAAGGCATTCAGCTCCGATGTCGGAAGCCACGGGAATCATTTTGTCCCAAATTTTGGCAATCAGCTCCTTTTCGTGTTTTGTGAGCATATTGTAACCCGTTGCGCTGGTGCTATGCGTAAAAGTTGAATGCCTGGAAGGGCGCACGGCACAGGTCTGCATAAAGGTGTTAGTCAACCATTTTTTTTGCACCACTATAAACCGTCAAAATGCAAGAAAATGACGTTTTCTGGCAATATTAACAACAATTGTCTAAATTAGGTAAACTAAATGGTAATTTGCTGCGGTCGTAGGCCTACTCCTTGCTTCGGGTTGTTTTCCTTCTGAATGCTGCGGAGAGATAACCACGTGAGGGTGGGCAAGTTGCGCAGAAGACCCAACATCTTCTGATATGCGTCATGTAGTCTACTGGGGGCCTCTTTTGACACTACCACACTGTTAATTTGACCAGAAAAAACCCCATAAGAAAATAATGTTGTGTGTGGTTGCTCAACATATAATTTAATGAAGTAAAATGTAGGCCTACTTAAGCCTAATGCATTGTAATAAAATTGACTTAAAATGCACCGAATACAGTGGTTTGGGTGAAAGTGTGAAGTTGCAGTTGGTGTCTCACGAAGTTAACCTACCCCTTAGAAATTCCTTGCTGTGGTTACTGATTTTGACCTCATCCCTGCTCCCCTTATCGTAATCTATACATGCCAACCAGGGCCAGGCAACTGACTTGGCCATGAACCCATATTGTAAACATATTCATGTATATGGGTGATTCTACAGAAGTGGTGTAATTGCTGTCCCACCACCAAAAAACTATATAAAAAACAGTTAACTCTCCAAATGTAGGATTTTGTTTTACATCATGATATGTTCTAATTCATTCCAAGGCAACAACAAACCTATTGTTAAATTAATGTAGTACAAAGTCATTGTTTATACACCTATTTCTATTCAGAGGTGGCTGTCCCACACAAATTCAGAGGTGGCTGTCCCACACCGATTCAGAGGTGGCTGTCCCACACCGATTCAGAGGTGGCTGTCCCACACCGATTCAGAGGTGGCTGTCCCACACCGATTCAGAGGTGGCTGTCCCACACCGATTCAGAGGTGGCTGTCCCACACCGATTCAGAGGTGGCTGTCCCACACCGATTCAGAGGTGGCTGTCCCACACCGATTCAGAGGTGGCTGTCCCACACCGATTCAGAGGTGGCTGTCCCACACCGACTCCTAAACTTCATGTTTGAAAATAAAGCAATTCATGATTTTCGATTTCAATAAAACATCTTGAGTTGTTCTATTATTACATTGAAAGATACTGATGTAATTAGTGTTTTTGTTTATTTTTATCTTTCTCTGAAAAATGCTGTCCCAACTTTTGATGTCACTACCGAAACACACACTTTAACTGACTGTAGAATGAATGTGCCTTAAGCCCCACCCCTACGAATATCACCAGGTGATGGGATTGCACCCCTCTCCAGAATGGCCACATGGTGAGTAGTCTGCAAACACTTTGGAGAAAATGAGTGAGCAAGTTGGTCAATCTTCATGTATCTTTAAGAAGTGTTACTACTGAACATCTAATATTTCAAGAAATATGTAAAGTATGGTTTTGGGACCCAAATATATATGTTTGCTGTGATGTACTTCTGTCCAAATGAAAGCTAGTCAGCCATATGCTAGCTATGTGGATTCAATTGTCCAAACCGAAATGGTCACAACCTAA
Source organism: Coregonus lavaretus (assembly GCF_964263955.1). Taxonomy (NCBI): domain Eukaryota; kingdom Metazoa; phylum Chordata; class Actinopteri; order Salmoniformes; family Salmonidae; genus Coregonus; species Coregonus lavaretus. Next base: position 24,830,237 of record NC_140012.1, on the reverse strand, counting down.
ACAATTGACACCATATACAGTGAGGGAAAAAAGTATTTGTCCCCTGCTGATTTTGTACATTTGCCCACTGACAAAGAAATGATCAGTCTATAATTTTAATGGTAGGTTTATTTGAACAGTGAGAGACAGAACAACAACAAAAAAATCCAGAAAAACACATGTCAAAAATGTTATAAATTGATTTGCTTTTTAATGAGCGAAATAAGTATTTGACCCCCTCTCAATCAGAAAGATTTCTGGCTCCCAGTTGTCTTTTACACAGGTAATGAGCTGAGATTAGGAGCACACTCTTAAAGGGAGTGCTCCTAATCTCAGCTTGTTACCTGTATAAAAGACACCTGTCCACAGAAGCAATCAATCAATCAGATTCCAAACTCTCCACCATGGCCAAGACCAAAGAGCTCTCCAAGGATGTCAGGGACAAGATTGTAGACCTAGACAAGGCTGGAATGGGCTACAAGACCATCGCCAAGCAGTTTGGTGAGAAGGTGACAACAGCTGGTGCGATTATTCGCAAATGGAAGAAACACAAAAGAACTGTCAATCTCCCTCGGCCTGGGGCTCCATGCAAGATCTCACCTCGTGGAGTTGCAATGATCATGAGAACGGTGAGGAATCAGCCCAGAACTACACGGGAGGATCTTGTCAATGATCTCAAGGCAGCTGGGACCATAGTCACCAAGAAAACAATTGGTAACGCACTACGCCGTGAAGGACTGAAATCCTGCAGCACCTGCAAGGTCCCCCTGCTCAAGAAAGCACATATACAGGCCCGTCTGAAGTTTGCCAATGAACATCTGAATGATTCAGAGGTCCCGTGTAGCTCAGTTGGTAGAGCATGGCGTTTGCAACGCCAGGGTTGTGGGTTCGATTCCCACGAGGGGCCAATATGAAAAATCACTCTGGATAAGAGCGTCTGCCAAATGACTAAAATGAGAACTGGGTGAACGTGTTGTGGTCAGATGAGACCAAAATCGAGCTCTTTGGCATCAACTCAACTTGCCGTGTTTGGAGGAGGAATGCTGCCTATGACCCCAAGAACACCGTTAAACATGGAGGTGGAAACATTATGCTTTGGGGGTGTTTTTCTGCTAAGGGGACAGGACAACTTCACTGCATCAAAGGGACGATGGACGGGGCCATGTACCGTCAAATCTTGGGTGAGAACCTCCTTCCCTCAGCCAGGGCATTGAAAATGGGTCGTGGATGGGTATTCCAGCATGACAATGACCCAAAACACACGGCCAAGGCAACAAAGGAGTGGCTCAAGAAGAAGCACATTAAGGTCCTGGAGTGGCCTAGCCAGTCTCCAGACCTTAATCCCATAGAAAATCTGTGGAGGGAGCTGAAGGTTTGAGTTGCCAAACATCAACCTCGAAACCTTAATGACTTGGAGAAGATCTGCAAAGAGGATTGGGACAAAATCCCTCCTGAGATGTGTGCAAACCTGGTGGCCAACTACAAGAAACGTCTGACCTCTGTGATTGCCAACAAGGGTTTTGCCACCAAGTACTAAGTCATGTTTTGCAGAGGGGTCAAATACTTATTTCCCTCATTAAAATGCAAATCAATTTATAACATTTTTGACATGGGTTTTTCTGGATTTTGTTGTTGTTATTCTGTCTCTCACTGTTCAAATAAACCTACCATTAAAATTATAGACTGATCATGTCTTTGTCAGTGGGCAAACGTACAAAATCAGCAGGGGATCAAATACTTTTTTCCCTCACTGTATAGAGGTCTCATCTTTGTATCTGTGCCATTATGGAGTCTGTGACAGCACGGGCAGCGCCATCGAGGCTATCTCCATTTTAAAGTTGCAAGAGCCATGAACTACCAACTGAGCTACAAGAGGACCACCATGTGGGCAGTTGACAAGTGCACACTTCAGGAAAAAGTGTAGAGTATTGAGATGCATAGCCAGCAGGGGGCTCCAACCCTCCAAGAGCACAAACATTGACGTCTATTTGGCCCAAACATAGACATCTATAATGTACTGTACTGTACTGTACTCTACTTTACTCTACTGTACTGTACTCTGCTGTATAGTACTGTACTGTGCTCTACTGTACTGTACTGTGCTCTACTGTACTGTACTGTGGTCTACTGTACTGTACTTACTGAACTATACTTTACTCAACTTGACTGTACTAAACTATAATCATTAACCCATAGGAATCCCCACCCAGATGACTACTTTAAAATATACTGTGCATGGTTCTCCTTTTATTGCAACTTTTTCACTATGTTTCAGTAGTGACAAATTTAGTGGGGTGGTAAGGAATTCAGGACAAAATGTCATATATGCAATACAAACAAAGTGTGTGAGTCTATCTGACATATGTTGGAAGACGTGTGCTGAAAGTTTGGGAGAAATATGATACAAATTAGCAACATTTTTAAACCCCCTATTTGCAACACTTCTGTAGAATGACCCATATATGAGCCATACTACATGTCTCTATATAGATTTTCAACCCAAGCCAGGTTGAACTGAAGGTTTGCTTATCTTCTGGATCAACAATGCGTCATCTAGTGGTTAAGATATTTGCCCATGTTTCTAGGTTCCACAAAATCCTTGAAATATAACATCTGCATAAGTCCAATTCAAGGGACCCAACAAAACATATTACAATAAAACCAAAATCCAAGAGAGCTTGCAACATTTTGTAGGATCATAGTCTTTCTCCTACAGTAGTGTACAGTAGCCTGTACATAGGCTATACATACTGTACTCATACGTATGGGTACAAAAGCAGCCCAGGGTTAGATCTTATACTGACAAATGGAGAAAACAACAAATAAGCTGCTCTTAGATACATTTATGTGTGTAATTATTGCTTTATTTACTATAGAACCACACACTTTTTGTTAAAACCAAATGTACCTATTTTACATTTGTCTGTATATCTATGGTTGGAACTCCAGTGGGCATGGCTCAGGTATGGGAGAGGAGAGGTCAACCCAGGTTTCTCAGAAAGGGAGGGAGGGGGCTGATAAAGGCCTACAGCTGCCCCTATCAGCAGCACCAGACTGGGGCTCGGGTCAGGGCGGGGCGGGGGCCAGGGCGCTGTGACGCACTGTGTAGAAGTAGGTCGAAGTCCCTAAACACAGATCTAGGATCAGATTACCCCTACCTCCAATTCTAACCCTAACTGTTAGGGAGTTTAAAACATATCTGACCCTAGACCAGTGGTTAGGGCAACTTATACATACTCTGTGTTTATAGGCGAAGCATGAGTTAGCAGAAAGAGGGATCTCTCTGCTAACCTAACTACAGAGCATGGGATGAGCTAGATGAAACAATAATATACTGTTATGTTTCTATTTACTCAATATTTACTTCTAAATTAAATTAAAAGGTTATTACACAATAATTACATAATCCTGACTAAATAAAAACTTCAAAACAACTAAATAATGACTAAATATCCAATGCGATTAGACAGAATATGTAGATGTTTCTGGTTTGTCATCTGTTTAAATGTTTCCTCAGACTGAAAGCACAGTATCCATATTCATGAAAATAGACACCAAATCGCTTGACAAAAATCCATGTTTTCCTGTAACATTGAGCTAAGAAATCCCTTACAAGTTGGAGGAATTGCTGTTCCTGGTCAAAAGGAGAATTCCATTATAAGCTAGTTTTGTCTTTAGCATTGTATCTAGCCGCTCCACACTGGCTGTCTGTCATCATTTCATGCCCACCAATGCCCAGCTGAGCCGGGCCGTGTCTGCATTTAATCAGACCCCACCCACCAACACTCCACTCGCCAGAGTACTTTCCATGCACTGAAAGCCAACCTCAGACTTCATTTCTTTATTTTTATACATTTGAGAGGGGAGGTCTTGAACCTCACCATTTACTGGGTTGTGTGAACTGGATTCTGGTGGAATTTATGATATTATGGCACAGTGCCATCTGAGAGAGAGAGAGATAGCGAGAGAGAGAGAGAGCGCGAAAGCGAGAGAGAGAGAGAGAGAGAGAGAGAGAGAGAGAGAGAATCAGGAATCACAGGTAGTGGAAGATAATTCAGACAGATCCCTGATGAAATAAAGAAATGAAGTCCAGAGATGAGTTATACAGATGGTGCAGCTGTCCTTCACACAGACTCTCACTGTTTTCTCATCACAGACTGTCAAAACTAACTCTGGGACACATATAAAGACAGATGCATACAGTGGGGAGAACAAGTATTTGATACACTGCCGATTTTGCAGGTTTTCCTACTTACAAAGCATGTCAAATGTAAATGTAAATGTAGAGGTCTGTAATCAGAGAACATATCATAGGTACACTTCAACTGTGAGAGACGGAATCTAAAACAAAAATCCAGAAAATCACATTGTATGATTTTAAGTAATTAATTTGCATTTTATTGCATGACATAAGTATTTGATACATCAGAAAAGCAGAACTTAATATTTGGTACAGAAACCTTTGTTTGCAATTACAGAGATCATAAGTTTCCTGTAGGTCTTGACCAGGTTTGCACACACTGCAGCAGGGATTTTGGCCCACTCCTCCATACAGACCTTCTCCAGATCCTTCAGGTTTCGGGGCTGTCGCTGGGCAATACGGACTTCCAGCTCCCTCCAAAGATTTTCTATTGGGTTCAGGTCTGGAGACTGGCTAGGCCACTCCAGGACCTTGAGATGCTTCTTACGGAGCCACTCCTTAGTTGCCCTGGCTGTGTGTTTCGGGTAGTTGTCATGCTGGAAGACCCAGCCACGACCCATCTTCAATGCTCTTACTGAGGGAAGGAGGTTGTTGGCCAAGATCTCGCGATACATGGCCCCATCCATCCTCCCCTCAATACGGTGCAGTCGTCCTGTCCCCTTTGCAGAAAAGCATCCCCAAAGAATGATGTTTCCACCTCCATGCTTCACGGTTGGGATGGTGTTCTTGGGGTTGTACTCATCCTTCTTCCTCCAAACACGGCGAGTGGAGTTTAGACCAAAAAGCTCTATTTTTGTCTCATCAGACCACATGACCTTCTCCCATTCCTCCTCTGGATCATCCAGATGGTCATTGGCAAACTTCAGACGGGCCTGGACATGCGCTGGCTTGAGCAGGGGGACCTTGCGTGCGCTGCAGGATTTTAATCCATGACGGCGTAGTGTGTTACTAATGGTTTTCTTTGAGACTGTGGTCCCAGCTCTCTTCAGGTCATTGACCAGGTCCTGCCGTGTAGTTCTGGGCTGATCCCTCACCTTCCTCATGATCATTGATGCCCCATGAAGTGAGATCTTGCATGGAGCCCCAGACCGAGGGTGATTGACCGTCATCTTGAACTTCTTCCATTTTCTAATAATTGCGCCAACAGTTGTTGCCTTCTCACCAAGCTGCTTGCCTATTGTCCTGTAGCCCATCCCAGCCTTGTGCAGGTCTACAATTTTATCCCTGATGTCCTTACACAGCTCTCTGGTCTTGGCCATTGTGGAGAGGTTGGAGTCTGTTTGATTGAGTGTGTGGACAGGTGTCTTTTATACAGGTAATGAATTCAAACAGGTGCAGTTAATACAGGTAATGAGTGGAGAACAGGAGGGCTTCTTAAAGAAAAACTAACAGGTCTGAGAGACGGAATTCTTACTGGTTGGTAGGTGATCAAATACTTATGTCATGCAATAAAATGCAAATTAATTACTTAAAAATCATACAATGTGATTTTCTGGATTTTTGTTTTAGATTCCGTCTCTCACAGTTGAAGTGTACCTATGATAAAAACTACAGACCTCTACATGCTATGTAAGTAGGAAAACCTGCAAAATCGGCAGTGTATCAAATACTTGTTCTCCCCACTGTAGCTTCTAGATGTTTTAAAATGCATGCTTCAATTGTTGTAATTCACCCATGGTTTTACACCTCATAAAAGTTAGCTAGTTATAGCTAGTGATTTAACTCACGTCCAGCTGATGTTTGCCTGTGTTTTGAATTGTTTGGCACGCAAGCTTTTAGTTTGATTTTAGCCTAATATTATTTTACCCCAATCTACAACCTTTTTATTTAATTGTATCATTTTATTATCTAATCTAAATGTTTAATACTGTGTTTTCATCTAACACTCTGTCATAGCGTTTTTATCCACACCGTTTTAGTTGCAGTGTTAGCCATCTCCTACAGCGGAGTCTGCCTGCTCCTGCCTGTAGCTCGTAGACCCGCCAGGATGGATACAGTCATGAGCCCACTTGACCCATCAACCTGCATGGAGAAAGAGGACAGCCATGAGATGAGTCCTGCAACATGATGTTGTTGTTAAGAAACTGTACTTTCATGAAGAAAATGCATCTCACTTTATTTCCCTGCTGATGGAGGTTTCTGTTGTACCTTTCAGGTCAAGGTTTAGCGTTGCAGCTTTAAAAAAAAAAAGGCATTACAATTAGTGCACTTTTTAGGGAATAGGGTGCGATTTGGAATGTAAATACAAAGTGCAATTACAATGAGTATCCAAGAGGTGACACCCTTGTGTTAAAACTTCCAAGTCTTCCGGAGACACTTGAAACCCTACCTCTTTAAGGAATACCTGGAATAGTATAACAGTAATCCTTCTATCAATGTGCACAGCAAATTGGCCAGTGTTGATTTTTCAGTGTAACATTTCTAGTGTTGATTCAGGAGTTAAATGCACTCTGTAAGAGTGAAATTAACACTCAGTGGTGTAATAGAACCCCCAGAGTTGGTGTTAGCAGCCAGAGTTATTTTTTTACACTGTGGAGAGTAAAACAGTCCCATCAAAACCACATCCATCATTATAATATTTCCCAGCATGCTCTACTGCAGGTTGACTTTTCAGGATTGTTTTTAATATCTGTGTTTTTGCATGCACGTTGATTGATTGATTAATCTTATGCTACACAAAGATAAATAACATTGTTAACTAATCCAATCAGTTAGTTCGATTTATTGACCCCGTTACTGAAATGGTTGTTCTGGTTTAAATGGTTTAGGTAGTGTTTTTTTAAATCAGGTTTCCTAACCCTGACAGTCATTCTGAATGCAGGTTGCAGGTGAATACAAATTCCAATTGTTGGATATCCTAACTTTGTCTGGATTCCAATAGGAATTACACATCATTTTGCAAGCCAGCATAATGTGACTTGCAAGCCTGATGTGGGCTGCAAACCAGAAGTTTCCTAACACCACTGTGCTTTATCCAGGTAACCGGATAGTAGAGCATTGCAGTAGTCTAATCTAGAAGTGACAAAAGCATGGATTAGCTTTTCTGCATCATTGCTGGACAAAAGGTTTCTAATTTTTGCAATGTTACGAAGATGGAAAAAAGCTGTCCTTGAAATATTCTTGATATGTTAGTCAAAAGAGAGATCAGATTCCAGAGTAACAGGGAGGTCCTTCACAGTTTTCTTTTAGACGACTGTAGAACCATCAAGATTAATTGTCAGATCCAACAGAAGATCTCTTTGTTTCTTGGGACCTAGAACTAGCATTTCTGTTTTGTCCGAGTTTAAAAGTAAAACATTTTCCGCCATCCACTTCCTTATGTCTGAAACACAGGCTTCCAGGGTAGGCAATTTTGGGGCTTCACCATGTTTCATTGGAATGTACTGCTGTGTGTCGTCTGCATAGCAATGAAAGTTAACATTGTGTTTCCGATGACATCACCAAGAGGTAAAATATATAGTGAAAACAATAGTGGTCCTAAAACGGAACCTTGAGGAAAACCGAAACTTACAATTGATTTGTCAGAGGACAAACCATCCACAGAGACGAACTGATATCTTTCCTACAGATAAGATCTAAACCAGGTAAGAACTTGTCAGTGTAGACCAATTAGGGTTTCCAATCTCTCCAAAAGAATGTAGTGATCGATGGTGTTGAAAGTAGCCCTAAGGTCTAGGAGCACGAGGACAGATGCAGAGCCTTGGTCTGACGCCATTGAAAGGTCATTTACCACCTTCACGAGTGCAGTCTCAGTACTATGATGGGGTCTAAAACCAGACTGAAGCGTTTCGTATACATTATTTTTCTTCAGGAAGGCAGTGAGTTGCTACACAACAGCTTTTTCTAAAATGTTGGAGAGGAATGGGAGATTCGATAGGCCGATAGTTGTTTTTACATTTTCTGGGTCAAGGTTTGGCTTTTTCAAGAGAGGCTATATTACTACCACTTTTAGTGAGTTTTGTACACATCCAGTGGATAGGGAGCCATTTATTATGTTCAACATAGGAGGGCCAAGCACAGGAAGTAGCTCTTTCAGTAGTTTAGTTGGAATAGGGTCCAGTATGCAGCTTGAAGGTTTAGAGGCCATGACTATTTTCATGAATGTGTCAAGAGATATAGAGTTAAAAAACTTAAGTGTCTCCATCGATCCTAGGTCCTGGCAGTTTTGTGCAGACTCAGGACAGCTGAGCTTTGGAGAAATATGCAGATTCAAAGAGGAGTCCATAATTTGCTTTCTAATAAACATGATCTTTTCATCGAAGAAGTTAATAAATTCATCACTGCTGAAGTGAAAGGCATCCTCTCTTGGGGAATGCTTATTTTTAGTTAGCTTTGCGACAGTATCAAATATACATTTAGGATTGTTCTTATTCTCCTCAATTAGGTTGGAAAAATAGGATGATCGAGCAGCAGTGAGGGCTCTTCGATATTGCACTGTACTTTCTTTCCAAGCTAGTAGGAAGAACGCCATTACCGTTCCAATTTTCTGGAAGCTTACTTCAGGGCTCTGGTATTTTCTGTATACCAGGGAGCTAGTTTCTTGTGACAAATGTTTTTTTGTTTTTAGGGGTGGGACTGCATCTAGGGTATTATGCAAGGTTAAATTTAGATCCTCAGTAAGGTCGTTAACTGATTTTTGTACTCCGACGTCCTTGAGTAGGTGGAGGGAGTCTGGAAGGGCCTCTAGGAATTTTTGGGTTGTCCAAGAATTTATAGCACAGCTTTTGATGATCCTTGGTTGGGGTCTGAGCAAATTATTTGTTGTGATTGCAAACGTAATAAGATGGTGGTCCGATAGTCCAGGATTATGAGGAAAAACATTTGGATCCACAATATTTATTACACGGGACAAAACTAGATCCAGGGTATGACTGTGGCAATGAGTAGGTCCAGAGACATGTTGGACAAAACCCACTGAGTCGATGATGGCTCCGAAAGCCTTTTGTAGTGGGTCTGTGGACTTTTCCATGAGAATATTAAAGTCACCAAAAATTTGAATATTATCTGCCATGACTACAAGGTCCAATAGGAATTCAGGGAATTCAGTGAGGAACTCTGTATACGGCCCAGGAGGCCTGTAAACAGTAGCTGTAAAAAGTGATTGAGTAGGCTGCATAGATTTCATGACTGTAAATTCAAAAGATGAAAAAGCTGTCATTTTCTTGGGGGTAAATTGAAATTTGCTGTCGTAAATGGTAGCAACACCTCTGCCTTTGCGGGATGCTCGGGGGATATGGTCACTAGCGTAACCAGGAGGAGAGGCCTCATTTAACACAGTAAATTAATCAGGCTTAAGCCATATTTCAGTCAGGCCAATCACGTCAAGATTATGATCAGTGATTAGTTAATTGACCATAACTGCCTTGGAAGTGAGGGATCTAACATTAAGTACCCCTATTTTGAGATGTGAGATATCACAATCTCTTTCAATAATGACAGGAATGGAGGAGGTCTTTATTCCAGTGAGATTGCTAAGGCGAACACCGCCATGTTAAGTTTTGCTCAAACTAGATCGAGGCACAGACACGGTCTCAATGGGGATAGCTGAGCTCATATTGCCAAAGCTTACTTTGGATATTTACAATATTAACATAATTAAAATAATAATAATCAATATTGTCAACGGGACAACAGTAACAACAATAACCAAGGGTCAAAATAACCATTGAACAATAACAATATAGAGGACATGTGCAGGTTGGTTGGTCTGTCAGACACTGTCCCTCATCTTATGGCAGGCAGCAATGTAGTGCGCTGCTAACCCACGGCCTTTCTCTCTCCTTCTCTCTCTCTTTATCTCATTTTCTCTCCCCTCTCTTTCTTTCTCTCCTCTCCCTCTCTCTAATTAGCTCTCTCTGTAACTGTGTCCTATGCCTGGTCTCTCCTTTAGTGAAAGGTGAGGTGATACCTAGTTTTCTGTGTCACCTGGTGACCTCAGTATCTGTCAGGTGATGACTCATCTCAGGGTCCACCCATGTGCGACTAAATGTGTTAGTCATGCATCGAAAACACAAACCCACACAACCCACTTTGAAAGCTAAAAATAGACTTTGAACATTAAGATAGGTGGAACCTAGCCCATTCATAGACGCTAAGTACCTTTACCGTCTATTCATGAAGGTATCGTCTGGCTGGGGGAGTTTTGTTAAGAGCCCCAACACTCGTTCTGAACGTTAACATGCATCGCTTGCGGAAAGGTTTTGGAAAGATAAGGAACGTATCTTTCATATCAAAGAGAAATACAAATAAATAAATTCAAGGTTAAATTACTACACACCTTTAAAGGGTTAGGGTAAGTGTTCAAGTGTTCCCAAACAGCCATATCTCCATGTTACAGCGCTTGTTTACGGAAGACATACTGAAGACAGAGATGACCACCTGTGCTAATTAGCTATCTAGCGTTCTCCAACAGCTGTGTGTAAGCGTAACTGGGGAGGAAGTGTAGCGGAAGTGTAGTTTGTCGGCTGGAGGCACACAGCCATATGGATCTGACCTGCAAGTGTATATATTTTTTTGGAAAGATTATTTCTCACTGATATGAAACATAATTCCATATGTTTTGAAAACCGTATCACAAGCGATGATTACTGACGCTTCTAAACGTTAAAACAGAAAGTCGGGTTGTAGTTCACATCGTCCCACTGGTAAGCAGGGCTTATAGCTGAGAACCCTTGGGATAAGGCAGAATGCCTTGTTAACGCCTTGGGATCTCGAGAGCAATGTAGGACCCACAAACAAATAACAGGAATTTAGATTCCGTAATTGGTGGCTCATACTTGGTGGTTCGGTCCACCTCTTTCTTATTGGATTAACCCTTTAGTTTTTAGATGTTATACTGCATAGGAGCACTGAGGAGAAGTGTCTAGGAAGCTATAGCAAACGTTTCTCTGTACAGTAACTTGTAGAATGGAAGAATTATAGTCTCAATGTGTTTTCCTCCACTATATCCTGTAAACCTTCACTCCATCCTGACCGACATAGATTGGACTGAAAGCTCATTTGTGCTGGCTGTGCATTGTAATCAGCCTATTCAAAAGGGAAGTGGCTTTCTGAATTTCCTGCACGTAGTTTAGGGCTCACACAGGCTACAAAACAATTAAAGGCGAGGGGGAAGGCCTGCATGCCTTATAAAAGCTATTACACGGTTAATTTGCTCTCTTTCTCTCTTTCTCTCTGGCATTCTCTCTCTCACTGTCCCTCACTTTCCTTAATGTGTCTATACAGAGAGAGAGAAAAAGTGAGTGAGGGAGAGAAAGAAAGAAAGAAAGAAAGAAAGAAAGAAAGAAAGAAAGAAAGAAAGAAAGAAAGAAAGAAAGAAAGAAAGAAAGAAAGAAAGAAAGAAAGAAAGAAAGAAAGAAAGAAAGAAAGAAAGAAAGAAAGAAAGAAAGAAACAGAGAAGGTGAGGGAGAGATAAATGGAGAGATAAAAAGAGAAAGATACGTTTTTAAAAGAACTAAACGAGTTGGCGTCCCTTGAGGATCATTGACTCTGGGTAATACATTTACATTTTAGTAATTTAGCAGACACTCTTATCCAGAGAGACTTACAGATGGTGCATTCATCTTAAGACATCTAGGTAAGACAACCACATATCACAGTTGTAGCAAGTACATTTTTGCTCAATAAAGAAGTCAGTGCTAGTCAGAAAAGACAAGTGCACACTTTCTTTTTTTTGGGGGGGGGGGGGGGTTCTGCTCTGTTAGGTTTTAATGAAGTCTTGTAAGTCTCTCAGACCCTAACTACTGTCTACCCTGCAGCCATAATATCTCTTACATAAGCTTTTCATTAACATCTGAAGCTGCACTTTATAATAAGGAAATAGTGTACGCTAGCATTAGGCCATAATGTATTTTAAATTATCTAATAATAAATGGATGTGAGTGTGTAAAATCTGACTTGTAGAATACATTATGGTAGTGCCTTCTGGTTGGTTTCATCTCGTCCCTTCTGTCACCACTGGCCCCAGTATTTTATGGGTCTGACAGTAGGCAGTTAGGCCACGAATCTGGCTGCTTGTGATGACATGACCATAACTATTCAAAACACCAGACCAGAGACCCCCTGGTTACAGTGTGTTGACCAGAGATGTGTGTGTGTGTGTGTGTGTGTGTGTGTGTGTGTGTGTGTGTGTGTGTGTGTGTGTGTGTGTGTGTGTGTGTGTGTGTGTGTGTGTGTGTGTGTGTGTGTGCGCGAGCCTGTGTGCGAATGCGTGTGTGTGTGGGTCACACACAACGACAACCGCTGAGAAACAGGTACCATAAAGCATGACAAAGCCCCCCTCTGCTCCCTCTCTCTGACCTCTGTGAGTCTTTGTTATTCCAGTTTCAGCTGCGCTCCACTGGGACTGACTGGCCTGTCCAAAGGTAAAAGTGGCTCTGTCTCGTACTTCAAAGACATGGCCCTCCAACCACCAGAGAGCCATAAACCATCAGAAACTAGAGATCTCTCTCTGTTCTGGCCAATTATCTGAGCAGCAGAGGTTCCCAGTAAATCTACTGTATGATAACAGGACATACACTACAGACAGCGGAAGGCTCTGGTTAATTATGGTATGTCCGTGTTTGTATATACAGTATCTGTGTGTGCATTTGTATGTATACTGAACAACAATATAAACGCAACATGCAACAATTACATTTATTTTACTGAGTTACAGTTCATATGAGGAAATCAGTCAAATTAAATACATTCATTAGGCCCTAATCTATGGATTTCACATGACTGGGAATACAGAAATGCATCTGTTGGTCATTGTGTTCGTTGTCCGTAGCTTATTCCTGCCCATACCATAACCCCACCGCCACCATGGGTCACCTTGTTCACAACGTTGACATCAGCAAACCGCTCGCCCACCTGACGCCATACACGTACGTGGTCTGCGGTTGTGAGGCCGGTTGGACGTGTGTGTGGCCTTTTATTGTCCCAGCACAAGGTGCATCTGTGTAATGATCATGCTGTTAAATCAGCTTATGGTGGATGGATTATCTTGGCAAAGGAGAAATGCTCACTAACAGGGATGTAAACAAATTTGTGCACAAAAGTTGAGAGAAATAAGCTTTTTGTGTGTATGGAACATTTCTGGGATCTTTTATTTCAGCTCATGAAACATGGGACCAACACTTTACATGTTGCGTTTATATTTTTGTTCAGTGTATATTTGTAGTGGTTGGTGGTGTGTGTGTCTGTGTAGCCACACTGCAGCAGCCCCAGTTCCCCAGCTCTTTGACCCTGTATTTTGTGAAGTGCTGCCAGAGCTGTTTCCTGCTCAGAGCCTCAGAGCACCGGCAGGAGGAAGGGAGCTTTGAAGCGTCGCACAGCGGTGTGTTACCGAGCAACAGGCATCCCAAAACAGGTCTGCAGGGAGGAAGTAGAATGCACACACACACACACACACACACACAAGCACACACACAAGCACACACACAAGCACACACACTCAGCAGTCCTGGGGGTATAGATGCTAGGATTGAAAGATGTTTAAATCATCTGTTGTAAGTCTCCCTGGTCCTTTATATTTAGGTTCTGACAGAGTTCACAAGGTCAACCTGACAACAGGATTGGTTGGGCCTGTCTCCATAGGGTAATACTATAACAACCTGTTATGAGATTTATTTTACTCTATAACTATTCTATTCTTTGACTGTCCCACAGTCTCAGTGGATGTCAGAGCAAATTGCTTGAAAGGCTCAATGTATTTTACTTTTCTCTAGAAATGGGTCTGTGCTGTATTCAATATGACTGTATCACCCTGTCAGTGGATGTTAAAGGAAATGGTTGGAGAGGCTCTTGAAGTATTTATACAGTGAATAATTAAAATATTTATACTGGGAGCTATTGATTTACTACTGTATGTGGTCAAGCGCATTCCACAAGCCTACTATTAGAACACAAGTATGGTTATTCGGACACGGCCACTCTTTTAGATACAACATCTGTGTGACAATGCAGTATCATGCTACAGAGCATTTGGAGACGGTCTCTGGCTGATGTTTATAATTTTCCGTCTCTTCATGCCATATCCATGTTTTCTCTCTCAGAAACATTCTCTGACACCTGCTCCAAAAGCAGTCATGCACCAATGTACCTGACAGGCCTGTAGAGACATATTTAAACAGATGTTATTCTAAACAAGCAGATGTTAGTTTTCCCGATGACACAAACAGATTTTTTGAATTGGATCAAGTCCCTGCTTTGCCTCTGTTCTTTACTTTCTTTATTTCTCTTTCTTTCTTTCTTTCTTTCACCCATTATTTCACCCATTCTATCCACTCATGAGGAAGTAGCTTATTAATGCGTGTGACTTGATGTCAGACAAATGCTTATTTCTTCCTCAAACTTATGCCATCATTCGGCTCTTGCTTCATCGTCTATGCAGGGTACTGATCCCACTGCTGTTGTTGCCAGGGTTACAATGCATGTGCTGGAGCTAGACAGACAACCCACTTGTTGGTTGTTGCCTATAGCTAGTATGGCCACATCAACCTGAGTTGGGGTGATCATTTTTATAATTTCAATTATGAAATTGTTGGTAAAAACAAAGTTTCTGAAACCACTGAGTCATAAGGGCAATCAGACAATGAGCTGCATTCGTGGCCATTACCTTGATATATTTAGCTGACATGCCTGCTGGCAAGGTTGGTAGAATTCAGAAAAGAAACCAATTACTAAATGTACTGAATAAGACTCACATTCCTTTCAATCTTTTACCCAGATTTTAGCAGTGATGCAGACAAGCATATTTCGTTTCTTAAAAAAAAAACACCCAGGTGGATACAGACAGGTTAAGAGGTATGCTTAGATATGCAGAAAAATATACTTTTTTTTTTTTTTTACATAGAATTAAGCATAATGATTATTGCTCTAGATTGCAGGAAAAGGCTGTTTTTAGAAAAATGAAAATATTTTCAACTTCTTGACCCTTATGTCACACAGTGATTGGTCATGGTGATGAGTAACAGTGATCAGGTGAATAGATCAAATGGGGTCTTCTGCTCTCAGGTGTTATTAGACAGAAATAGTAACCCAGAGATAAAGGAAGACCTATAGACAGAACAGAACACCCATGGACACCCAGCTCGCAGGGTCTGTAGGAGGGAGAAGAGAGCCCACCTCGATAGGGTTTTACCGGGAGGGGTTCTGTGGTATTATTCTTGGCTTCATTGCTTGTGGTACAAAACGTTGGTTAGGGTATCTAGTATCTGGAGGTATCCATGACCCATCAGAAGTGAGGGGCTGCAATGAGTTTCTAAAGGATCAGGGAGAATATAACATGCTCTCACAACTACAGGAACCATATATGGCTGAGGCTCTCTATGGTAGAACATACATAAATACATAAGCCTGTATTATTTTTCATACTCACGCATAAAGACGCCCGCGCGCCTGCTATAGCGCGGGCACAACGGTTGGCGGTGACGTTTGACAACTCTCAGTTTTCTCTGCCCTCTCCAGCACAGCACAGTCAACCTCGCGTGGCCGTTCCCGGTACCCGGGAGCGAAACTGTACAGACGGACTGAAATTCCTCGCGGAACGAGCCGAGCGGACTCCGGGACAGTCAGCGGTGGAGAGTGTCTCTGTTAAGGCAACGAAGAGGACACGGTTTGTGAGAGCGACAGAATGCCCCATTTCGGATGCAGTTTAAGAAGAGATTATATTGTATATGTCATCTTGCAGTTGCATGATTGAGTCATGAAGTGACTTGATTTACACGGTATATTGTTCATCGGAGTGCGACCAACAAGGTGGAGCGAGCTGTTGAGGACCTGAGCATTTTCAGTAAGGTAGGCAATTATGAGACCATCATGCTTTGGTAGGCTACTGTAAAAAAGTGCAAACTTAAACATCTAGAGTTTTCTACTGGAGTTGCCAAATCTATATTATCGATGCACATTGTGTAGGCTATTCGAGGGAAAATAGGATTTGAAGATTGAGAGAGGATTGCATTTGGCCTCAATCCAACACACTTCAATCTTTCAAAACATGATTTCGACTGTATAGCCCACGGTGACAAACCGATTGTATTGCATCCGGGATGCTGTAGCATACACTCTTAGAAGTAAAGGAGCCTGGGTTGGAAGAACCTTTTGGGTTAAAAAAAATTGCCATACAGGGGGAACCTTTCCAGTTCAAAAACCCTCTGAAAATGGTGTTTGAGGAACTCCTGTGTAAAGGTTCAAACCGGAACAGTTTTTTGTTGGGAGGGGTTCAATTTTGAACCTTTTTAATAATATATTGTAGAGGTGGCAGCCTATCAGAAGATTGGAGGCATGGCTTATTGGAGGTGTGGCTTTCAGATAGTTATTTTTGGCCACCCGTTAGAGTAAATGTAATTCCTGTTCATCATATTAAGTTTGTACACTGCAAATTAAAATGTTCATAGAATATGTATGCATATGACATATTCAGATTTTATATTAATTATATTATAATAGCTGATTACATATAGTTATAAAGTGGTAACTATTCCAACTTTGGGATTTGCATGGGCTCTTGAGGATCTCATACACCTCTGTAAATCTCTTTTATTTAATTTTACTTGTCAGTGCAGTTTTTCAAAATTCATAATAAGTGAACATTTCAAATCAATTTGGTTGAAATTCAAAACAATAAGTAATCAAACCAACTTAACCTAAACAAATGAAAAATAATAATAATAATGCATTCAGTCAAGAAACGGGTATCAATAATCAGTCCATCAATTTGTTAGTCAGTCAGTCTGTCAGTCATGGTTGGTCTGGTGGAGTGGTTGAGGGTGTGTTAGTGTCTTTGTGTTGGGGGAGGGGAAGCAGTTGCTGGATGGAGGTGATAGTTGTGGTTGGTCGGTGCTGTGTCCAGGGTTGGTGCTGGTGTTGGGGCTGGGACCGGGAAAACCTGGGTTGGTGTTGGGGCTGGGTTGGAAATCGTGCTGGTACCAGGGGTTGGTGCTGGGACTGGGGACCTGGGAAAAAACAGCAACTGGGAACCAGGAACCGGGAACTGAGGCTGGGTTGGGATCTATAGAGGGGAGGAAGGACAACCTGAGGAGCAAGCAGACGCACAGGTCAATGGTGGTACTTCCCTGTGGCCTGTTCGCTCTGAGTGAAGGTCTGGTTGTTGGTCCCTCCTCCACGCCTCGTCTGGTGGTCTGGTGCTGGGACTGGTGCTGGAAACCGAGATCTGGATTGGTGCTGGGACTAATGCTGGCTCTGCAGAGGGGATGAAGGACAACCTGAGGAGCAAGCAGACATGCAAGGGAGCCCTTGACCCAGAGGTCAATTGTGGCACTCCCCTGTGGTCCGCTTGCTCCAGGTGAATGTCTGTTGTTTGGTCCCTCCTCCGCGCCTCTTCCCGGTGTTCTGGTGTTGTGACTGGGTCTGGTGCTGGAACTGGGACTGGTGTTGGATCTGCAGAGGGGAGGAAGGACAACCTGAAGAGAGAGCAGACACACCTGGAAGCACAAGACCCGGAGGTCAATGATGGTACTCCCCTGTGGCCTGCTCTAGGCGTAGGTCTAGAGCTTTGGTCCTTCCTCCGCGCCTCTTCTGATGTGTTGATGAATCGTTCCTGGTTCTGGTTTGGTTCTGTGAGAGGGATACGTGTAGAGGGAGGAAGGGGGAAAGGGATGGCGAGGGAGCAGCGGGGTAGGGGTGGTGAAGGGTATAGGCGTCTGCGTGCTTCCCAGCCGAAACCGTTCGGAAGAGTTTGTGTATATATTATGACGACATTTTTTGACGTTTTTGTTAGTTTTGGACTTCGGTAAGAGTTTTTTTGGTTGTTCGGGCACACAATTTTATTTATTTAGGCAAGCCGAAGTCGGTAGCTGAAGTCTACACCCCTTCGTCGGTGATAGGACAACAGTAGGGATTTTTCAGTAAAGTCTTTGTTGTCATTCAACTAGAGACGACTCGTTTTCATGTACATTTCATCATTGGGAAACACTGCATCAAACA
The DNA here is from genome assembly GCF_964263955.1 of Coregonus lavaretus. Classification (NCBI taxonomy): domain Eukaryota; kingdom Metazoa; phylum Chordata; class Actinopteri; order Salmoniformes; family Salmonidae; genus Coregonus; species Coregonus lavaretus. Next base: position 24,812,128 of record NC_140012.1, on the reverse strand, counting down.
TATTAGTTAGATGTAAAATTACACAACTAAGATCTCCTCTGCAAAAACATCAAAGTTAATGACAGATTTCTTGAGTTATCTTAGATAAATTCAGACTATTTTGAGGAAGTGTATACTGGCTACTGCGTCTCTAAATGGACAAACAGTACTATTGCCACTTTTTTCTTGTTTTTCAAGTCAAGGTCTTAAAAGGGAGTATGGGAGCACTTTGGCTAGCCGCCAGCCGAACTGTAGCATGGTGACGCCTAATGTCCATCGGCCTAGGCTGGTGTTGGAGGAGGAGCAATGCGGCGGCAAGGCTGGGGGGTGGTCCAGTTCTGATAATTTCATTGCAGATTTGGATGAGGGCCTCTAGCGGGTCGTTTGTGTTGTTGGGTGGTTCTTGGCTCTTCACAGGTCTTGCCATGACTCCCCACCGACTGCCTGGTGAAACCCTCTACTGTCTTGGTGATGGAATGGGAGATGCTGGGAGGGGTGATGGCGGTTCGGAGGGTACGGAGGGTCTGGACTGGGACTGGCTGGTTTGCTGCTGTGCGCGGTCAGGGGCAAGGAGGGCTAACATGGTGACCACACCGCCCGCGTTGCATGCGCGAGCGTTGCAAAATAAATGTACATATACAGTGCCTTCGGAAAGTATTCAGACCCCTTGATATTTTCCACATTTTATTACGTTACAGCCTTATTCTAAAATTGATATTTTTTTAATCTACACACAATATCCCATAATGACAAAGTGAAAACAGGTTTTTAGAAATTTTAGCACATTTATTAAAAATAATAAACAGAAATACCTTATTTACGTAAGTATTCAGACCCTTTGCTATGAGACTCGAAATTGAGCTCAGGTGCATCCTGTTTCCATTGATCATCCTTGAGATGGTTCTACAACTTGATTGGAGTCCACGTGTGGTAAATTCAATTGATTGGACATGATTTGGAAAGGTACACACGTGTCTATATAAGGTCCCACAGTTGACAGTGCATGTCAGAGCAAAAACCAAGCCATGAGGTCGAAGGAATTGTCCTTAGAGCTCCGAGACAGGATTGTGTTGAGGCACAGCTCTGGAGAAGGATAACAAAACATGTCTGCAGCATTGAAGGTCCCCAAGAACACAGTGGCCTCCATCATTCTTAAATGGAAGAAGTTTGGAACCACCAAGACTCTTCCTAGAGCTGGCCGCCTGGCCAAACTGAGCAATCGGGGGAGAAGGGCCTTGGTCAGTGAGGTGACCAAGAACCCGATGATCACTCTGACAGAGGTCGAGAGTTCCTCTGTGGAGATGGGAGAACCTTCCAGAAGGACAACCATCTCTGCAGCACTCCACCAATCAGGCCTTTATGGTAGAGTGGCCAGATGGAAGCCACTCTTCAGTAAAAGGCACATGACAGTCCGCTTGGAGTTTGCCAAAAGGCACCTAAAGACTCTCAGACCATGAGAAACAAGATTCTCTCGTCTGATGAAACCAAGATTAAACTCTTTGGCCTGAATGTCAAGCGTCACGTCTGGAGGAAACCTGGCACCATCCCTACGGTGAAGCATGGTGGTGGCAGCATCATGCTTTGGGGATGTTTTTCAGCTGCAGGGACTGGGAGACTTGTCAGGATCGAGGGAAAGATGAACGGAGCGAAGTACAGAGAGATCCTTGATAAAAACCTGCTCCAGAGCGCTCAGGACCTCAGACTGGGGCGAAGGTTCACCTTAAAACAGGACAATGACCCTAAGCACACAGCCAAGACAACGCAGGAGTGGCTTCGGGACAAGTCTCTGAATGTCCTTGAGTGGCCCAGCCAGAGCCCGGAATTGAACCCGGTCTAACATCTCTGGAGAGACCTGAAAATAGCTGTGCAGCAACAATCCCCATCCAATCTGACAGAGCTTGAGAGGATCTGCAGAGAGGAATGGGAGAAACTCCCCAAATACAGGTGTGCCAAGCTTGTAGCGTCCTACCTTTAAAATAAATACATTTTGAATAAGGCTGTAACGTAACAAAATGTGAAAAAAGTCAAGGGGTCTGAATACTTTCCGAATGCACTATACATGTTATTCAATAATTTAATCCAAACTGCTTGTGCGCGTCAAAGAGCGTCTGCGTAGCCAGACTTGGTTCTATTTTTGACGCTTGACACACTGCAAGTCCCTCCTCTCCCATCTCCTAATTTGTTTTTAGCATATACCCACGTCGGTGATTGAAAGATGAACTGTGGTCCACACTCCAGTCAAAGTTGGTTGCAACCCCCATATAGAGTCCACAGAAGAAGAAGACTGAAGGAGGAGAGGATATTAGAAACCAACTAGGTTTCCCCTTTTATCTATGGAATTTTGTGTGACTCAAAAGGGGTCAAAATTCTACAAAGATCCAGAAGAAATTGACCTTTTGCATTTCAGGTAAAATAACAACCTAATATTTACAGTGGGGAAAAAAAGTATTTAGTCAGCCACCAATTGTGCAAGTTCTCCCACTTAAAAAGATGAGAGAGGCCTGTAATTTTCATCATAGGTACACGTCAACTATGACAGACAAAATGAGGAAAAAAAATCCAGAAAATCACATTGAAGGATTTTTTATGAATTTATTTGCAAATGATGGTGGAAAATAAGTATTTGGTCAATAACAAAAGTTTCTCAATACTTTGTTATATACCCTTTGTTGGCAATGACACAGGTCAAACGTTTTCTGTAAGTCTTCACAAGGTTTTCACACACTGTTGCTGGTATTTTGGCCCATTCCTCCATGCAGATCTCCTCTAGTGCAGTGATGTTTTGGGGCTGTCGCTGGGCAACACAGACTTTCAACTCCCTCCAAAGATTTTCTATGGGGTTGAGATCTGGAGACTGGCTAGGCCACTCCAGGACCTTGAAATGCTTCTTACGAAGCCACTCCTTTGTTGCCCGGGCGGTGTGTTTGGGATCATTGTCATGCTGAAAGACCCAGCCACGTTTCATCTTCAATGCCCTTACTGATGGAAGGAGGTTTTCACTCAAAATCTCACGATACATGGCCCCATTCATTCTTTCCTTTACACGGATCAGTCGTCCTGGTCCCTTTGCAGAAAAACAGCCCCAAAGCATGATGTTTCCACCCCCATGCTTCATAGTAGGTATGGTGTTCTTTGGATGCAACTCAGCATTCTTTGTCCTTCAAACACGACGAGTTGAGTTTTTACCAAAAAGTTATATTTTGGTTTCATCTGACCATATGACATTCTCCCAATCCTCTTCTGGATCATCCAAATGCACTCTAGCAAACTTCAGACGGGCCTGGACATGTACTGTCTTAAGCAGGGGGACACGTGTAGCACTGCAGGATTTGAGTCCCTGGCGGCGTAGTGTGTTACTGATGGTAGGCTTTGTTACTTTGGTCCCAGCTCTCTGCAGGTCATTCACTAGGTCCCCCCGTGTGGTTCTGGGATTTTTGCTCACCGTTCTTGTGATCATTTTGACCCCACGGGGTGAGATCTTGCGTGGAGCCCCAGATCAAGGGAGATTATCAGTGGTCTTGTATGTCTTCCATTTCCTACTAATTGCTCCCACAGTTGATTTCTTCAAACCAAGATGCTTACCTATTGCAGATTCAGTCTTCCCAGCCTGGTGCAGGTCTACTATTTTGTTTCTGGTGTCCTTTGACAGCTCTTTGGTCTTGGCCATAGTGGAGTTTGGAGTGTGACTGTTTGAGGTTGTGGACAGGAGTCTTTTATACTGATAACAAGTTCAAACAGGTGCCATTAATACAGGTAACCAGTGGAGGACAGAGGAGCCTCTTAAAGAAGAAGTTACAGGTCTGTGAGAGCTAGAAATCTTGCTTGTTTGTAGGTGACCAAATACTTATTTTCCACCATAATTTGCTAATAAATTCATTAAAAATCCTACAATGTGATTTTCTGGATTTTTTTTCCTCAATTTGTCTGTCATAGTTGACGTGCACCTATGATGAAAATTACAGGCCTCTCTCATCTTTTTAAGTGGGAGAACTTGCACAATTGGTGGCTGACTAAATACTTTTTTCCCCCACTGTATATCCCACAACAAATTAGCTAGCAATAGCAAGCTAGCTAGCTAAATGTCTATAAATGTTTCATATGTTTCAACCTGTCCCCAAATTAATATAGTTGGCTCAGAGTTCGTTTGATATTTCAACCTGCGTGTCCTGATCAGGCCTGGTGTGGATGGACAAAATCAACATGCGCGCGATGGCGCACACGGATGCATGAGCGTGCCCGGTCTAGTCAGCATGTAAGCGGTGTGGTTCTGGGTCACTAAGGAACAGGGCGGGGGGAGTCAGGGGCAGGAGGGGGTATGTTAGGGGATGCAGTTGGTGGTGGGAGTGGGGAATCAGGGACAGTAAGATGCAGGGAAGAGCGATCAGCTGAAGTAATGGAGTGTGGGAGGGGGAGACGGTTTCTCTGAGGGGATAGGGGTTTTGGCGGGTCGTGTTTTCTGATATCGGGGTTTGGGTTCTGGGCTGGTCTTCTGGTCTGGTCTCTTGTTGGTCTATTGTTTGTCTGGTCTTTTCCGTTTGGTAATTTTTGTCAAGTTTGGGTCGAACTGGAGTTGTGAGGTGAGGGGGTAAAAATAAGTAATGAATTTGCGTGTAATACACCTCCGTAAGCCTCATTGAAGCTACAAAACTGTTAGTGTTCAACCTTAATGACAATACAACAGAACAGATGAACAGGAATTACATTTACTCCCACGGGTGGCCTAAAAATATCTATCTGAAAGCCATGACCCTACTAAGCCACACCTTCAGTCCAGGGTTCCTCCAGGAACCCTTTGCTACATTGAAACATTAAAGGTTCCTCCAAGAACACCTCAACTAGTCAATGGTGCAAATATGAACCACTAGAAATGGTTCCTTGAGGAACTCCAGGTGTTCCTTGAGGTTCTCCAGGGTTCCTCGAGTCACCACTAATTCTAAAAGTGCACAATGTGTAGGTCTATTTGCTTTCCTCAGGCATGTCAACACGCATGACATCGAAACAGGTTTCTGTCTGTCTACTGCCTCATCACTTTCAAACACATGCACACACACACACACACACACACACACACACACACACACACACACACACACACACACACAGGTCATTGGGGTGGGATCCCCAGACTTGCCTGAGGGAAGTCAACTATGATCTCATGTATTTATTTTGAGTTTTGTGAGGCAGGAAAGGCTCACATCTCTATTCATTCTCACTGAATGTCTGATATGGAGTTTTGGATGTAGAGACCATTGGATTATGATTTGGGAAAGAGCACCAATACTATTAGCGATAATCCTCTTTTCTGCAATCTTCCATTTCGTAACCTCAATTTTATTACATCATAAATTGAGATCAGATCACACTGTGGCTGACTGAGTTATGAGATTAACAACACAAGACCAAACTAAATCTGCTCATTACACTTCAGACTGTATCATGTCAACTCTACATTCTTAGAAAAAAGTTCCAAAAGTGTTCTTTGGCTGTCCCCATAGGATAACCCTTTTTTGTTCCATGTAGAACCCTTTACACAGAGGGTTTTACAGGGAACCCAAAAGAGTTCTACCTGGTACCAAAAAGGGTTCTTTAAAGCCGAAGAACCCTTTTAGGTTCTAGATAGCAGCCACTGTGGGAGCCATCGCCAGGGAAGTTCTGTTCATACTGTAGCCAGGGGCCAGAGCCAAGTGTTGAAATGAAAGAAACAGGTGGAATGCCATCTCTCTCTCTCTCTCTCTCTCTCTCTCTCTCTCTCTCTCTCTCTCTCTCTCTCTCTCTCTCTCTCTCTCTCTCTCTCTCTCTCTCTCATCCTCTCTCCCTCTCTCATCCTCTCTCCCTCTCTCATCCTCTCTCTCTCTCTCTCTCTCTCTCTCTCTCTCTCTCTCTCTCTCTCTCTCTCTCTCTCTCTCTCTCTATCCTCCCCCACCAATCCATTTTTGTGCTATTGATGTTTCCCTGGCTACAGCTAAGACATGTGACCAGCACAGGAGCATCAATAACTTGGAACATTCAAAATGTCCCACCTGTACACACGCACACACACACACACACACACAGGTCATATGGGTGGGATCCCTAGACTTGCCTGAGGGAAGTCAACTATGATCTCATGTATTTATTTTGGTTCCAGGTAGAACCCTTTTGAGTTCCATTAAGAACCATACAAAGGGTTTTACATGGAACCCAAAATAGTTCTACCTGGTACCAAAAAGGGTTCTTCAAAGGGTTCTCCTAAGGGGACAGCCGAAGTACCCTTTTAGGTTCTAGATAGCAGCCACTGTGGGAAGCAGTCGCCAAGGAAGTTCTGTTCATACTGTAGCCAGGGGCCAGAGACGAGTGTTGAAATGAAAGAAACAGGTGGAATGCCATATCTCTCTCTCTCTCTCTCTCTCTCTCTCTCTCTCTCTCTCTCTCTCTCTCTCTCTCTCTCTCTCTCTCTCTCTCTCTCTCTCTCTCTCTCTCTATCCTCCAATCCATTTTTGAGCTATTGATATTTCCCTGGCTACAGCTGAGACATGTGACCAGCACAGGAGCATTAATAACTTGGAACATTCTCATTTTCCCACCTGTATATGTGAGTTTCTGGCTGGTGATATATTTGAGGCAGGCATTAGGCAATCCCTTAGAATATTTGTTGCATTTTTATTGATTTAACCTTTATTTATACAGAGAATCCCAAATGAGACCAGGGTCTCTTTTTCAATGGTGCCCTGTGTTATAACAAACAACAATCCAAAAATTCTATACAGAATTTACCCCATTCTCCCTACATGTCGGAGACAGTAAGTGTTTAAAGACAGGGTCAATTTCCTCTCATCCAGCTTGCAGAAGGATGATAGGATCCCATGGAGAGAAAAACTGACCCATAACCTCAAGTGTTTGTTTTGGTTTCCTTTCTGAGAGGAAGTGACTTCTGATGACTCAAGGCTTTTCTGTAAAAGTAGTTATTAGTGGACGTCGTTATGGTCCTTAAATAGACTGACTCATCGAACCATCTGAATAATTTGGTCCCACTCATTAAGAGTGCATACATGGCGTATTACAATATGGTGTTACATGGTGTATTACATATGGTTACATTGCTTATTACAATGATGTTCCTCTATAAAAGCTGGTCCATAGAGTGCTGGGGGTTTGAGACATCCCAAACCCATGCTGTTTATGTTGTCAACATGATTAGTTGACAACAGATGGGATATGCCTCTTTTTTCCAACACGATTCTTAGCTAGCAACATAGCACACTGGTCTTCCACTGGTCTAGGGCCTATCCTGCATACACCAACTGATTGAAGGGCATGAAATCCAATGGTTCCCTCGAGGGAAATTCCAGTGAATGACACAACAGCTTCCGAATTCCTCTCTACAGCAGCAAGGTGTTGGTCCGGTGTTTAGCAACAGTCTGTGGATGATATCGTGTTACTCTGAGGTAAGTACTGTATGTGGGAGTAGTTTGGAATCAGAGTTATGCAGTAGTTTGGAATCAGAGTTATGCAGAGTGTTAAAGCATTATGAAGGGTGTGAAACATGCTCACATGTTGTTTATTATCCTACAGAGAGAGAGAGATAGAGTGACAGAAAAAGAGATAGGGAGAGAGAGATATCCACCTAACCTTTTCCTAGCTCTGTTTGTTTCCTGTTTGTAACTTATTGGTGTGTGTCCCCTTTTCTACTTCCATTGTTAACTTCAACTCCCCTACACACTGTCACGTTCGTTGAATGTGGGAGATATACGTACATGTTTATTAAACTTAATAAACACACGACAAAACAATAAACGAAACGAAACGTAAAGTCCTAAGGTAGATACACAACCAACCTTAACCGGAACAAGATCCCACAACTAGACAGTGCCAATAGGCTGCCTAAGTATTGTCCCCAATCAGAGACAACGAGCGACAGCTGCCTCTGATTGGGAACCACACCGGCCAACATAGAACTTTACATACTAGACAAGCCACATAGAAAAAGCACAACAAGGAATATACACACCCTGACTCAACATATAAGCGTCCCCTGAGTCAGGGCGTGACAGTACCCCCCCCCCCAAAGGTGCGGACTCCGACCGCACAACATAAACATAACAGGGTAGGGGCCGGGTGGGCATTCCGCCTCGGAGGCGGATCCGGGTCACTCTCCGCCTCCCTGTTGCGCCCCTGGTCTGGTCTGGACCTCGGCGTGCTGCTTCCCCTCTCCTTCCTCCCACGATACGCCAGGCCCTGTCTGGACCCTGGTGTGGGAGACCCCGAACCTGGAGAGGGGCTGACGTCATGGTCTGGACTGGAGCCGCTGACCGGAGCTGGACTAGGCACCGGTGGAGCGGACTGCTCTGGCTCCGGAGTGGAGCCGCTGACCGGAGCTGGATCAGGCACCGGTGGAGCGGACTGCTCTGGCTCCGGAGTGGAGCGGCTGACCGGAACTGGATCAGGCACCGGTGGAGCGGACTGCTCTGGCTCCGGAGTGGAGCAGCTGGGCACGGGCCGTGCCGGACTGGACAAATGCACCACTGGTCTGGTGCGAGGAGCAGGCACGGGCCGGACCGGACTAGGAACACGCACCACTGGCTTGGTGCGAGGGGCAGGAACGGGCCGGGCCGGACTGGCGACGCGCACCACTGGCTTGGTGCGAGGAGCAGGAACGGGCCGGGCCGGACTGGCGACGCGCACCACTGGCTTGGTGAGAGGAGCAGGAACGGGCCGGGCCGGACTGGCGACGCGCACCACTGGCTTGGTGCGAGGAGCAGGAACGGGCCGGGCCGGACTGGCGACGCGCACCACTGGCTTGGTGCGAGGAGCAGGAACAGGCCGGGCCGGACTGGCGACGCGCACCACTGGCTTGGTGCGAGGAGCAGGAACAGGCCGGGCCGGACTGGCGACGCGCACCACTGGCTTGGTGCGAGGAGCAGGAACAGGCCGGGCCGGGCTGGCGACACGCACCGACACAGTACGTAGCTCCGCATAACACGGAGCTTGCCCAGTCATACGCCTCTTCGCGTGAGTACGGGGAGTTGGCTCTGCTCTAACCCTAGGCTCCGCCAACCACCCCGTGTGCCCCCCCCCAAAATGTTATTGGGGCTGCTTCTCGGGCTTCCTCCTCGACCGGCCTCCTCCGTGTTGCCGTTGCTCCTCTCCTGCCTGGGCATCTACATTAGCTCATGGTCCTTTCCCTGCAAATATCTCCTCCCATGACCACAAATTGGCCACCTGTGACATGGCCATCCGCTCCGCCTGGGCACGCTGCTTGGTCCTCGTTTGGTGGGATCTTCTGTCACGTTCGTTGAATGACGGGACAGACCAAGGTGCAGCGTGATATACGTACATGTTTATTAAACTTAATAAACACACGACAAAACAATAAACGAAACGAAACGTGAAGTCCTAAGGTAGATACACAACCAACCTTAACTGGAACAAGATCCCACAACTAGACAGTGCCAATAGGCTGCCTAAGTATGGTCCCCAATCAGAGACAACGAGCGACAGCTGCCTCTGATTGGGAACCACACCGGCCAACATAGAACTATACATACTAGACAAGCCACATAGAAAAAGCACAACAAGGAATATACACACCCTGACTCAACATATAAGCATCCCCTGAGTCAGGGCGTGACACACACACACACACACACAGCAGCCATGGGAAGCATGCCTGGGCATGTTTTTTGCTAGGCACAGTAGGCAGTAAATCTAATCAGTGATCCTATTTATCAGGTTTATATCAAGGCTGATGCTGTTGTGCTATCCTGACCTGTCACCAGCGAAGCTGCTGCTGTAGGAGCAGCAGTAGCCAGTAGTAATTTGGGCGGTGCTTTTATTTGCCCATAGAAATGTGTTTTTTTGCATATTCCAACTTCCCCTGAGACACGCACAGGGAGCAATTGGGGATAAGTACCTTGCTCAAGGGCACAGCAATATATTTTTTACCTTGTCTGCCCTGGGATTCGAACCAGTGACCTTTCAGTAGTAGTAGTAAGTCATTGTCAGTCTACTGTGTTCTCACCTGTATTATCATCTCACCTGGCTCCATGTGACGATACTGGTTAGGGTCAGTTCCATTTTAATCCTGTCAATTCAGGAGATTGAAAAAGCACACATTTGAAAGATAATTTCTCCTTTTCAGATTTTTCTTTTGAATGATTTGAAATGGAGTCGACCCCATCCCTGCTGGTAAGACTTTATGTTGACATTATCATAACACCATTATGTAGTAGACTTTATATCAGAGGGTTCAAGGAAAGTGTTGCTAGGATATTTCAGTGATTTGGTAACCCGGCCGGGACTTTGCAACTCTCTGCAACTGTCAGTCCAACACCTTAGCCATTACACCCAGAGGTCCGAACTATCACGTTTCAGGAGACGACGCAGATGCAGACAGTGTCGAAGTAACACAAGTTTATTACAAAAACAGGGGGCAGTCAAACGACAGGTCAAGGGCAGGCAGAGGTCAGTAATCCAGGTCAGTGTCCAAAAGGTACAGAACGGCAGGCAGGCTCAGGGTCAGGTCAGGCAGAATGGTCAAAACCGGGAAAACTAGAAAACAGGAACTTGAAAAAGACAGGAGCAAGGAGAAAACCGCTGATTATCCTCCATGATGATCTGGGATGTGATCTGAGATGATCCTCTGTGATGATCTGGGATCTACTGCTATGGAGGCTAGTGGCAACAGCAGTGGGATGGGCAGAGTAGATGGATAGATAAGATGGATGGATGAGTTTCATTTAGGGAGTTTGCGGTAGGTTGGGGATAGGGTTATATTTTGGCTAAGTTGTAGATTCTGCAGAGAGAAAATATATGTAAATGGAGGTGTGGAATGGAGGCTAGAATCCCCCCCAAAAATGTCACACCAAACTTGAGTGGTTGAATGGAAAATGCTTTACCAAGTGCTGTCACAAAGGCCAAAGTTCTTCATGGGGACTCCAGACTGAGTGGTCCATTTCAAAGCAGCCACAATTATGACATTCTTCATTCTCCTCTCTAAATATTCTTTTCAGTGTCATTTTTCTCCCTCTCCTCCCTCTGTTCTCCAATGCAGCATCTGTGTGCAATTACCATTAGATGTTTTTATCCATTGCAAGCCAACAGAGGAAGCTGTTATGTCTAAGTCACAGCATGTGGATGGTCCATAAGGAGCTCTATTCATCAGAGCAGACTAAAGGCCACACATTGAATGTGACAATGGTCTTCACTTCCACCAGCTAGCTGAGACAAAGGAGTCTTCCATAAAGAGAATTTCCCTGGCGATGGCTCCCACAGTTCCAAAAGTGTTCTTTGGCTGTCCCCATAGGATAACCCTTTTTTGTTCCATGTAGAACCCTTTACACAGAGGGTTTTACAGGGAACCCAAAAGAGTTCTACCTGGTACCAAAAAGGGTTCTTTAAAGCCGAAGAACCCTTTTAGGTTCTAGATAGCAGCCACTGTGGGAGCCATCGCCAGGGAAGTTCTGTTCATACTGTAGCCAGGGGCCAGAGCCAAGTGTTGAAATTAAAGAAACAGGTGGAATGCCATCTCTCTCTCTCTCTCTCTCTCTCTCTCTCTCTCTCTCTCTCTCTCTCTCTCTCTCTCTCTCTCTCTCTCTCTCTCTCTCTCTCTCTCTCTGTGTCTGTCTCTCTCTCGCTCTCTCTCTCTCTCTCTCTCTCTCTCTCTCTCTCTCTCTCTCTCTCTCTCTCTCTCTCTCTCTCTCTCTCTCTCTCTCTCTCTCTCTCTCTCTCTCTCTCTCTCTGTGTCTGTCTCTCTCTCGCTCTCTCTATCTATCTCTCTCGCTCTCTCTCGCTCTCTCTCGCTCTCTCTGTGTCTATCTCTCTCTCTTTCGGTCTTTGTTAATAACTATGGGACTGTGTCATCTAAAGATCTGTCATCTATCACATTCCCAGCAGACATCAGCAAGCTGTTGGTGCCTTTGACACGATGACAGAGTACAGGCTAAATATCCATATGGGGCACATTTTCCAGTGAAAAAAAAAGTGACATTTGAATGGCCTGATGAATGTCTGTGTTGGGATTTTATGTGTTTATTAGTAGATGTATTAGTTAGTGATAGATTCATTGAACTCATAAGACTGCGACTGCATGTAATCTGAAATGTGTGTTGGCAGCCAAGTCTCCTCCAGTCTCACTGCATATTAGTCAAGCACTAGCCACTGGGTATCAGTATCAAAACCAACACAACTGGAGAACAGGAGCAGATTTACTGCCGTTATAACTGTCATTTACAGTGTAACGTGAGTGCAGAAGGTAGACCAGGCAGCAGCCGGAGTCCATTTGAACCATGTCATATTACACATATTACACCATGTCATAAAGGGGTAAAAGGTCTGTGGAGTTCTGTCTCTGTCAGGCTTGGGTGTGTTACAGGTATCTGTATTTATTATAGATCCCCATTAGCTGCTGCCAAGGCAGCAGCTACTCTTCCTGGGGTCCGGCAAAATTAAGGCAGTTATACAATTTTAAAAACATTACAATACATTCATAACGGATTTCACAACACAAGTGTGTGCCCTCAGGCCCCTACTCCACTACCACATATCTATAACACAAAATCCATGTGTGCGTGTGTGTATAGTGCGTATGTGTGTGTCACACTCTGGCTCTGGGGACTTTATATGTTGAGTCAGGGTGTGTAGATTCCGTGTGTTTTTGTGCTGTGTTTTAGGGTCTAGTTGTTCTATGTCTAGGTTGGCCTGAGTGACTCCCAATCAGAGGCAACGAGTGTCAGCTGTTTGCTGGTTGTCTCTGATTGGGAGCCATATTTAAACTGTCGGTTTTCCTTTGTGTTTTGTGGGTTCTTGTTTCGTGTTGGTTGTGTTTGACCGTTTACTGTCACGTTACCGTCTTTTGTTGTTTTGATCGCGTTTCACTAAATAAATGAGTATGTTTGCCTGCAACGCTGCGCCTTGGTCTACTCCTTACCCAGACGATCGTGACAGAAGAACCCACCAAAACTGGACCAAGCAGCGAGTCGAGGAGCCATCGCCAGGGAGATCCCTAGCAGATCTCCGTGGCAGCCTCGACTGGGTCAAGCCGAGGGAAGAGCAGAGAGAGTGGACGTGGGAACAATGGAGGAAGAGCCTCGACTGGGTCAAGCCCATTGAGGAGCTGAATAGCGGGAGTTGGAAGCAGAGGAGTGAGAGTTGGGCGAGAAGTATAGAGGCCTGGCCCACGGGGAGGAGAGAACCCCAGAACATTTTTAGGGGGGGGCTCACGACGTGGACGACGGGGCAGCAGGAGGCCGCGAAGGAGCGGTCCAGCGGGTGTGCAGAGGAGGCCGCCAGGTTAAAGGGGCCACTGGTCACAGAGGAGAGGGAGAATGTGGAGGCACGGCGAGAGGTACTGGGGTGTGTTACCAGTCCGGTCCGGCCCGTTCCTGATCCCTGCGTAGGGCCAGTGGTGTGTGTCCCCAGTACGGTCCGGCCTGTTCCTGTTCCTCGCATCGAGCCTGTGGTGCGTGTCGTCAGCCCGGCCCGGCCTGTTCCTGCTCCCCACACCGAGCCTATGGTGCGCTTCGTCAGCCCTGTCCGGCCTGTTCCTGCTCCCCGCACAAAGTCTGTGGTGCGTTTCGTCAGCCCTGTCCGGCCCGTTCCTGCTCTCCGCACCAAGTCTGTGGTGCGCGTCGCCAGCCCAGTCCGGCCCATTCCTGCTCCCCGCACCAGGTCTGTGGTGCGTTTCGTCAGCCCTGTCCGGCCTGTTCCTGCTCTCCGCACCAAGTCTGTGGTGCGCGTCGCCAGCCCAGTCCGGCCCATTCCTGCTCCCCGCACCAAGTCTGTGGGGCGTTTCGTCAGCCCTGTCCGGCCCGCTCCTGCTCTCCACACCAGGCCAGTGGTGTGCGTCGTCAGTCCGGTGAGGCCCGTTCCGGCTCCACGCACCAAGCCAGGGGTGCGTATCGTCAGCCCGGTCCGGTCCATTGCTGCTCCACGCACCAAGCCAGAGGTGCGCATCGTCAGCCAGGTCCGGTCCGTTCCTGCCTCACGCGCCAAGCCAGGGGTGCGCGTCGTCAGTCCGGTGCCTGATCAGGTACTGGTTAGCTGCTCCACAACGGAGCTTAAGCAATCCGCTCCGTCGATGTCCAGTCCTGATCCAGTCAGTGGGGTCAGACCGGACCAGGGGCGCTACGGGGGGATTATGGAAGGGTGGTGGTCAAGCCCGGAGCCGGAGCCGCCTCCGAGGAGGAATGCCCACCCAGCCCTCCCCTGTTTGGGGTTTTGTTGAGGCGCGGTCGCAGTCCGCGCCTTTGGGGGGGGGTACTGTCACACTCTGGCTCTGGGGACTTTATATGTTGAGTCAGGGTGTGTAGATTCCGTGTGTTTTTGTGCTGTGTTTTAGGGTCTAGTTGTTCTATGTCTAGGTTGGCCTGAGTGACTCCCAATCAGAGGCAACGAGTGTCAGCTGTTTGCTGGTTGTCTCTGATTGGGAGCCATATTTAAACAGTCGGTTTTCCTTTGTGTTTTGTGGGTTCTTGTTTCGTGTTGGTTGTGTTTGACCGTTTACTGTCACGTTACCGTCTTTTGTTGTTTTGATCGCGTTTCACTAAATAAATGAGTATGTTTGCCTGCAACGCTGCGCCTTGGTCTACTCCTTACCCAGACGATCGTGACAGTGTGGTAGTGTGTGTATATGCATGTGTCTGCGCTTATGTTTGTGTTGGTTCACAGTCCCCGCTGTTCCATTTTTCTCTGTTTTTTAAATCAGATTCTACTGCTTGCATCAGTTACCTGATGTGGAATAGAGTTCCATGTAGTTAGTCATGGCTCTATATCAAGGGTGGGCAAACCTTTTGGCTCAAGGGCCACATTGAGTTTTTGAAACCAAGTGAAGGGCCACATACTATATGCGTTACAAAACATGTGAAGCCTTTATTCATTTTCACATCGACACGCAACTACTAGTGTACTGTAGGTGTACATATGCTTGCAGAACAATTCTACCCTTGTACCATCTCTACCCTTGTTTTTTGTGAACACATTTCCCACACATTTTTCACAAAATTGATATAATTTATAACATCACAGACACAGTCAAACACACACACAGATCCTGCATCTCTACCCTTGTAAAGTACAATCAAACTTACAGTCACAATATGCAAACTTCAAAATAGATATACAGTGGGGAAAACAAGTATTTAGTCAGCCACCAATTGTTCAAGTTCTCCCACTTAAAAAGATGAGAGAGGCCTGTCATTTTCATCATAGGTACACGTCAACTAAGACAGACAAAATTAGAAAAAAAAATCCAGAAAATCACATTGTAGGATTTTTAATGAATTTATTTGCAAATTATGGTGGAAAATAAGTATTTGGTCAATAACAAAAGTTTCTCAATACTTTGTTATATACCCTTTGTTGGCAATGACACATAATTTGCAAATAAATTCATTAAAAATCCTACAATGTGATTTTCTGGAGGAAAAAAATCTCAATTTGTCTGTCATAGTTGACGTGTACCTATGATGAAAATTACAGGCCTCTCTCATCTTTTTAAGTGGGAGAACTTGCACAATTGGTGGCTGACTAAATACTTTTTTCCCCACTGTATATTATATGACTGGAGACATGCAAAATGTAACAGCAGATGTGTAAACAAAAAACTATTCTAAAATTCGAGCATTCTTTTCATTTGGAATGGTCTGTTTTTGAAAGCATATTAAGGAACATTTCTCATCTCCATTGTGAGACATGTTTACAGTTTTCCAATAACCTCAGCCCAAATCTGACTGATTAGTTATTACCTGTATCCAAGTGCATTGCTGGATAATTCTCACTGCATAACCATCACCATGAAAAAGCATTATCCTTGCCTACCCCAGTCACGGTTATTTGAGTCTTAATGTGAACAATGGGTCTGGTCACCTCTCTTGGCAAGGGCATCAAAGTCTGGTGTCATCATTGATGTAGAGATTCTCAGAACAGCTGAAAAGTGGTAATTTGTTACATTTGACCTGTGACAGGATTTGTTGTAATTCATGACTGAGAACGTTTGTTCACACACATATGTGGACCCGAATAAAACAAGTATCCTTTGGGCTTGCTTTTTAATGTTTGGCGACTTTGTTTCATACAGTGAGCCATAGAACTGGTCTTTCTCACTGTCGAAAGACAGGGGGCATGATACAAGCTCCAGCTCAGACTCAATATTGGTGAAGTCTGAGAAGCGGCGGGAAAACTCAGCATGCAGGTCGATCAAAGTGCTACTGTATGTCTCAGTGCTGCACTGCGATGTGGGCGCGTTCAGCGTGGCCAGTGTCGGAAAATGAGTGAGAGACCGACTGCTCAATTGTCTGGAGAACAACATAAATTTGGCCTTGAATGCTTTAACGTTGGAATACAGTTCATGCACAAAAACACAATTTCCCTGCAGTTTCACATTTAGATCATTCAGATGCCCCAATATGTCCAAACTGAAAACAAAGTCGCCCAGCCAGTCTGTGTCTTTAAACACTGAGAAGTCTTCAGCTTTACCAACCGTATAAAAGAACATACCTATCTCCCCTCTCAGTTCCCACACACAGCTAAATACTTTCCCCAGGCTTAGCCAGCGCACATTTGAATGGTACAACAAGTCCTGGTGCTCTGCCTCTGTGTCATTGAGCAGCTGAATGAACTGACTATGGTTAACCCCCTTGCCAGTATAATGTTGACAAGTTTTACACTCACTTTGACAAAATGTTCCAGCTTTAACACACTTTTAGCACGCTTGCTTGAAAAATGATGATTGAGATTATATTCCTTAAAAATGGCAACACTTTCTTGGCATATCAACTGGCATGTCCAATATTAGTAAAAAAGTATTTTTCTGTCCATTCTTCTTTAACCTCTTAAGGATCTGACCTTTCTTTTCAATTTTCGCCTAAATTGACATACCCAAATTTAACTGCCTGTAGCTCAGGACCTGAAGCAAGGGTATGCATATATATTTTTGATACCATTTGAAAGGAAACACTTTGAAGTTTGTGGAAATGTGAAATTAATGTAGGAGAATATAACACATTAGATCTGGTAAAAGATAATGCGTTTTCTATAATTATTTTTGTTCCATCATCTTTGAAATGCAAGAGAAAGGCCACAATATAATATTGCAGTTTAGGCGCAATTTAGACTTTGGCCACTAGATGGCAGCAGTGTGTGTGCAAATTTTCAGATTGATCCAGTGAAGCATTGCAATACTGGACTATTTTGTATCAAGTCTGCCCAAATGTGCCGAATTAGTCAATTGATACATTTTCAAGTACATAACTATAGAGAACATAAAAAAATGATATGGTAATACAAAATGTACGTTTACACACTCCCAGGAATGTCATACATACATGATGGATCATTAGCTTATACACTAACTTTCACACATCTAGATGGCCGGGCGGGGTGGGTGTGGAGCCAGAGACAGCAGGGGTTCAAACTATAGAACCCAGTTCCTACATTTTAATATAACAATTTATTTTATCAAACAAACCTATGCTACATTTTATCTCTGGGACCCTTAGGATGACAAATCAGAGCAAGATTACTGAATGTAAGTACATTATTTACCTTCAGAGGTGAATGTATCAAACCAGTTGCCGTAATACGTTTTTGTTGTTGTTGTGCACTCTCCTCAAACAATAGCATGGTATGTTTTCACTGTAATAGCTACTGTAAATTGGACAGTGCAGTTAGATTAACAAGAAGTTAAGCTTTCTGCCCATATAAGACATGTCTATGTCCTGGAAAGTTTGCTGTTACTTACAACAGTCATGCTAATCACATTAGCGCACGTTAGCTCAACCGTCCCATATACGGGACACCGATCCCGTAGAGGTTAAACACACAACATTCAGAGTCTTTTCTCATTTTCGCAGCACTCCTTTTTCACGTCAAAAGTGGTCAAGCAATGAAGTGGCTATGATGACTGAGCGCATTCTGAATCTGACTGTAGGCCCAAATAAAGAGCGTGCTGCCAGGCTACATCGCCATCTATTGGAGGTTGTTTGTATATCATAGAATGAGTAATTATAGGCCAAAAATCGTAACTCAAATATTATAATATTTAATACATTTAAAAAATGTCTCGCGGGCCGGATTGAAGTGCCCGGCGGGCCGTACTTTGCCCCCCATTGCTCTATGTAGTACTGTGCGCCTCCCATAGTCTGTTTTTTTTGGGGGGGGACTGTGAAGAGACCTCTGGTGGCATGTCTTGTGGGGTATGTATGGGTGTCTGAGCTGTGGGCTAGTCATTTAAACAGACAGCTCGATGCTTTCAACATGTCAATACCTCTCACAAATACAAGTAGTGATGAAGTCAATCTCTCCTCCACTTTGAGCCAGGAGAGATTGACATGCATATTATTAATGTTTGCTCGCTGTGTACATCCAAGGGCCAGCCGTGCTGCCCTGTTCTAAGCCAATTGCAATTTTCCTAAGTCCCTCTTTGTGGCACCTGACCACACGACTGAACAGTAGTCCAAGTGCGACAAAACTAGAGCCTGTAGGACCTGCCTTGTTATAGTGCTGTTAAAAAGGTAGAGTAGCGGTTTATTATGGACAGACTTCTCCCCATCGTAGCTACTGTTCTATCAATATGTTTTGACCATGACATTTTACAATCCAGGGTTACTCCAAGCAGTTTAGTCACCTCAACTTGCTCAATTTCCACATTATTTATTACAAGATTTAGTTGAGGTTTAGGGTTTAGTGAATGCTTTTAGTTTTTGAAATATTTAGGACTAACTTATTCCTTGCCACCCATTCTGAAACTAACTGCAGCCCTTTGTTAAGTATTGCAATCATTTCATTCGCTGTAGTAGCTGACGTGTATAGTGTTGAGTCATCTGCATACATAGACACACTGGCTTTACTCAAAGTAAACATTGAAAAAAGTAAGGGGCCTAGACAGCTGCCCTGGGGAATTCCTGATTCTATCTGGATTATGTTGGAGAGGCTTCCATTAAAGAACACACTCTGTGTTCTGTTGGACAGGTAACTCTTTATCCACAATATAGCACGGGGTGTAAAGCGATAACACGTACGTTTTTCCAGCAGCAGACTATGATCGATAATGTCAAAAGCCGCACTGAAGTCTAACAAAACAGACCCCAAAATCTTTTTCTCATCTATTTCTCTCAGCCAATCATCAGTCATTTGTGTAAGTGGATCCTTCCTGCTGCATTATAGCGAACCAACGTAATGTAGGATTATAATTTATTCACACCGTCATTAGTCAGTGGGCTCCATGAAGCTTATAGCAGCTTAGAGACAGTGCTCTCAGTGGATGTGTACCCCTATGAAGCTGTAGTTAATGCTTCATAATTCCCTCTTTGCAAATGGGCACTATGGGCTGTTACCTCTGGTGTGTTTCTGATATGCAAACAGCTCTCAGAGTTCCATTCCAGAATGGAATGAAACATAATTGGAATACCGACTCCCATTCCATTCTGAGCTTGTTCCACACAGGCTTTATGGAATTGGATGCCATTTTGTTGTCAGGTGATGGAACTGTTGGCTTGAGACTGTGATATGTGAAGCCACATCACAGTAGTGCACTATGTGGAAAAGGGCAGTGGTGGAAAAAGTACCCAATTGTCATACTTGAGTAAAGGTAAAGATACCTTAATAGAAAATGACTCAAGTAAAAGTGAAAGTCACCCAGTAAAATACTACTTGAGTAAAAATAAATAAGTATTTAGTTTTAAATATACTTAAGTATCAAAAGTAAATGTAATTGCTAAAATATACTTAAGTACCAAAAGTAAAAGTATAAATCGTTTCAAATTCCTTACAGCAAATATTTTTAATTTACGAATAGCCAGGGGCAAACTCCAACACTCAGACATAATTTACAAACACATAATTTGTGTTTTGTGAGTCCGTGAGTCCGCCAGATCAGAGGCAATAGGGATTACCAGGGATGTTCTCTTGATTAGTGCGTGAATTGGACCATTTCCCTGTACTGCAAAGCATAAAAATGTAACGAGTACTTTTGGGTGTCAGGAAAAATGTATGGAGTAAAAAGTACATCATTTTCTATAGGAATAAGTAAAAGTAAAAATTGTCAAAAATATAAATAGCAAAGTAAAGTACAGATACCCCAAAAAACTACTTAAGTAGTACTTTAAAGTATTTTACTTCAGTACTTTACACCACTGGAAAAGGGTGCCATGCATTTGAGCCCTTAGTCTGCCGACTGACTGCAGTGGGTAGTTGTGACAGCGAAATAGTGTTTATTTTCCCAGGCAGGTTGTTCAGTGCCAGTTGGAGAAGAGACCAACCCTCAGACTCCTACTGTGTCTCTATTCTCTCCTCTCCCCTGAGAGAGCGCTTTGTGGTAGGTCTGGCCATTTCCCCCTTCCTTTTATATTTATTTTTCTCTCAATTTCCCCCCTGCCTCTCGCTCTTTCCCTCTCATTCTGGGTCTCTGTCATCAACTCACTGTTTAAAAATGACAAACTGACAGATGGGAACCAGGCTATGCCTTCTGCCCAGGCTTTTGAAGTCACTTGGCATGATATTGGGAAGAATTGTAACTTTTTATTTCAGTGTTTCCTGGCAGTCAAATATGCCATGATAAGATATTGGAAATGTTGGAACTGCAGTGAGTTTTCCCTATAGGATTTTTCCATTCCATTTTGAATATAATTTTTTGTATGCAAATTGAGTGAATGTTACGTCAATAAGCTTTATTTAGAAGCAGACCTGACATAATTATGTCAGTGCAGGAATAAAGCACTATGCTGTGACTTGCGTGGGCTTTTCTTTCTGTAGGATCATTAGCATCATTATTAACACCAGACCTTTAACTCAGAAACTGAGTTAAGGGGATACTGCGATATTCTGTCAATGACTGGAGGTCTACAGGTACGATAGCGTATGCTATGGAAACTATGTAAATGAATAGATAGACCCACACAGGTCTGTGAGTTATCCAGGGGAAGAGACCCATGGCCAGCGGGTCCGAGGGGTCTGGACACAATGACGTGTCTGTGGGCAGATTAAGAGATGGATCCAAGATGGTGGGTCCCAGTAGAATTACCACAGTGCTTCTCTCTTTCTTCTTCCTTCTTGCTTCTACCTCTCTCTTTCTTTTCTCTTTTCTTCTTCTTCAATATGTCATGTGTTTTTCTTTTTCTCCACCTTTTTATATCTTCTCCTCCTGTTCATGTTCTCTCTCTCCTCTCCTCCTTCCTCTTTTTCTTTTTCACGGCTTGGTAATCTGCTGAGGGACTGAGAGCTTGGCTGATAACCAGCCTCTTATACATGCTGTCAGAGTGACATTCAGAGCTCCAGCTGGCTGGAATCTCCCGCAATACTGAATACAAATAGAGTGTTTACTACTGTATATAAATGCCTGGTGTGCACTTTTTTAGGATAGAAGGAAAACCTACATTCACTGGAAAGGTCTTGATAGATTCAACCTTGTACCTAGGGGTTCAGCATAGCAAGCCTTTACACTTCTGTGATTTTTACATACAGTATTGAACCAGCCCAGGACAATGAATGACTGAAACTGTTGATGTTTGAGGGCTTAATTTATGCGTGTGGATATTCTCCATTGGACTGCTGAGAACTGTTATTGTGAAAACAGCTGGTCTTTTGCGACGCCTGCATTTTCATGGCTATGGCTCAATAACAGAGGCCTAGGGGGTGAGTTTCCCAAAAGCCTTGTAGCTGAATCAGGCTCGCAGAGTGGTTTTGGTTCTGTAGCTGTACAGCCATGCCACACTATCACGGTTCACGCCACCAGAAGCAGAACTGAGTGGGATGAAGTGGGGCGGAACTGCCTGGTTTCTCAGGAGGAATGTGAGGTATTTCCGAGCATGTGCACCACAGAGTGTCGCGCTAACCAGGCGGTGCGCCATGACTATCAAGGGCACCTCTACCACAGGGCTTCTGGTATGGTTAACTTACCCTGGTCAAATAATGGTTGAGAATGGTCTGTGCTAGCTTGGTTGTGGTTTGTGCAATAGAGAACTCTGATTCTGCCTCTACTTCCCTAGCAATACATAATGCATTATAGACCGGATCTTAACTTGAGGAACGCACACAACAGGCGTTCTCATAAATCTTGTATTGATGTGCATGGGATTTGGGTTTAAATTTGAGTTATGCACATGAATTTACGTCAGGATTGGGCTTTATGAAAAAAGAGAAGAAGTCTTTAGTCAAAAGCTTATTCCTCCCCCTGTTTCCTGGTTGACCACTGGGTCTGAGGATTGAGGTAAATAGAATGGACCCGTAATACCAGATTAAACTTGGTGACATATGTCAATAGTAGAATGAGTTGGAATACAAAAAAGATTACTGTATTTTCTCTTTTTCAGATCATATTTTGGCTTGGTTTTGCTGTTGGGGATGATGATGGTGTGGGTGGTTTATGGAACATTTAGTCCAAAATGTGGGTAAACCTTAGTAGAGTCAAACTAAAATGTGACCTCTTGTTTGAACTTCTTAAAAACTCCATAAATTCTCTTTCCAATATGATAACGAGATGAACTACAAATACAATCGACTTTAAGTTGTGCCAATGAGTGCACCCTCTTCTTTACTGTAGGTCAGGGATGGGCAACTGACCGCATGCGGCCCACAGCCCCCCTTTTGTAGGCCCATAAACAAAAAAATCGAACTCAGTCGGGGTCTCAACTTACTGATGAGAGTTAGAATAATAGAATACACAAGGTGCAATTTGGTTGTGCATCAACAGTAACTCAATTAGCCATGTCAGCAATTTTGGGTACGCAGACCCACGAGTCACTGCGGCCCCTCATAATAAGTTATGTTTTTTTGTGGCCCCATCAAAGCTGCCCATCCCTGCTGTAGGTCATACTTTTATTGTGCCTTCTGTGGCTGTTTTCTCTGTTATACACACTGTTGTTAGGCAGATGTGTTTTTTTGCAGCTAGTCTGAGCGTGTGTTGTAGTCAAACAAAGCGAGGGGAAGGCCCTGGAAGAGGGACACAACACAATAAACACCCACACACACAACACAACACACACACAACACAACACACACACAACACAACACAACACACACACACAACACACAACACACACAACACGGCACCACTCGCAAAAAGGAAGCGACAAAATGAGGTCATCCATCGCTGGAGGACACACACACACACACACACACACACACAAAGAGATAGATATGGCTGTAACATCTGGCACAGATCAAAACCCACTACACAGACCTCTGATGATGTCACATAGGGGGGAGGGGGCATAACTAGGACTTATCTAAGAGCAGATGACGGGTTCACTGAGGTTAGATTTTTCCAACACATCAAATATTGATTTCAGCCAAACATGCATAACACAGAAGTCCATTTTCATGACAAAAGATAATAAATATCATCACTGTTTGAACTGAGATGATTTCAGGCCCATTGCTTTGTCCATGGTCCATAAAGCATAAAAAAGCAGAGCTCCTCTACAATACTCTGTCAAGCTGACATGAGAAGAGGTGGGATTGGGCTCTGTAAAGTTACACTGACCTTATCCTGAGTTCTAAATAGAGTGATTGTTTCACATAAAAAATTAGCTATTTTGAGACACAGGGAAACAGTCGGTGAAGGAAGTGTCAATTATAATGTCAAAAAATACAGCTTGGTATTTCTGTACTCGAGCAAGGAAGGTTGAAATGAGAGAGGTAGAAAAAGAGATGGAGAGAAAAGGAAGGAAAGATGGGGAGAGAGAGAGAGAACGAGAAAGAGAGAACGAGAGAGAGAAAGAAAGAAATAGAGAGAAAGAGAGAGAGAAAGAGAAAGAGAAAGAGAGAGAGAGGGAGAGTAGGAGAAAGATTGGTTTGGAAAGTGCAAGGCTATTGAAATAGACACAATGAGGAGTAACTTGAGCTCAGTTCAACCCCAGTACTGTACGGTGCAAATCTCTTTCCATGAGCACAGCAAACAGGGTAGGAGAGGACAATGTTTGGACAACTATTTTTTGCAAAGTGACATTCTGTTTATTTCAGCAAGATGTGTCTGGAGGAAATGTCCCTGTATGCAAAACAGGCCCATGTACTTGATACTGTGCAGCGTAACTGTAAGAAAAGATCCAGCTCTGTTTCTCCAAATCATCCATATACTGTAGTGAAATCAACACCAATGTGCATAACACAAGAGCAAATCCATTCAAACACATTCATTCAGTTTCATTCAATGAAAACTCACTTCCATTCAGTTCCTTTTGACTCCTGGTGCAGGGTGACTTCCTGGAGATTCTTGATGTTTATGACATCACCCATCCAATCCCTGTCCTGATCTCCTTCTAGGCTGACAGACAGGAGGAGGCGTATCATCATGTGGTCTACTGCAGGATTAAAGCCTGTCCGTTGGACCTTAATCTGCTTGTCACGCACACGCACACACACACAGATGTAGAAAACTGACCGGGTGAAAGAGGGACAGAGGGATAGAGGGATCATGGAATAGCAAACAATGTGTATGTGTGTTGAATGCTGTTTTGTGTCAAAAGGGGGATGAGAGAAAAAGGGATTTTGTTATTTTCATTCGGGTTAATTTCATTTTAACTCTCATACTGTAAACTTCTGACTTAAGCCTTAAACGCAGTTTATGTGCGTACGTGCAACTGTGTGTGCATGTGTTAGTGTTTGTGTGCATGTGTGTGTGTGTGTGCGTAGCTACAGCATAGCAATAGGATGTGGTCGTATTGTTCTGGTGAGATGCTATTTGTAGGAGTGTTTACTCTCTCTGTCTCTGAAAGTCTCTGAAGGAGCACACAGGGTTCTAGAACCAACCACAGAATGACCTTCAGAACACAGCTAGCCGAGGAATAACTACACATTTTTATGTGCTGCTTTTTTCCTGAATTCTTACCGTAAACTCCATTCCCTTGGGTTTGGAAACACACCCACTCTGACTGCCTGGCTGGCAAGTGTGTCTCTGCTGGTATTGGATAGCACACAGCTTGTTGGACTTGGCTTCAGTGAGTCTGAATATTCAGCCTCAAGAATCAATTACGATATAATAGGTAATTGTTCTGTTAATGATTTCATGGCAAGACCAAAGACTGTAATTTCCTTCTGAGAAATGTTTCAAAAGGAACCTCAAAACCATCCACATCTGATATCTCCTTAAATGGTGGTTGTCTGTTCAGTCTTACAGATGCTTCATTCAGATGTCCTTTTCATGATCATCTCCTATTTAACTCTTATTTAACGTTGGCTGGCTCTAGGACTTCCTTTCCAGATCATAGTTAGATCCCACATTGTCACCACACAGACATAGGACAGGATCCCAGACACAGCCAAGACCACCCTGCTGAATGGATGAAGGATGATATCAATACAAGTTTTCCTAAGGCTTACATCAAAGATCATATCTTAGCTCTTGACACATAGCAAACAATCTATTAGTCAACTGCTTTAGTGAGGAAGCCCTGCCTGTCTGGAGACAGTGTGGGTTTAGGTTTGACTTAGTGGGTGTGCTACTGTATGTGTACAGTATACCAATCAACGACTCTCTGTGTTTATTCTGTCCACAGGATTCATTAGTGTATGTATGTATGTATGTATGTATGTATGTATGTATGTATGTATGTATGTATGTATGTATGTATGTATGTATGTATGTATGTATGTGTGGAGTGGAGCCCCTAATTATCAGGCTGTTCCTTTGATGCAGTGGTTCCGGTGCTGACGGCAGTGTGTGTGTGTGTGTGTGTGTGTGAACATCCTTAGGGGTGGCCGAGTTCAAAGACTTAGCGTAAATACAGTGCAACATTGAGTGGGGTTGGATGAGGAGAACTTGTTGAGGCAATCATTGCCCCCTTGTGGGAGAATATACTAGTACAAAGTCTTAATAAACACACAGTCCATGGAAATCATAGGTCTGCTTTGCTACAAGCATTTCACTACACCCGCAATAACATCTGCTAAATATGTGTATGCGACCAATAAAATTTGATTTGATTTTGATGCAGTGGTACAGCGATAGCATACCCGACACAAAGATATATGACTACAAAGAATGGAAGAGAGACAGTGAATATACATAGAGAGAGCCCAGACAGAGCAGACTAAATCTGAGGCTGTGTCCAGATGGGCAGACAGACAGCGGACACAGGGAAGGGTGTTTCCAGTTTGGAGGGCACACAGTCTGTTTGTGTTAGGTTGACTGGCAGCATCGCCAGCATTAGGATCAGCCAACTTCCCAATAATGAAAAGTACTCAATAAAGCTGCTTCATGCGCTCTGCTCTGAGTCAGATCACTGGGGTTATCTGTAATACGGCTACAATGTGTGTGTGTGTGTTCTGAACTTCTGTCTCACATCTCTCCTTCTCTCCCTGTGTCTCCAGCTGGCAGGCGTAGCACGGTAGGGGGTGGTAGAGAGGATGGCTGAACCCGGCCAGAGCCAGCCCCAGGAGAGCAGTAGTCTGCAGAGGAAGAAACCTCCATGGCTCAGAGTGGACATCCCCCCACAGCTGTCCCTGGATGAGCCCTCAACATTCATACAGGTATGATGACACGCCTCTCTCTCTCTCTCGCTCACACATTCACACACACACACACACACACACACACACACACACACACACACACACACACACACACACACACACACACACACACACATACACACACACACACACACACACACACACACACACACACACACACACACACACACACACACACACACACCCCTTACATTACAGATACAATCCAACTGGATAGACACTGAACACACACGTATACAGGTACAACACACACTCCACACACATTCATACATACAGGTACAGTTACTGTAATCTGGCCTACATACAGGTTCAAGACAGATTCAATACAAGCAATAGAGACCAGCTACAGTAAGTCCACTCAGCTTTTGAGGTGCAATGTCTTTTAGTTGTCTGGTGTGTGTTGCAGCCGGTGAAGAGGCAGGGGTTCCTGCGCAGTGTAAGCATGCCCGGTGAGAACATACAATCAGGAATCGCAACCTTTGACCCCAGCAACTATCTCCAACCCCCCTTGCAGCACCAGCCCTCCATCACACAGACCATCAAGAGGTGAGACCACACACATGCACATGCGTGTTTGACACACCACACCTTCCACTCTCATTGCTTAACTGCTCACTACTATGATTTCTGCATTCCCTGAATATATTTTCTAAATAACACTCACTTTTACTAACTGACTCTTACTCTTTTCCAGCTGATCTGAACTTAAACTCTTTTAATTTCTCTTTTTACTCCTCTCCTTTATTTCCCACTCTCTCTCCTTCCTCTTTGTGTCTCTTCCTTCTCCTTCCCGCTCTGCCTACACGCCTCCTCTGCTTTCCTCGGTCTGGTGTGTGTGTGTGTGTGTAGTGAGAAGAGGGTGCATTTCAAGCGGGTCAACACGGTCCCTCCTAAGGGCCAGAGGGGCCCCCGACGGGCGTCTGTGCTCCGCAGGCGCTCCTGTGTCCCTAAACTGGTCACCCGCCGCCGCTCGTCCATCCCGAAACAAATCATCAAGTAAGAGAGAGAGGGGGGAGGGGGTGAGGAGGCATATGGAGAAAGATAGAGAAGGATGAAAGAAGGAACAAGGGAAGAGAGAGAAGGAAAATATTAAGATAATGTGTCAATACAACAATGTAAGAATCCTCAATACAACAATGTAAGAATTCTCAATACAACAATGTAAGAATCCTCAATACAACAATGTAAGAATCCTCAATACAACAATGTAAGAATCCCCTGAAGATATGACGCAAACTTCCAGCAATTCGCTCACCAAATCATCTGTGTTTAAGGATGAATCCTCAAAACAACACACAGGGACCACATCTGTTGTGTGTTATGTTTTCATGTTTTTGACTGTTCCATGACGCATAGAGGATGCATTCACACATTCCACCCACCACCCTTTATACACACACAATGACTCATAAAGAGCAGCTACCTGGCCTCCCACATCAAGGCCACTGTGAATCCATCGGAGCTCCGTGTAGCTGGTTTGTGTGTTCAGCTCATTGTGTGACGGTGGGCCAACACCAAAGACAGCTACCTCTTCAAAGGCCTGCCTGAACCTTTGCATGCGAAAGGTGGAACCATGGTGTGTGTGTATGTGTGCGTGTGGGCGTGGGGTCCAATTGGCTCCAGTAGGACTCTATCAATAGTATGACAAGTAGCATGTTGAGGGGGCACTTGTAATGGCAAGCTAAGGCCTGTGAGAGGGACAGGAATGTCAGCAATGCTAAATTTCTATTGACACACAGCTATTGTCACACCTATGAAGTTATATTCATACACATGATGATACTGTATGTGACTGACTGAGTTTGAACCCCCGTGTTAGCAGTGTGTCACAAGACTGTGTTAGCCTGCTGAGCGAAAGCCTAGGCATTAGTTAACCTTTTTACATTCTAGTGATTTAGCAGACGCTCTTATCCAGAGCGACTTACAGTTAGTGAGTGCATACATTTTCATACTGGCCCCCCGTGGGAAACGAACCCACAACCCTGGCGTTGCAAGCGCCATGGTCTACCAACTGAGCTACAGGGGACACCACGCCTCACCCTAAGGTAGTTTCCTCATGATCATGCAAGGGGTTCATGACTTAGCAGCGTCAACCTTGTGTGCATTCTTTCTCTCTCTCTCTCCCCACTTCTCTCTCTCCCTCTCTCTCTTCCTCTCTCTCTCTCGCTCTCCCTCTCTCATCCTCTCTCTCTCTCTCTCCCTCTCTCTCTCTCGTCCTCTCTCTCTCTCTTGTTGAGACAGGTCCCGCACCCTCCCTCCTCCGCCTGATATGTACAACCAACCTTGTCTTTTCTCTCCTTCTAATCTCTCTCTTCCTGGGAAGTGCTGGTATGTTAGTGGGAGCGTTGGCTAGTTTACACACACTCCCCAAACAGAGAGAGAGGGGGGGAGAGAGAGACAGAGAGAGAGGCAGAGAAAGAGGGAGAGAGAGGGGGTTAATAGAAATATAGGGCTGAGAGAGAGAGAGAGAGGGCGAGAGAGAGAGAGAGGTCAAGAAATAAGAGGGAGAGGTATGTCGAACTAAGTGTGTTAGGGAGGTGGGAACAGAGATTCACAGAGAGCAGATCTGTATATCCGTTGTCCATTCCCACTGAGGATCAGGCAGCTAGAGAGAGAGGATTCATGGAGATACAGGCGGAAAGATTTCACAACCTCAAGTTCAGAGAGAACATCTTCTGTTGAATTGAAAGGAATCCTGGAGAGAGAAGACAGATACTGGAGAGAGAAGACAGTTTTGAGGAAAACTGGATACTCAATACTTCCAAGCACAGTAGACGGATCACAGATCATAGCCTGGAGGTTGTGGAACTGAAGAAAGCAAATCCCTGTAAGAGATACAGACAAGAAGATCACACTGCATCAAGTTTGTCTCAAGTTCAGAGAGCAAATCTTCTGTTTAATTAAAAGTCTGTTGGATTCTATCTCAAAGTCTGCAGTGTTGCAGGAGAAAGACGGTTCTTTTGGAGTCACACTGGAGGTCAGCCAGCAACGGCTTCTAGACTACACATTCTCCTAGTGTGATCATCTGGTCTGAGGATCATCAGCTTTGCCAGGCCGTTTGATTGACCCCCTCTCTGGGAAGAACATACTACTGAATGGAAGTACATTTCACATCAGCACCCAATGGATGTATAGCAGCTCTCAGCCTCAATTGACCTTCAATTGTTCTCACCAGCTGTGAACCAGAGGTTGACGTGGGGTCAGACGTCAGACAGGGGTTAGGGGTGAGACCAAGACAGTATGTGATTGTGGCTCCAGGCTGCTGTAGCTCTGTGTGAGCCAGAGGCATGACCCTACCTGCTTCCTGGGACTGGGATGGACTGGACAGGTAGGAGGACTTGGGGGAGTGGGGGGGAGAGGTACGTTAGTGTGTTGGAAAGGAATGCAGAGGGGAGACACAGGAGAGGGGAAGGGGAAGGAGGGGATGTGCTGGACAGGTAAGACAGTGTGGGACTGGGTAGAGGAACATGTGGGAAACAGGAGGGAGGGAAGGAGTCGGGAAAGAGGAAAGAAGAGAGAGGGAGCAAGAGGGAGGGAGAGGAAGGAAAAAAGAGAGGTCGAGGGGATGGGAGATTAGAGGAGAGGATTTCCAGCTGTGCAGGGATCACTGACAGTATTTTACAAAGGAACCGTTTATCTTTTGATTTTTCATAGTTGAGGGATGCTTGTTTTTATGATGTTAGGCGCTGCAGAGTGACCCAAATGTAGTAGAACAAGGGAAATAGAACATGCACTGATCACTGTGACATAAATAAGGATGTTCAACCTTCACTAAATGTCTCCCCCCAAGCTACACATTTCCGTTGTCTGTATGCCTCTGGTAGTGGAATAATACCAGTAGCTTCTGGCCCTACTGGCAATAGCTATTTATTTTTATGATCTCTGCCAGTCTCAGAATCATTGGCAAAGTGATAGCACTGGATATCGTTATAGGGCACTATTTTCTATTGGCATCTTTGTCTTTCTTTGAGTGGGAGATTTATAGCTTTGTGTATCAACAGTCAGCTAAACTTCCCAATCTAAGGTAGATAATGATTGTGAATGATTGAGCACACTGTGTGTACCAACCAACCCTACCTTGAGGATATCAAAAAGCCTATTGATGTAGGGTGATGTAGTTTCAATCGTTGCCGCTTGGCAGACTGGTGTACTCATGAACCAGTTGTTGTTGTGTTATTTAGTTTGGGAATGACTGTGACATACACGCACATTCAAATGCAGGCACGCAAACGTGCACACCAGGGTTTCCGTTAGCCGGTAATAGGTGGCTTTTGGCCTATAAAAAATAGAAAAGCCGATAAGTAAAATTGCCGCTGGCCAATTGTCAGGGGGAAGAAGAAAAAATCCCATTGCGAAATAATTCTTTTTAGCCTATTCATTTATGGAAATACCCGTTGATGTAAATACATTTGACTGGTCTATTGGTAGATTAGCATAATTATGTGGAATTACATTTGCACGTCTGTAGGCTACAGTATATTCGTTATGTATCTTATTTACACTACATGACCAAAAGTATGTGGACACCTGCTCGTCGAACATCTCATTCCAAAACCATGGGCATTAATATGGAGTTGGTCCCCCCTTTGCTGCTATAACAGCCTCCACTCTTCTGGGAAGGCTTTCTACTAGATGTTGGAACATTGCTGCAGGGACTTGCTTCCATTCAGCCACAAGAGCATTAGTGAGGTCGAGCACTGGTGTTGGGCGATTAGGCCTGGCTCGCAGTTGCCGTTCCAATTCATCCCAAAGGTGTTCGATAGGATTGAGGTCAGGGCTCTGTGCAGGCCAGTCAAGTTCTTTCACACCGATCTCGACAAACCATTTCTGTATGGACCTCGCTTTGTGCACGGGGGCATTGTCATGCTGAAACAGAAAAGGGCCTTCCCCAAACTGTTGCCACAAAGTTGGAAGCACAGAATCGTCTAGAATGTCATTGTATGCTGTAGCGTTAAGATTTCCCTTCACTGGAACTAAGGGGCCTGAACCATGAAAAACAGCCCCAGACCATTATTCCTCCTCCACCAAACTATGCATTCGGGCAGGTAGTGTCCTCCTGGAATCCGCCAAACCCAGATTTGTCCGTCGGACTGCCAGATGGTGAAGCGTGATTCATCACTCCAGAGAACGCGTTTCCACTGCTCCAGAGTCCAATGGCAGCAAGCTTTACACCACTCCAGCCGATGCTTGGCATTGCGCATCAGTGGAGGCTGCTGAGGGGAGGACGGCTCATAATAATGTCCGGAACGGAGCAAATGGAATGGCATCAAACACATGGAAACCATGTGTTTGATGTATTTGATACCATTCCGCCTGTCCTCCCCAATTAAGGTGCCACCAACCTCCTGTGTTGCGCATGGTGATCTTACGCTTGTGTGTGGCTGCTCGACCATGGAAACCCATTTCATAATGCTCCCGACGAACAATTATTGTGCTGACGTTGCTTCCAGAGGCAGTTTGGAACTCAGTAGTGAGTGTTCAAGGACCGGCAATTTTTACGTGCTACGTGCTTCAGCACTCTGCAGTCCTGTAATGTGAGCTTCTGTGGCTTACCACTTCATGGCTGAGCCGTTGCTGCTCCTAGACGTTTCCACTTCACAATAATAGCACATACAGTTGACCGTGGCAACTCTAGCAGGGCAGAAATTTGACAAACTGACTTGTTGGAAAGGTGACATCCTATGACGGTGCCACGTTGAAAGTCACTGAGCTCTTTAGTACGGGCCATTCTACTGCCAATGTTTGCATGGCGGTGTGCTCAATTTTATACACCTGTCAGCAACGGGTGTGGCTGAAATAGCCTAATCCACTAATTTGAAGGGGTGTCCACATACTTTTGTATATATAGTGTATCACAGCATACAGATACAGAGCCTTTGAGCAGGAAAGCTGTCAGACAGCTGCTCCTGCAGGACCTCAAACGGCAACTGAAGGCAGGCTTCATCACCACGTCACACACCAATGAGCTGGAGGCAGTAGGCTATGCATTTTGAAAACATATAATTCCTTGTTTGAAACCTGAATGTTTTAATACGTATTATGAGGCATGTCTTACCTTGCTTCAAAAGTACGCTATTAGATCTCCTCTCTTTCTAAATTTCTAACAGATATTTTCATCTCTGTCACATGAAACCACTTGCATGTGCGGTGCCCTTTTGACAACGGTGTTTTCCCGACAATTGCATTATGGAACAACGTTCACGCGTAGCCTACTGCCTTGTGTGCATTGCTGTGAAGAAATAATAGTCTACCAACATTTTAAGCTAAACATTCTGATCTGTTTCATCAGACTCATTGCTTAAATTATATATAATGTTATGTAGCCTAGGCCTACTGGTTGTATGAATTTGGGCTCTGTCTTCCCACAACTCAATCAATCAATCAATCAATTGTATTTATAAAGCCCTTTTTACATCAGCAGATGTTACAAAGTGCTATACAGAAACCCAGCCTAAAACCCCAAACAGCAAGCAATGCAGATGTAGAAGCACAACTGTCCCAGAGTGTTTGGAATAGGCTATTCCTTGACAAGTTGACCAATACAATAGGTCAACTTTTCTACTATGGGAGATAGTAGATTGACATAGGCTAGTGATTTTGCTGTTCGTTACCCATCTTGTTGGTTGAGGAAAAGTAAATGTGGACAGTTATTCTAACATCTTCAAAGTGCACATCAGAATTCGGTAAGAAGCACTGCACGTCGTTCCATCCTCGACTTGCATGTTCTGTTAATATGAATTACCATAATCGAAATGTGATTTCTGTCATTCTGAGCACCGTGGGTGGACGCGCTAATCTGGTTACGAATCCAATGCATATGGGTCTGGCATATTCCTCAAATGTCTGGTAAATTAAAATGTTGCCGGTCAAATGTCCGGAGCCACATTTTCCTAATGGAAACCCTGGTGCACACACACACACACACACACACACACACGCACACACTAGGTTTGTAGCGTAGTGAGTCAAGGTGTTTATTTTCCTAGAAACAACCTTCTGAGTATTCCCAGAACCTCATCTCACAGAGTGTGTTTAACTGTAAAGATGGACTGCATGTGTCACTCTGTGTTTTCTTCTTCTGTGGTGTTTACATATCCTGCTACCTTAAGAGCCTCTCTCTGTCAATCACCACCACTCACTCTACCCCCCCAACCCTCCTCCCAACCAAAGTTCCCTATCCGGGACTGCGGTGCAGAATAAATATCAGCCTGCGCAGAGAAGCAGGAGATTGAACTTCACTCAACTTTCTAACGTTTTCTACGTTTGTTAACACTATCAATGTTTCCCTCTACTGTTTCAATGCCACATACCGAAACAAAACAAACTATGCAAGACTTAACTAACTATGCAAGAGATTTTGTTGCAGGCAGAACTTATCGGAGTAGGATTCTATTGCATTGACAGGCACTACTCAGCCCGTACTCTACACAGACCGGTGCACCATAACCAATCAGAGCTGCAGTAGGCCTATATGCAAATAGACCATTGCCATATTTGGATCTGTGCCATTCACTTTGAACTAGAGTGTTTACAGCATGAGCGGTCGTGAGTAGATGCGCTTGTTTTGTTTCAAAGCGAGAGCTGCATGGAGCCATGTGTGCACATTTTGTTCATATCCTTTGCTAGCTAGTGAGTTATTAGCCCAGTTACAGATCATTTGTAGTCAGCATTAGGGGAGTGATTACTTCCTACAAAAGCACAAAACGTGTGCATTTCTAGCCATCTTTGAAAAGTGAGTCAAGGAAAGAGCTTTTTTTTGTCTTAAAGGGGCAGTGTTGTATTTTGAGACAGAGTTGAATAAGCTAAGTAGCCAATAGGCAGAGGGTGACATAATTTGTCTGATTCTCTGTATAATGGTATGGGAATAATGATGCATTTTATTTTGTAAAGTGGTTTCTTGCATCAAACAACACAACAACATTTTCAGTCACCTCCTTGTCGGAAGGACAAGTGGATAAACAGGTTAATGTCAAGCCCTGCGTGTTTTTTTCAATGGTCTCATGGATTTAGGCCTACATTGAACGCCACACATTGGCTGCTGTGTAGGCTGAATGATATGCCTTCTATTTCCATGTTAAAATGTTATGGGATGTATTTTCTCCATTGTTTTTGGAGGTAAGCCACTCTGGTAGGCCTACATTATGATCAAATAGCCACAGTACCCTATTTGACCACTGTTCAATTGTAATTTAAAGTGGGTACAGCCTCAGTGTTCACAGTAAACGCACGCCGGAAGTTGCACAGAATTTTCACAATGTTCAAGTTTGCGCTCAGCAGACCTGAAATTTGCTCAGTGCCTAAAAGTATTTGAGGGAACATTGTTCCCAACCTAAACCTGGGATCCCTCTTAAAACATTACTCCCTCCCTCTCTCCCCTGATGGTGCGCAGCCTTAAAAGGCTTCCCCAGCTGGATGGTTTCTCTCTAATGATGGAGACTGTGTTATTACTGAGTGTCCTCTACTGTAAACAATCCTCTACTCCCCGACCCGCATCCTTCACAGAACACTTCTCCTATCCTCCTGATTTACACACTCTGAGATGCTCCTACATATACAGAGGGTCGCTAGGGGAAGACAACACATGCAGTGTAATACAGACACTCGCACACTCACACACACACCCACACTAATACAGACACTCACACACTCACACACACACACACTAATACAGACACCTACACTAATACAGACACCCACACGTATACAGACACTCACACTAATATAGACACCCACACTAATACAGACACCCACACTAATACAGACACTCACACTAATAAAGACACCCACACTAATACAGACACCCACACTAATACAGACACCCACACTAATACAGACACCCACACTAATAAAGACACCCACACTGATACAGACACTCACACTAATAAAGACACCCACACTAATACAGACACCCACACTAATACAGACACCCACTCTAATACAGACACCCACACTAATAAAGACACCCACACTGATACAGACACTCACACTAATAAAGACACCCACACTAATACAGACACCCACACTAATACAGACACCCACACTAATACAGACACCCACACTAATACAGACACCCACACTAATACAGACACTAACACTAATACAGACACCCACACTAATACAGACACCCACACTAATACAGACACCCACACTAATACAGAAACCCACACTAATACAGACACCCACACTAATACAGACACCCACACTAACACAGACACCCACACTAATACATATATCCACTAAAAGAGGAAAGAGGACTTGGCTGTAGTCTGTATTCTCCCAGGTCCTTTTTGTCACTGGGTTTTATGTGTGTGTGCATGTGCATGTGTGCTTGTGTACAGTCGTGGTCAAAAGTTTTGAGAATTACACAAATATTAATTTTCACAAAGTTTGCATATACTCCAGAATGTTATGAAGAGTGATCAGATGAATTGCAATTAATTGTAAAGTCCCTCTTTGCCATGAAAATGAACTTAATCCCAAAACAACATTTCCACTGCATTTCAGCCCTGCCACAAAAGGACCAGCTGACATCATGTCAGTGATTCTCTCGTTAACACAGGTGAGAGTGTTGACGAGGACAAGGCTGCAGATCACTCTGTCATGCTGATTGAGTTAGAATAACAGACTGGAAGCTTTAAAAGGAGGGTGGTGCTTGAAATCATTGTTCTTCCTCTGTTAACCATGGTTACCTGCAAGGAAACACGTGCCGTCATCATTGCTTTGCACAAAAAGGGCTTCACAGGCAAGGATATTGCTAGTAAGATTGCACCTAAATCAACCATTTATCGGATCATCAAGAACTTCAAGGAGAGAGGTTCAATTGTTGTGAAGAAGGCTTCAGGGCGCCCAAGAAAGTCCAGCAAGCGCCAGGACCGTCTCCTAAAGTTGATTCAGCTGCGGGATCGGGGCACCACCAGTGCAGAGCTTGCTCAGGAATGGCAGCAAGCAGGTGTGAGTGCATCTGCACGCACAGTGAGGCAAAGACTTTTGGAGGATGGCCTGGTGTCAAGAAGGGCAGCGAGGAAGCCACTTCTCTCCAGGAAAAACATCAGGGACAGACTGATATTCTGCAAAAGGTGCAGGGATTGGACTGCTGAGGACTGGGGTAAAGTCATTTTCTCTGATGAATCCCCTTTCCGATTGTTTGGGGCATCCGGAAAAAAGCTTGTCCGGAGAAGACAAGGTGAGCGCTAGCATCAGTCCTGTGTCATGCCAACGGTAAAGAATCCTGAGACCATTCATGTGTGGGGTTGCTTCTCAGCCAAGGGAGTGGTCTCACTCACAATTTTGCCTAAGAACAGAGCCATGAATAAAGAATGGTACCAACACATCCTCCGAGAGCAACTTCACCCAACCATCCAAGAACAGTTTGGTGACGAACAATGCCTTTTCCAGCATGATGGAACACCTTGCCATAAGGCAAAAGTGATAACTAAGTGGCTCGGGGAACAAAACATCGATATTTTGGGTCCATGTCCAGGAAACTCCCCAGACCTTAATCCCATTGAGAATTTGTGGTCAATCCTCAAGAGGCGGATGGACAAACAAAAACCCACAAATTCTGACAAACTCCAAGCATTGATTATGCAAAAATGGGCTGCCATCAGTCAGGATGTGGCCCAGAAGTTAATTGACAGCATGCCAGGGTGGATTGCAGAGGTCTTGAAAAAGAAGGGTCAACACTGCAAATATTGACTCTTCAAATAAACTTAATGTAATTGTCAATAAAAGCCTTTGACACTTATGGAATGCTTGTAATTATACTTCAGTATACCATAGTAACATCTGACAAAAATATCTAAAAACACTGAAGCAGCAAACTTTGTGAAGACCAAAACTTTTGACCACGACTGTACATACGTGTGTGTGCATGCATTGGGGTTGTATTGTGTGTGTCTGAGCATGTTTTTGTGTGAGTGGTATGTCATTAGTATTGTAAGGCACCTATTTTGCAGCTGGAGTTGACTTCCTCTCTGTGTGAGTGGAAGTGATGTAATCCTTCTGTACTCTGTCGTTGTTTGACTGAGTGGTGACGCACAACACTAATGCCCGTCAGTTACTCCACATGTCTCTGGCTTTACACTGGGTTTGAAATGGTAGAGCTGAGAAGAGGGGAACACACTCACATGGTGACATCAAATGGCCACGTTCCATGTATAAATAAACTACAAACCCACTGCCGTGCCTGGGTTGTTTTCTCTATGCTATTGTAATCTGTTTCTGTCTTTTCTGTACACTCTCTGCAAAGAAAAGAGCCCACACTCAACCCAAATACTGCCTCGTAGATGGAGTGTTTGTTTCGTGCCATTTCTCTTTGAACTAAATTTGAACTGTTTCTACCAACTATTACTATCAAGTACATCAGTGAACTGAGATTCACCTTAACCTAATCTCCCTCTCTGTCCCTCAGGGGGACAGCAGACTGGTTCGGGGTCAGTAAGGAAAACGATAGCACCCAGCGATGGAGGAGGAAGAGCCTGCAGCATTGCAACCTGCGCTACGGCCGTCTCAAGGCCCAGGTGATGAGGG
Source organism: Coregonus lavaretus (assembly GCF_964263955.1). Lineage (NCBI taxonomy): Eukaryota > Metazoa > Chordata > Actinopteri > Salmoniformes > Salmonidae > Coregonus > Coregonus lavaretus. Next base: position 24,774,181 of record NC_140012.1, on the reverse strand, counting down.
AGATGGAGCTGTCCAGCCAGGACAACCTGTCTCTGACCAGCACTGAGACCCCACCACCCCTCTACCTCCCCCCACACCACCATCCCCACCACCACCACCACCCCTATGCCATGCAGAGGGTAGGGCAGCGCCGCCCACAGACATACATTCATAGACTCTCTTTATATCTCTCTCTTTCTCTGTCTCTTGCCATACAGTTGAAGTCGGAAGTTTACATACACTTAGGTTGGAGTCATTAAAACTTGTTTTTCAACCACAAATTTCTTGTTAACAAACTATAGTTTTGGCAAATCGGTTAGGACATCTACTTTATGCATGACACAAGTAATTTATTTTTCCAACAATTGTTTACAGACAGATTATTTCACTTATAATTCACTGTATCACAATTCCAGTGGGTCAGAAGTTTACATACACTAAGTTGACTGTGCCTTTAAACAGCTTGGAAAATTCCAGAAAATGATGTCATGGCTTTAGAAGCTTCTGATAGGCTAATTGACATCATTTGAGTCAATTGGAGGTGGACCTGTGGATGTATTTCAAGGCCTACCTTCAAACTCAGTGTCTCTTTGCTTGACATCATGTGAAAATCAAAAGAAATCAGACAAGACCTCAGAAAAAAAATTGTAGACCTCCACAAGTCTGGTTCATCCTTGGGAGCAATTTCCAAATGCCTGAAGGTACCACGTTCATCTGTACAAACAGTAGTACGCAAGTATAAACACCATGGAACCACGCAGCCGTCATACCGCTCAGGAAGGAGACGCGTTCTGTCTCCTAGAGATGAACGTACTTTGGTGCGTAAAGTGCAAATCAATCCCAGAACAACAGCAAAGGACCTTGTGAAGTTGCTGAAGGAAACAGGTACAAATGTATCTATATACAGTAAAACGAGTACTATATTGACATAACCTGAAAGGCCGCTCAGCAAGGAAGAAGCCACTGCTCCAAAACTACGGTTTGCAACTGCACATGGGGACAAAGATCGTACTTTTTGGAGAAATGTCCTCTGGTCTGATGAAACAAAAATAGAACTGTTTGGCCATAATGACCATCGTTATGTTTGGAGGAAAAAGGGGGTGCTTGCAAGCCGAAGATAACCATCCCAACCGTGAAGCACGGGGGTGGCAGCATCATGCTGTGGGGGTGCTTTGCTGCAGGAGGGACTGGGCACTTCACAAAATAGATGGCATCATGAGGAAGAAAATTATGTGGATATATTGAAGCAACATCTCAAGACATCAGTCAGGAAGTTAAAGCTTGGTCGCAAATGGGTCTTCCAAATGGACAATGACCCCAAGCATACTTCCAAAGTTGTGGCAAAATGGCTTAAGGACAACAAAGTCAAGGTATTGGAGTGGCCATCACAAAGCCCTGACCTCAATCCTATAGAACATTTGTGGGCAGAACTGAAAAAGCGTGTGCGAGCAAGGAGGCCTACAAACCTGACTCAGTTACACCAGCTCTGTTAGGAGGAATGGGCCAAAATTCACCCAACTTATTGTGGGAAGCTTGTGGAAGGCTACCCGAAATGTTTGACCCAAGTTAAACAATTTAAAGGCAATGCTACCAAATACTAATTGAGTGTATGTAAACATCTGACCCACTGGGAATGTGATGAAAGAAAGAAAAGCTGAAATAAATAATTCTCTCTACTATTATTCTGACATTTCACATTCTTAAAATAAAGTGGTGATCCTAACTGACCTAAGACAGGGAATTTTTACTAGGATTAAATGTCAGGAATTGTGAAAAACTGAGTTTAAATGTATTTGGCCAAGGTGTATGTAAACTTCCGACTTCAACTGTACATCTGTGCATATGTCATGTCATGTGTTGTGCTGTGTTGTGTTCTGATTAAGGTGGTGTTGTGTTTCTTTACCCAATATCAATCCTATGTCTCTCCCTTGGGAACAATGACGTTATTCAATACAATTCAAAATAGATATCAGAATTGATATTTTGCTTATTTCGGGTGTTTGTTTCTGTGATGTAAGCTGATAAGCGTATTAATACATGGAGTAATGCAACTGTTAGAGGTCCATCACTATGGTAACCTGTGTATTGATATAACCATGAACTTGACCTGTCATGTAGCCTCTTACAAGAGCCCCATTGTTGTAACTATTCAAGTGAGTTTACCACCAAATAACCTAAAAGGATATACTTTCCTCCGTGGTGTTTACAATCGCATCGGACATGACAGTGTCTGCCTCTGTGTGTGTAGATTGTGGACCCCCTGGCGCGAGGCCGTGCATTCCGCATGGTGGAGGAGGTAGATGGTTACAGCGTACCCCAGACCCCCATCACCCCTGGTACCACCTCTCTCTGCTCCTTCTCCAGCTCGCGCTCCGCACTCAACAGGTTACCACGGCGACGCAAGCGAGAGTCCGTCGCCGTCATGAGCTTCAAGGCCGCCGCAGCGCTGGTCAAGGTGTGTGTCGCACAGACAGTGTCAGACGTGAGGATCAGAGTGTGTGTGTTTGTGTGTGTGTGTGTGTGTATGTGTGTGTGTGTGTGTCTGTGTGTGTGTGTGTGTGTGTTTGCAGGGAGCCGATGTGTTTCCTGCATGTTTACTACTGTACTGTTGATGAATCATCCCTGAAACTCCAGCAGCTGAGATATAACAGTTCTAGTAACAGACACTGCTTTGATCTAACTAAATGCATCATTGGGAGTCACCTTGACTCATATTTACTATCTCAAACCAAGTATGCAAACATCTTAGTCTCAGTAGTCTCAGTACCTCTTAGATGCTGCTTGTCTTTTATGACCCTGGTCACTGAACCGTTTCTGCTCTGTGGTCTTTGTTTAAATGGTGGCACACTAAAACACAGCAAAACCGTGCTGGATTGCATTGTTTGGTCTAGGCCTTGATCTCTTCCCCCAAAATGGTTGTTGAGATGGAAAAATGGCATGCATCGAGACTTAATCACATGACCCCAGTTTATTGTATTCTGCTTATGGACACGCGCGTGCACACACACACACACAAACGCACACACACAAACACACACACACAGAGTGTGTGTATGTTTATATCGTATAGGACGATTACCAATGTCAGTGTTATGTAAAAGTTGAGCCCCAGCTTGTCTTGTAGGATTAGGCTTTGGTGTAACAGCACTGTACAGAGGCTGTTCCTCTCTCCTGTCCTGTGGTGTCAGGCAGGGTGGTGGGGGGCACATAGGTAGATGACTAGGCTGGGGAGGGAGACTGTTTGCATCCCAAATGGCACCCTATTCCCTATTTAGTGCACTACTTTTGACCAGGGCCCCTGGTCAAAAGTAGTGCACTAAATAGGGAATAGGGTGCCATTTGGGACATAGACATTAACAGATGGCATTAGGACAACTCTACTGTCAGTCCCGTCCTCCAGTCAGAATGCTCAGCTGTGTGTCTGTTCTGTTAGCCAGTAGAATACTGTGTATTCTGAAACTGGAACATTGAACGCTGCAGGGCTAATCCAGCCTCCAGAGGTCAAAGCATCATAATCATCATGGCCACTGGCCACAGCTGGTTGTCAGGAGTCAGAGAGGACACAATCATTTGTGTTCTCTGGTCTGGGGCTTTGGGGATGCTGTCTGCCCTCTGTTTACTGGATGTGTTCTTAATCCCGGGTTGGGGTCAATTCCATTTCTATTTGAAATTAATTCACTTCCTGAACTGACTGAATGCAAGTGGAATTGACCCGTCATGGTCTCACTGTCACACACAACAGTAATGTAATATCATGCAATACATGTGTAACAGAGAGTATGTATTAGCGGTTACAACGACGGAGATGACGACGACGATGATGATGATGACGGTGATGACAGTGATGATAATGACGATGATGATGGTGTGTGTCAGGGCCGTACGGTGAGGGAGAGGGAGGGCGCTGCCCGGCGGTGTCGCAGGCGGAGCTTCATGCCAGTGAGTTTCCTGGAGGATGACACAGTGGACTTCCCTGACGAGCTGGACACCTCCTTCTTTGCTAGGGTGAGTAACACACACACATACACACACATTCCATCACACATTCACGCACAGATAGCACACTCGCACAGTTTCTCCTGCCCCTCTTCATCTCTTTTCCTCCTTCTCCTCCTTCTCCTCCTCCATGCAGGATGGTCTGAGGAGAGGAGATGAGGAGCTGTCTACCTATGCAGACGATGTGTTTGACTCTCCGTCTGAGGCCGCCATTAAAGAGGAGGAGTCTAACACAGCAGCGGATGAGAGTGACCTCACAGGTGGCGCCCTGGACAAGAACGAACTGGAGAGGAGTCACCTGATGCTGTGAGTGTAACACACAGACATCACACACGCAAGTTGTTGCTGCTACTGTAGCCCATTTCACCTAACACACACCCTCTTCTAACCCTCTCTCTCTCTCCCTCTATCTCCCCTTCCTCCGCTACCCTCTCTCTCTCTCTCTCCCCCTCCCCTCTCTCTACATTCCACAGGCCCCTGGAGCGGGGCTGGCGTAAGGGTAAAGAACCTGGACCGTCTCAGGTCCAGCCCAAGGTGCGTCTGCGGCAGGAGGTGGTGAGTGTGAGCGGGCAGCGGCGAGGCCAGCGGATCACGGTGCCCGTCAAGAAGCTCTTCGCCAGGGAGAAGAGGCCCTACGGCCTAGGGATGGTGGGCAGGCTCACCAACAGAACCTACCGCAAACGCATCGACAGCTTCGTCCAGCAACAGATAGAGGACATGGACGACCACAGGTACACCTTATTGTCAATGAGGATTTTCCGATTCTTGAATTTCAATGTCGAATTCTAAATTTGCTACATTGCTATGCATTTGACTTCAACCCTGGCATGGTCACATGGTCACACTGTAACATAAAACATTTTATCACACTGCAGTCATAGCTGTAGTGGAGGTAGGAGCTGTGTTGAGTTTGTCCCAGATAAGATACAGTATGAGTCATCACAGGATAAAAGAAAGCACCTTATTCCTGGCCTCTAGATTAATAAACAAACCAGGACGGTGTGACTCAGTCACAGATGGTCGAGTCCCAGATCACCATGTGGGAAACAATGGGTTACACAGTTGTTGTCATACATTACTATCTTAGTGGATGCAGCTGTTTTCAGTGTGAAGCCCCCACTGACATACTGAGATACTGTTTCTAACAGAATAGGCAAGCTGCTGTACTATGTGAGATACCGTATTAATATTGTGTATGTGTGTTGTGTGTGTGTGTGTGTGTGTGCAGGCCTTTCTTTACCTACTGGATCACATTTGTCCACCTGTTGATCACCATCCTGACTGTTTGTCTCTACGGCATCGCCCCTGTGGGCTTCTCCCAGCACGAGACCGTCGACTCGGTCAGTACAGTGACTGTTATATAATGTAGTTTGCGTTATAAAGGTTACAGTGATGGTTGTAGAGTCTTTGCTATAAAGGTTGTGCCTTATGTGATGAGTGATCCATTGTATCAATGTGTTATGTCTTTGCATTTCACTTTGTAAACCCTTTGGCTTTTCCTCTCTCTCTCTTTAGGTATTGAGAAATAAAGGTGTTTATGAAAATGTCAAGTTTGTGCAACAAGAAAACTTCTGGGTGGGACCAAATTCGGTAAGTGTAACTTTTGTTAGGCTAATGGACTTCATTTGATCATTTAAACCTATATGTCAGCTATAAGACATTGTGTTTCTATTTTAACAAACCTAACACAATGGTAAATCATAGCGCTGGCGCAATTACTGCTCCCAAACTTGATCTTTTAATAAAACTTTGGTGATTAAGATGTTTATTAATACGAGGGTTACCGGCACAAAAAGCACATCTCCTTTCTTGTTCCATGAGCATAAGACTCCTGTTTGTCACGGCTGGATAGGTTACGCTTCCGCTCACAAAATCCATGCCATTACCAACCGCGTTACCGCTAATATCTGCTTTTCGTTGGTCTTAAATCTCCTGATATGCGCTGCAGGGGTTGGAACCAAAATACCTTTTTTATCGTTTTGTTCTGAACAGAACCATCATTTTTGGGGGGTTCATTCCACTGTTCCGACCAGATTTACTTCACCAATCAGTGCAGATAGAGCAGCTTGCTATGGAGCGGGCAGGCTATAGTTGTTTACATGTGTGATGGAAAGAAAAGTGTAGGGCGCGAGATGCGATGAACATTTTGCGGGTGGGGAGAAAGCAAGAGAGGGTGGAGGAGGAAGCTTGGCTTGAAGCGCTGGGCATCTTGTTGTGACATGCATTATCTGAATTAGGCCCACAGAATTATACCTACGGAGGAGCAGCGTCAATGGAGGAACTTGCAGACTGGCACCAGAATTAAAAACACGTCAATAATCCAATATGAAATGTGATAACTATAGTATCCTTAACTAGTACTGAAAAAGTTAATCCATTCTTCTCTAATTAAAATCTCTCTCCGTATCTTCTGAATCATGCTTGTAACATCAGTAGGCTACAGTAACCTATACTTCGGAGGGGGAGGGGCAGGTAGCCTACACACGCACACACTCTGGCAAAGAGTTTCAGCTGGCAGGCAGACACTGGAAGAAGTTTCTGAGTGACAGAGGGAGAGCTTTGCATAGCTGCTTTGTTGCGTTTTATGTGGGGGGGAAAAAAATGCCGGAACGTAAAATAATGTTATTAACTGGTTCCCATGCTTTTAAAATAATGGTTCTGTTCCGGGAAAGTATAGATCACTTTCGTTCCCGGTTCTGATTCTGTTCCTTGAAAATGTTTGTTATTTTCCGGTTTCCGGTTATTTTCCCTGAACCGGTTCCAACCCCTGCTTTTGTGCTTGTTTTCAAGGACACACCACAAATATTCCCACCTCAGTGCAAGCGAGCTTATATTAGACAGGTACATTTATATTAGGACAGGTAAATTGCTGAACCTTGGGTGCAAAACGCCAGAGTACCAGTTTTTACATGCTGAAATGTAAAAACGACTGTGTTTGGCACTTGCGCTGCCATAGCACCAGCCGAAAATAGAGCCCCTTGTCTGTGTTCTGACTGCACACGCTCCCCTGGCCTGCAGGAGGCGCTGATACACCTGGGGGCTAAGTTCTCCCCCTGCATGCGTCAGGACCAGCAGGTCCATGACCTGATCCAGGAGAAGAGAGGAAGAGAGCGGGATTCAGCCTGCTGTGTGAGGAACGACCGCTCTGGCTGTCTCCAGACCTCACAGGAGGAGTGCTCTGTGAGTTACCCTGGTGTTACACTACTGTTACAGTAATTTTATGTTTAATATCCTAAAATCTGTAGCAATTAACCCCTCTCTCTCTCTCTATCTCTCTCTCTCTCCAGTCTACTCTAGCAGTGTGGGTGAAGTGGCCTCATCACCCCAGTGCTCCTCTCCTGGAGGGGAAGGTCCGTCAGCACGGCTCAGTCTGCCACCAGGACCCCAGGTAATAAACTGCCTCTCTCTCTCTCCTTCTCTTCATCCATCTCCCTCTCTTCTTCTATATTTACATTTACATTTTCGTCATTTAACAGACGCTCTTATCCAAAGCGACTTACAAATTGGATCTCCTCTTCCCTCTAGACGTTATATGTTCTTTCCTCTGTTCCTCTCTTTTCAGGATATGCCTGGAGCCAGCCTCTGTATCGCCTCACGAGTGGCCTGATGACATCACCAAGTGGCCAGTGTGTACCAGGTACAACCCAGGCAACCACACTAACCTCCCCCACGTGGACTGTGCCATCACCGGACGGCCCTGCTGCATCGGGACCAAAGGGAGGTGAGGACAGACAGTACTCTCCACAAACTGCACGGTAGTGGTGAATACTATATGACAGGGTTCCCCAACTGGCCCCTCAATTTCTCGGAGAAGAAAAAAAAAACAGTTATTTAATTTTATTATTATTTGATTGTTGGACATAAAATACTGTAAATAGACTGGTAAATCAGCTTTTCCAATTTTGGAAATCTGTTCCGAAGTATTTTCACGCATAATATAGAGATATATGTGATTGTATACAAATGTAAGCAAGGTTTGAAGTGATTATGTTTGAGTCATCTGTTTGGGCTTCTTGTGGTCAATTTGCAGTCTATAAATTATTTGTAATTATTTTCCGGCCCCCGACCATCCGCTCAAGAAAAAATCGGCCCGCAGCTGAATCTAGTTGATTATCCCTGCTATATGACTTATACAAACAATTAGCTATGTTTTGAAAGTGTGTTGCTGAGGAGCCTGTACTAGTACTTTATGCTGTTCAGTTCCCTCAGTCTTCACAGCTATAGGTAGTTGATGTTGTAATGGCTTGTGTTGTGTGTTCACTATTCAGGTGTGAGATCACGTCCAGAGAGTACTGTGACTTTATGAAGGGCTACTTCCACGAGGAGGCTACTCTCTGCTCCCAGGTGGCCTGTATGGATGATGTGTGTGGCCTGCTACCTTTCCTCAACCCTGAGATCCCAGACCAGTTCTACAGACTATGGCTCTCTCTATTCCTCCATGCTGGGTGAGTAGTGTTTCTCTGTAAAGAATATTCATTAGAATCTTTTTACACGTCTATTTTTAAAGGATAAAGCTAAGAACATTCACAACTTAATAGTTAAGAACACTATAACAATATAGAAGAATAGAGCGATACCCAATGGGCTGGACGATTGTCTTCTCATCACTCATCTTGAAAAAATGTATACTAACAACTTGGAAGTCAATCAATCCGCCATCATTGACACAATGGAAAAATTGAATGATTTATTATTGAAATATTGAAATAGCATGGGCGACCGAGAAAAACGAATTGGTAAAATGTAAGGCCACGTGGCAAACAATAATGCAGGCATTAGGGATGGGGGTGTGAGCATGTGGGACTGGGCTGATGAGATGTAGTCATTGTTTGTGTGTGTCTGTAAGTTGTTGTTCATATGTATGAGTTTGTTTTTAGAGTAAAGAAAACAAGAAAAAACTAATATATATATAAAATACTGAAATAGCAAATTTACATAAGTATTCAGATCCTTTTCTCAGTACTTTGTTGAAGCACCTTTGGCAGCGATTATATCCTCGAGTCTTCTTGGGTATGACGCTACAAGCTTGGCACACCTGTATTTGGGGAGTTTCTCCCATTCTTCTCTGCAGATCCTCTCAAGCTCTGTCAGGTTGGTTGGGGAGCGTTTCTGCACAACTATTTTCAGGTCTCTCCAGAGGTGTTCGATCGGGTTCAAGTCCGGGCTCTGGCTGGGCCACTCAAGGACATTCAGGTTTTCATCAAGGATCTCTCTGTACTTTTCTCTGTTAATCTTTCCCTCGATCCTGACTAGTCTCCCAGTCCCTGCCGCTGAAAAACATCCCCACAGCATGATGCTGCCAGCACCATGGTGTCAGATTTCTTCCAGATGTGCCGCTTGGCATTCAGGCTAAAGAGTTCAATCTTGGTTTCATCAGACCAGAGAATCTTGTTTCTCATGGTCTGAGTCCTTTAGGTGCCTTTTGGCAAACTCCAAGCGGGCTGTCATGTGCCTTTTACTGAGGAGTGGCTTTCGTCTGGCCACTCTACCATAAAGGCCTGATTGGTGGAGTGCTGCAGAGATGGTTGTCCTTCTGGAAGGTTCTCCCATCTCCACAGAGGAACTCTGGAGCTCTGTCAGAGTGACCATCAGGTTCTTGATCACCTCCCTGACCAAGGCCCTTCTCCCCCGATTGCTCAGTTTGGCCAGGCAGCCAGATCTAGGAAGAGTCTTGGTGGTTCCAAACTTCTTCCATTTAAGAATGATGGAGGCCACTGTGTTCTTGAGGACCTTCAATGCTGCAGACATTTTTTGGTACCCTTGGCCAGATCTGTGCCTCGACACAATCCTGTCTTGGAGCTCTACGGACAATTCCTTCGAACTCATGGCTTGGTTTTTGCTCTGACATGCACTGTGAACTCTGGGACCTTATATGGACAGGTGTGTGCCCCTGCCAAATCATGTCCAATCAATTTCATTTACCACAGGTGGACTCCAATGAAGTTGTAGAAACAGTGGACATCAGGAAGCAAACAGGATGCAGGATGCACCTGAGCTCAATTTCGAGTCTCATAGCAAAGGGTCTGAATAGTTATGTAAATAAGGTATTTCTGTTTTTTGTTTTTTATACATTTGCAAAAACAAATTAAAAACCTGTTTTCGCTTTGTCATAATGGGGTATTGTGTGCAGATTGATGAGGGAAAAAATGAATGTAATCAATTTTATAATAAGGCTGTAACGTAAACTGTAGAAAAAGTGAAGGGGTCAGAATACTTTCTGAATGCACTGTATATATATATATATATATATATATATATATATTGGTATTAGACAAGTTGTGTTCAATATGTTTAAACTCTGTCCTGCACAATGTCCTGCATGATGTGTCAAACATCCTGAATAAATTAGGAGGCTACTGTATTTGGCCAGAAAATTGTATTTTTAAGTCTCAAATGGTATGTGCATGCGCAACCTGTAGACGTTTGTTGGTCTCGTGTATCGTGAGTCAGCTTTGTTCCTGGGCATTAGTGTGCTACACACATACCAGTCGGCGCACTAGCTCTGTTAACCACTGTTGCTTGTGCAGCTAGTTAGTACACACTAGCTAGGTTAGGTAACTAGTACACGCTAGCTAGCTAGCTAGTATACGCTAGCTAGCTAGTACCTAGCTTTTAATTATAAATCTAATTTCACCACTCGTACTGTTGGTGGCGGTAACGCACCATCCTCTCTGGCACCATTCGACATCCTGTCTCATCTCGTATGTCTCACAGTGTCTGTAGTATGAAAAATTATCTGCTGGAGACAGACCCTATTGGAAAATCATATAGTTTGTAACCTGCTGAGGCTCGCCATATGTCTTTCTTTATTTGCTAATATGTATCCCTGTAGGATCCTGCACTGCCTGGTGTCGGTGCTCTTCCAGATGACCATCCTGAGGGACTTAGAGAAGCTGGCCGGCTGGCTGAGGATCTCTATCATCTACATCGTCTCTGGAATCACTGGCAACCTGGCCAGCGCTATCTTCCTGCCCTACAGAGCAGAGGTACAGTACTGTAGATACACTGACCATATAGGTCTAGTGATGTCACTGGTATAATGATGGGAGATTTGTTTGATTATGATACTATGGACCCATAATAAACAAGAATCTAAAATGTAATTTAATTTGTTTTATTGTCATTCCACTGGCTGTCCCTTAGGTGGCAGGAGGCCAAGTATTCAGCTGCCAATATGTGTCTCTCTCTCTTTCTGTTCTCCTGCTCCCTCTCCCCCTTCCTCCCCAGGTGGGTCCAGCTGGCTCTCAGTTTGGTATCCTGGCCTGTCTGTTTGTTGAGCTGTTCCAGAGCTGGCAGATCCTGGAGCGTCCGTGGAGGGCTTTCAGCAAGCTGCTGTGTGTCGGCATCTTCCTCTTCTCCTTCGGCCTGCTGCCCTGGATAGACAACTTCGCCCACATCTCCGGATTCATCTCTGGACTCTTCCTCTCCTTCTCCTTCCTGCCATACATCAGGTGAGAGCTGGTTTGATTTAGTCATATTTTTGGGGATTTTTTGTGTATGTAATATAAAGCGCTTTGAACTACTTTTAAAAATAATAATAATGTGGCTCAGTTCTAAATGGCTCAGTTGGTTCTGGGTTTGAGGCCACATATACCTGAATCAATTATGTTTTACTAAAACTTTAAGTTACTTTGGGTAATATTTTTTATATGTTTTATTATTACATTGAATGAAAATATGGCCTCAAGGGTATGCTATACCCTGTAATATGTAAAACACTAATATTGATTTTATGATCCTATTCTTCTTATTATTTCCAGTTTTGGCCGTTCGGACATGTACCGTAAACGTGTCCAGATCTGTGTGTTCCTGTTGGTGTTCCTGGGTCTCTTCTCAGGGCTGGCTGTACTGTTCTACGTCCACCCGGTCAAGTGTGAGTGGTGTGAGTACCTCACCTGTATTCCCCTCACTGACAAGTTCTGTGACAAGTACGACCTCAACGCCCACCTCCACTGACCAGGCCTTTGACTGTACAACTACAATGACTAGAATGGACATTCTCAAAGAAGTATAGCCTCACGCACCAGGAAATCAGGACACAAGGCTCGGCTGGTGAACAAGACTAGGCTCTAAGCAACGTCACGGCATGGACCGGACCGGCGGCAATATTTGGTGTAGCATTCAGGACATTGGACATGAAGATTGCCAATCTTGGAAAAATATCTGTTGATCTTAATAACTGTTAAACTGTTGATCTGTCTCCATTCAGTTTTGTTGATATGGACATTGCTAGCGAGTGACCTGTCACTTTCAAAGCATAAAGACTTAAAGAGCAAGAGGGGGGAGAAGGGGGTTATATGTGACTGTGATGCCTTGCCACTGATCCCACTCCTCTCGCTGCTCTTATTAAAAACAGACCCAACAGCACCACTTTGTGGCCATCAGACCACATAACAGCCCCTGACTTTACACACAGCTGTGGAGGGATTTTGTTTTGTATTTTTCTACACACGTCATAAAGCTGACTAAAAGTTTTATCGGTTTATTGGATGACCTCAGACAGGGAGCTATCTCACAGGAAAGAAAAGGGATGTTTAGTACCGTAGGATGACTGCCTCTGGTGCCTTGGTCATTACTGCCATATCTACAGTACCAGACAAAAGTTGGGACACACCTACTCATTCAAGGGTTCTTCTTTATTTTTACTATTTTCTACATTGTGGAATAATAGTGAAGGTATCAAAACTATGAAATAACACATATGGAATCATGTAGTAATCATGTAGTAAATATATTTAATATTTGAGATTCTTCAAATAGCCACCCTTTGCCTTGATGACAGCTTTGCACACTTGGCATTCTCTCAACCAGCTTCACCTGGAATGCTTTTCCAACAGTCTTGAAGGAGTTCCCACATATGCTGAGCACTTGTTGGCTGCTTTTCCTTCACTCTGCGGTCCGACTCATCCCAAACCATCTCAATTGGGTTGAGGTCGGGGGATTGTGGAGGCCAGGTCATCTGATGCAGCGCTCCATCACTCTCCTTCTTGGTAATATAGCCCTTACACAGCCTGGAGGTGTGTTGGGTCATTGTCCTGTTGAAAACAAATGATAGTCCCACTAAGCCCAAACCAGATGGGATGGCGTATCACTGCAGAATGCTGTGGTAGCCATGCTGGTTAAGTGTGCCTTGAATTCTAAATAAATCACAGACAGTGTCACCAGCAAAGCACCCCCACACCATAACACCTCCTCCTCCATGCTTTAAGGTGGGAAATACACACGTGGAGATCATCCGTTCACCCACACCGTGTCTCACAAAGGCACGGCAGTTGGAACCAAAAATCTCAAATTTGGACTCCGGACAAAGGACACATTTCCACCGGTCTAATGTCCATTGTTCGTGTTTCTTGGCCCAAGCAAGTCTCTTCTTATTATTGGTGTCCTTTAGTAGTGGTTTCTTTGCAGCAATTCGACCATGAAGGCCTGATTCACACAGTCTCCTCTGAGCAGTTGATGTTGAGATGTGTCTGGTACTTGAACTCTGTGAAGCAGAGGTAACTCTGGGTCTTCCATTCCTGTGGCGGTCCTCATGAGAGCCAGTTTCATCATAACGCTTGATGGGTTTTGTGGCTGGACTTCAAAGTTCTTGATATGTTCCGTATTGACTGACCTTCATGTCTTAAAGTAATGATGGACTGTTGTTTCTCTTTGTTTATTTGAGCTGTTCTTGCCATAATATGGACTTGGTGTTTTACCAAATAGGGCTATCTTCTGTATACCCCCCGAACCTTGTCACAACACAACTGATTGGCTCAAACACATTAAGAAGGAAAGAAATTCCACAAATTAACTTTTAAGAAGTTAACACCTGTTAATTTAAATTCATTCCAGGCGACTATCTCATGAAGCTGGTTGAGAGAATGCCAAGAGTGTGCAAAGCTGTCATCAAGGCAAAGGGTGGCTATTTGAAGAATCTCAAATATAAAATATATTTTGATTTGTTTAACACTATTTTGGTTACATGATTCCATATGTGTTATTTCATAGTTTTGATGTCTTCACTATTATTCTACAATGTAAAAAATAGTACAAATAAAGAAAAACCCTTGAATGACTAGGTGTGTCCAAACTTTTGACTGGTAGTGTAGGTCCAAGTCTCAAATGGCACACTATTCTCTATACCAGAGGTTCCCAAACTTTTTCACTCAGTCCCCCCTTCCAGCATTGGGGAACATCTCACAATGGCACAAACACTGTTCATGACACAAACTGTTCACACCCCTCTTGTTGGCGGAGAGGTTTAAAGCGTATTCCCTGAAATTGTATACATTTTGCCATGTCTAATGTGTATTCATGTGACATTTGAGTGACTCAAACATTACAACAAAATGTATAGGCTAAAAAACCTGGCTTAGATGACATGGGCTAGTTGATCTGGATATTGCTGATCCCAATTTCGAAAATGCACCTTTTGCATTCTACTATTACAACTTTCAAGAGTAAATTGAAAGCCGGTCTGTTTTAATTGTTATGTTTGTTTTTGTTTTTGGGGGGGGTGTACCCTGCGCCCCTCCTGCCGACCCCTCGCACCCCCCCCCCCCCAGGGGAACAACTGCTCTATACAGTGAACTATATAGGGAATAGTGTGTCATGTGCATTATGTTACACTAGACAAAACCCTTGTAGGTTAACATGTATACTGCTGTCTAAGTAGTGGTGAGTGTTTGGAGGGTAGCGTTTTAGCTACCTGCTTATCTGTACCTGACAATACAGCAACACAAACTGAAACTTTCTGTCTGTGTGTCCAGTTTATTTCTGTTGTGTGAATGTGTGTGTGTGAGGGATCTGAAACTGTCTTGTGCCTTGTTGCACATGCATGTTTCCCCCAGTAGATGACAGAGTTGCTTTGAGTAAATGTATACACTCACTAACTGTAAGTCGCTCTGGATAAGAGTGTCTGCTAAATGACTAAAATGTAAAATGTAAAATGTAAATGGCTGCTATCAGGGACATGTAACATACACAAGATGCATATCTGATGTCGTCAAATACCCTTCAACAAACTTAGTCTAAATGGCTGTTAAAGTAAGATATATAATGCATACATTGTGTGCATAGAAACATTTTCTGCCAGGGAATTTGTAGGCTAATGATGACTACAGACCCATGTTGTTCCATGGCTCTGGCCTCATGATTTGAATGTCTGATATTTTTATCCCACACAACTCTTAATGGTGCACTTCAAGACATTTATTTTGTTGTTTACTAATTCTCTCTGCCTCTCCTTGAGTCGCAAGCCCCTTCCCATGCATTCACACACGCATGCGCGCGCACACACACACACACACACTCTGTAATTTATGGTGCACTTCAAGTCCTCTGTCTTTTGTCGTTTAGTAATTCTCTCTTCCACCCCCCTCTCCTTCAGTCCCCCCCCCCCCACACACACACACACGCACACACACACACTGAGTCTAATTCAAAGTTAATTAGTGTGTACACTCCACTCAAGCCTCCTGTCGAAGGAAAGCTGAATATGACAGACCCTTATTTGCAGCCAAGGTATAATAGCTACGTAGTATGTTTAGGTGCTATTCCATGAATCTCACCTTACAGATGCTTCTCTGCCTGTAGATTGTATGCCATATTACATTCACACATCCAGCCCTTTTAGATGGGACTAGTTTAGGCTCACTTTCTCCTCTCAACTGTATGTATTTTCTATCGTATACCTCTACCCCTCAAAACGTCTCTCTCTCTCTCTCTCTCTTTCTTTCTTTTTCTCCCGTTCTCTCTCTAAGACAGCTGAACAGCTGAGGGGGGCACACAGTGCCATTAAACTCTCCCAGCTTCTCTCTTCCCATCCTATCCCCCCCTCCATCCCCTCCCTCTCTCCTCCATCCATGGCCCTATAGAGATGCTAATTTTAAGTGGGCTATACCCCTCCCTCTCCCAGTCCTCTCCTGCCCCTCTCCTCATCAGCCGACTAGATGACCTCTGTCTGATTAGCAAACTGCACTGGGTCATATGGATCAAAGAGAGGGACATGCTGTCTGGTCTTTTTAACTCTTTCTCTGTCTTTCTCGATCTCGCTCTCTCACTCTATCTTTCTCTCTCTCCACTCTAGTTAAGTAAATGTTTTATAAATGTTCTCTGTCTGTGTCTTATTTGGACATTAGTCATTGGTCGCCCTTTACAATGCATACCCACTTTAATCACTCCTTCCATGGAATAACCATAGTGGAAATGTTATGTCTGTCTTTCCAATCCTAAGCCATTGTCTTACATCAGATAGCGCAACGCAGTGTTCTAGGACTTGAGTCCAGAACTCGAACTTGACCAGTAGTGATGTTGTCAGAAAATCTTTCTCCCTTGCTTAATTCACTGCAGTAGCTACTGTATTAGCTAGCTAGCTCTACTAATATGCAACACCGTCAGCTAGCTTTCTACATTATGAAATGTAACTTCATAGATTGCTGGACCGCAGCTTTTAGCCTATCAAGGGACTCACGACTCGACTTGGGACTCTGTACGACTCTGACTCCAACGCTAGGGACTTTGGACTCAATTCGGACTCAAGGTGTAGGGACTTAAGGAACCATTGTATGGGTAGTTAATTTAGTTAAATTGCTACAATTTAAACTGCTCAATCCACTCCAACTTAATGTTTGTGTGTAAGTGTGTGTGTATATTTGAGGGGTTGTGAAAAAAGCTGAAGACAAATTTCCGTCCCGTATAGACTAATAAAGTATATATTCTATTAATCTTATCTCTTATGAAAGGGAATTTTAACTGTATCTCCTTTTAACCATGTCAATGGTCTAAAAGGAACTTTACCTGCTGTGATCTTTGTCACCATTTAGTGATGGAGGAAACAATTGAGATCTGGATGAATAGAAACTGCAATCAACGACATGACCTGGGAAAATGTTTCGCCCTGTTTGTAACACCTGCTCGTCTCTCCACCCAACGGTGCCCACTGCCCAGTAAACTCTTGTTGCTCATACTAGAAAGCACAACTTTGGCTATATCGTTGATTAAGGTAATTGGGAAATTGACACGATCAGGACTACTTCACAAAAATTCAACTATCAAGTCTGCATTGTAATTTTGTCAAATTGCTACAATTTAGGAGATAAAACTGAATTTCAACAGTATCCCCCTTTAACCACGTCAACGTTCCAAACATAACTTTGCCTGCTGTGATCTTTGTGGCATACTGTAAGAATGCAGGTGATTAACTGAGAATTAAACCTGCAGTGACATTATTCTGGAAAGAACATTAGATTGATTCATGATGATATTTTCCCACAATTTAGTGGTGGAAGAAACAAATTGACTTGAAAGTTCAGCTTTTCTTCAAGAACAACATATATTTTCATTTTTGTTGCTTCATGGTATAAGAACCTTGTCGGTTCAGTTTAAGGTTAGGGTCAAACTAACCTAACGTAGCAGGCGTAAAAAGACATCTGAGCAGAGTCCCCACATCCGTTTTTCAGGGGAAACTGAAGTTAGGTAGAAAATCGTGACCCCGAGGAGAGTGGGGTTAGACGTACCTCTGTCCTTTGTAGCATGACCAGATAGTATAAACTGGCAACCATTTCCAGAACCAGGTGGATCCTAACTAGAAAATATATCTCCCTTGCTTAATTCACTGCAGTAGCTACTGTATTAGCTAAAAGCCCTACCAATGTAAATAAAAGTGAGTAGCCTGTTTCAGTAGCAACCTGGACATGAAGCTAGTCTATCGCAGGGCCTTACTTACAATTTAACTGCCAAGCACAGACACATAGGGTCCCGTGTTTACAGTCTTTGGTATAACTCGACTGGGGATCGAACTCCCAACATTTTAAACTCAGGGCGGACCATCTTACCACAAGGCCACTGAGTTGGTAATGTTTAACACTGTAAGTCAACTAACTTTCTACATTATGAAATGTATGTTCAAAGCTTGTTGGATCGCAGCTTTTAGCCTATCAAGGGACTCGTGACTCGACTTAAGACTAGAGAGTATATAGAACTTAGACTTGGACTCGAACACTAGGAATTTGGGACTCGACTCGGACTTGAGGTTTAGGGACTTGACTACATCACTGGTGCGACAATTCCGCCTGTACTGTCAGTTGAGGGATGAGTGTCACGTAGGAGTGACGCCACCTGACGTGAGACAATCATCCTAAGCTTGTTAACAGGGTAACAGACTATTATTTTCCTATAATGACTATTATCTATCCCTCCATTAGAAGGGAATGAGAGAAATTAGGAGCAACAAGAAATTGGATGAATTGATGGATGAATAAATGGATGGATAGATGGATATATGGGCAGGCAGGTAGGTGGGTGTGCTACTGCCCCCCTTGCTGGAAAGCCGACCCTGAAACTGGACCCTGACAGCTGCTCGGCAGGTGGTCACTGACAGGTTCTCTCTCTTCATTGTGCCTGGAGCAACACACACACACACACACACACACACACACACACACACACACACACACATACACACATACACACACACACACCAGGCCCCCAGGCCCTTAGCCCAGGTGAGGGGGGTGGGAGGGAGAGGGTCTACAGTGCACCTGTCTGTGCCCACCTCCACCCTCTGCAATGACACAGTATTATTGTGAATAATAATAGCCTGAATCACACTTGGCCTATCTGCCACCTGGGCTGTGACTGACTGGCCCCCTTCCCCCTGGCAGAGAGAGAGGAGGGAGTTTAAGCACTAAGACAGCAGTCTAATACACTAAGCTAAGAGCATCCACACTGGTTCTCTTTTCCCGGTTTGTTGTTCTTGTGTGACTGACTGACCCCTTCCCCCAGGCAGAGAGGAGACACACGGAGAGGAGAGTGTGTACTAAGAATCTGTATCTGCTCTTTAAAGGGTGCACATTCAAAAAATACCCTCCTGTCCTGCTATCCCCCTCCTTTCCTTCACCCCTCACCTGTCAGTTCCAGACCCCGTCCTGCCAAGGCCTTGTGTCCCCCAGCAGCCCTACAGACGTCGCCCCCCACACCCCCCCTCCCGGCCCTGGCCCTGATCCCCTAAGCCCCTTCTCTCTGGTCCTCTGTTTCTAATCACACACATACACACACACACAGAGGGATTTGGGTGCCCTTTATAGGACAGATGCATAATGGGTAAGGTCAGGGAGTACAGCGGACCTTACGTCTCTAATAGTTTATTTTCAAAGGATGAGAGGAGAGGCGAGGCGAGGAGAAGAGAGGGAATCAGTGTACTAATATATTCACATCCTTTCAAACACACAGGTGATTCAGCACATCTCTGTTTAACCAGGTAGAGGTAGTAGAAATATTTCCACCACATGAGCTCCTGTTCCAAAGAACTAGAATGTCTTGTCCACCTGGGCTGTGTTCCATTGACTGTACTGTGTGATGGGTCAATAGTTGTGAAGAAGCAGGCAGCCATTGTTATATTATGTGTCCTGTGTAAAACAATCCTGTCTAATCAGTGAACAGGGCAAGTAGAGACCTGCCTGGACTGAGGAGCGGCCCTTATCACTGGTCAGGCTTAATATATTGTCCCCTTCTGACTCAGCACTGGGAAAATAACAAACACACAAACGCATGCACTCACATTTATGCGGGCACACAGACACACACAGGAACGGGTGCACACAGGCATGAAAGCTACTGTAGATTTGGATGAATGCCCATATTATTATTATTGCTCTCAAAATCTTTTGACCTGTGGAAAATCACCCTACATCACTGTATTGAATGTGTGAGAGCCAGGATCAGCCAGTCCCCATCACTGGTTATTATTAACTACTCCCCTGCTTAAGTTTGGTTGACATAATGCTCTGAGGCGAAACGGGGCATAATATCCCAGCTTCTCAAGTGATTATTGAAGTCATATTTCTCATCAATCATCAAAAGCATTATCAGAGGGCCTAAAAGACCATGACATATTATCATGGCATCCCCCTTGACTTGACTTAGTGACATACAGTATATCATTTACCAAACAGATCATTTGGGGTCATTTTCTTCAAGACTTACTGATTTGTCACTAATCAGCTCACATTGTAAATAACATCTAATAAACATTTCTTGTTTTTCATCTCTTCATGTCTTCTCTCGTTCCCTTCATCATTTCAGAGCTCAGAGCCGTAGATTATTATTGACCCCATCACACAGAGACACAGCCAGGCTGATGATCGTGGCTATACTGTGTGCCTGTGGTGGGTGGCTGGGCATCTGTTAGAGCCTGGGTCTCCTGATGAAGGCATTGCTTGCCCACCATCCACAGTAAATTAGCTATAATTTCTGACAATAACTATTTTGGGGTAATTGTAGTCTGGTAAATTGTCAGTGACAAACCCTGAAAAACTCTATTGTATCTCAAACAGAGTGAAGGGTATAGTCAGAGGTGTACTGTATGTGGTTTTGAATTCCACCTGTCGACCTGCAGTACTCACCAACACCTCCAAGGTGAGGCTATTATTGTTCCCTGCAGAGCCATAGCATGCCTGATTCCCCTAACTACTCATAAAGTAACATTGACACATCCAGCCCAAAGGGGGAAGTTTAAAAAATACTTACTAGTCCCCAAAGTCCGGAGCATGTCTTTAAACAGTGAAACATCTAAAACCATCTACAAACTACAGTTAGGTTATATATGTTTCTTATAGATTTACTGGATGTAAAGGAGGAAGACGCCCACCTATATTGGCAGCCTGCCTGCGCCCTAAAGAGGGTATCTTTAAAGTCTCTCCCATCTGTTTGCTATTTATCTAATCTATCAGTCACCTGCATCAACAACCTTTGGATGGGAGTCTTCCTTCAGATGATAACAGAGCAGAACAACTCTTCCAGCATATTCAATCTCTCCCTATCCCAGTATGCTGTCCCCACATGCTTCAAGATGGCCACCATTGTTCCTGTACCCAAGAAAGCAAAGGTAACTGAACTAAACGACTATCGCCCCGTAGCACTCACCTCTGTCATCATGAAGTGCTTTGAGAGACTAGTCAAGGATCATATCACCTCTACCTTACCTGCCACCCTAGACCCACTTCAATTTGCTTACCACCCCAATAGATCCACAGACGATGCAATCGCCATCACTCTGCACACTGCCCTATCCCATCTGGACAAGAGAAATACCTATGTAAGAATGATGTTCATTGACTATAGCTCAGCATTCAACACCATAGTACACTCCAAGCTCATCATTAAGCTCGAGGCCCTGGGTCTGAACCCCGCCCTGTGCAACTGGGTCCTGGACTTCATGACTGGCCGCCCCCAGGTGGTGAAGGTAGGAAACAACACCTCCACTTCGCTAATCCTAAACACTGGGTGCGTGCTCAGCCCACTCCTGTACTCCCTGTTCACCCATGACTGCATGGTCAAGCACGCCTCCAACTCAATCATCAAGTTTGCAGACGACACAACAGTAGTAGGCTTGATTACCAACAATGACGAGACAGCCTACAGGGAGGAGGTGAGGGCTCTGGGAGTGTGGTGCCAGGAAAATAACCTCTCACTCATTGTCAACAAAACAATGGAGATGATCGTGGACTTCAGGAAACAGCAGGGGGTGCACCCCCCTATCCACATCAACTGGACTGTAGTGGAGAAGGTGGAAAGCTTCAAGTTCCTTGGTGTACACATCACTGACAAACTGAAATGGACCACCCACATAGACAGTGTGGTGAAGAAGGCGCAACAGAGCCTCTTCAACCTCAGGAGGCTAAAGAAATTTGGCTTGGCACCTACAAGCCTCACAAACTTTTACAGATGCACAATTGAGAGCATCCAGTCGGGCTGTATCACCGCCTGGTACAGCAAGTGCACCGCCTGCAACCGCAAGGCTCTCCAGAGGGTGGTGCAGTCTGCCCAACGCATTACCGTGGGCAAACTACACGCCCTCCAGGACACCTACAGCACCCGATGTCACAGGAAGGCCAAAAAGATCATCAAGGACATCAACCATCCGAGCCATGGCCTGTTCACCCCGCTAGCATCCAGAAGGCGAGGTCAGTACAGGTGCATCAAAGCTGGGACCGAGAGACTGAAAAACTGCTTCTATCTCGTGGCCATCAGACTGTTAAACAGCCATCACTAGCACATTAGAGGTTGCTGCCTATAGACATAGACTAGAAATCACAGGCCACTTTAAGAAATGGAACACTAGCAACTTTAATAATGTTTACATATCTTGCATTACTCATCTCATATGTATATACTGTATTCTATACTATTATACGGCATCTTAATCACTTGAATAATGTTTACATATCTTGCATTACTCATCTCAAATGTATATACTGTATTCTATACTATTCTACTGTATCTTAGTCCATGCCGCTCTGACATCGCTCGTCCATATATGTACAGTACCAGTCAAAAGTTTGGACACACCTACTCATTCAAGGGTTTTTCTTTATTTTTACTATTTTCTACATTGTAGAATAATAGTGAAGACATCAAAACTATGAAATAACACATATGGAATCATGTAGTAACCAAAAAGGTGTAAAACAAATCAATATATATGATATATTTGAGATTCTTCAAATAGCCACCCTTTCCCTTGATGACAGCTTTGCACACTCTTGGCATTCTCTCAACCAGCTTCACCTGGAATGCTTTTCCAACAGTTTTGAAGGAGTTCCCACATATGCTGAGCACTTGTTGGCTGCTTTTCCTTCACTCTGCGGTCCGACTCATCCCAAACCATCTCAATTGGGTTGAGGTCGGGAGATTGTGGAGGCCAGGTCATCTGATGCAGCACTCCATCACTCTCCTTCTTGGTCAAATGGCCCTTACAAAGCATGGAGGTGTGTTGGGTCATTGTCCTGTTGAAAAACAAATGATAGTCCCACTAAGCCCAAACCAGATGGGATGGCGTATCGCTGCAGAATGCTGTGGTAGCCATGCTGGTGAAGTGTGTCTTGAATTCTAAATAAATCACAGACAGTGTCACCAGCAAAGCACCCCCACACCATAACACCTCCTCCTCCATGCTTTATGGTGGGAAATACACATGCAGAGATCATCCGTTCACCCACACCGCGTCTCACAAATCCACTGCGGTTGGAACCAAAAATCTTGAATTTGGACTCCAGACCAAAGGACACATTTCCACCGGTCTAATGTCCATTGCTCGTGTTTCTTGGCCCAAGTAAGTCTCTTCTTCTTATTGGTGTCCTTTAGTAGTGGTTTCTTTGCAGCAATTCGACCATGAAGGTCTGATTCACACGGTCTCCTCTGAACAGTTGATGTTGAGATTTGTCTGGTACTTGAACTCTGTGAAGCATTTATTTGGGCTGCAATTTCTGAGGCTGGTAACTCTAATGAACTTATCCTCTGCAGCAGAGGTAACTCTGGGTCTTCCATTCCTGTGGCGGTCCTCATGAGAGCCAGTTTCATCATAGCGCTTGATGGGTTTTGTGACTGCACTTTAAGAAACTTTAAAAGTTCTTTAAATTTTCCGCATTGACTGACCTTCATGTCTTAAAATAATGATGGACTGTTGTTTCTCTTTGCTTATTTGAGCTGTTCTTGCCATGGACTTGGTATTTTACCAAATAGGGCTATCTTCTGTCTACCCTCCTACCTTGTCACAACACAACTGATTGGCTCAAATGCATTAAGAAGGAAAGAAATTCCACACATTAACTTTTAAGAAGGCACACCTGTTAATTTAAATGCATTCCAGGTGACTACCTCATGAAGCTGATTGAGAGAATGCCAAGACTGTGCAAAGCTGTCATCAAGGCAAAGGGTGACTATTTGAAGAATCTCAAATATAACATATATTTTGATTTGTTTAACCCTTTTTTGGTTACTACATGATTCAATATGTGTTATTTCATAGTTTTGATGTCTTCACTATTATTCTACAATGTAAAGAATAGTCAAAATAAAGAAAAACCCTTGAATGAGTAGGTGTGTCCAAGCTTTTGACTGGTAGTGTATATATTCTTAATTCATTCCTTACTTAGATTTGTGTGTATAGGGTACATGTTGTGAAATTGTTAGATATTACTTGTTAGATATTACTGCACTGTCGTAGCTAGAAGCACAAGCATTTCACTCCACCCGCAATAACATCTGCTAAACACCTGTATGTGACCAATACAATTTGATTTGATTTGATTTGCTTGGCTGGAGAGTAGATAAAGAAGAGATATTGAGGTACAGAGATGACCTGGGTAGATAGGGGAGATCCGGGAGGAAAGTAACACTTAGTTTTTCTCCTAATTACTCAGAGCTCGATAGAGCTAGAGACATCATATTTTATGACAAACAACTTATACGTGTCCTCTACCATTAGCAACTGTAATTTCATTTCTAGAGTAAATGAGTTGAAATTAAATAGACCAAGAACAGAACTACCGCATTGTTACTTTTGCACCTGCCGGCGGGGTGGAAGTATTTGAATAATTAACTCTATAGGTTCGTAAGTTATGAAACGCGATGTTGCACAACCACAATATTTATCCTTACAATATAAATCAGACTAAAATGGATCACATACTAGCTATATTAACCATCATTTTCTCATCTCACTTTAATGGGAATGTAGTAGGAGATTTATTTCACAAATTTCAATGACTATTCATGCTTAGCCCTACCAATCAGGTGCACTCCAGCTGTCCTTGTCATGCACGCTCCTCATGTCTTGATAGAATAAACGTCTTTCTGCACTTCACAAACTGCAAATTCATAAGACTTATCACATTCCTATGGCTTGACATAAGGTAATTGACCACCAGAATCATAAAGCAGTGGCGGTCAGTGCCGTTTCAGATTAGGGAGGACAATGTTTTTTTCATGAGCGTGGCCTTATAACTATTACTATAACTGATTCCAAGATGGCACAGCAGTGCGGTCGTGTATTATGTTGTGTCCTTGTATATATTTCTCTATCTCACTTTCCATCCTTAACTAAATATACTGTCCTGCAACCCGCCTCACCCAATGTGGAACGGGTTCTATTATTTCTTCATACCTTTTATCAAGAACCCTGAACGGCTGAAACTAGCCAGCTAGCCAGCTAACTAGCTACTTGCTATTAACTATTGCTATTAGCCACCGTTAGCGGTCTTCACCACTGTCCGTGGCCTGCACTACCTACCAGCCTGTAGCTCTCTTCACGACAACAGACACAGGTTGGTTCCTTGAAACTGGCGTTTATTTACCTTGCACGTCTTTTTCTCCGATGCATCCACGTCACGCCGTGAGAACTATATATTTGAATGAACACAGTAACGTTGATAAATTATACAGTACTGAAACAAAATAATACAAATGGCGCTCGACGCGACAATACAAATGGCGCTTGGTGCGACAATACAAATGGCGAATATAAACAAAGTTCTACAGGTTGAACAAAATACCTTGTTGGCTGCTTGTCCTGAAAAGTCCTGCTTGTCCTGAATCCTTAAAGTCCCTTAAAGTCCCTTGAAAGTCCCTTTACTGTCTTTCTTGGCCTCTGCCATCAACAATTATAACTCAGACTAAGATCTGCTTAAGTTAGATTGCACACAGTCAATTAACAAATTCCGTAGCAGTAACACAACAGAGAACGTTAGTTCCGGGATGGAACATAAAAACACAAACAATGGCCTAACGTTAATTTTACCTGTTACATCACATTTAAATTCTTACCTATACATCAATAAATCATTTATTTATTTACTACATCAAATAAACCATGCATTATGTATTAATCATGCATCGTGAACACAGCATCTATGTAACACCACTTACAAGCCAGCTCTAGCCTGGACAATTATCGGCCAGTCTGCACAGTGTGCTATCGACCCAGAGCATTTCGGATTTTGAATCACTGGACCTTAACACCGGATCATCACAACTAGCTAACTGCAACCGGATGGATGTTGTTGTTGGCTAATCACCACTAATGACCACTTGTCCCAAAGCTAGCACCAGTTAGCCTAGAGCTAGCCTCAAGCCAGGCCCATCTCCCGGCTATCCACCTCTCTGTCAACCGGACGGGACCTCCTAGTGTCGACACGGAGCCCCGCCGATCCATCACGACTGGTCTGCCGACGTAATCGTCTGATGTGGTTTCAACAGGCTTCCCATTGCAACAACCACGAAGATCCATCTGCTAGCACCGGCCCGCTAGCACGCGCAATCAACAACCATGCCTCCTGCTTGCCTGTGCTGTAGCAGCCTACGAACTGCTCCCAGACTTACCTATTGCTGTTCACTGGACCTTATGATCACTCAGCTACACATCTGATGCCCGCTGGACTGTTCCTTTACATGGTACCCCATCCTGTTTATCTGTTTAGCCTCAGCCCAAACTTTCATCGCCATTACCAGTTGTTGTCTTAGCCCTCTCGAATAACACCTGTGATTGCGTTATGCCTCTCTCCCATGTCAATATGCCTAGTCTATTGCAGTTTGGGTTAGTTGTTATTGTACTATTTCACTGTAAAGCCCCCAGTCCCGCTCAACCTGCCCTTCTTTTTCCCACCCCCCATACACGCAGAGACCGGCTCAATCGGTACCTCCAGTGATGCTATCTCTTTCATCGTTACCCAATGCTTAGGTGTACCTCCACTGTACTCATATCCTTCCATATCCTTGTCTGTACATAATGCCCTGAATCTATTCTACAACGCCCAGAAATCTGCCCCGTTTATTCTCTGTACACAACGCACTAGAAAACCAGTTCTTAAAGCCTTTAGCAGTATGCTTATTATATTCCTCCTCTGTTCCTCTGGTGATGTAGAGGTTAACCCAGGCCCTGTAGCCCCAAGTATCACTCCTACTTTCGAGGCGCTATCAATTGTTGACTTCTGTAACCGTAAAAGCCTTGGTTTCGTGCATGTTAACATCAGAAGCCTCCTCCCCAAGTTTGAATTATTCACTACTTTAGCACACTCTGCCAACCCTGATGTTCTAGCAGTGTCTGAATCCTGGCTTAGGAAGGCCACCAAAAATTCAGACATATCCATCCCGAACTACAACATTTTCCGTCTAGATAGAACTGCCAAAGGGGGTGGAGTTGCAATCTACTGTAGAGATAGCCTGCAGAGCTCTATCATACTATCCAGGTCTGTGCCCAAACAGTTTGAGCTTCTACTTCTAAAAATCCACCTTTCCAGAAATAAGTCTCTCACTGTTGCTGCTTGCTACAGACCCCCCTCAGCCCCCAGTTGTGCCCTGGACACCATATGTGAATTGCTTGCCCCCCATCTATCCTCAGAGTTCGTATTGCTTGGTGACCTAAACACCCCGGCCGTCCTACAATCTAAACTAGATGCCCTCAATCTCACACAAATTATCAAGGAACCTAACAGGTACAACCCTAAATCTGTAAACATGGGCACCCTCATAGATATCATCCTGACAAATGTACCCTCTAAATACACCTCCGCTGTCTTCAACCAGGATCTCAGCGATCACTGCCTCATTGCCTGCATCCCTCATCACTGTCAAATGCTCCCTAAAACACTTCAGCGAGCAGGCCTTTCTAATTGACCTGGCCCGGGTATCCTGGATGGATATTGACCTCATTCCTTCTGTAGAGGATGCCTGGATGTTCTTCAAAAGTGCTTTCCTCTCCATCTTAAATAAGCATGCCCCATTCAAAATATTCAGAACTAAGAACAGATATTGCCCCTGGTTCACTCCAGACTTGACTGCCCTTGACCAGCACAAAAACATCCTGTGGCGTACTGCATTAGCATCGAACAGCCCCCACGATATGCAACTTTTCAGGGAAGTCAGGAACCAATATACACAATCAGTTAGGAAAGCAAAGGCTAGCTTTTTCGAACAGAAATTTGAATCCTGTAGCACTAACTCCAAAAGTCCTCTGTAGCTTAATTGGTAGAGCATGGCGCTTGTAACACCAGGGTAGTGGGTTCGATCCCCGGGACCACCCATACGTAAAAATGTATGCATGCATGACTGTAAATTGCTTTGGATAAAAGTGTCTGCTAAATAGCTTATTATTTAAAAGGTTTTGGGACACTGTAAAGTCCATGGAGAATAAAAGCACCTCCTCCCAGCTACCCACTGCACTGAGGCTAGGAAACACTGTCACCACCGATAAATCTACGATAATCGAGAATTTCAATGAGCATTTTGCTATGGCTGTCCATGCTTTCCACCTGGCTACCCCTACCCTGGCCACCAGCTCTGCACCCTCCGCTGCAACTTGCCCATGCCATAACCCCCCCCCCCCCCCTCCCCCCCTCCCCATTGCTCCTCCTTCACCCAAATTCAAATAGCTGATGTCCTGAAAGAGCTGCAAAATCTGGACCCCTACAAATCAGCTGGGCTAGACAATCTGGACCCTTTCTTTCTAAAATTTGCCGCCGAAATTGTCGCAACCCCTATTACTAGCCTGTTCAACCTCTCTTTCGTATAATCTGAGATCCCCAGAGATTGGAAAGCTGCCGCGGTCATCCCCCTCTTCAAAGGGGGTGATACTCTAGATCCAAACTGTTACAGACCTATATCCATCCTACCCTGCCTTTCGAAAGTATTTGAAGGCCAAGTTAACAAACAGATCACCGACCACTTCGAATCCCACCGTACCTTCTCCGCTATGCAATCTGGTTTCCGAGCTGGTCATGGGTGCACCTTAGCCACGCTCAAGGTCCTAAACGAAATAATAACCATGATTGATAAAAGACAGTACTGTGCAGCCGTCTTCATCGACCTGGCCAAGGTTTTTGACTCTGTCAATCACCACATTCTTATTGGCAGACTAAATAGCCTTGGTTCTCAACTGACTGCCTCGCCTGGTTCACCAACTACTTTTCAGATAGAGTTCAATGTGTCAAATCGGAGGGCCTGTTGTCTGGACCTCTGGCAGTCTCTATGGGGGTGCCACAGGGTTCAATTCTCGGGCCGACTATTCTCTGTGTGTATCAATGATGTCGCTCTTGCTGCTGGTGACTCTCAGATCCACCTCTACACAGACGACACCATTTTGTATACATCTGGCCCTTCATTGGACACTGTGTTAACAAACCTCCAAACGAGCTTCAATGCCATACAACACTCCTTCTGTGGCCTCCAACTGCTCTTAAACGCTAGTAAAACTAAATGCATGCTCTTCAATCGAACGCTGCTTGCACCCACCCGCCCGACTAGAATCACTACTCTCGGCGGGTCTGACTTAGAATATGTGGACAACTACAAATACCTAGGTGTCTGGTTAGACCGTAAACTCTCCTTCCAGACTCACATTAAGCATCTCCAATCCAAAGTTAAATGTAGAATCGGCTTCCTGTTTCAACAAAGCCTCCTTCACTCATGCTGCTAAACATGCCCTCGTAAAACTGACTATCCTACCGATCCTTGACTTCGGCGATGTCATTTACAAAATAGCTTCCAACACTCAACTCAGCAAATTTGATGTAGTCTATCACAGTGCCATCCGTTTTGTCACCAAAGCCCCATATACTACCCACCATTGTGACCTGTACGCTCTCGTTGGCTGGCCCTCACTACATATTCGTCGCCAAACCCACTGGCTCCAGGTCATCTATAAATCACTTCTAGGCAAATCCCCGCCTTATCTTAGGTCATTGGTCACCATAGCAACACCCACCATAGTATGCGCTCCAGCAGGTATATCTCACTGGTCATCCCCAAAGCCAACACCTCCTTTGGCCGCCATTCCTTCCAGTTCTCTGCTGCAAATGACTGGAACGAACTACAAAAATCTCTGAAGCTGGAGACACTTATCTCCCTCATTAACTTTAAGCATCAGTTGTCAGAGCAGCTTACCGATCATTGTACCTGTACACAGCCCATCTGTAATTAGCCCACCCAACTACCTTTTTTTTTTTTTTTGTCATTTAGCAGATGCTTTTATCCAGAGCGACTTACATCAGCAATTAGGGTTAAGTGCCTTGCTTAAGGGCACATCGACAGATTTTTCACCTAGTCGGCTCGGGGATTAGAACCAGCGACCTTTCGGTTACTGGCACAACGCTCTTACCCACTAAGCTACCTGCCGCCCATACCTCATCCCCATATTGTTATTTACATTGTCATTTATTTTGCTAATTTGCACACCAGTATCTCTATTTGCACATCATCTTCTGCACATCTATCACTCCAGTGTTAATATGAAATTGTCTAAATTGGCCTATTTATTGCCTTACCTCCATAACTCACTACATTTGCACACACTGTATATAGATGTTCTATTTTCTATTGTGTTATTGACTGTACGTTTTTGTTTATTCCATATGTAACTCTGTGTTGTTTTTATCGCACTGCTTTGATTTATCTTGGCCAGGTCGCAGTTGTAAATGATAACTTATTCTCAACTGGCTTACCTGGTTAAATAAAGGTGAAATAAAATAAATACAATTACAGCATATTGGATGACTGTCATTCATATTCCATTCACCCAGTTCAATGTAACAGCGATAGGTTGAGGCTACTACATGATACTCAAATTTTCCCTATACCCATCATGAGGTTGCTACAACCTAGCCTATGAATGAAAGTTTACAACGTAGGTGCACATGTGACAGACAGTGACACAGGGACAGACAGTGACATTCAATACCGCCTTGCACATTCTTGCCTGCATCTAGCTGATAGTGGGTATAATCATTAGTCCAACAGTTGCAAACGAGAGTTTCTATTGGACAAATTCAGGTATGTTGATTTTTGTTCCGTTTGCATCTGTTTAAGAAACGTTTTTCAACAGAATTGGCGGAATGACTACACCTCTAATCACGTGTAAACACAGTTCACAGTTTCATAGCAGCCACATTGTATTCCTTTTCTCATCTACGTTATGCGCTCTCCTCCTTTCACCTCTTCCCTTCGCTTGTGGACTTCAATGCACAACACATCAGCTGTATGTGACCAGGCAAAAATACCTTTCCAAGCCAAACCGCTACACACAGCCTACATTGTTGTCACCATATTAGCTAACGTTACATCATAGTCAGCATAGCTAACAGAACTAACGCGTTAGTAAACCCGCTACAATCATGCAGTAACGTTAAAGTGTACAGTCAGTAAGCAGTTACACTTGCGTGCTCCGGTGGCAATAAATTAGTTAAACCAAAAGCTTACCTGGACTTGGAAGGGTTCCAGTGTTGTGTTGGATAGTCATAGCCAGCAAGCTATCATAGCATCCCACTATTTGAGCAGGGTGTTTCAGTAGGCTAAACTAGCTAGCGGCATTTGCTAGTGAAGTAAGTAAAACTAAAAAAAAAAAAACAATCTCTCTATTTCTCTCTTGCTTATCCTTTATTTGGGAAGAAATGAATTTGTTCAAAACTGTTCAACTATTTTCTTTCTCTCTTTGAGTCAACTACTCACCACATTTTATGCACTGCAGTGCTAGCTAGCTGTAGCTTATGCTTTCAGTACTAGATTAATTTTCTGATCCTTTGATTTGGTGGACAACATGTCAGTTCATGCTGCAAGAGCTCTGATAGGTTGGAGGACGTCCTCCGGAAGTTGTCATAATTACTGTGTAAGTCTATGGAAGGCGGTGAGAACCATGAGCCTCCTAGATTTTGTGTTGAAGTCAATGTACTCAGAGGAGGACTGAAGCTAACTGTCCTCCGGCTACACCATGGTGCTACACTACAGAGTGCTGTTGAGGCTACTGTAGACCTTCTTTGCAAAATAGTGTGTTTTAATCAATTATTTGGTGACGTGATTATATTTAGTATAGTTTTATCTAAAAAGGAAACATTTTTAAATGTTCACTGAGGTGGATGGTCCTTCCCTTCCTCCTCTGAGGAGCCTCCACTGTCATAAAGATGTATATTTTTAACCACTAACCTGTTGATAAAAGCTTATGTGAGAAGCTGATCCATCAAGTCAATTGAATAAGGCATCATTTTAATGATGTTATGTATAATTTTCCAAGGTCTGAGGCACGAGGACACATATACACACACACAGACTTCTCTAATCACAGACAGACCCTGTCAGTGCCCGACGACAAAATTTCAACTTGATGGAGTGTGGCTCTTCAGACAAAGCAATCATGTATTGCCTCCATCAGCTACTAAAGAGGCCTAAACTCTCCAACCAGCATGACTGACCTCCAAAACCTCACCAAGGAGTCACTTCTAAAACCTTTGTCTCAACTCCCGCACACAACTCCACATTATACTGTATTCACGTTTCCCATTCATGCCATTGGCACACTGAGTCGGTACCCTAGTGGTGAGAGAGAGAGAGCGAGAGAGAGCGAGAGTAGTATTCATTTCCTTGGTTACGTTAGAATGTGCATTCACTTAAGACTAAGAAATCTGTTGGCAGATTTGTAAAGATAGGAAAGGTTGTCTGAAGCCTGATGCATGGCGGAACTGCATTTGTGCCTACAGCAATCCTAGTTAATTTACTCAGTACCAAAACCAGTTGTTTTCCCAATGGCTATAATACCGAAACTAAGTACAAGAATTGGAAGAACATTGCACCATACATAGCAATTCGTTAATCCATTGTCTCTTTCTAGTTTAACACTGCACAATTGCAGTCCAACAGCTTTCCTGTCCATTCAAGAGCGCAATTTCCGCACAGTCAGCACATAAAACCAATAGCCGCACCATCCTGTCCCAAACTGTCCCGGTCCTCCATTTTACATCCACCAGACACAACAAGCGTGTTCTGAATCTTTACTATGGGGCCCTATACATCCGACCCAGACATCCACCACCCCTTTACAGCTCACAATGGGTTGGCCCAGTGAATTAAGCTGCCAGGAGCCCACAGCGGCCTGGGCTATAGCTGGGTAGAGGGTCTCCCCAGGCGGCCATTGTGATGATAAGTGAGGCCTGAATGGAATGGGACGAGCAGGACACATATAAAACAGAGGAAAAGATAAAGGGTAGGAGAAGAGAGGGAGAGAGGGAGGTGAGACAACAAACGACCACCGCAGAGATTGATTGGATAGGACGGATAGAACACAGAGTTCCCCTGACCTAATAACAAGGGTTCTCTTCTCGTGGTTTTTAGGGTTAGGGAAGTGATCTTGGTTGGGTGGCAGGTAGCCTAGCAGTTAAAGAGTTGGGTCATTAATCAAAAGTTTGCTGGTTTGAATACCTGAGCTGACAAGGTGAAAAATCTGTCCTTGGCACTTACCTTAATTTCCTCCATGCGTGCTATACTATGGCTGACCCTGTAAAACAACACATTTCCCTGCACCCATCTGGTGTATGTGACATAAAATAAACATATTGAGGTAAATACAGGTTTATTGATTGATGTTATTTGCCAGTTAAAAACGTGACAGGTATATCACAAAAAAGTCTGACTTATTTCCATTGTGGTCCCTATTACAATGTTTTGGACTGTTTGTGTAAAAAACGAGACAGAAAGAGTGTGCCTGCTCTTTCAGCTGTACTGAAAGGACAAAGACAGTGAGACAAAGACAATAAACAAAGAGCTTGTCAAGGTATCAGGAAGTAAAGAGTTAAAACCTGCTCTATAATCCTCAACCATTAAAGAGGAACTGACAGCATTTTAGTGACATGAAATCTTATTAAAATCTGTTCATATACACCCCCAGGAAGAATATGACACTTATTTTTTTTTACTTTGTCTGCAAAGCGAGCACTTAGATATCGTCATTTTCACGTTTTCATAAATTCATAGAATGTTTGGGAATGACGTATAGTAAGGTATTTGTGAAAATTCCATAGCAATATAGAGTGGGAAAGCAGCTGTGCTTTTGGACAATTAATAGACACTGCAGTAAATAAAACCGAATAAAAACATCTGTCTTGTCCAGGACCGGAGTCTATGCAGACCAGTGTGCCATAGCCAATCAGAACTACAGTAGGGCCTGCCATCATTTACTTTGAACTGGACTGTGTGTTTACAGGCAGTAGCAACAGTGTGACTTTAGATCATTAGAACGCATTCGCCAAAAGCCACAAAATACACCTGAATGGATTTATGCAAATATGTAAAAACCACTGGAGTCCTCTTACATTTGGGAACTTCACAGTCCTATTGATCAAACAACCGTGAAAAGGTAGGCTCTCTATCCCTCAGTTGCCTATGCACAACAACAACAAGATCAACAACTAATGCTAGCCAGAGTGAGATAAGCTAAAATCTAACGAGGGAATATTAGATAAACCCTCTCAAACTTTTAAAGATAGTTGGCTGTCGAAATTGCACTGAAACGATGGAGAATAGTAGCCTGCTCGTCCTTCTGCAGCTTGCCTGCCAATGCATGCTTGTCCCGACTCACGTTTTGACAAGTGAATGGGAACTTGCCTGCCCGCCCATTTGATCGATGCCAAATACATTTGATTGACAACTAAGAGATATGCTACTGTGGATAACAGTCGTTCAAGTTCAGCATAGCTAGCAAAGCGATTCACATTTCTTGCTAGCTAACCAAATGACACCTGCATCTCTAGCTGAAGCCACCGAAAAACGATGAGGTGAAAAAGTCAGTCACTCACCCACTCATCCAATGACATGAAATCCTCCCAGCAGCCAGCTAAATAGCTAGCTAATGTTAGGCTCCGTGTTTTTAGCTTGCTAAATAAATAGCTACCTACATAAATAGATACACTAGTCCAGGGCAGGGGTGTCAAGCTCAATCGGCCCATGGGCCATATTGAAAAACGAATTTGCGGGTCAGACATAACCTATTTGTTTTTACAAAAAAACTTGTGAGTGCGACCCAAATTGGCCATTGTTTTATTAGAAAAAAGGATGCTGTGTATAGCATTTTAACATATTAAAACAAAAGAAGAGATTTACATTTGAGTCATTTAGCAGACGCTCTTATCCAGAGCGACTTACAGTTAGTGAGTGCATACATTTTCATACTGGCCCCCCGTGGGAAACAAACCCACAACCCTGGCGTTGCAAGCGCCATGCTCTACCAACTGAGCTATAACTCATATTTGTCCAGCCTTTGCTGCTATGCTTGCTGATGTGCATAATATGCTGCAACCCTAATCAAGAGGTATTTAATAACTCCAAATAATCAAAACATATGTTGTAACATTTAAACTAAAAAAATATATATATTTTATTTTGCACTGCATGGATCACCGGTGCAGTTAAATGCAGCATTGCTGTATGGTGCACTCAAAATAAATTGTAGTTGAGTAGCCAGCGTAGGCTACTGCTCAAGTGTTGCTGTAATAGGACTACATGTTTCTCCTTTGCGTGGTGTTTTGTTGCAGGTTTTGTTTTTTGATTATTAATTGTCAAGCTTTAAAAACCAAAGCCAGGGGCTCCCGAGTGGCGCAGCGGTCTAAGGCACTGCATTGCAGTGCTAGAGGCATCACTACATACCCTGGTTTGTTCCCAGGCTGTATCACAGCTGGCCATGATCTGGAGTCCCATAGGGCGGCGCACAATTGGCCCAGCGTCGTTTGGCTGGGGAGGGTTTGGCTGGGGGGGGATTTACTTGGCTCATTGTGCTCTTGTGGCAGGCCAGGCACCTGCAGGCTGACCTCGGTCGTCAGGTGAACAGTGTTTCCTCCAACACATTGGTGCAGCTGGCTTCTGGGTTAAGTGGGCAGGTGTTAAGAAGCGTGATTTGGTGGGTCATGTTTCAGAGGACACATGACTCAACCTTCACCTCCCGAGCCCATTGGGGAGTTGCAGTGATGAGACAAGCTCGAAATACCAAAACATTTATTAAAAAACGAAGCCAGACCGCAACATTTTAGTAGCCTAGCTAGGACTGTGGCATGTGTCTGTACACTTTCCCTCAGCTGCACGCTGTAAACGGGACACACGAAAGCAGTGCAATTGAAGTTGAATTCACCGATTTGTGCGCATCAGGCTGTAATTTCATAAAGTAGATGACTCAACTGTTGACTCATTTATACTCGCTTGTGTGTCCTATTTGGCCCGCGGGCCTTGTGTTTGACATGTGCGCTAGCCTATTGGCCACGTTATGACTGACTTGTGATCGTTGCCCTTGCTAGTTTGATTGTATTGACATTCCCAGCCTATTGAACCTATTGAGTTATTGAAACTAAAACTGACAGTGCTTCCTGAATGGGTGGAGGCAGCAAACAATGTACCAAGCCAACTGTGATTTACAACCTGATAGCAATATTTTTGGGACTACCAAGAAATGTATTGGTGAATTATATTAATAATGCATTGAACTGCATCCATCTATTCTGCAAACAATGCTTTACTGTACGTCATTGAATTTTGAGTCAAATAGAACATATTTTGACTCATATTTTGACACCCACTCAATGGTCATGCTGCTGCTCCCCCTATGGTCACCCCCCCCCCTCAACAGCCTTTACTCTGCATCCACCCCAATGGACATGTATTTATTCATCACTGCCACAGTTGTTATTATGTGTATAGTGCTATTTATATTTCTACAGTTTGTTATTACCATTTTCATTATTTTATTTATTTCACTTAGTCCTGCATGTTGGAGCTCAACGCCTAATATGTTCACTGTACCCTGCAATCACACCTGCAACCCTGTACATGTGACTATTAAACACTCTGAATCTCTGAATCTGAATATCTGAATCTGAATCCTCTTATAAAGTTGGTTTTGAATCACAAACTGGGAATTTGATATTTTTGATTGATATTATGATTGTCTTTTTGTTTTATATCTGCAAAGTAGTTAACATGCTGTCAGTCCCACTTTAAACCACTCAGAGAAGCTTGACTTGTGTGAGGTAATCAGTAAAAGACTCAAGTGTGTGTGTATGTGGGGTTGAGGGTGGGGGGAGGAGGCGTGTGTGTGTGTACCAATGATTGTACCTATGTATGTATGTATGGACAAAGCCATCGATCACGTGACACCATTCATTCCTATGTGAAGACTCAATATCGCATTGAAGCCAAATGAAGTCAGTTAAGATGGCGTCTCATGGAGACATAACATGCGCAGTTTGAGCTACTCCAGAAAGCCGCCTCTCATTGAGTAACTCAAGTTGAAGGCCAACCGGGTACTGCAAGCTGACATCAGCAACTAAATTATCCTTATAACTTCTTCTGTGTGCGATTTTAAAATATTCGGTTCAAGGACATACATCTGATGTATTAGAAGCAATTATTGGTACCATGATTGTCTTCTAAATATGTTTTTTATTTACACAAAGATTGCCATTTTTCCATTCACTATAATGAGGGATCCTGTTTTCTGCTAACAATGCCTGCAGGACCGTGGTCAGCCTTGAACTGCCAAGGCTTGAATGAAAGGGAGCAGTCGTTCTCCCCTGGTGTGTCCTCACAGCACTGAGAGGGTGAGAGGGAGGGAAGACAACAACAAACAGAGGGAAGAGAGGAAACAGACTCTTCCTTTCCTCCTTTTCTCAACTGTTCCCCCTTTCTCTCAGTACTACTTCAACACAATTTGAAATACATTTTCACCAGTGTCCTGCTCTCCTCTGGCACACACTGTGGGGTTATCTGGTAACCCGAACCTTCAACACACACACATACATGCACACACACATGTGGACTCTGACATTGCTTGTTCTGATATTAATTTATTTCTTTAAATTTTGGGGATTTTTGTGTATTGTTTTGTATTGTTAGGCATTAGTGCACTGTTGGAGCTAGAAACATAAGCAATTCGCTGCATCTGCGACAACATGTGCAAAATATGTGTAAGCGACCAATAACATTTGATTTGATTTGACATGTTTACCAGAAGTCAGATTCAAGGCTCACTGACATTAACGTTCTCTCTTTTCATCCCTGTACCCTTTATTTTCTCTCCTCTCTTGTATCCCTTTGTTTGCCACTCGGCACTCCCAAGCGGCGCAGCGGTCTAAGGCACTGCATCTGAGGCGTCACTACAGACCCCCTGGTTCGATTCCAGGCTGTATCACAACCGGCCATGATTGGGAGTCCCATAGAGCGGCGCACAATTGGCCCAGCATCGTCTGGGTTTGGCCGGTGTAGGCCGTTATTGTAAATAAGATTTTGTTCTTAACTGACTTGCCTGGTTAAATAAATAAAACATGTTTGTTCTTTGTCTCTCAGGGCTGTAGGGGTCTTTGGAAGACCACCTTGTGTGTTTGGCTTCTCTTCTTGTTTTACTGGCAGTCACACACACATACACTGATCACTCACATGCATGAAGGCACAGAAGCACACACACACTTTTATGTCCAACAATGTCAAGTATTGGCATGAAATCAATGTTTTGTACACTCAGTGTATATCATGTGGATTTAAAAGGAGGTTGTGTCTTATCCGCTCGGTTTGCTAGACAAAGCGGTAGCTACTGGGAGATGTCCTTCATGCTATGTATTATCCTGTGTTTATTCATCCAAAGTTAAATAAAGAAATACTGATATAAACGCAAATCACAAGTGTGAACTTTTATGAACCATTAACATTTCCAGATGACACCAGTAGTCTCTTTGTCTCCACAACCCTCTCATAAATCATTTAAATGCTATAGGTCACATAGGCATCTCATGGATCATAATGTGACAATTTTGTAAAAGTTTTTAGTCTATTTCATTTCAGCTTTTCATCGAATAACAGCTTGACATTTGTCATTGTGACATAACCCCAAATGAGAGATCAAACATCTATTCAAACACAACTCTGACTTTGCGGTATTTTAGCTAGCTGGGACACATGAACACACACACACACACACATATACACAAGATGGCGTAGCAGTGCAGTTGTGTTTTCTGTCGTGTCTTCGTGTAAATAGCCCGTTTTTTGTTGTTGTCTATTTTGTATATATTTCTCAATTTTACTTTTCATTCTTTAACTAAATATACTTTCCTGCAACCCACCTCACCCAACGTGGAAAGGATTCTATATTATTTCTTTATAACTTTTATCAAGAACCTTAAGCTGAAACTAGTCTAGCTGCAACCGAATGGCTGTGGTAGCCAGCTAGCTAGCTACTTGCTATTAGCCACCGTTAGCGTCTTCACCATTGTCCGTGGCCTGCACTACCCACCAGCCAGCTCTAGCTCTAGCCTGGACAATTTGTCGGCCAGTCTGCACAGCGTGCTATCGACCCAGAGCATATCGGATTTTCTGCCGGAAATACTGGACCTGTAACACCGGATCATCGCAACTAGCTAGCTGCAACCGAATGGCTGTTGTAGCCAGCTAGCTAGCTACTTGGTATTAGCCACCGTTAGTGGTCTAAACCATTGTCCGTGGCCTGCACTACCCACCAGCCAGCTCTAGCCTGGATAATTTGTCGGCCAGTCTGCACAGCATGCTATCGACCCAGAACATATCGGATTTTCTGCCGGAATCACTGGACCCTAATGCCAGATCATCGCAACTAGCTAGCGGCAACCGAATGGCTGTTGTCGTTGGCTAATTACCATTGCCCCTTAGCAAGCACCAGTTAAACTTGAGCTAGCCTCGAGCCAGGCCCATCTCCCGGGTATCTATCTCTCTGTCAACCAGACGGGACCTCCTAGTGTTGACACGGAGCCCCGCCAATCCAACACGACTGGTCTGCTGACAAAATCGTCTGATGTGGTTTCAACAGCCTTCCCGTTACGACGTCGAACACGAAGATCCATCTGCTAGCCCCGGCCCGCAAGCACACGCAAGCCGTGCCTCTTGCTCGCCAGTGCTGTAGCAGCCCCCGAACTATCTCTGAACTCTCCTATTGCTGTTCACTGGACCTTATGATAACTCAGCTATACAGCTGATGCCTGCTGGACTGTTCCTTTATACGGTACCACATCCTGTTTATGTTTAGCCTGAGCCCAAACTTTGTCGCCATTACCAGCTGTTGTCTTAGCTCTCTCGAATAACACCTGTGATTGCTTTATGCCTCTCTCCCATGTCAATATGCCTTGCTTATTGCTGTTTTGGTTATTTCTTATTGTACTATTTCACTGTAGAGCCCCCAGTCCAGCTCAACCTGCCTTAGATAGCCTCCTTTGTCGCGCCCCGCATACACGCGGAGCCCGACTCAATCGGTGCCTCCAGGGATGCTATCTCTTTCATCATTACCCAACGCTTAGGTTTACCTCCACTGTACTCATATCCTTCCATATCCTTGTCTGTACATAATGCCCTGAATCTATTCTACAACGTCCGGAAATCTGCCCCTTTTATTCTCTGTACCCAACACACTAGAAGACCAGTTTTTAAAGCCTTTAGCCGTATCCTTATTCTACTCCTCCTCTGTTCCTCTGGTGATGTAGAGGTTAACCCAGGCCCTGTAGCCCCCAGTATCACTCCTACTCCCCAGGCGTTATCATTTGTTGACTTCTGTAACCGTAAAAGCCTTTGTTTCTTGCCTCCTCCCTAAGTTTGAGTTATTCACTGCGTTAGCACACTCCGCCAACTCTGATGTTCTAGCAGTGTCTGAATCCTGGCTTAGGAAGGCCACCAAAAATTCAGAAATGTCCATCCCCAACTACAACATTTTCCATCTAGATAGAACTGCCAAAGGGGGTGGGGTTGCAATCTAATGTAGAGATAGCCTGCAGAGCTCTATCATACTATCCAGGTCTGAGCCCAAACAGTTTGAGCTTCTACTTCTAAAAATCCACCTTTCCAGAAATAAGTCTCTCACTGTTGCCGCTTGCTACAGACCCCCCTCAGCCCCGAGCTGTGCCCTGGACACCATATGTGAACTGATTGCCCCCCCATCTATCCTCAGAGTTCGTACTGCTTGGTGACCTAAACTGGGATATGCTTAACACCCCGGCCAACCTACAATCTAAACTAGATGCCCTCAATCTCACACAAATTATCAACGAACCTACCAGGTACAACCCTAAATCTGTAAACATGGGCACCCTCATAGATATAATCTTGACAAATGTACCCTCTACATACACCTCCGCTGTCTTCAACCAGGATCTCAGCGATCACTGCCTTATTGCCTGCGTCCGTAATGGGTCAGCGGTCAAACGACCACCCCTCATCACTGTCAAACGCTCACTAAAACACTTTAGCGAGCAAGCATTTCTAATTGACCTGGCCCGGGTATCCTGGATGGATATTGACCTCATTCCCTCAGTAGAGGATGCCTGGTTGTTCTTCAAAAGAGCTTTCTTCTCAATCTTAAATAAGCATGCCCCATTCAAAAAATTCAGAACTAAGAACAGATATATACATCCTGTGGCGTACTGCATTAGCATCAAACAGCCCCCGCGATATGCAACTTTTCAGGGAAGTCAGGAACCAATATACACAATCAGTTAGGAAAGCAAAGGCTAGCCTTTTCAAACAGAAATGCGCATCCTGTAGCACTAACTCCACAAAGTTTTGGGACACAGTAAAGTCCATGGAGAATAAGAGCACCTCCTCCCAACTGCACTGAGGCTAGGAAACACTGTCACCACTGATAACATTTTACATTTTTAGTCATTTAGCAGATGCTCTTATCCAGAACGACTTACAGTTAGCAAGTGCATACATTTCTCATACTGGCCCCCCGTGGGAATCAAACCCACAACCCTGGCATTGCAAGCGCCATGCTCTACCAACTGAGCTACAACAAGCATTTTGCTACGGCTGGCCATGCTTTCCACCTGGCTACCACTACCCCGGCTACCAGCTCTGCACCCTCCGCTGCAACGTGCCCATGCCCCCCCCCCCCCCCCCCCCCGTACCTTCTCCGCTATGCAATCCCGTTTCCGAGCTGGTCATGGGTGCACCTCAGCCACGCTCAAGGTCCTAAACGATATTATAACCGCGATCGATAAAAGACAATACTGCGCAGCCGTCTTCATCGACCTGGCTAAGGCTTTCGACTCTGTCAACCACTGCATTCTTATTGGCAGACTAAATAGCCTTGGTTTCTCAAATGACTGCCTCGCCTGGTTCACCAACTACTTCTCAGATAG
This sequence comes from Coregonus lavaretus, assembly GCF_964263955.1. Lineage (NCBI taxonomy): Eukaryota > Metazoa > Chordata > Actinopteri > Salmoniformes > Salmonidae > Coregonus > Coregonus lavaretus. Next base: position 24,732,491 of record NC_140012.1, on the reverse strand, counting down.
AGTTCAATGTGTCAAATCGGAGGGCCTGTTGTCTGGACCTCTGGCAGTCTCTATGGTGGTGCCACAGGGTTCAATTCTCGGGCCGACTCTATTCTCTGTGTATATCAATGATGTCGCTCTTGCTGCTGGTGACTCTCAGATCCACCTCTACACAGACGACACCATTTTGTATACATCTGGCCCTTCATTGGACACTGTGTTAACAAACCTCCAAACGAGCTTCAATGCCATACAACACTCCTTCTGTGGCCTCCAACTGCTCTTAAACGCTAGTAAAACTAAATGCATGCTCTTCAATCGAACGCTGCTTGCACCCGCCCGCCCGACTAGAATCACTACTCTCGGCGGGTCTAACTTAGAATATGTGGACAACTACAAATACCTAGGTGTCTGGTTAGACCGTAAACTCTCCTTCCAGACTCACATTAAGCATCTCCAATCCAAAGTTAAATGTAGAGCAGCTTACCGATCACTGCACCTGTACACAGCCATTCTGAAATTAGCCCACCCAACTACCTCATCCCCATATTGTTGTTTATTTTGCTAATTTGCACCCCAGTATATCTATTTGCACATCATCTTTTGCACATCTATCATTCCAGTTTTAATACGAAATTGTAACTATTTTGCACTATGGCCTATTTATTGCCTTACCTCCATAATTTACTACATTCGCACACACTGTATATATATTTTCTGTTGTATTTTTGACTTTGTTATGTTTATCCCATATGTAACTCTGTGTTGTTGTTTTTATTGCACTGCTTTGCTTTATCTTGGCCAGGAAAGGACCTTGTTCTCAACTGGCTTACCTGGTTAAATAAAGGTGAAAAAAAAAAAAAAAACACCAGTGGCGGTCGGTGACGTTCAAGATGAGGGATGAAGATGAATTTTATAATGAGCATGGCCTTATTTCTATTACAGCATATTGGATGACAGTCATTCATATTCCATTCACCAAGGTCAAAGTAACATCGATAGGTTTAGGCTACTACATGATACTCAAATATTCCCTATACCCATCATGAGGTTGCTACAACCTAGCCTATAAATGAAAGTTTACAACGTAGGTGCACAGGTTGAGAGACATTTGAGTAATCAAAGTAACAGACATTGACACATTCAATACCGCCTTGAACTCTCTTGCCTGCATCTAGCTGATCCAGGGTGTAATCATTAGTCCAACATTTGCAAACTAAAGTTTCTATTGGACAAATTCAGGTATGTTTATCCCCGTTTGGTTCCGTTTAAGAAAAGTTTTAAAACAGAATTAGTATACCCCTGATCACACGCAAACACAGTTCACTTTCATAGCAGCCACATACAAAAAGCATGATCCCTTTGATTGTTCTATTCCTTCTCACATCTATGAGCTCTCCTCTCACCTTTTTCCTTTGCTTGTGGACTTCAGTACACAACACATCAGCTTTCTGTGACCAGGTGAAAAAAACTTTCAGAGCCAAACCTTCATATCATAACCGCTAACCACTACACACAGCCTACATCGTTGTCACCATATTAACTTCATAGTCAACATAGCTACTAGAACTAACGCATTAGTAAACCCGCTACAATCATGCAGTAGAGTGTACAGTCAGCAGCAAGCAGTTTAGCAGTTATTCCGGCGGGCCCCGGTATAAATAAATTAATAAAACCAAAAGCTTACCTTGACTTGGAAGACTTCCAGTTTTGAATAGCCATAGCCAGCTAGCTAACATAGCATCCCTCTCTGTTTGAGTCCAGTGTTTGACTAAGCTAAACTAGCTAGCTGCATTCACTAGTTAAGTAGGCTAAGAGAAAATGAAAAAAATTACAACAAAATATCTCTCTCTCTCTTGCTTCTCCCTCATTTTTGAATAAATTAATTTGTTCAAAACTGTTCAACTATTGTCTTTCTCTCTCTTTGAGTCAACTACTCACCATATTTTATGTGCTGCAGTGCTGGTTAGCTGTAGCTTATGCTTTCAGTACTAGATTCATTCTCTGATTGGGTGGACAACATGTCAGTTCATGCTGCAAGAGCTCTGATAGGTTGGAGGACGTCCTCTGGAAGTTGTGTAAGTCTATGGAAGGGGGTGAGAACCACGAGCCTCCTAGGTTTTGTATTGAAGTCAATGTACCCAGAGGAGGACAGAAACTAGCTGTCCTCCGGCTACACCATGGTGCTACCCTACAGAGTGCTGTTGAGGAAGTTTGTTTTAATCAATTATTTGGTGACGTGAATATACTTAGTATAGTTTGATCTAAAAAGGATAACTTTTTTAATGTTTCACTATAAAAAATTAATGAAATTCACTGAGGAGGATTGGCTCCTCTGTGGAGCCTTCACTGACACACACACACACACCCACACACATACACACACACACACACACCACACACACATGCATGAATACACACAGTTTGTAGGTTGTGGGTGGGTGTAACCTATCCCCCTCTGATCTTAATTGGCAATGTGTGAGGCTGAGGGGGTTTAATGACACATGATTACTGTAGAGAGGGATCCTGTAATTACCACCGCTAATGAATTCACAACCCTCACCCCAACGTGCACTGGACTAAATCACTGATACACAGAGAGGGACCAAATCAATGCTGCACAGAGAGGGACTTAATCACTGATACACAGAGAGGGACCAAATCAATGATACACAGAGAGGGACCAAATCAATGATACACAGAGAGGGACCAAATCAATGATACACAGAGAGGGACCAAATCATTGATACACAGAGAGGGACCAAATCAATGATACACAGAGAGGGACCAAATCAATGATACACAGAGAGGGACCAAATCAATGATACAGAGAGAGGGACCAAATCAATAATACACAGAGAGGGACCAAATCAATGATACACAGAGAGGGGGATGTGGAGGAATAGGTGCCACTGCCGAAACAGGTGTCCTTCTGATTTTGGATAGCACGTTTATTTGTTAGTTTCAGAGAATAAAGATGGAATGATTAGAATGAAGCCACTTCAAGGTTTAGAGCTAGTTCATCTTTCCTCTGGAGTTTACATCTCTCCGGACAGATCTCTGGCAAACTATGGTACATGTCTGCACTGAAAACCTCTGTCTCTCATCGTCTCTACTGGGCAGACTGGACACACACACAAACGCAGGCACGCCTGCTCAGCAGGGTCCTGTCACACACTCCAGTAAGGTAGCATTGATGAACAGAGTTAACATTCCCCACACAGCCACAGACTACATGAACTTAACAAATACATGCCTTACCTCCTTCTCTCCCTCATCTCCTCTGTGTGTCTGGGTTGGTTGGCAGTGTCACCCAGGGTGTCTGTGGTCTAGCATAATAAGCTCACTATGACAGCAGAGTTGGCCAGGGTCTGGCCCAGGTCTGGCATCAGGGAGAAAACGCTTGTCTCTCTTCTCTTTTTATCTCCTTTCTCTTTCTTCTCTTCTCTTCTTTTAGTGCCTGAATGGGAGAATGTGTGAATCCAAATGGCAGAGAGATACAAGAGTGGGACTAAGAAGAGAGAGAGCGAGAGAGAGAGAGAGAGAGAGAGAGAGAGAGAGAGAGAGAGAGAGAGAGAGAGAGAGAGAGAGAGAGAGAGAGAGAAGAAAGAAAGACACACCACACCACACCACACCACACCACACCACAGAATGATTTGATGCTGAATCAGAATGAAGAACTGTGTCCTTTTGGAGTCCTATAGATCAAGGGTTCTTTTTCACTCGGGGCCCCCTTTCCAGTATTGGGGAAAATCCCCCCTGCGCTCGCGCACGCGCCACGTCTATTTCCATGGACACAAGTACACCCTTCTTATTGGTGGAGAGAATTTTGCAGGTTTAAAGCTTATTTCCTGCAATTCTACACATTTTGTCATGGGGTGCAAAGAACAGTTGTCACGATCGTCATAATGAGCGGACCAATGCGCAGCGTGATATGAGTACATACTTTTAATAGTGTACTACAAACAACAACAACAACAACAACAACAACAACAACAACAACAACAACAACAACAACAACAACAACAACAACAACACGAAACGTGAAGTCCTCGGTTAACAAACACAAACCTACACGGAACAAGATCCCACAAAACACAAGTGCACAACAGGCTGCCTAAGTATGGTTCCCAATCAGAGACAACAAGCAACAGCTGATTCTCGTTGCCTCTGATTGAGAACCACCCCGGCCAACCTAGAAAACACATGAACTAGAAACTGAAACATAGAACACAAAACATAGACCCTACACACCCTGGCTCAACATATAAGAGTCCCCAGAGCCAGGGTGTGACAACAGTTTGCTGTTTTAAAGCACATTTTCTTGCAGTTCTATACATTTTGCCATGTCTAATGTGTATTCATGTGATATTTAAGTGACAAAAAATTTACAACAATATCTATGGCCTAAAAAAACTAAATAAAAAGAGCTGACATGGGCTATTTCATCTGAACATTTCTGACAAGTTATAAATAGCTTTCTAAGGTATGCAATGACTAACATGACAAGGGGAATTGATAATGCACTACCGTATTTCGAAATTGCACCTTGTGCATTCTACTATTACAACTTTCAAGTGTAAGTAAAGCCGGACTGAGTTCCTTTAAAGCCGGACTGAGTCCCCCCCCCCCCCACCGACCCCTCGTGCCCCACAGTTTTGGAACCACTGCATAGATGACTATGACAGTGTGAGTGTAATTCTAAAGAGCCATTCTGATCACAGAAACACTGCTCCACATTCAGACACTGACCCTCAACGGTGACTTGGCCGCTTTCAAAACACTTTATTGGAACCAGACATTACCATGATGCTAGTGACTGTGAACATGGCTAGCCTGGTAGCCAAGGCTGTTTCAGCTTTAGACAATTGACCGGAGGTACAGACTAGAATTACAGACCAATAGAAAGAAGTGTGGAGGAGGACATGAGCATTGTCTTCCTGATGCTCTGTGTGTTATGACATTATGACAGGGCACTGGGAGGTATAAGCTGCATGTCAACACAGTTAGAGCATTGGGCCAGTAACCTAAAGGTCTCTGGTTCGAATACCCAAGCCGACAAGGTGAAAAATCTGTCGATGTGCCCTTGAGCAGGGCACTTAATCCTAATTTGCTACAGGGGGTGCTGTACAATTATAGCTGATCCTGTAAAACAACACATTTCACTGCACCTATCCGGTGTATGTGACAACAAAACATATATATGATTTTCTCTTCTCCCCTATCTCATTATCTCCTCTCCTTCCCCATCTCTCTCCTCCCTCTCTCTCCTCTCCGCTCTCTCTTCTTCCATCCCTCTCCGCCAGCTCCTCGAACAAGATCTCATGGCTCCTCACCCCCTCTCTCTCCCCTCCTGTTTCTCTCGCTCTCCTCTCTCTTGCGTTCCCATCCAGCCCCAGTGGAGATCTCTACCATGGCTGTCTGTTCTCCAGGGGCCAATTTGGCTGTTCTAGCCTGCTGGCAGAGCAGAGGGAGGTGTGTATTGTTAGGGGCTGTCCCCTGGCCCTGCCATGCTGCTGCTATAGAACATTGCTTTGCTTAGATGACATGAACAAACAGCACGTAGCTCTAACCAGCCTTTGACAGAACAGAACATAACATGCTAATATGAACACACCATTATCTTGGCACAGACAGTAAAAGACAATGCTCTGAATTGCTTGACTGTATGGATTTAGCTCATTGTGTATGTGTGGGTACGCGTGTCCGCATCTTATGTCTGTCTTTGTGTGTGTGTGCATGTGTGTGTGTGTTTCTGTACATCTTTCTCTCTGCGTTTATGCAGAGTGATAGGCCTAATGTAGTGCTCATGGGCTCTAGGCTCTGTTTCTTTACCCCCAGCGGTCCCAGAAGGATCCAGAGAGGTGCGTCATGCTCTTCAGAGTCACTTCAGAATGCTCATGCTCGGCTGCTGATTAGGCCTACACTCTGGAGCACTGGAACACTCTGGAAAACTGGAACACTCCGGAACCAATTCCTGCTTGCCTGCAGCTTCACGCCTGTCTCACTGAGAGGCACTGCACTTGGGGAGGGGGAGGCACTGCTTAGCTTACACATATGTACACACACACACACACACACAGAATAGTACATGGGAGACTGATACCTTACCTGTCAGGGGTAGGTTTGGTCCCACAAGACCCAATCAGTTTTAATTAACCCCTTGTGGTAAGTGTGTGTGTGTGTGTGTGTGTGTGTGTGTGTGTGTGTGTGTGTGTGTGTGTGTGTGTGTGTGTATGTGTGTCTGTGTGCTCTCTCAGGTAGGCTCTACCTGTCATAGCTTACTCATCTAATTCAGCTCAGCAAGGTTTGTCATCATGCAACCAGATTCCTGCAAACCAGCTCTGCAAAAACCATGACCATGTTGATGCGGTCACTGTAAGGCAAGCTGAGGGAAGACACCTGATGTTTGGCATATGGACTATTCACACCCCACACAGGTGACCAGTCAGTTCATGCATATTTAACCAGCAGGTGATTAGTTTAACTAAGGCCTGACAGATAGAGTTACACACCACACAGTCACCCTTATGTAATCAGAGGTGCTTTCCCAACAATGGAGTGAGGTCATAGAGATCATGATCAGGGTCAGAGAGATGTAAATGATTTAGACGGGACTGTTTTTTGTTAGGAGTACTGCTTATGCTACTGATGGTGGTGGTGTTGGATTGTGTATGTATGTGTGTTACGTGCTTGCGTGTGTGTGTGTGCTAGTGATGTGTGTGTGTGTGTGTGTGTGTATAGGCAGAGCCCAGTGTAAGGTGTACCATAGCTCTCCTGGTGTGCCAGATCCCAGGTTTGACAAAGCAAAGCCCAGCTAATCAAATAAGAGCCCTGAGCAGTGTCTGTGTAGTCTGAGAGAGAGAATGCAGTGTGTGTGTGGACGCCAGGGGAGAGAGAGGCTCAGTGTAGGGCCTTCAAGAGGATAAGACAGTTGGTGTGGGTGTATAGAAATACAGGCACACACACACACATACTCTACTGAAAAATAATTTTTGCAAGAGTTTGAAGAACTATTATATAAGCAATAATTTCATTGTCTTCATAATATCCACCATGACAGTCTTCACTATGACAATCTCCACTATGACAATCTCCACCATGATGATCTCCATCATGACAATCTCCACCATGATTGACAATGTATCTCTGTGAAAAGCCAAAATATGTGTCTCAAGAAAGGAGGAGATTTTACCAGTCTGCTACTGCTACACTCTCCAGTCAGTTAAAGCCCATCTACATCAGTTCTCATGATGTACTTGTTTAGTATTATGTTATTCATTCATTTAGAATGTTGGTTGCTTTGGTAGTTTTGGAGTGCACTCCAAAACTACCAAATGAGAGAAAACCTCCCAGGAGATTTCTGTCTCCGGAGTGGAGAAAGAAGAAACTATACAACAGACATAATGCGGGAGGTGGACAGTCTGGGCACAGACTTGTTCTCTGCTCTGATGTTTGGCATGGGGCAGTGTGTGTGTTTGGCATGGGGCAGTGTGTGTTTGGCATGGGGCAGTGTGTGTGGCAGAGGTCCAGGAGGACTGGGTTCCTCTGGTCCCTCTTGTCCCCCTCGTCTGTGCCCAGTTTACCCACCCCAGACATGCTGGCCTCTGGCTGGCCTCCTCTCTAAAGCCTGCAGCCTGTAGTCCCATTGGCTCCCCTGTCTTCTCTCCCCTGAGCAGCCAGTTTAGTCCCATAGTACCCAAAGATCATAGTGACCACAGGGAGCAGAGAGGAATGCCTTTCACTGACATGGGCAGTAGCAGTAGTAGCAATGCCAACACACACCAATACCCTCTGGAAAACAGTCCAGGGGACTCCCTGGAAAACAGAGGCAATTTTTACTGAGTGAACGCCAGTTCTCACACTCCAACAACACACACCACCAACATAAACCAACACTACACATCACTATGGCACATACCAACTCCATCATACACCACTGTCCATTGCACTGCTAACACTGCCCCATCAGTTATGAGGCCTGACTGGACTGATACTTAACACAATTTGATAGACAGAGAGGATCTTCTACAGTGAGCAAGCGCTATAAGCTATTCATGAGATTCATGAAAAGAAAATGGCATGTCTTTGATTCCTATTTCAAGCTCTCTGTTCTGCAGCATATAGCTCACCCCACAACTACATTGAACATTGGTTCAATGGTGGTACCTGATTCCAAATCGACCCCCAGTCCCTAACTCCTAGGCACTTGAGTAGACCTACAAATATTTGATAGGTATATTAATAATATCTTCATAGTTTCACCTGGACCTCTATTATACTATTTTGAGTTTTTTTCACCATATTGCTTCCATCTCATATCCCATAGTTCAGGTGCCTTGAATAGCTAGGGGTCGATTTAGGATTCGTGGTCGTTGTCTTTGATCGAAGAAGAAGTTATAAGACACAGCCCTTGTTAATCATAGTCACATAGACAGAATTGTTAATTGCTTCAGGAAATCTTCTGGGTTTAGCTTAACAATAACATCACTAAACCCCATTCAACACAGGCTGCTGAGAGCTTTTACATGTAAAGTGTTCTGGACAGACAGACACATGGACACACGTAGACTTGTAGACACACACACACACACACACACACACACGCACAAACACAAACATACACTCTGACTACAATTTAGGACACAATGACCTTGTAAGTTCACAGTCTTTCATAATGTCAACCACTGTATCACTGGAACTGTCACGACTTCCGCCGAGGCTGCCTCCCCTCCTTGTTCGGGCAGGTTTCGGCGTTCGTCGTCACTTACTAGCTGCTGCCGATCCATTTATCATCACTCCACTTGTCTTGTCTAATTAATCACACACCCCTGGTTCTTAACCCCAATTAGTCATTGTATAAGTGTTCCCTCTGCTTCTTTGTCTGTGTGGGTGATTGTTTGTTGTGAGCTGTGTGTAGCTTGGTTGAGCTACCCTTACCTTGTTGTTTGCCAGGGTAGATATTTCCCCTGTGCCTGAGTTTTGTTGTCGCATGCTTGCGCAACTGTTTATCGACGGAATAAACACTTTGGATGCGTATTACTCTCCTGCGCCTGACTCCTTCTACCACACGCATCACAGGAACATAGCAAAGCACATGGATGAAAAGAGCAAAGATTGTCAAATGCAACAAATGGAACCTAATTTACATGTCATACATAAACATCAACCTATTAACAAAATCATTGAGGTGTATTTCCTATCTTAGCCACTCCCCTCCACTCCTCGAATTCCCTCCTCCTGTCCAGTATGTGTTAGGGGGGTCTGTATGCACCCCGCTAATCAGGGTTTGTCCATGGGGTGCCAGGGGGGCTATAAAACACACACACACACGGTGCCAGAGGAGCTATAAAGTAGCGTAGCATTAGCCCACTGTGACAGGCTAGTCTTGTTCCTGGTCCTGCAGTCACAGCGTCCGCGTGCTTGCCAGCGCTGGTCTCAGAGCCATGGTGAATAGAGCTGCAGAATCCTGCCTCCATAGAGATAATGTTATCTATTCAACCATGGGGGCCAATATTTAAACCTCAAACACACACACACACACACACACACATTTACAAACACACACACACACACACACACATGCAGGCACACACACGCATGCACACACACACCATCACCACCACCACCATCATCATCATTAGAATAAGCAGGACTCCAGGGAGACTGGAACATAACAACAGGTACAGGCTGGTATATAACTGATATATACCATAGTTATCATCAGCTCTCAGGAAAATTGTAGAATCAAGTAACCTCACAATTCTGTCTCTTTGCACAGTCCCTGCTGTTTCTAGGAATCTGAGTTATTTGGCTGATCCCAAAAGATCTTTACTCCTGACCTCCAACCTCAGAGAAGGAGAACCAATGGGATTGGATAATCCACTTTTTTATCCCCTTTTCTGGCTTTTTCAATTAAAAAGAGATTTGAAGGGAGAAACCATGTTTGTGTGCATGGCACAGACGTAATTCCTTGAAAACTGTTGCTCTTAGTTCAAACCAACCTGGTTTGAGAGAATGTTCTCTGGATAGAGACTTGATCAACATAAATGCTGAGACATTAATCTTTCAAATGAAAGAAGCCAGCAAAATTTGACAACTGGAAATAGAAAATAACCTATATGCAGTTCTTCATGCTCCAACTGCAAGATATTTATTTGTTGTGCATCTGAACTGAAAGAGCAAGGTTTCTTTTCACATTATATTCCATAAACTTTTCACCTGTACATATGCTCCTGTACAACAACCTCTATTCCACCACCTCATAACCTAGCCTAGCACTGACCCTGGCCAGATCACATCGACCTAAGATTCTGGCAGAGACCCAGCAGAGTTATAGGTATTTGTTCAATGTGATGTTGCAATTCTGAGAGACCAGGCTAGTCTGTGCCTGACCAAGAGTGCGATATACTGTATCTTCTCATCTATGAACCAGCTGTTCTTGACCCTTATTGACCAATGGATTGCATCTTTGACTTTCACATGCAATATGGCAAATGAATGAGATAAAACATCTAAATTGACAACATTTATTGCATTGAGGCATGATTGCATTTTGAACAACTTATAAGAGTACAAATAAAAACAACAGAATGACATTAAAGACATTGTATAAAGGTTGATCTGAACTTCACAATTGACTCAAGAAAATCTAACCTTTCTAGAGTACAAGCCTTTTCATTGGTTCATCAGTTTTCCCAAACAACATACCGTTTTAAATGAATCATCTTTTCAAAAACAGTCCATTGTTGTTAAATATACAAAATTATAGTAGTTTGACGTAATCAATCAAATCAGTAATCATTATCACAAAAAGGAAGCCGATCACCCAGTGACAGAATTCAGATTTCCTCAGTATATCCTGAACAGACTGACTCATCAACAGAGTTCAATCAAATGCAAGATTGGCAGAATAATGGAAAACTTGAAAAAAAACATCAGTGCCTACTAAGACTGTGGTATTGCTGTCAAACGATTGTGTGTGCACGCTGAATCTGTGTCATTGCATGTTTTATGGAACAAGGGAAAATAGCATTCTGATGCACAGCAGAACATGATAATTGATATATTTTCTATCCTCAAACATACCTGTTGTCACTCAAAGTGCATATGCTTGGGTATTCTGATTGAGGCATTTCAGTTCATTTCTGTCCCTCTTTCTGCTTTGCCATAGCCTATGACTCAAGACACATGGCCATCTAGACTCTTATCATAGACTCTAATCGATATATATATATTAAATTGATTACTTGAAAAACATATTGAAATCTGACTACGACCCAACACTAAGTACTGCATTTGACTTAATTGACTTCTCTAGCCCGTGATCAAACCAGAAACATAGATATTCATGAAGTCATAAACATACAGCATAGATCTCTCAAAAACATAATGCAAAACCAAACAAGAAAAAAATACATTTGATGTGTATAAGATTTCATGATGCTAATGTAGAAAAATAGTAGTCTGTATGTAGGTCTGCCCCACCAGCCAATAGAGTGCATATTTGTTTGGAGTGTGGGGCACATAGCAGAAGGTAAGACCAATGGTGTTTCATTGTGTTGTGAAACAAATACAACATGTTCCTTCAAACCACAACAACCCAGTCTTTAGCCATAGTCTGAAGGAACTGCATGGACAGGCCATGAATGACCAGTGGTCTCCTGAAACCCCTGTCCCAGAAATTAATGTAAGGAAGCTGTGGCTAGGGCCTGAATCCCTTGGTTAAGGGCTGGCATCAGCATCGGTTCAACAGTGGTTGGTCTGTCACAGGTAGGCCTCAGCCCTCTCCCAGGGTTGTATCTCTGAGAAGAATCCTTCACACAGCCCAAAGCCCTGATCCAGAGTCTGAGGGGTGGCCTGCGCTTCCTCCTTCATCTCCTCCCAGGGGTGCACCTCCTGCTGCTCTGGGAACAGAGTCACCTCCTCAAACTGGTGCAGGTGAGTCTGTAACAACTGATCCTGGTTCAGCTGCTGCTGTTGAACGTAAAGGTCCCCTATGTTACTACTGTTACATCCCACTGAGCCACTCAGCTCCATGTAGCCGTAAGAGTGGTGGGTCTGGTTCGGGGTCTGGGTCTGGTTGTCCCCCTCTCCACACCACCTCCCCAACCCAGCAGAGTGCCTTTCCTGCAGGGTCAGGTCCACCTCGCAGCCCAGGGAGCTCAGAGCAGTGTTGATGTCCAGGTCTTCGAATGTACTGCAGTTTCCACTGAGGACGTCGTCAAACACAGACGCCAGGTCAAAGTCTCCCCTCAGAACTACATCTGCGCTGTGGGCCTCCGTGGCTAACAGCGGAGATTTGGGTGTCCGCGCCATCTTGCTGTTTTGCCTTGGAGAAGGTTGTTTACGCTTGTTGCCGGCTCCAGCTCCTTGGTAGTGGTAGCCATCTTGCCTCCGCTGAGTGGCTCTGTGGTAGCCAGTTTCCTGGTTGTGTAGGAGCTTGCTCTGCCTGTGGGTGTTGTAGTGGTTGGAGGACATTCTCCTTCTCTTGAAGACTCCGTTGACGAACATGTCAGCGTACTGAGGGTCGATCTGCCAGAAGCCTCCTTTCCCTGGTTCATCTTTCTGCCGCGGCACCTTCATGAAGCACTTGTTGAGCGAGAGGTTATGGCGGATAGAGTTCTGTGAGGACGAGCGGAGAAGAAACAAATATGTTAAATCCATGTTGAATGTGTTCTAATTTAATATAATGTATGAATGGTGTGTGTTTGTGTGTGTCAAATAGAGAGAGAGAGAAAGAGAGAGAGAGAAAGGCATTTAAGGGGGAGGAGGTATTGTTGTTGTTTGCGTAGGAAATCAAATGCACCTAATGAGGCTTTCTAGTGTAGAATTCTGTGCATTTTAAACATGATCAGCCGTGCTTGGCTGCCAAGGGAGCTCTCACAGCGATCCTCATTAACACACACACACACACACCCCTCGCTGCACACCCCTCCCTGGAGCAGTAGAGCACTTGTGCCTGACCCCCTGAGAAAGAAGCCTGACAGAGATCTCTTGGAGGGTAGAAATTGCAGACATGTTCAGTGATTAGAAATGTAAATCAAAATGAATATGACTAGGCTAGTCAAGCTGTGTCATACCTAATAGAATACATTATAAGTTACTGTTAGACTGGAAGATTATGATAAATAATAGGATAAATGTGTTTTAAGTGTATTTTCTATAAGTGTATTAATATTCTTACAACAAAACAACAGGTTTAGTATGCATGTGGCAACCCTTCTGCCCCCCCCCCCCCCCCCCCCCCCCCCGCCCCCCCCCCCCCCCCTTCTCCCTATCTCGTCTCTCCCTGTCCCATTTAGCTAATCAATAATAGACCAACAGAGGAGAGCCAGGTCATTTACCTGCCAGCTGGGCTCAGCATGTCTGTAGTAGCAGAAGTTGTCTGTGATCCAGTTATAGATGGTGGAAAGAGTCACCTTGGGCTTCTTGCTGGCCTGCATGGCCATACAGATGAGAGAGGCGTAGGAATAAGGCGGTTTGACTTTGGGGTTCGTTTTAAAGTCAATCTCCTCAGGTGGGATGATCTGCGTCGTGATTTGGTGGTTGTGGTGAGGGTAGGTTGTGGTTTGGTGGTGTGGGTAATTCACCAAACGCGCGTCGGTGGAGTTACTGCCAGAGGTAACGGGGCTCCCGAGGCAGAGCGGCATCCCGGTAGCGGCCGTGTCCCCGGCTGGAGGGCTAGACGGGGAGTCGGTGCCCCGGGGGTACAGGCGCTGGTGGTAGGAGAGCAGGTGCTGTGCGGGGCAACCGGAGCCGGTGCCGGTGGGTCTTTCCGAGTTAGTGCTGAGGATGGAGAAGTTCTGAAGCCAGTGGAGACTGGTCAGGCTGTCGTCCAGGTGCACTGACCCGGCTGCGGTGTCCGGGTTCTCCGGCTGTAGTTTCAGCCATTTATCCTTAAACCTGGAGGCGATCTCCGGACTCATCAGGACAGGCATTCAGAGCGTGACGCACAAGACGTCACCCACAAAGATGTAGAAATTTTGTAGGACTGTTCAATTAGATTTCCTGCACAAAACAAATATTAAAAAACATACTAATTCGAATTTGAGCCACTACCCCATTACAGTATTAAAAACACACCATAAAAAATTGACTATTCGTCTCAACATGCCAACGTGTCAAAACATGATCCGAAAATTAAACAAAAATGATCATAATACAGCAGATAGCCTATATCCTTACCTCAATGACAGGTCAGCGATGATGCTCTGGAACAGTTTGCACCTGTTGCAACCCTCTGTCGATCAGTCACTGCGCTCTATTCTAAAAGGACTCCAGCGAAGCACTATCCTCTGCGCAAGAAGTGCAGAGGGGGAGGGCTCACCAAAGTAGGATGCAGCAGTTCATATAGAAATCCATCAGATTATTTCATCCATTTCAGTCGTTTTTGCATAATCCTAATTATTTAATTCCCGGCCAGTTGCTTTACGGAATGATACATGAAAAAGTCTGAGTGCTGGAAGGTTCTTGGATGCTCATAATAAAGGTGGAGAGACTGCACACGAGCACGTTACACGTCTTGGAAGTCTCTGATTGGTTGGTTCCCTTCTCTCCAGGTTTCACTTGGCTTGTCAGACACGGCTGACGTTCATGGGGATATGAGGAGCGCGCTGAACTGCATATTCAACCTCGGAATTAATGTAGCATACGTATAATTATAGCCATGGATTCTTAAATAATATAAATTATACATGCCTCATGAGCTTAGTTCAACTGTAGTAGCCCCTCAGAACCCAAAATGTAAGCTTGTTTTACTCCAATGTTGGTAAACAAAGTAAATGTAAACAATCACTATATAGCCTCAAAACATGGTTAAAACTAATTGTGATATCATGGATGGTCAGTCCTTGCATCCATAGCTCTGTCTATGAATTTGAGAGTGCTTACATTTCTCAGCCACAGCTTTTTACCAAAACAGGGGCGAGGACCACGCTTTCTTGTGATTTAAACTGCTTATTGCCCCTTTAAGGTTAAATTGCGGAATACAAAAATAACCACAAAATCAACTAACAACACGTGGCATCTTGTTTTTCTTTCCTAAAGGCCATTGTTGTCCCGACCCCAAACGTAATCCATGACCTGTTGAGAGCGATATGGCGCCACAGTCCTCCCATGGAGCGATATGGCGCCACAGTCCTCCCATGGAGCGATATGGCGCCACAGTCCTCCCATGGAGCGATATGGCGCCACAGTCCTCCCATGGAGCGATATGGCGCCACAGTCCTCCCATGGAGCGATATGGCGCCACAGTCCTCCCATGGAGCGATATGGCGCCACAGTCCTCCCATGGAGCGATATGGCGCCACAGTCCTCCCATGGAGCGATATGGCGCCCCAGTCCTCCCATGGAGCGATATGGCGCCACAGTCCTCCCATGGAGCGATATGGCGCCACAGTCCTCCCATGGAGCGATATGGCGCCCCAGTCCTCCCATGGAGCGATATGGCGCCACAGTCCTCCCATGGAGCGATATGGCGCCACAGTCCTCCCATGGAGCGATATGGCGCCCCAGTCCTCCCATGGAGCGATATGGCGCCACAGTCCTCCCATGGAGCGATATGGCGCCCCAGTCCTCCCATGGAGCGATATGGCGCCACAGTCCTCCCATGGAGCGATATGACGCCCCAGTCCTCCCATGGAGCGATATGACACCACAGTCCTCCCATGGAGCGATATGACGCCCCAGTCCTCCCATGGAGCGCAGAAAAGTCGCGCCACACGTCCCGCGCTTGTGTTGCACTTTACCCTCAGCATTCCATACTAACCCCTTATTTACAGTAGGCTATCAAATAGCTCCATTCAACTGCAGAGGGAAATATGAGAAGGAATTCCTACACAAGAGCATCATACTATAATAAAGTATAGGAATCTGAATTGTTTTAGTTTAGTTTAATTTACATGTCATGTATATTAGTCTACAACCAACATAATGGTTTTGAAATCAAATACAAAATGACTCAAGTTGTACAAATTAAATCAAATTTGATTTGTCACATGCTTTGTAAAAAAACAGGTAAACTAAAGGGAAATGCTTAGCCTACTTACGGCCCTTCCCAACATTGCAGAGAGAAAGAAAGATAAATAATAGAAAAACAAGGCAACAGTAAACATGTCATCCCCCACTAATGATGCAGCGCCCCCCATTGGGCCAATTGAGATAGTGTGACTAACACCTTTCAGTTATCGTGTGTGACCACAGATTATTACATTTTAGTCATTTAGCAGACGCTCATATCCAGAGCGATTTACAGTTAGTGAGTGCATACATTTTTCATACTGGCCCCCCGTGGGATCGCAAACGCCATGCTCTACCAACTGAGCTACACGGGACTGATTATCCTTGACATTGACCAGATACTCATGTGGCCTCTCTAACAATGAAAGGAAATGTCTTCAAAAATGGAAGGCAGTTAGCCTGGGTACCAGTCTTTTTAGCTAATCCACTCCCTGTACTCCATGTCATGTGCCAAAGAGACTGGCCTTTTTGCCATCTTCAAATATGAACATCTTCATTAATGAACTCGATGAGAACAGAGTATTTGATTAAGTAATAAAGCTAGAGGGGGTGTGGTATATGACCATTATACCACTGCCAAGGGCTGTTCTTATGCACGACGCAATGCGGAGTGCCTGGATACAGCCCTTAGATGTGATATATTGGCTATATACCACAAACCACGAGGTGCCTTATTGCCATTATAAACTGGTTACCAACATAATTAGAGCAGTACAAATAAATGTTTTGTCATACGCATGGTATATGGTCCGATATACCATGGCTGTCAGCCAATCAGCATTCAGGGCTCGAACAATTATAAACTGGGTGGTTCGAGCCCTGAATGCTGATTGACTGAAAGCTGTGGTACAGTTGAAGTCGGAAGTTTACATACGCCTTAGCCAAATACATTGAAACTCAGTTTTTCACAATTCCTGACATTTAATCCTAGAAAAAAATCCCTGTCTTTGGTGAGTTAGGATCACCACTTTATTTTAAGAATGTGAAAAGTCAGATTAATAGTAGAGAGAATTATTTATTTCAGCTTTTATTTCTTTCATCACATTCCCAGTGGGTCAGAAGTTTACATACACTCAATTAGTATTTGTTAGCATTGCCTTTAAATTGTTTCACTTGGGACAAACGTTTCGGGTAGCCTTCCACAAGCTTCCCACAATAAGTTGGGTGAATTTTGGCCCATTCCTCCTGACAGAGCTGGTGTAACTGAGTCAGGTTTGTAGGCCTCCTTGCTCGCGCACGCTTTTTCAGTTCTGCCCACAAATGTTCTATAGGATTGAGGTCAGGGCTTTGTGATGGCCACTCCAATACCTTGACTTTGTTGTCCTTAAGCCATTTTGCCACAACTTTGGAAGTATGCTTGGGGTCATTGTCCATTTGGAAGACCCATTTGCGACCAAGCTTTAACTTCCTGACTGATGTCTTGAGATGTTGCTTCAATATATCCACATAATTTTCCTTCCTCATGATGCCATCTATTTTAAGAAGTGTACCAGTCCTTCCTGCAGCAAAACATCCCCACAGCATGATGCTGCCACCCCCGTACTTCATGGTTGGGATGGTGTTCTTCGGCTTGCAAGCGTTCCCCTTTTCCTCCAAACATAACGATGGTCATTATGGCCAAACAGTTCTATTTTTGTTTCATCAGACAAGAGGACATTTCTCCAAAAAGTACGATCTTTGTCCCCATGTGCAGTTGCAAACTGTAGTCTGTCTTTTTTATGGCGGTTTTGAAGCAGTGGCTTCTTCCTTGCTGAGCGGCCTTTCAGGTTATATATCGATATAGGACTTGTTTTACTGTGGATATAGATACTTTTGTACCTGTTTCCTCCAGCATCTTCACAAGGTCCTTTGCTGTTGTTCTGGGATTGATTTGCACTTTTTGCACCAAAGTACGTTCATCTCTAGGAGACGGAACGCGTCTTCTTCCTGAGCGGTATGACGGCTGCGTGGTCCCATGGTGTTTATACTTGCGTACTATTGTTTGTACAGATGAACGTGGTACCTTCAGGCGTTTGGAAATTGCTCCCAAGGATGAACCAGACTTGTGAAGGTCTACACATTTGTTTTCTGAGGTCTTGGCTGATTTCTTTTGATTTTCCCATGATGTCAAGCAAAGACGCACTGAGTTTGAAGGTAGGCCTTGAATTACATCCACAGGTACACCTCCAATTGAATCAAATTATGTCAATTAGCCAATCAGAAGCTTCTAAAGCCATGACATCATTTTCTGGAATTTTCCAAGCTGTTTAAAGGCACAGTCAACTTGTGTATGTAAACTTCTGACCCACTGGAATTGTGATACAGTGAATTATAAGTGAAATAATCTGTCTGTAAACAATTGTTGGAAAGGTTACTTGTGTCATGCACAAAGTAGATGTCCTAACCAACTTGCCAAAACTATAGTTTGTTAACAAGAAATGTATGGAGTGGTTGAAAAACGAGTTTTAATGACTCCAACCTAAGTGTATGTAAACTTCCGACTTCAACTGTATATCAGACAGTATATGGGTATACATCAAGGACCATTTCCATTTGAATTGGTCTAGTAAAGGTTTGGGGTTGAAGGTAGATATAGGCATAATATCTGTCTTGGACCAATTGACTTTGTAATCAGATAGTTTACCAAACTCTTCAAGCAATGACAGGAGGAATGGAATTGAGTATGAGGGGTCTTGGAGATAGAGCAAGACATCATCCGCATATAATGATATAATATGGTATTATTTTCAATTTTAAATTCCTTTAATTTGGTAATGTGCTCTAATCATGGCGGCAAGGGGTTCTATGACCAAAGCAAAAAGTCCTGCACTGGCCGGACAGCCTTGCCTTGTCCTTCGAGACAACAGGAAGGGGGTTGAGTATTGGGTGTTGGTTTGAACTACTGCCATTGGTGAATTATAAAGAATTTGAATCCATGAGATAAATATTGGACAAAAATTAAACCTTGACAATACAGACATAAGGTCGTTCCATTCCACTCTGTCGAATGCTTTTTCAGCATCAAGGGACACTACAACATTTGGGGTCTTAAGATCATTAGTATGAAAAGTCAAAATATCGACGTAAATTATCAGAGGAGAGACGACCCTGCAGAAAACCAGTTTGGTCTGTGTGGATGAGACTGTAGGCGCAGAGTTAATATTTTAGCAATCAATTTATAATCAACATTTAAAAGTGACTGGTCTATGGGAGGAGCACAACGTGTGATCTTTATCTTTCTTTTTTAGTAAAGTAATAGCTGCAAGACGTAAAGTATGAGGAAGCTGTTTTTTCTCCAGACAGGCCTTGATCATATGGAGAAAAAGAGGCATCAACCACTCAGAGAATTGTCTATAGAATTCTATAGGAAACCAATCTAATCCTGGTGCCTTTCCATTTTGGAAGGAACCTGTCACGATCGTCTAGTAGCGAAGTAGACCAAGGCGCAGCGTGTGAAAGAAACATGACTGTATTATATTAAAGTACTAACAAACCAAACAAAACACGACTCGTGAAGTCCAACAGTTAACACTGACCGTAAAGGAACAAAAACCCACAACCCCCAAGAGAAAACACACAGTTTAAATATGGCTCCCAATCAGAGACAACCAGCCGACAGCTGACACTCGTTGCCTCTGATTGGGAGTCACACATGCAACCATAGACATAGACAACCTAGAACAACCCACATAGAAAATGAACACATAGAATGCACACACCCTGGCTCAACATATAGAGTCCCAGAGCCAGGGTGTGACAGTACCCCCCCCTAAAGGCGCGGACTGCGACCGCGCCTCAACAAAACCCCAAACAGGGGAGGGCTGGGTGGGCATTCCTCCTCGGAGGCGGCTCCGGCTCCGGCCTTGACCACCACCCCTCCATAATACCCCCGTAGCGCCCCTGGTCCGGTCTGACCCCGCTGGCTGGATCTGGACTGGACATTGACGGAGCGGATTGCTTACGCTCCGTTGTGGAGCAGCTGACCGGTCTTACCAGGCTGACGACTCGCACCCCGGGCTTGGTGCGAGTAGCAGGAACGGGCTGAACCAGGCTGACGACTCGCACCCCTGGCTTGGTGCGAGTGGCAGGAACGGGCTGGACCAGGCTGACGACTCGCACCCCTGGCTTGGTGCGAGTGGCAGGAACGGGCTGGACCAGGCTGACGACGCACACCGTAGGCTTGGTGCGTGGAGCAGGGACAGGCCGGGCTGGGCTGTCGACGCACACCGTAGGCTTGGTGCGTGGAGCAGGGACAGGCCGGATAGGACTGTCGACGCACACCGTAGGCTTGGTGCGTGGAGCAGGGACAGGCCGGGCTGGGCTGGCGACGCACACCGTAGGTTTGGTGCGTGGAGCAGGGACAGGCCGGGCAGGGCTGGCGACGCACACCGTAGGTTTGATGCGTGGAGCAGGGACAGGCCGGGCTGGGCTGGCGACGCACACCGTAGGTTTGGTGCGTGGAGCAGGGACAGGCCGGGCTGGGCTGGCGACGCACACCGTAGGTTTGGTGCGTGGAGCAGGGACAGGCCGGGCTGGGCTGGCGACGCACACCGTAGGTTTGGTGCGTGGAGCAGGGACAGGCCGGGCTGGGCTGGCGACGCACACCGTAGGTTTGGTGCGTGGAGCAGGGACAGGCCGGGCTGGGCTGGCGACGCACCCCGTAGGCTTGGTGCGTGGAGCAGGGACAGGCCGGGCAGGGCTGGCGACGCACACCGTAGGTTTGATGCGTGGAGCAGGGACAGGCCGGACCGTACTGGGAACACACACCACTGGCTTTAAACGGGGATCAGGAACGGGCCGGACCGGACTGGCAATACACCTCAGTCCCTCTCGCCGTGCCTCTACGACTTCCTTCCCTCCTCTCGCCAATGGCTCCCGTAACCCGGTGGCCTTCTCTCCTCTTCTCCCACTTCGCCCTGTGGCAGCCTCCTGCTGCCCAGTCGCCCATGCCGTGTGCCCCCCCCTAAAAAATTCTTGGGGGTGCCTCTCGTCCGTCCGACGATGGCACTGCTGACGCCGCTGCTCCTCTCTCGCCAGGGCCTTGATCCTACGCCAAGGTCCCTTGCCCCCGAGCATGTCCTCCCAGGACCACACTTTGCCCACCTGGGCCATCGCCAGCCTCTCCATCTCCTTTCCTGGCGCTTCCTCCCATGACCAGGCTGCCTGCTCCTGGACACGCTGCTTGGTCCTTGTATGGTGGGTTTTTCTGTCACGATCGTCTAGTAGCGAAGTAGACCAAGGCGCAGCGTGTGAAAGAAACATGACTGTATTATATTAAAGTACTAACAAACCAAACAAAACACGACTCGTGAAGTCCAACGGTTAACACTGACCGTAAAGGAACAAAAACCCACAACCCCCAAGAGAAAACACACAGTTTAAATATGGCTCCCAATCAGAGACAACCAGCCGACAGCTGACACTCGTTGCCTCTGATTGGGAGTCACACATGCAACCATAGACATAGACAACCTAGAACAACCCACATAGAAAATGAACACATAGAATGCACACACCCTGGCTCAACATATAGAGTCCCAGAGCCAGGGTGTGACAGAACCCATAGCATCTGATAGCTCCCCAGTAGTAATGTCTTGATCTAAATTTAGCTTTGCTTCTTCTGATAAAGTTGGTAGATTGATATCTTTCAGGAAGGCATTAGAGTCTCTGAGTTACATTGCAAACTAGATGAGTACAAGTCTTCATAGAATCATCTAAACGTTTCATTAATTTGAAGTGGATCTACTGTTGACTTTAACACTGCCATCTGTTATTTTTTTCAAGATGGCTCTTTCTTCGGTTTCTTTATTTATTTGCCAAGCCAGTAACTTGCCAGCCATTTCACCTTGTTCTACATATCTTTGTTTTGTTTTTAAAATAGATCGTTCTATAGAGTGAGTATTCAAGGTATTCAAGGGTCCTTTTTAGAGAAGAAGCAAATTATATGATGTTCCCTCTAAAGTAGGCTTTCAGGGTATCCCAGACCTTTAAAGGGCCTACTGCTGTGTTCCCATGCACTTCAAATTAATCTAATCAATAAATTCATGATTTGCTAGTAGTGATATGTTGAATCGCCAAGACTTTGGTGTGTGATGTGGTGATTTGAAGGAGTCAGGCGCAGGAGGGTAAATCAAAGAATAACAGGATTTATTCCGGAATACAGAGTTACGCAATAAAGCGTCAAAACAATCCAGTGCGCAAAACAGGCGCACTGAAACCAAGAAGGCACAGGGGGAAAATAACCCGGTGATGCAAATTACAAGGAGCTCCACCGAGCTTCACTAATCTCACAATATACAATGTAAGATAGTGTAAAGTCAAACTGGGTGAAGAATAGGGCCCACCTGGCCTGGCGAGGGTTCAGCCTCCTCGCTGCCCGGATGTACTACAGGTTACGGTGGTCTGTCCAGACCAGGAAAGGGTGTTTCACCCCCTCGAGCATGTGCCTCCACACGGTCAGGGCTCGGACAACAGCCAACAGCTCCCGATCACCAACGTCGTAGTTCTGCTCTGCCGGGCTGAGCTGCTTGGAGAAGAAGGCACAGGGGCGGAACTTGGGTGGCGTGCCCG
This sequence comes from Coregonus lavaretus, assembly GCF_964263955.1. Lineage (NCBI taxonomy): Eukaryota > Metazoa > Chordata > Actinopteri > Salmoniformes > Salmonidae > Coregonus > Coregonus lavaretus. The sequence continues at coordinate 24,709,943 of NC_140012.1, read as the reverse complement.
AGTGTTGAGATAGGACAGCGCCTATCCCTACCTTGGACGCATCCACCTCCACTACGAACGGTAGTGATGGATTGGGATGGGCCAGTACCGGGGCTGAGGTGAACAGAACCCTCAGGTTACTGAAGGCCTTGTCAGCCTCAGCAGACCAGCGGAGCCGGGACGGCCCACCCTTCAACAGTGATGTGATGGGAGCTGCGATCTTGCCAAAGCCCCGGATAAACCTCCGATAGTAGTTGGCAAAGTCAATAAAGCGCTGCACCTCCTTCACCATGGTTGGAGTCGGCCAGTTACGCACGGCTGAAATGCGATATCCCTCCATCTCCACACCTGAGGTGGTAATGCGGTATCCGAGGAAGGAGACGGACTGTTGGAAAAACAGACACTTTTCTGCCTTGGCATAAAGGTCATGTTCCAACAGTTGGGCCAGCACTTTGAGAACCAGGGACACATGCTCGGCGCACGTAGCGGAATACACCAGGATTTCATAGATGTAGACTACTACACCGCGACCAAGCATGTCCCGAAACACCTTGTTCACAAAGGACTGGAAGACAGATGGAGCATTCATCAAACTGTAAGACATCACCAGGTAGTCGTAATGCCCCGTGGTTGTGCTGAATGCTGTCTTCCACTCGTCCCCCTCTCGGACACGCACCAGGTTGTACGCACTCCGGAGATCTAATTTTGTGAAGAAGCGCGCACCATGCATTGACTCGATCACAGATGGAATGAGGGGTAGAGAACAACTATAACGTATTGTCCCCTTGTTCAGTGCTCGGAAATCAATGCAAGGGCGCAGACCTCCGTCTTTCTTCTTTACAAAAAAATAACTTCAGGAGGCGGGTGAAGTGGAGGGATGTATGAACCCCTGGCGCGGGGACTCGAAGACATATGTCTCCATAGCCTCAGTTTCAGCCTGCGACCGGGGATACACATGACTCCTGGGAGGCACAGCGTCTACCCGTAGGTTTATCGTGCAATCCCCCACCCGATGAGGTGGTAATTTGGTCGCCTGCGTTTTGGAAAACGCGTGCGCTAAATCGAGGTATTCGGGGGGAATGCGCATGGTGGCGGTACTGTCTGGACTTTCCACCATGGTTGCACCAACGGAAACACCTAGACACCTACCCTGACACTCTCGCGACCACCCCGTGAGAACCCTCTGCGGCCATGAAAAGGTGGGGTTGTGTAGTGCTAACCAGGGAAGACCTAACACAACAGGGAAATCAGGAGACGCAATAATAAAAAAAAAGTGACTTGCTCTCGATGAGTCTCGTGCGTAACCATAGTGACTGGTGCTGTAACTTCCTTAACGAACCCGGACCCTAATGGTCAACTGTCAAGTGCTCTAATGGGGAGTGGAATGGATAGGGGAACCAATGTAATGCCTAGACTATGTGAAAATGACCTGTCCATAAAGTTCCCAGCTGCGCCTGAATCGAACAGCGCCTTACACTGGGGAACTACAATGTAATCAGGAAAGTGGATGAGTAGGGTACAGTGCGCAGCAGAGGGCTCTGAACGAGTGAGGGTGTTCGATACCTGGGGTGTCGCGAGAGTGCCCTGCCTGCCGCCTCCAGACCCAAAAGAACGCTGAAGACATTGTGAAGGAGAATGTCCTCTCGCGCCACGAGTGTGACACTGGCGCTGTCGTCCTCTGCTGTCCAGGATCGCCGCTCCACCCATCTCCATCATCTCGTGATCCGGGTTGGGGGGGGGGAGGGGTGGAATGGGCAGGCCCCTTCCAGGAAGTCCTCTAGCAGCCAGCAGGTTGTCCAACCGGATGGCCATGTCCACCAGTAGGTTGAAGGACAACATGGTGTCCCGGCAGGCTAGCTCCCTTCGGATGTCCTCTCGCAGATGGCACTGGAAGTGGTCGATGAGGACCCGCTCGTTCCACCCGGACCCAGCTACTAGAGTCCGAAACTCCAGGACGAAGTCCTGCGTGCTGGTGGTCGAAGACTGCCCGGAAGAGGCGAGCGAACTCCCCGTAGTTGTCCAACGCGGCTACTCCTTCACTCCAAACCGCGTTGGCCCACTCCAGGGCTTTCCCCGAGAGACAGGAGATGAGGGCGGACACCTTCTCCCGCTCCAATGGAGCTGGGCTGATGTTTGAATAATATAGCTCCAGTTGTAGGAGGAATCCCTGGCAGAGAGCAGCTGCCCTGTCGAAATCCCGTGGTCGGGAGATATGGATCCCTCTGGGTGGGTGTGGCTAGATCCGGTCGCCCAGATGGTCCCGACAGATCAGGACCTCTCCTCTCCAGGCGTTGGACGACCTGGAGAACCCGATCCATCGCTTCTCCCAAGCTGGATAGCATCGTCAAATGCTCCCGGACCCGTGCCACGACTCCAGGCATGTGTTCCTCTGCTGCTGACTCCATGGTGGGTGTGTGATTCTGTGATGTGGTTATTTGAAGGAGTCAGGCGCAGGAGGGTAAATCACAGAATAACAGGATTTATTCCGGAATACAGAGTTACGCAATAAAGCGTCAAAACAGTCCAGTGCGTAAAACAGGCGCACTGAAACCAAGAAGGCCCACGGGAAAAATAACCTGGTGATACAAAATACAAGGAGCTCCACCGAGCTTCACTAATCTCACAATATACAATCACACACAAAGACAAGGGGGCAGAGGAAACACTTATGCAGGTACTGATGAGGGGATATGAAGCAGGTGTGTGTAATAAACAAGACAAAACAAATGGAATGATGAGATGAGGAGCGGTAGTGGCTAGAAGGCCGGTGACGACGAACACCGAAGCCTGCCCGAACAAGGAGAGGAGGCAGCCTCGGAGGAAGTCGTGACATAGTGTCACAGGAGGTCCCGCAAAAAACAGGGCAGAGTGGTCAGATAGCATTCTAGGATAATAAACACAATTTGAAATCTTGGATAAAAATGTTTTATGGAACAAATAAATTTTTTATTGTTGAATAGGATTTGTGTACATGAGAATAAAAAAATACCCTTTCATTAGGATGTGTTGTGTTCCATACTTCTTGAAGTCCCAAATCTTGAGTGTTATGGACAAGTCCTATAGACATATTGGACAATGACTGGACATTAGTCGATGATTTATCAAAATTGGCATCCAAAATACAATTGAAATCCCCCCCCCCCCCCCCTCTAGTGTTGGATGTAAAAGAGGAATAGAACACTTTGTCAACCCATCTGGATCGAAGTTGCTCGTGAGCAGTTGTTAAGAGATGAGTCTCTTGTAGAAAAGCTATGTCTACTCTCTTTTTATTCAAATAAGACAATCTTTATTAATTTTTCAAAGTGCTTCCCAAACTATTCACATTGTGGCTCACAAAGTTGTATTTGACCATTTCATTTTCAAATTCATAATCATCTTAGGAGTGACATAATAAACACAGGAAAGACAAACAAAACATAACACAATAAGCACATATAACAAGCAAGACATGAGGGGAAAAAATTGTGTCCCCCCCCCACTCCCTATTGATGCTCCCTAAGAATGTCCCCCTTGTACAGATGCAGGGTTGTGGCATAATAAGGTGCTTAGCAACCGTCTCCTAATGTAAAACATAAATGAGTAAAGAGATTAGCGGTCTAAATCTTGAATAATGCACAATACAGCAGTCAAAATTATAAAGAACACCCTAGAGTTATAAGTTCCTTCCTAAATTAAAAGAGAAGACGAAAATGCTATCATTTCAGTATTTCAATTCCATTTAAGGGCTATATTATTAGCGATTACAAAAACATTATGAATAAATGCTGATCTTAGGCTGCCTGCTTGACATGTTCATTCATGTCAGCGTTCTTACGAAGCGTCCCAATGAGGGGCGCCTGCATGGCTTAATTAAATATCAAACATTTTTCAGCAAGGGAAAATTGTCAATTTACTTTCCCAGTTCATTCCCACCCCATTTGTATAACGTCGAATTAGCAAAAATGAAAAGGATTCTTATTGCCTGACCTTAATCCATTTTAATGTCAGACAAAAACAATCAGACAAAAGCAAACGACCATAGAAACATGCAACGGTGGCAGCTAGTATTCCGGAGACGACGAACGCCGAAGCCTGCCCGAGCAAGGAAGAGAGGCAGCCTCGGCCGAAACCGTGACATTGTCTAGCTTGCTAGCTAAGATTTTGAAAGTATGATGTTGACATGAACAGTCCAATCAAAGCTACAGTAGATATAACATGCTTTGACATCATTTTATCTGTGGCCAATGACCTTGAGCCTTCTTGGATGGGCACTTCTAATGTAAATCTATGGCAGCACCCAAGGGGGCTTGAACATTCTAGCTCTCCCTGTAGATTTTGCGGTGACGTAGTGTCCCCATGAGTGACAGAACACTGAGCCAATCACGGCGCAACTAGAGAAGATTACCAACCCCTACGCTCTGTATTTTCCGCTGGCTGCCCCTCCACCACAGAAAGCACTGAGCATTTTGGAGCTGTCTTACTCAAGAAAGCAAAAAACAGACCATGTTTGTATGCGGCTTTATTAACTCAATATATATATATTTTTTTACATTGTTTGCAAACTGATATGTGACACAATAATAGAAATAATAATAATAGAATAGGGAAATAGCTGCCCATATCTCACTTTTGCATTCCGCAGGTGGGTACGCACTTCGTTGAATGATGGCCGCTTTTTCATCAGCTCAGCAGAGAGATCCTGGTAGATGTGCACTCTGGCCCTGGTGCTTCAGATTGCCAGCCGCACAATGGTCCGCTTCGTCTCCAGGCTAAACAGCCTTGCGCTCATACACCTTGAATTGGATGTGCGGTGAGCAATGTTGACGAGTGGTAGGTGTCCAAGTTTGTTGGAGCCAAACACCTCGCAGAGAAACGAGTTCATGAATGAATTAGAGTTGATTTTTTCAATTCGGTCGTGAATGCCCAGCACATGGATGTTGAATTTTCGACTATGATCCTCGATTTGTTGTAATTTCTCCTTTAATGACATGTTCTCTGCTTTGATTTCAGTTTATCCAGCTCTAAAAGCCGGCAGAAGCAATCTGTTGCTGATGTCTCTATAGCTCTCCCAGCTTGGGTGAGTTTGCGGTCATGCTTTTTGATAGATACATTATTTGCTGCAACTTTGTACAAAATAAATGGCGAGATTTCGCTTTTCTTCTTACATTTAAAATGAAAATCATATGTTTGTTAGGAGAAGACACCTGACGCGTGTGTTCACTACATGCTGCTGGAACAGGAAATATCCACAGAAGGCATTGGTATCCAGTTGCTAAGCAACCGTTTTTGTTTGTCCAGACAGAACCATTCTGTCAAAAGTTTCTAGTGCAAGTCTAAATTCTCAAACTAAATACTGCAATTCCAACCGCAAAATGTAAGTTTTGAAGACTCAAAATACCACAACTTGCCTAGTTAACAGCTAAACTTTGTTATAAATTCTAATTCTATTTTCGAGGTTATTTCCAACCAATGTGCAACTCCACGGTAAATCCAGCGCATATTGAAACGTTGAGATTGTAGCTAGGGCGTTCACTCACTGCTGAACATCAATGTAGAGGAAAATGGGGCAATTCAAGAGGTTGCTACGAAATTAATGTCAAAACGTTGTTTTCTTTTCCATATGTCATTATAAATGACATAGAATTAATCATTACATTGTTCTCTACAATATTATAACCTTAATATAATTGTACTTGACTGTGATGCGTGATTTGAAGGAGTCAGGCGCAGGAGGGTAAATCAAAGTATAGCTACAGAGTTTATTCCTTAATCCAGCGTAACCAGTCCAGTGCGCAGAACAGGCGCACTGGAACAAACATGCACACAGGAAAATACCCTGGCAATACAAAATACTGAGCTCAACCGAGCTACTAATCCTCACAATGAACAATCACCCACAAGGACAAGGGGGCAGAGGGAACACTTAAACACGTACTAATGAGGGGAATATGAACCAGGTGTGTGTAATTGACAAGACAAGACAAATGGAATGATGAGATATGGAGCGGCAGTGGCTAGAAGGCCGGTGACGACGAACGCCGAAGTCTGCCCGAACAAGGAGGGGAGGAAGCTTCGGACGAAGTCGTGACATTGACAGTGTTGATGAAATAATAACGTTAATTTGCTGTGACCGTTGCTAGTTTAGACTGCACCGATCTTGGTTGTATCTCTTCCATATTTGGTGGTACCATTTGGAGGTTTTTCCGCTGGTTGAACCAATCAAAATAAACTTGATACCGTCGTCATTTTCACCTCCAGATCCTTGTCTTTCATTGCCTATATAACCATGATCAATCTACTTTGAGAGGGAAAGGGAAAGACTCTGAAATACACAATGAAAACATGAACAGATCGTCTTCGTGGATAGTGAAATTCAGTCTGTTAGCTTTGTAAATAAATATATATTTAGTCCTTTTTAGTTTTGTATTCAGCGGATTTCATTTAGAGAAAGCCCATGTTTTCACTCACGAACCTGCAGCCACTAGTTAGCGTGTCAGTTGACGTTCGAAGTTAGCACCGTTCTGCCGTGGAGCAGCGCCACAGAGTTCTATTGAGCAGTGACCACTTTTTGATCATGTGATGACATTCCATTCACTCTAAACATGCTAAATTCTCAGAGTAAATCGTCGGTAACTTTTGAACCATATATGGTAGAGACATGGGGTTTGGACTATTGAATTGACATATTTGTATAAACCTTGAATTAATTAATAATGTTATGGGTGAACACCCTAGAGATTGCGGAAAGGCCAGTCTCTGGCAATGACAAGGAGGGGCAAGGAGTGGAATGTTAGCTAAAGAACTGGTACTCAGACTAGAAGGTAGTCAGGAGGAGGCGAGATCAGGTGGGACCATTCTAGCCAGTGAGCTACCTATCAGTATCAGTACACACATACAACCTAAGCACTACGAAACTTCTATTCCATCAAATAAGCCACACGTAGCAAATAAGCCATTCCATTTGTTTACCAAATTATGCACTCATTGACCTTCATAAAAAAAAAAAATTGGTTGTGAGCGAAAAAACGAAACAACACCACCTGCTGGAGAATACATATTTTGGGCCCAGTTATCCCTCTTGCTTCGTGTCTTCCTCTCTGGTGTGACTTACAAAATTCAGTTATTTACTATAGCTCTCACCTTGGGCCAATCAGTGTAATTTTGTAAATGCCGAATCTCTATGGCAAGACGCATCATTTACCCAAGTTCCGTCAAAATCGGGCCAGTGCTGTCTGAGATATCGTGTGTGACTAATGTACTAACGGACAGACAGAGACTGATCCACAGTCCCCTCCCGATTTAATCTCGGGGGACAATAATAACATGAGGAATAAATACACAATGAGTAACGATAACTTGGCTATATACACGGGGTACCAGTACCGAGTCCATGTGCAGGGGTACTGGGTAATTGAGGTAGATATGTGCATAGGCGACAGGATAGATAATAAGCAGTAGCAGCAGTGTATGTGGTGAGTCAATATAGTTAGTGCAAAAAGGGTCAATGCAGATAGTCAGGGTAGCTATTTGGTTAACTATTTAACTAACTATTTAGCAGTCTTATGGCGTAGGGATAGAAGCTGTTCAGGGTCCTGTTGGTTCCAGTCTTGGTGCATGTTACCGTTTGCCGTGCGGTAGCAGAGAGAACATTCAATGAGTTGGGTGGCTGGAGTTTTTGACAATTTTTAGGGTCTTCCTTTGACACCACCTGGTATAGAGGTCCTGGATGGCACAGGGCTCAGCCCCAGTGATGTACTGGGCCGTACGCACTACCCTCTGTAGTGCCTTGTGCTCGAATGCCAAGCAGTTGCCATACCAAGCGGTGATGCAGCCAGCTAAGATGCTGTCAATGATGCAGCTGTAGAGCTTTTTGAGGATCTGAGGGCCAATGCCAAATCTTTTTAGCCTCCTGAGGGGGAAGAGGTGTTGTCGTGCCTTCTTCACGACTGTGTTGGTGTGTGTGGACCATGATAATCCCTTAGTGATGTGGACACCGAGGAACTTGAAGCTCTCAACCTGCTACACTACAGCCCTGTCGATGTGGATGGGGGCATGCTCGGCCCTCCTTTTCCTGTAGTCCATGATCAGCTCCTTTGTCTTGCTGACATTGAGGGAGAGGTTGTTGTCCTGGCACCACACTGCCAGGTTACTGACCTCCTCCCTATATGCTGTCTTATCATCGTCGGTGATCATGATGGTGTTGGAGTGTTGGAGTCGTACACGGTCATGCAGTCATGGGTGAACAAGGAGTACAGGAGGACACTAAGCATGCACCCACGTGTTGAGGGTCAGTGTGGCGGATGTGTTGTTGCCTATTCTCACCACCTGGGGGCGGCCAGTCAGGAAGTCCAGGATCTAGTGAAGTAATATAAGGGGATGACCTAACAAGGTGCTCCAACAAGTTATTGCAATTTTGAGGGAGCTTGTATAATTGACAAGGTGAAAGATCTGTCGATATACCCTTGAGAAATGCACTTAAAACCCTAATTTGCTCCAGGTGTGCCCTGTAAAACAACACATTTCACTGCACCTATCTGTTGTGTGGCAAGAAAAAAAAAACTATTTTTAAAAATCCCTATGGACATCCAGTTTTTCACTTCACTATGATCCACAATTTACAAATAACAAAAAAACGGAGCAAAAAAACTATCTCAGCTCCTCTCATAGGGATGCACTGCCACTTTGTGGAATTAAAGTGTACTGCAGCTGAGACTCACTTCCAGTAGGCCTACAAGTCGTATGAAAAAGTTTGGCCACCCCTCTGAGGCTGCATAATAATTGACTCTGTCATCACAGAAAAGGATCACTGTGGCATGCCATTCATTTTCTAATAAAAGCTGAGTACTGGGGTATTGTCCAGACAAAGATTTTTAGTGTAGCAATATTAAGTTGCATGAAATTAAATCAGATGTGAAAAATAGTCTATGCAAAAATTTGGGCACCCTTGTCATTCTGTTGATTTGAATACCTGTAACTACTTAGCACTGATTAATTGGAACACACAATTGGTTTAGTGAGCTCATTAAGCCTTGAACTTCATAGACAAGTGCATCCAATCATGAGAAAATGTATGTAAGGTGGCCAATTGCAAGTTGTTGTTCTCTTTGACTCTCCTCTGAAGAGTGGCAACATGGGGGCCTCAAAACAACTCTCAAATGACCTGAAAACAAAGATTGTTCAACATTATGGTATAGGGGAAGGCTACAAAATGCTATCGCAGAGATGTAAGCTGTCAGTGTCCACTGTGAGGAACATAGTGAGGAAATGGAAGACCACAGGCACAGTTCTTGTTAAGGCCAGAAGTGGCAGGCCAAGTAACATATCGGAGAGGCAAAGGCAAAGGATCGTGAGAACAGTCAAAAAAAGCCCACAGACCACCTCCAAAGACCTACAACATCATCTTGCTGCAGATGGTGTCACTGTGCATTGTTCAACAATTCAGCGCACTTTGCACAAGGAGAAGCTGTACGGGAGAGTGATGCGGAAGAAGCCTTTTCTGCACACACGCCACAAACAGAGCCGCTTGAGGTATGCAAACGCACATTTGGACAAGCCAGCTTCATTTTGGAATAAGGTGCTGTGGACTGATGAAACAAAGATTGAGTTTTTTGGTCATAACAAGGGGCGTTATGCATGGCGGCAAAAGAACACAGCGTTCCAAGAAAAACACTTGCTACCCACAATAAAATTTGGTGGGGGTTCCATCATGCTGTGGGACTGTGTGGCCAGTGCCGGTACTGAGAATCTTGTTAAAGTTGAGGGTTGCATGGATTCCACTCAATATCAGCAGATTCTTGGGAATAGTGTTGAAGAATCAGTCACAAAGTTGAAGTTACGCCGGGGCTGGATATTTCAACAAGACAACGACCCAAAACACTGCTCAAAATCTACCCGGGCATTTATGCAGAGGAACAAGTACAATGTTCTGGAATGGCCATCACAGTCCCCAGACCTGAATATCATTGAGAATCTGTGGGATGATTTGAAGTGGGCTGTCCATGCTCGGCAACCATCAAACCTAACTGAACTGGAGATGTTTTGTAAGGAGGAATGGTCCAAAATACCTTCATCCAGAATCCAGACACTCATTAGAGGCTATAGGAAGCGTCTAGAGGCTGTTATTTTAGCAAAAGAAGGCTCTACAAAATATTGATGTGATTTTTCTGTTGGGGTGCCCAAATGTATGCACCTGTCTAGTTTTGTTTTGACGCATATTGCACATTTTCTGTTAATCCAATAAACCTAATTTCACTACTGAAATATTACTGTGCCAACAGTTATTTAATAGATCAAAGTGAAATTGCTGATCCAAACACCCAATTATTTATAAATGGAAATCATGGAAATTGTCAGGGGTGCCCAAACTTTTTCATACGACTGTACCTACAGATTATCTTAATTTGAGCCAGTTTGCTACAGGAAATGTGAATTATTATGTGGATTATAATTAATGGAAATTTTTGTAGGGCTTGATACATTTTTCGTATCAAGCCCTACAAGTGGAAATTACAAACTTCAAGCCTTTTTAAACCTCAAACACACTTCAAGTTTTACATTTCCTGCAACCCAGTTCCTACATTTGAATATAAAAATTGATTTTATCAAACAAAACTATGCTACATTTTATCTCTGGGACCCTCAGGATGACAAATCAGAGCAAGATTACTGAATGTAAGTACATTATTTACCTTCAGAGGTGAATGTATCAAACCAGTTGCCGTGATAAGTTTTTTGTTGTTGTGCACTCTCCTCAAACAATAGCATGGTATTTTTTCACTGTAATAGCTACTGTAAATTGGACAGTGCAGTTAGATTAACAAGAATGTACACTTTCTGCCCATATAAGACATGTCTATGTCCTGGAAAGTTTGCTGTTACTTACAACAAGTCATGCTAATCACATTAGCGCACGTTAGCTCAACCGTCCCATATACGGGACACCGATCCCGTAGAGGTTAAATAAAAAATTATATCTTTGCACTTTCACAGACCTAATTTAGCCTCTGTTGTAGTTTCTCTGAATCTCTGTACGTTGGCCTTAGAATCCTATACTAATGCCTCTCCCAAGAAGTATGGACCATATGACAGAATAAGGGGTTGGTGGTTGGAACCCCGAGCTGGCTGTTCCCCTTCATTTGTTACACTGGTGGCAGTGGTGGGATAATACTACAGTCTCTTAATCATTACACTATTAGTAGTGGACATACATGTACTAAGGAGCCTTTGGTCCATGCGCCATCCAGGACTGTATAAGACTGGATAGTAGAGCGGATTCACAATCAATAGGCCTAGCTGCCTGTACAGATCTGGGGCAAAATAGAGCTCTGAATACTGGGACAAAGGAGAAGTGGGTCGTTTTAGGAGAGTGGAGCACAAATCACTGCATGTAAAAACTGAGATAAGCCAATCCAACTGTCGCATGCTGCTGTCTGTCACGGAAGGTAGGAGGCACCACATGGTTTCAAAATGCTTCCAGGTTCGTTTCGGTTCAATCACAAAGGGCCCTGGTGAAACAGGGTAAATGTTTGACCAGCTGTTCTTATTGTTGTGAGAGGCAGCAGCAGTGTTTCTCAAGAGAGGCCAATGGCATACAGTACGTGTACAGTGTACAGACAGGGGTCTATTGTAATAGGGGATGTCTTATATTCTATCATTAGGCACCTGTCCTGCATGACGTCTAGCCCACTTTCTTTGAGGACACTGAAATCAGGCCAGGGTATTTGGTCTAATTATGATGTCCTCAAAGGGTGTTCATAAAGGTAAGCAGATCAAACAAAGAGGGAATTACAGTACTAAAGTGGCATCATTTACCATATTCATATGGGGTTTGGCTGTGCTCTGAGGATGGCTATACAGTAATAGGAAATGTATTTTATTTTGTGCTCTGATCTAATGCACTGCTCAAAAGGACCATTTCACCAGCAGGTGTCTCCATTTCCAAAGCCTAACGCACGCACGCACACGCACACACACTTCTGTTTTAAAGTTCTCACAGAGAGACTGCCCATAAGCACTCGGCCAGTAACAGGATGTTTACAGTATCCAGTTTACCACAATCCTTGGCAGTTTATTGATGGTATTGAGGGTTTGTTTTACACACAGTCTACTGCCTGTGGCTGCAGTGCTATTTTCCTTTCACCCTGCATCCCCTTCAATGCAATTTTAAGTAAAGGCAACGGGGCCTGTTGTTACTGGGTATTCTTATGAGAGCTAAAGGGGTCAGCCAACTAGAGGCTCAATGCATAGAGTTGCATGGTGAATGGACAGAGAGAGAGAGAAAAACAGTAGGCCAGTGGAAACATATAAACATGTTATAAACATATTAGAAATGATTCATAACACAAAACACTGAGAGATAATTTTCAAATGACAGCATGATATTAAACACATAGTTTATAAACATGCCATAAATTATTTAGTGAATTTATATTGGTAAAATAGGTTGTGCTGCGTGGTTTTGACTGCAATATTGACCTCACTGCGCAGACATGACGCTTCTGAATGTACTTTAAATACACCCGCCAGTAGACTTTCGCTAATCTAACTCCGTGAAATGTAATTGGTGGTGGAAGATTTGTTTACCATATTTGGCAAGATAGCGACACAGCGTGCATGGGAATTGGACAGGAGTGGCCGTCATTCACAAAATTCAGTCCCCTAGAACCACTGTATGTGCTAGAACTTTACAAACAAAGCGTTGGCTCACGGGACTTGTAGTCCAAAACAAACAAAAAGAAGACGTCCTTATTTTGGGGCACATGGTAGTCCTCTCATATTTGACATTACTTAACCTAATTATTCTATATTATATTTTCATTAACATGTGAAGTGTCTAAATTCTAAGCTTTTCCATATTGTTTTTGCACGGTACTGACCATCTTGTCTTGTGATTCGAGAGCATGGACTAATTTCATCAGCGGCGCTGGTGTTATGGCAGGACTTTTGTGGCATACATATCCCATTTGCACTGCTCTCTCTTCATTGGCTGCTGGCTGGTGTCACTCAAGGGGGCGCTACTTACACTACTGATCAGCGCTCCTACAGTAAATATTTGTGTTTGCCCAATCGGCTGTAATGGTGGACGACTGAGACCGAAAAGAGAGGAATAAAACCACGAATATCGAAGTCCAGACACAACACTACGAGCCGCGAGTAGGAATAAAGCCTCGGCGCAAAATGGAGGAACTCAAACACCAAGTAATGATAAACCAGTTCGTCTTGACAGCGGGTTGTGCGGCAGATCAGGCGAAGCAGCTTTTGCAAGCAGCACATTGGCAATTTGAGGTAAGGGGGTTACGATCAGTAGCGAGATGGCTAGCTAATGTTTATGTCTGACTGCGTATGTGACAGACAGTACATTTAGTTTTGACTGGGCTGCGATGTTCATTATTATCATGGTCGACATTTGATGTTGCATAAGAACATTAGAAAAGAGAGATCAGTATCAACACTTTTAAACTAAACTTCTAGCGTCTATTTATTTGTATTTTATAGAATTGTTCTGTTGTATTTATGTACGTTATAAATATCCATTAAGTAAGGCTGGACTGGGAAAAGTTTACCCTTTAGAATTTACTCTAGAGATTAAATATACTAGCTATAGCTAATCCTGTTCCCATGCAGCGGCTAGGCGAGGCTAGAAAATGCTATTATGCAATGAAGATAACCGTTCGTTTGTATTGACTGCACGTGATTGTTTAGTCTGCACATAACAGTGGAATATATTTTTCACATCAAATTTGATTCAGCTCCATTGTTTATGTGCTGAATGTTTTGTAAACACAAAAACTGTTGTAGGCTACACATCTATGACAATTCTCTACACAACTTGTATTTATATATAATTATTTTTAAAATACATTTTCTGTGTTCTATGTAGTAAAGGCTAAATATAATTGATCAAATGATATTTTTTGTTGTTGTTGTTTTAGACTGCCCTCAGTGCCTTTTTTCAAGAAACGAATATTCCATACGGTCACCATCATCAAATGGTGAGTATGGGCTCCCTATTTGAATGCAGTCAACTCTTCACCCTAATATTTTTTAATATGATGGTGTTATTAGCCTTCTCTTAGTTCATTAATTACTTAGAAAACGATGCATATAGACCCATAATTATGATGTTGTAGCAACAATAACAAAGCACATGTCGGCCATGTTGCAGAGTCGGGGTTACCATAAATAAACACATGAGGCATGCGTTTAGCAGCAGCAGCAGCCACGTTCTGTTCAGCCAGCACAGCCTGCGTTAGATCAGAATGTTGGTGATTATGGAATGGAAAGAGGGAATTTGAAGATGGATTCGAAGAAGATGTCAGTTATATGTGGATATGGTGGATACACGTGAACGGATTCCACATTCTCTGTGCCACAAACACCGTGTCCTTATGTTTCTGGGGGAAATGTATATTTGCTGTTAAAGGAAGGCTGGTGTTGTGATAACCAGTCCCTGCTGCTGCTGTATTCCATTTGTCTGCCTTTTTTATTACATCATTATGAGTTGTTATAACTGTATTATTACATGTATAAAGCAAATGCTTCATAAATAATTTAGTGCAGCTGCAATGTTTTAGGAATAGTGTAAACAAAATCTCAAGCATAAAATTGGCAGTCAGTCAGTCTGTCAACAGTGGCTGAATATTATAGAACACTTGCAAGCACTGCACTGCCTACTCAGTGGCACATAAACCTTTGTGTTGAGCTGCATGGCATGGCAGCATCTGGCAACAGCTGTATTCTGGAACATACCATAGATGGGGATTTGGGGAAATGTTGATCAGTTTGGAGCCGAGTGGAAGCCCATTCCTGTGTCTGTCCAGATTCCAGAAACAATAGGTCTACCCTACAACCTTTATTTAGCCTATATGTGTGTCACCTGAAATTACTTTAATTTAGTAAGTCAACATAGGCTCAGATATGGGTGAACCTGGGTTGTACACACATCTTTGTGTACAGTAGCCTGTATCATATCAGTAGAGGGTTTTCATATCCATAGAGACAGAATAATGAACTTCTCAATACAAAACAGCCTGCTCTCTGTCTCTGTTTCCCTATGTAGGCCTGTGTAAGACTGCTAAACAAGACTACTAAATAGCTAATTAAATGGCTACCCGGACATCCTGCATTGACCCTTTTTTTGCACTAACTCTCTTGCACTGACTCTGCACACACACTGGACTCAACCCACACACTCACACATACTTACACTGACACCCCAACACACACATACACAAGTGCTGAGCGATCCATGCTTTTTGGGGTCGGTCTGGTTTCGGTTCGATTATAAAAAAATAATAATCATAGTTTCAAATATTTATTTAAACATTAAATGCATAATAAAATAATGACTTTAAATGATTTTTTTAGATTTTTTATGGAAATGTTGAAGTCAAAAATAGTGAGCATTCAATTGCCAAAACATTGAAAATATTATATTGTGTCTGTCAGGTCCACATTGGGTAGACGTCAATAGAAAAATAGGAAATAACTATGAAATAATACAATATTTCAGTTGTGTATATTACTTAATTTTTACTTGATTATTTTTAATTCCTTAAAGTCATCATCTCATCTCTGCTAAGGCAGTAGCAGCCAGCCAGACAGCATTATCTCTGTGCTCCCCATACTGTAGTCTTACATGCTGACCAGACCGCTCGCACGCGTGCGCCATCGCGCGCATGTTGATTTTGTTCACCCACACCAGACGCGATCAGGACAGGCAGGTTGAAATATCAAAACGAACTCTGAACCAACTATATTAATTTGGGGACAGGTCGAAAAGCATTAAACATTTATGTCAATTTAGCTAGCTAGCTTGCTGTTGCTAGCCAATTTGTCCTGGGATATAAACATTGGGTTGTTATTTTACCTGAAATGCACAAGGTCCTCTACTCCGACAATTAATTCACAGTTAAAAGGGTAAACCGAGTTCGTTTCTAGTAATCTCTCCTCCTTCAGGCTTCTTCTTTGGACTTTAAATGGCGGTTGGCAACCAACTTTAAGGTGCATTACCACCACCAACTGGACTGGAGTGTGGACCTCAGTTAATCTTTCAATCACCCACGTGGGTATATCCTCCTAAAAACCAATGAGGAGATGGGAGAGGCGGGACTTGCAGGTTCTATTTTAGCGCCTGGCTACGCAGACTCTCGTTGACGAGCAGTGTGGGTGCAATGATTGAATAACATGTATGTGTACATTTATTTTGCAAGGCGAAGCGTACGTGAAGCGAGCGGTGTGGTCAGCATGTGAGGCTAACCTGCCTAAGTATGCTGCAGAGCTGTCTGACAAAATCATTTTACTAGTTCTTCAAAGTAGACGAGGCATACTTTCACGAACTGTCTCTATTCCTCTCTCATGATGTGTTGTGTACATTCCTCTCTTATGTGGTCTATGCGGTCTGTGTGTATCTAACCTAATGTAGTTGGCGTAAAAGTGTATCCATTTCTGTCAGAGCCGAAAAGAACAGGCGCAATGGATTATGGTCATTGTGGTACCACGTTTCTGCGCTAAACTAGGTCCCCTGTAGCTCAGTTGGTAGAGCATGGCGCTTGCAACGCCAGGGTTGTGGGTTCGTTTCCCACGGGGGGCCAGTATTAAAAATGTATGCACTCACTAACTGTAAGTCGCTCTGGATAAGAGCGTCTGCTAAAATGACTAAAAAAGAAGTAAACATTTGCTTAGTAAAAATGACAAATCCCTTCAGCCCAGCGTCCCACATAGTTCTTGACTTTCTCTTGTGAATTATTTGATTTCTCTCTAGAGAAACGGTACATTGACCTCACAAAAAACTGAACTAAATGGAATGTTATTTTTTTTAAATGACATTTTGGTTTATTGCACAGCACTAGCCCACACACACATAACATGCACACACATGCATACTGATGCCACACACTCACAGGCTGCTGCTTCTGTCGATTATCTATCGTGTTGCCTAGTCGTCACTTTACCCCTACCTATATGTTCATAGCTACCTCAATTACCTCATACCCCGGTACTGATACTCCCTTTATATAGCCATGTTATTTTGACTCATTATTGTTATTCGTTTTTCACTGTGTATTATATTCTCGTGTCACTATTTATATATATATATACACACACTACCAGTCAAAAGTTTGGACACACCTACTCATTCAAGGGTTTTTCTTTATTTGTACTATTTTTTACATTGTAGAATAATAGCGAAGACATCAAAACTATGAAATAACACATATGGAATCATGTAGTAACCAAAAAAGTGTTAAACAAATCAAAATATATTTTATATTTGAGATTCTTGAAATAGCTACCCTTTGCCTTGATGACAGCTTTGCACACTCTTGGCATTCTCTCAACCAGCTTCATGAGGTAGTCACCTGGAATGCATTTCAATTAACAGGTGTGCCTTCTTAAAAGTTAATTTGTGGAATTTCTTTCCTTAATGCGTTTGAGCCAATCAGTTGTGTTGTGACAAGGTAGGGGGGGTATACAGAAGATAGCCCTATTTGGTAAAACACCAAGTCCATATTATGGCAAGAACAGCTCAAATAAGCAAAGAGAAATGGCAGTCCATTATTACTTTAAGACATGATGGTCAGTCAATACAAAACATTTCAAGAACTTTGAAAGTTTATTCAAGTGCAGTCGCAAAAACCATCAAGCGGAATGATGAAACTGGCTCTCATGAGGACCGCCACAGGAATGGAAGACCCAGAGTTACCTCTGCTGCAGAGGATAAGTTCATTAGAGTTACCAGCCTCAGAAATTGCAGCCCAAATAAATGCTTCACAGAGTTCAAGTCACAGACACATCTCAATATCAACTGTTCAGAGGAGACAGTGTGAATCAGGCCTTCATGGTCGAATTGCTACAAAGAAACCACTACTAA
Source organism: Coregonus lavaretus (assembly GCF_964263955.1). Lineage (NCBI taxonomy): Eukaryota > Metazoa > Chordata > Actinopteri > Salmoniformes > Salmonidae > Coregonus > Coregonus lavaretus. The sequence goes on along the minus strand of NC_140012.1, from coordinate 24,692,113 downwards.
AGGACACCAATAAGAAGAAGAGACTGGCTTGGGCCAAGAAACACGAGCAATGGACCTTTGTCCTTTGGTCTGGAGTCCAAATTGGAGATTTTTTATTCCAACCGCAGTGTCTTTGTGAGACGTGGTGTGGGTGAACAGATGCTCTCCGTATGTGTAGTTCCCACCGTAAAGCATGGAGGAGGAGGTGTTATGGTGTGGGGGTGTTTTGCTGGTGACACTGTCTGTGATTTTTTATTTTATTTTATTCAAGGCACACTTAACCAGCATGGCTACCACAGCGTTCTACAGCGATACGCCATCCCATCTGGTTTGGGCTTAGTGGGACTATCATTTTGATTTTCAACAGGACAATGACCCAACACACCTCCAGGCTTTGTAAGGGCTATTTGACCAAGAAGGAGAGTGATGGAGTGCTGCATCAGATGACCTGGCCTCCACAATCCCCCGACCTCAACCCAATTGAGATGGTTTGGGATGAGTCGGACCGCAGAGTGAAGGAAAAGCAGCCATTAAGTGCTCAGCATATGTGGGAACTCCTTCAAGACTGTTGGAAAAGCATTCTAGGTGAAGCTGGTTGAGAGAATGCCAAGAGTGTGCAAAGCTGTCATCAAGGCAAAGGGTGGCTATTTGAAGAATCTCAAATATAAAATATATTTTGATTTGTTGAACACTTTCTTGGTTACTACATGATTCCATATGTGTTATTTCATAGTTTTGATGTCTTCACTAGTATTTTACCATGTAGAAAATAGTAAAAAATAAGTAAAGAAAAACCCTGGCATGAGTAGGTGTGTCCAAACTTTTGACTGGTACTGTATATTTTTCATCTTTAACTCTGCATTGTTGGAAAAGGACCCGTAAGTAAGCATTTCACTGTTAGTCTACACCTGTTGTTTACGAAGCATGTGACAAATACAATTTGATTTGTGTGTGCAGGGTTTTTTCTGGATCGAAAAGGGGCTTAGGTGGTGGGCATGGCAAGGTGCGCGGTCGGCCCACAGGTGCGGCTGAATTTTAGAGAACATTTTAGAGGTCCCCATCTTGGCAGTGTAGAGACATTTTTGCATTTTTAAGCCAATTTCCTGCAATTGTACACATTATGCCATACAGCTGAGAGAAAATGTTGCAGTTTTAAAGCTAATTTTCTGCAATTCCTTGCATTTAGCCATGGCTAATTGCTGTGTTCTAGATATACTACTAAATTCATTGTTTTGGAATTTACAATTGTTAGTTCTCAAAGATTATATAATAAAAAATATATATAGGTCAATTTCTACATACTTTTAATCTGGTTTTTGTCATTTAAGTTTACACTGAACGCATTTTTCCATCCCAAAAATGAATTTCACTGTTTGGATTTAGGTGACCTGAAAAAACACTGCCCAAGGATTCCAATGGCAGAAAAATCCCAGTGTGTGTGTGTTAGTCTACTTCATGGCAGGCTGTAGCCATTGCCAATGCCAACTCCCTGGAGCTTATCAGCGTATTTTGGCTATAGAAACTTAATCCACTTTGCTCCAGTATTTCCTCCGACTGGCACAGTTGATTGTGATTGACAGACCTGATGGATGCAGGAAAAGCTCAGCGCCATACATTTCTTTAGTCTATGCTATGAATTCCCATAAAATGTTAATCCTCAGTATGATGAGATGATAACTGTTCCAGACTATACTATATAATATTCTCCTTACTAAGTTAAATCGTATTATGATTTACCCTAGCATCAACACGTTCTACCTATGAATTTTTTCAGCCAGAGATGACCAATTAAATATCAACCAGCTCCAGTAGCAGAATGTAGCTCCCTCCCCTTTCTTCTTGCATAATGTTGTGAAAGGTGGTAGATTTAGCCTAGCAAAAAAAAACACAAAAGAAAACTACTGCAAAGCCGGAGGAGTACTGTGCCCATTCTCAGGCACAACATAAACAAACTTTAATCTTTGCACAGACACGTATTTGAGGTGTGTGTGTGAGAGAGGGGAAGCGCTGGTATATGGGAGTATGTGTGCTTGTGTTTGTACACAATCTTTTTTCAGAGAGCATGACAGGCTTCATTTGAGTCATGTGGCTATGGGTAGAATACTAATGAAGCATCTTCAATTGACAACACAAAGACTAAAGGCTGTGAAGCAGACCCTTTAATGTGGACTTTCTCTTCTCTGAGCCTGTTCATATTGATGTAAAGGGCCTAGGAACAAGATTGTGCCTATTATTAAAGTGAGAGTTAGCCTAGCCATGGTGGAGTTAGGAGCCAACTACTCAGTGAGGAGCTTGCCTGAGTAAAGGGCCTAAGTAGCCTTTATGGTACAGATCAAGGATTAGCTTTCCCTCCCTAAATCCTAACCTTAACCATTAGGAGGACTACAGACCTTCCAGATCAGTGGCGAGGGGAAACTTACTCCTAAACTTGCCATACTCTTGCCGTCTGCCTGGGTAGCCCCCCTGCCCTCCACGCTGCCCTCCCTACCCTCCACACTGCCCTCCCTGCCCTCCGCGCTGCCCTCTCTACCCTACACGCTGCCCTCCCTACCCTCCACGCTGCCCTCCCTACCCTCCACGCTGCCCTCCCTGCCCTCCACGCTGCCCTCCCTACCCTCCACGCTGCCCTCCCTGCCCTCCACGCTGCCCTCCCTACCCTCCACGCTGCCCTCCCTACCCTTCACGCTGCCCTCCCTGTCCTCCACGCTGCCCTCCCTACCCTCCACGCTGCCCTCCACGCTGCCCTCCCTACCCTCCACGCTGCCCTCCACGCTGCCCTCCCTACCCTCCACCCTGCTCCCCCCTGCCTCACCTTGGCTCTCTCTTCCCCCCCCGGCCCAGTGTTAATTTCATCAACAATAATTATGATGAAAAATACTCGTCAATGACCTATTTTTCCTGACTAAAAATATGACGATAACGAGACGAGATGCCCTGAAAAAAAACAATAACTAGACCTTGAAATGCTTCTTACGAAGCCACTCCTTCGTTGCCCGGGCGGTGTGTTTGGGATCATTGTCATGCTGAAAGACCCAGCCACGTTTCATCTTCAATGCCCTTGCTGATGGAAGGATGTTTTCACTCAAAATCTCACGATACATGGCCCCATTCATTCTTTCCTTTACACGGATCAGTCGTCCTGGTCCCTTTGCAGAAAAACAGCCCCAAAGCATGATGTTTCCACCCCCATGCTTCACAGTAGGTATGGTGTTCTTTGGATGCAACTCAGCATTCTTTGTCCTCCAAACACGACGAGTTGAGTTTTTACCAAAAAGTTCTATTTTGGTTTCATCTGACCATATGACATTCTCCCAATCCTCTTCTGGATCATCCAAATGCACTCTAGCAAACTTCAGACGGGCCTGGACATGTACTGGCTTAAGCAGGGGGACACGTCTGGCACTGCAGGATTTGAGTCCCTGGCGGCATAGTGTGTTACTGATGGTAGGCTTTGTTACTTTGGTCACAGCTCTCTGCAGGTCATTCACTAGGTCCCCCCGTGTGGTTCTGGGATTTTTGCTCACCGTTCTTGTGATCATTTTGACCCCACGGGGTGAGATCTTGCGTGGAGCCCCAGATCGAGGGAGATTATCAGTGGTCTTGTATGTCTTCCATTTCCTAATAATTGCTCCCACAGTTGATTTCTTCAAACCAAGCTGCTTACCTATTGCAGATTCAGTCTTCCCAGCCTGGTGCAGGTCTACAATTTTGTTTCTGGTGTCCTTTGACAGCTCTTTGGTCTTGGCCATAGTGGAGTTTGGAGTGTGACTGTTTGAGGTTGTGGACAGGTGTCTTTTATACTGATAACAAGTTCAAACAGGTGCCATTAATACAGGTAACAAGTGGAGGACAGAGGAGCCTCTTAAAGAAGAAGTTACAGGTCTGTGAGAGCCAGAAATCTTGCTTGTTTGTAGGTGACCAAATACTTATTTTCCACCATAATTTGCAAATAAATTCATAAAAAATCCTACAATGTGATTTTCTGGATTTTTCTTTCTCAATTTGTCTGTCATAGTTGACGTGTACCCATGATGAAAATTACAGGCCTCTCTCATCTTTTTAAGTGGGAGAACTTGCACAATTGGTGGCTGACTAAATACTTTCTTCCCCCACTGTAACTAACCTCAACTAGAAACAATGTTTACTCTCTCTTACTTTCATGTAGGCTATTTTTGCTTTGATCACATCAGAAGCTCTATTTTCCCATGTGCGCTGTCCGCAAATGCGAGTTGCGGTTGTTTTTTTCCTATGGGAAAAACTAATGCTATTTGTTGAATATTAGGAATACAGTAATACTTCAATACAGTACAGTAATACTACAGTACAGTACAGTAATACTACAGTACAGTACAATAATACTTCAGTACAGTAATACTTCAGTACAGTACAGTACAACAATACTTCAGTACAGTACAGTAATACTTCACTACAGTACAGAACAGGAATACTTCTGGCATTTTTTTAAAATCTGAGCTGTAAATCGTTTAACCTGTAGCCAAGGCTTTATAGCCTATATGGTTAATTATGGCTAGCATTAGTTACAATCTGCCACAATATCAATGTTGCCAGCTTAGGTATATGAGGGGATAGTAGGCCTAGTTGAACAAGGCTATCTGAATGTGCACATGATAGAAGTTAGAGGTAGCCTAAATATTCATGATTTAATAGAAAAAAAATGCACTTACTATTATGTGGCTAAAATGGCTGTGACTAAAACTAGACTAAAATTGTCCAGAGTTTTAGTCAAATAGCTAAAACTAAAGAAGGATGAAATGACAAATGTGACTAAAACTAAAAAGGTATTTTAAGATTAAAACTACATCTAAAATAGCTGCCAAAATTAACACTGCCACCGCCCCTCCCTGCCCCTTTTGACCCAGGCCTGTGCTCGGCCATGTTTAGATTTGCCTCTTTGTTGTGTCTCCTCGGCTCTCCCCTCAGCAGTTTCCCTCTCCACACACTCTCTGCCCATACAAACAGTGCCACCGCAACACATTCCAACAGGAAGCCAGGCTCCGGCTTCCCCAAAATTGACTCTTTCAGAACAGCAGGGGCCAGTTAGGCTGCGGACACAGAGCTAACTATCTGGCTGTGTTTTGGTAGAGCCTCGACAGAGTCCATAGTGCCGCTCTCTGAGGGTTTGAGCTGGTAGACTTTCTGAATGGGAGGTGGTGAAACCACTGACTCAGTGAAGTGTGTGTGTGCGTATGTGCGTGCATGTTAATGTGTGTGTGTCTGCTAGTAAGAGCAAACACTATTTTTAGCCACACCAAGAAACAAAATCACATGCATATAGTTACCAGAAACTACTCCCTATTCCTCCATCCCTCTCTCCCACCCCCTCCCTCACAACCTCAGAGTATTCATAGTACCAGGAAAGAACCTTTCAACTACTCTTAACATGCTCTGCTGTCCAATCCTTTCTTGACTACGTCTGTATCCAGACGACAGTTAGCCAGCGATTGTGATGACAGCATTGTAAAGAGTGGTTCATTTGACCTAAAAATGACACATGGAGCCTATTGGTTTGTTCATTGATCATCTAGACCTGCCCTAGACCTACAATATCACACCAGACATGAATGAACAATGACATCCATATCTGTACACTGTATATTTGTGTTTGATTGAGTCATTTCCCCGGGTAGTCAAATCCACAGGCTTATATTGTATTAGTATAAGTCTAGGCTTTATAAACTCTATTTCATGGTTGTTAGTGTAGCTGGTTGTCTAGGTTAGTGATCAGGCACATGCTTTCAGTACCACTCTCCAGCAAAGCAGACAGTCAATAACTAACACACACACACTTGTTTTTCTATCTTTGTAGGGACCTAAAATTGATTTCCATTCAAAATCCTATTTTCCCTAACCCTTACCCTAACCTTAACTCATAACCCTAACCCCAAACAAAGATAAATTATATAAATAATGATAGTTCAAAACTCTGGAGTAACTTAAATGAAATTCTAGGCAAAAAAGCGAACTCAACTCCATTCTTCATTGAGGCATATGGCTTTATCATAACAATACCCTTTAATATTGGCAACCACTTTAACTATTTTATTCACAAGATTAGCACACTTAGGCATGACATGCAAACAACAAACGCTGAGCCTTCATATTCATGCATGGACCAAATAATAAAAGACAAGCACTGTAGTTTTGAGTTCCGCAAAGTTGGTATGGAAGAGGTGCATTTTTTTTTGCTATCTATAAATAAGGACAAGCCGCCTGGTACCAACAACCTGGATGGTAAATTGCTAAAGTTGGTAGCAGAATAAATTGCGACTCCTGTTTGCCACATCTTCAATATAAGCCTAGAAGATGGTGTGTGTGCCCTCAGGCCTGGAGGGAGGCAAAGGTAATTATTCTGCCCAAGAATAGCAAGCACCCTTTAATGGTTCAAACAGCCAACCAATCAGCCTGTTACCGGTGCTTAGCAAATACAATGTTATTTTACAGAAAACGAATTAACAACAGACTTTCAGCATGCTTATAGGGAAGGGCACTCAACATGCTTGGGACTGACACAAATGACTGATGATTGGCTGAAAGACATTGATAATAATAAGATTGTGGGAGCTGTTTTGTTAGATTTCAGTGCAGCTTTTGATATAATTGATCATAACCTATTGCTGAAAAAAAATGTAGGGGTTATGGATTTACATCCTCTACCTTATCATGGATTGAGAATAGTAGAACACAGAGGGTTTTCTTTATAGGAAACCTCTCTAATGCAAATTTGGTTGAGTGTGGTGTACCGCAGGGCAGCCGGCTTGAGCCATTATTATTTTCTGTTTTTACTAATGACCTTCCACTGACCTTGACTAAAGCCTGTGTGTCTATGTACGCTGCCGACTCAACCGTATACACGTCAGCAATGACAGTAAAATAAATAACTGACTATTACTGAATAATTTGGCGATTGAGCAAGTTGAGGAGACTAAACTGCTGGGTGTAACCCTAGATAGCAAGCTGTCATGGTCAAAACATATAGACTCAATGGTTGCTAAAATGGGAAGAAGTCTGTCCATGATAAGGTGTTGCTCTGCTTTCTTGACATCGAAATCAACCAGGCAGGTCCTACAGACGCTAGTTTTGTCACACCTGGACTACTGCCCAGTTGTGTGGTCATGTGCGGCAAAGAAGGACATAGGAAATTTGCAGTTGGTCCAGAACAGAGCAGCACGTATTGCACTTAGATGTACACGGAGGGCGAATGTAAGTGGTATGCATGTCAATCTCTCCTGGCTCAAAGTTGAGGAGAGATTGACTGCATCACTATTGTTTTTTGTGCGAGATGTTGATGGGTTAAAAGTACCGAACTGTCTGTTCAAGCAGTTGGCACACAGTTTGGACACTCATCAGTACCACACAAGACAGGCAGCCAGAGGTCTCTTCACAGTCCCCAGCTCCAGAACAGAGGCTGGGAAACGCACAGTATTAAATAGAACCATGAGTACATGGAACTCTCTGCCACCCCAGGTAACTCAAACTAGCAATAAAAGCAGATTAAAAAAACAGATAAAAGAACGCCTTACGGCACAACAGGGACTGTGAAGAGACACAGACATTTTTATATATATATTTTGCATTGTATTATGTATTGTATTATGTAGTGTTATGTACAGTGGGGAGAACAAGTATTTGATACACTGCCGATTTTGCAGGTTTTCCTACTTACAAAGCATGTAGAGGTCTGTAATTTTTATCATAGGTACACTTCAAATACAGAAAATCACATTGTATGATTTTTAAGTAATTAATTTGCATTTTATTGCATGACATAAGTATTTGATACATCAGAAAAGCAGAACTTAATATTTGGTACAGAAACCTTTGTTTGCAATTACAGAGATCATACGTTTCCTGTAGGTCTTGACCAGGTTTGCACACACTGCAGCAGGGATTTTGGCCCACTCCTCCATACAGACCTTCTCCAGATCCTTCAGGTTTCGGGGCTGTCGCTGGGCAATACAGACTTTCAGCTCCCTCCAAAGATTTTCTATTGGGTTCAGGTCTGGAGACTGGCTAGGCCACTCCAGAACCTTGAGATGCTTCTTATGGAGCCACTCCTTAGTTGCCCTGGCTGTGTGTTTCGGGTCGTTGTCATGCTGGAAGACCCAGCCAAGATGTTGTTGGCCAAGATCTCGCGATACATGGCCCAATCCATCCTCCCCTCAATACGGTGCAGTCGTCCTGTCCCCTTTGCAGAAAAGCATCCCCAAAGAATGATGTTTCCACCTCCATGCTTCACGGTTGGGATGGTGTTCTTGGGGTTGTACTCATCCTTCTTCTTCCTCCAAACACGGCGAGTGGAGTTTAGACCAAAAAGCTCTATTTTTGTCTCATCAGACCACATGACCTTCTCCCATTCCTCCTCTGGATCATCCAGATGGTCATTGGCAAACTTCAGACGGGCCTGGACATGCGCTGGCTTGAGCAGGGGGACCTTGCGTGCACTGCAGGATTTTAATCCATGACGGCGTAGTGTGTTACTAATGGTTTTCTTTGAGACTGTGGTCCCAGCTCTCTTCAGGTCATTGACCAGGTCCTGTCGTGTAGTTCTGGGCTGATCCCTCACCTTCCTCATGATCATTGATGCCCCACGAGGTGAGATCTTGCATGGAGCCCCAGACCGAGGGTGATTGACCGTCATCTTGAACTTCTTCCATTTTCTAATAATTGCGCCAACAGTTGTTGCCTTCTCACCAAGCTGCTTGCCTATTGTCCTGTAGCCCATCCCAGCCTTGTGCAGGTCTACAATTTTATCCCTGATGTCCTTACACAGCTCTCTGGTCTTGGCCATTTTGGAGAGGTTGGAGTCTGTTTGATTGAGTGTGTGGACAGGTGTCTTTTATACAGGTAACGAGTTCAAACAGGTGCAGTTAATACAGGTAATGAGTGGAGAACAGGAGGGCTTCTTAAAGAAAAACTAACAGGTCTGTGAGAGACGGAATTCTTACTGGTTCGTAGGTGATCAAATACTTATGTCATGCAATAAAATGCAAATGAATTACTTAAAAATCATACAATGTGATTTTCTGGATTTTTGTTTTAGATTCCGTCTCTCACAATTGAAGTGTACCTATGATAAAAAATTACAGACCTCTACATGCTTTGTAAGTAGGAAAACCTGCAAAATCGGCAGTGTATGAAATACTTGTTCTCCCCACTGTATATTATGTATTTTATTTGTTTTGTTTTGTTTCCTGTTTGGACCCCAGGAAGAGTAGTAGCTGCCTTGGCAGCGGCTAATCGGAGACCCTAATAAAATACAAAAAATACTAAAATACCCTAACCGTAATTCTAACCCTAACCTCAAATGTAACCCTAAACCTAAACCCTAATCTTGAAATAGCCTTTGTCCTCGCAGGGACGTGGGAAATGTTCCATGTTTTACTATCCTTGTGGGGCAGGATTTCCGTTAGCCGGTAATTGCAGGCTTTTGGCCAATATTTTATTTTTGAGAAGCCGATAAATAAAATTGGCGCCGGCCAATTGTCCGGAGAAGAAGAAAAAATCCCATTGCAAAATAATGCTTTTTAGCATATGAATTAATGTCAATAATAGTCGATGTAAATACATTTGACTGGTCATGCTTATTGGACTATAGGTTTATTCGCATTTAGTGGTATTAAATTGGTGCGTGTACAGTATATTCGTTATGTATCTTATCACACATGTACAGCGTACAGATACAGAGCCTTTGAGTGGAAAATCTATCAGACAGCACGAGCGCTGCTGCTACAGCATCTCAAACAGCAAATGCATAGGCAACGGAAGGCAGCCTTCATCAGCGCGTCACACACCACTTTGCAATGAGCTGGGGGCAGTATGCATTTTGAAAACATATACTTAATTATTTGAAACCTGAATGTTTTACTACATATTATGAGGCATGTCTTACCTTGCTTCAAAGTAGCCTAGCCAAAATCAGACCATATCCGTGGAGGCAATTATTTTGCATTGTCCAGTAGCCAAAAGCACAATCCTAGTCATATTAGCAACCCATGCTAGTTGTTGCATATTTGATCTCATATTTTCATCTCTGTCACATGAAACCGCTCACATGTGCTTTTGACAAGTGTTTTCCCGCTAATTGCATTATGGAACGAACAGTCGCACGTAGCGTACTGCCTTGTGTGTATTGCTGCGCTTATAATGTGAAGAAATAATAGTTGATCAACATTTTAAGCTAAACGTTCTGATCTGTTGCATCAGACTCATTGCTTTTAAAGTTTTTTTTAATGTAGCCTAGGCCTACTGGTTGTATGTATTTAGGATCTATTGTCTCACAACTGTCCCAAAATCTGTTTGGAATAGGCTATTTCTTTCTTGACAAGTTGACCAATAGAATAGGTACACTTTTCTACATGGGGGATAGTAGATTGGCATATGCTAGTGATTTTGCTGTTCGTTACTCGTCTTGTTGGCTGAGGAAAAGTAAATGTGGACAGTTATTTTAACATCAAATTGCGCATCAGAATTAGGTAAGAAGGACCACACATCGTTGCATCCTCGACTTGCATGTTCTGTTAATATGAATTACTATAATCTAAATGTGATTTCTGTCATTCTGAGCACTGTGGGTGGACGCCCTAATCAGGTTACACACCCAATGCATATGGGTCCGGTAAATTTCTAAAATGTCCGGTAAATTAAAATGCTGCCAATCAAATGTCCTGTGCCACGGAAACCCTGTTGTGGGGACTTTTGGGGATTTTAGGTCCCCACGAGGATAGAATAACAAAATTGCACACACATACCTGTATTTTGAAGTCTCCATTACGCAATAACTGATTGTGTGTCAGATGGTAAGAGATGCACAATCACAACATGGCTGACTGTACTGTTGCAATGGCCGCAGAGAGAGAAATTGTCCTATCCCTTTCTGTCTGCCTGGCCCTGGACCATGATCAGTTTATCACCAGGGCAGGAGGGAAGAAGGAAGAGAAAAGAGAGGAGAGAAGTGAGGTAGCAAGTCAAGAGATGGAAGGGATGATAGAAGGGAGGAGAGAAGTGAGGTAGCAACAGTGGGAAGGGAGAAAAGTGGGAAGAGAAGGTCGGAGCACTTCGTTTTCTAGCAGAGTAGAATAGGGTAATAACAGGGTAATGATGATGAATTATTTGGAGAAGAGAGATCATTCTTTTCAGTTGGTAACACAGATCAGCTTTGTGTCTATGACAGTCTGTCTGGCTGGTGAAACAAGTTACACTTTGTCATTGGAATTAACTGAAATCCAATTAATTTTTTACGTATTGAGAATGTGCACGTGTGTGTACGTTTGTGTGCGTGTATGACTGTGTGTATCTCTGTGTGTGTTCTTGCTCATAGTTCCAAAGCCAGAGTTTACAGTCTAGGCCTACATCTGTTTAAATCAAATAAAATGTTGTTGGTTGCGTACACATATTTTTCAGATGTTATCGCGGGTGTTCCTAGCTCCAACAGTGCCGTAATACCTTACAATACATGCAAATCCCACCCCATGCTCAACTGTTTCCTGTACATATCAAGAATGATCCACCACCCAACGGGCATCCATACATCTTGACACAACCACTGGGAAGTATTGGAGTCAACATGTGCCAGCATCCCTCTGGAACACTTTTGACACCTTGTAGTCCATGCCCCAACAGATTGAGGCTGTTCTGAGGCCAAAAGGGGGTGCAACTCAATATTAGGAAGGTGTTCCAAATAATTTATAGACTCAGTGTATATGTATATTATGGTGTGTATAGACACTATGGACAGTATATGAATAGAAAAGGTGTATACAACATTAGCTATATAGGATGAGCCTTAACTAGAATACAGAATATACATATGAAGTGGGTAAAACGGTATGTAAACATTATTAAAGTGACCAGTGTTCAATGACTATGTACATAGGGCAGCAGTCTCTAAGGTGCAGGGTAGAGTACCGGCTGGTAGCCGGCTAGTAACAGCAACAAAAGCTCAGGGCAAGGTACTGGGTGGAGGCCGACCAGTGGTGACTGTTTAAAAGTCTGATGGCCTGGAGATAGAAGCTGTTTTCTCTGTCCCAGTTTTGATGCACCTCTACTGTCTCCACCTTCTAGATGGTGAACAGGCCATGACTCGGTTGGCTGAGGTCCTTGATGATCTTCTTGGCCTTCCTGTGACACCGGGTGCTGGAGATGTCCTGGAGGGCAGGCAGTGTGCCCCAGGTGATGCGTTGGGCTGACTGCACCACCCACTGGAGACCCCTGCAGTTGCAGATGGTGCAATTGCTGTACCAGGTGGTGATTCAGCCCGACAGGATGCTCTCTATGGTGCATCTGTAGAAGTTCTTTAGGGGCCGAGCCAAATTTCTTCAGCCTCCTGAGGGTAAAGAGGCGCTGTTGCTCCTTCTTCACCACACTGTCTGTGTGGATGGACCATTTCAGGTTGTCAGTGATGTGCATGCTGAGAAACTTTGAAGCTTTTCACCCTCTCCACAGCTGCCCCGTTGATGTGGATGGGGTCGTGCTCCCTCTGCTGTCTCCTGAAGTCCACGATCAGCTCCTTCATTTTGTTGACGTTGAGGGAGAGGTTATTTACCTGGCACCACTCCGCCAGGGCCCTCACCTCCTCCCTCTAGGCTGTCTCGTCATTATTGGTAATCAGGCCTACCACTGTTGTGTTGTCTGCAAAAATGATGATGAAGACGTGCGTGGCCACGCAGTCATTGGTGAACAGGGAGTACAGGAGGGGGCTGAGCACACACCAATGTGCGGCCCCTGTGTTGAGGATCAACGTAGTGGAGGTGTTGTTGCCTACCTTCACCACCTGGGGTCGGCCATCAGGAAGTCCAGGACCCAGTTGCACAGGGCAGGGTTCAGACCCAGGGCCCAGAACTTAGTGATGAGCTTGGAGGGCACTATGGTGTTGAAGGCTGAGCTGTAGTCGATGAACAGCATTCTTAGATACGTATTCCTCTTGTCCAGATGGGATAGGGCAGTTTGCAGTGCGATGGCAATTGCGTCATCCGTGGATCTGTTGTTGTGGTATGCAAATTGTAGTGGGTCTAAGGTGTTGGTAAGGTGTAGGTGATATGATCCTTAACTAGCCTCAAAGCACTTCATGATGACAGAAGTGAGTGCTACAGGGCCATAGTCATTTATTTCAGTTACCTTCGCGTTCTTGGGTACAGGAACAATGGTGGACATCTTGAAGCAAGTAGGGACAACAGACTGGGATATGGGGAGATAGAATATGTCCGTAAACACTCCAGCCAGCTGTTCTGCACATGCTCTGAGGATGCGGCTAGGGATGCCGTCTGGGCCGGCAGCCTTGCGGGGGTTAACACCCTTAAATGTGTTACTCACATCGGCCACGGAGAACGAGAGCTCACAGTCCTCGTGAGTGGCGGTGGCCTGCATCTGGGGCACTATGTTTTCCTCAAAGCAGGTGAAGAAGGTGTTTAGCTTATCCGGGAGTAAGGCGTCGGTGTCTGCGACGTGTCTGGTTTTCCCTTTATAATCCGTGATTGTCTGGAGTCCCTGCCACATACGTCTTGTGTCTGAGCCGTTGAATTCCAACTCCACTTTGTCTCTGTACTGACATTTTGCCTGTTTGATTGCCTTACGGAGGGCATAGCTGGACTGTTTGTACTCATCCATGTTCCCAGTAACCTTTCAGTGGTTTGCACTTTCAGTTTTGCGTGAATGCTGCCATCTATCCACGTTTTTTGGTTTGGATCAGTTCTATTCGTCACAGTAGGAACAACATACTCTATGCACTTCCTGATGAACTCAGTCACCGAGTCGGTGTATACATAAATTTTATTCTCAGAGGCAACCCGGAACATATCCCAGTCTGCGTGATCATAACAATCTTGAAGCATAGATTCCGATTGGTCAAACCAACGTTGAACAGTTCTTACCACGGGTACTTGTTTAAGTTTCTGCCTATAGGAAGGGAGCAGAATGGAGGCGTGATCTGATTTGCCGAAGGGAGGGCGGAGGAGGGCCTTGTAGCCATTCCAGAAGGGACGGTAGCAATGGTCAAGAATTCTTGATGAACGAGTAGTGCATGCAATGTGTTGATAAAACTTTGGTAGCATTTTCCTCAGATTTGCTTTATTAAAGTCCCCATCTACAATAAATGCGGCCTCAGGATATGCGGTTTCCAGTTTTCACAAAGTCCAGTGTAGTTCCTTGAGAGCCATCTCGGTGTAGGCTTGAGGGGAAATATACACAGCCATGACGATGACCGAAGAGAATTCTCTCGGGAGGTCATGCGGTCGGCATTTGATAGTGAGGTATTCCAGATCGGGAGAACAAAGGGACTTGGGTTCCTGTATGTTACCACAATCACACCATGAGTTGTTAATCATGAAACATACACCTCCACCTTTCTTTTTCCCGAAGAGTTCTTTCTTCCTGTCCGTGCGATGTACGGAAAACCCTGCTGGCTGTATGAACGGGGACAATATATCCCGGAGAGCCATGATTCCGTGAAACAGAGTATGTTACAGTCCCTGATGTCTCTCTGGAAGGAGATCCTCGCCTTGAGCTCGTCCAGGGACTGAACATTCACAAGTAATAATTTTGGAAGCTGTGGATGGTATGCACGCCTCCTGAGTCAGACTAAAAGCCCACTCCATATTCCTCTTCTCCGTCGGCGGCATCTTGAAGTAGCATCTGGGATGAGTGGAAATGCCTCGGGGGAGGGGGGTACGATCATAGGATCCAATTGTGGAAAGTCACATTTCTGGTTGAAATGCTGGTGAGTGACCGGCGATCTGATATCCAAAATTTATTTTCGGCTGTAGGTAATAATGCAAGAAACTTTATTACCTACACACACAAACACACACACACACAGTGCCATCTTGTGATTCAGGCCACGCAGTGTGTATAGTATTTCCCTGTGCCATGCCGTGTGTGTGTGTGTCACAGTGGCAGGAAGTCAGCCACAGCAGAAGAGGCTTGGCCTGAGCTCAACATGTTCCAGCATGCTGCCCTGCGTGTTTCCACGAGCACCGCTTCCGAGAACACTGGGGCCTGGCTAACCACACCTACAGGCACACACACACACTGGCTGGCTCAGGCGACACAGCGAGTGAGGATACGTGGGGGAGTGCGAGGAGCAGATGTGGTTATGAGCAGTGGTGTTCGCTTTGGTTTCACACACACACACACACACACACACACACAAACACTCTACTTTTCCCAACCTGTAACTGTGAGTGTTGTCTCGCACGTATGTGTGAGTGTCCATTGGGTCAGCTGACTGTGTCTGTGAAGGATCATAGGTAATCCCAGACTGTGTGGCTGAATATCAGTTCTACAGGCCTGACTGACTGACAGACTTACCAGGGGATTTAGGCTAACTAGCAATGAATCTATAGGCCATTTCTCACATTGAATCAGGTTCTCATTAGGGGTGTGAACGTTTAAACCAGCGTTTTCCAAACTAGGTCCTCGGAACCCCAAGGGGTGCACGTTTTGTTTTTTCCCAAACACTACACAGCTGGTTCAAAAAAGCTTGATGATTAGTTGATTATTTGAATCAGCTGTGTAGTGCTAGGACAAAAACCTAAACGTGCACCCCTTGGGGTCCTGAGGACCGAGTTTGGGAAACACTGGTTTAAACGTTAAACCATTTAAACGATATTGGGACCATTAACATTAAGAAAAAATCCCTAACCGAAAAATACAGTTTTTTTTGTTTTTCCCCCCAACAAAATTAAAATCACAATGCATTTATCACAAAACATCTTCTTTGCTGTATTATAGCCTAACTAGACGATAGGCTATAAAGGCCTGAGGAATGTTGTGTAATTAAAATAAAATAAAAAACAGAGTATGAGGCAAACTGTAGGCTACTTTGGTGAATTTGTGAGGCATACAAGGCAAGACATTGCGAGATACAGATTACCAAGACATACAGTGCATTCGGACCTCTTCCGTTTTTCCACATTTTGTTATGTTACAGCCTTATTCTAAAATTGATTAAATAATTGTTTCCCTCATTAATCTACACACAATACCCCATAATGACAAAAGAAAAACCAGTTTTTAGAAATGTTTGCAAATTGATTACAAATAAACATATCTTATTTACATAAGTGTTCAGACCCTTTGCTATGAGACTTGAAATTGAGCTCAGGTGCATCCTGTTTCCATTGATCATCCTTGAGAGGTTTCTACAACTTGATTGGAGTCCACCTGTGGCAAATTCAAATTGATTGGACATGATTTGGAAAGGCACACACCAGTCTATATAAGGTCCCACAGTTGACAGTGCATGTCAGAGCAAAAAGGAATTGTCCATAGATCTCCGAGACAGGATTGTGTCGAGGCACAGATCTGGGGAAGGGTACTAAAAAATATCTGCAGCATTGAAGGTCCCCAAGAACACAGTGGCCTCCATCATTCTTAAGTGGAAGAAGTTTAGAACCACCAAGACTCTTCCTAGAGCTGGCTGCCCGGCCTAACTGAGTAATCAGGGGAGAAGGGCCTTGGTCAGGGAGGTGACCAAGAACCCGATGGTCACTCTGACAGAGCTCCAGAGTTCCTCTGTGAAGATGGGAGAACCTTCCAGAAGGACAACCATCTCTGCAGCACTCAACCAATCTGGCCTTTATGATAGAGTGGACAGACGGACGCCACTCCTCAGTAAAAGGCACATGACAGGCCACTTGGAGTTTGCCAAGCAAGATTCTCTGGTCTGTTGAAACCAAGATGGAACTCTTTGGCCTGAATGCCAAGTGTCACGTCTGGAGGAAACCTGGCACCATCCCTACTGTGAAGCATGGTGGTGGCAGCATCATGCTTTGGGGATGTTTTTCAGCGGCAGGGACTGGGAGACTAGTCAGGATAGAGGGAAAGATGAACGGAGCAAAGTATAGAGAGATCCTTGATGAAAACCTGCTCCAGAGCGCTCAGGACCTCAGACTGCGGCGAAGGTTCACCTTTCAACAGGACAACGACCCTAAGCATACAGCCAAGACAACGCAGGAGTGGCTTTGGGACAAGTCTCTGAATGTCCTTGAGTGGCCCAGCCAGAGCCCGGACTTGAACCCGATCGAACATCTCTGGAGAGACCTGAAAATAGCTGTACAGCGACGCTCCCCAGCCAACCTGATAGAGCTTCAGAGGATCTGCAGAGAAGAATGGAAGAAACTCCCCAAATACAGGTGTGCCAAGCCTGTAGCGTCATACCCAAGAAGACCAGAGGCTGTAATCGCTGCCGAAGGTGCTTCAACAAAGTACTGAGTAAAGGGTCTGAATACTTATGTAAATGTGATATTTGCTAACATTTCTAAAAACCTGTTTTTGCTTTTTCATTATGGGGTATTGTGTGTAGATTGATGAGGATTATTATTATTTTTTAATCCATTTTAGCATAAGGTTGTAACGTAACAAAATGTGGGAAAAGCCAAGGGGTCTGAATACATTCCGAATGCACTGTATGCGCACAGCCTGCCCCCTCCTCTCTATACCGTTCTCTATCTCATGTCTTTCTGTCTGTCCCCTCTCTCTCTCTCTCTCTCTCTCTCTCTTTCCGTCTGTTCAGACACCGTTGCCAGTCTGTGCATCATCATGTGTCTTATCAGGTTGTCTGTCATTTTACAGTGGAACATAGAGAATCATCAGTTATTCCATTATCTACCATATAATTATATTAACTACCATAATATTATATGAACTACAGGACATCCTAGTCACCTAGCCCTAAGGGTCCCTGATAGTCAGAGGAAGCATCCCAATATGGGTCTTAAAGTTAATTATATTGCTTATCTCCTTTCCTGTATTTGCACTGACCTGAAAGGACTGGACAGGTGGAATCAGTGCTGATGAAGGAGAGGAGACAAGGAGCAGAAGCTAGTCTATTGAGAAGATGCATCACCCACTCAAACAGACCATCCTGCTTCAGTCAATCTCTCTGTCACAACACAGGGCAATGACTTTGGAACAGAACTCCTTATTAGACAGAATGGAATTTGAAAACAATCCTGCACCATTCTCCATTGTGCTGCTGTACATTCCACCGGTAAAGACAGGAGCGCTTATTACAAGGCTCTCGCAAAAAATGTAAATATTTGTTTACTTGTTTATTGAGCGAGGGACGTCATTGGACAAGGATTCATGCCGTGTTCCAGTGCTATTTGGAACTAGGAAACTCTGAAATGTCCGACTTGATAACTGACTGAACGTGGCACGTGTATAACTACAACCAGTTAGCAAGTTGGAAATGTCATAGTTTCCTAGTTCTGACTAGCACGTGAACGCGGCATTAGAGGGAATGTGGGTGGAGGGAAAGATAATGATGGTGAAAGAGGAAGTTACCCCTAGACACTGATCTAAGGTCAGTTTGATGTTTTCCCCCCTATGATTAGCGTTAGGATTCGGGGAGGGTAAGCTGATCCTAGGTCTGTGCCTAAGGGCAACTTCTACCCAGAGCTTCGTGGTTATCGAGTTAAACTCTAATGGGTCTGTCTGCAAGTGGTGCAAGTGGTGACATGAAACAGCCACCAGAAGGAGAGACCGAGACCTTTGTAACATGTGGTTGAATAATATGCAGGGCTACAGCATTCATGTCACGTTTCAAGGCAGTGGGGTAACGTTTGAACCTCTCCAGTCTGTGAATGCAGGCTGGATAGTTATAGGGAGGAATATCTGCTTCTCCTTACAAATTCAACACAATTGCTCCCTGTAAACAGGGTTTTACTTAGGAATGTCGTCGGTCAGACTGGAAATGACTGCTCATCAGTCTTGCATGGAGAAACACAGAGAGAGCAGTGAGGAGTGAGCGACTGGGGCTTAAGCTTCACCGCAGTGGAGGGCTGGTTGGTCAAGAGCGGTGCAGGGTGAAACTTCAGATTGGAGTCCACAGTAAACTGCAGTCAGTAAACAGATCTGTAGAAAGTTAATGACAGATGTGTCTAAGCTTGCTCTAGTCCTATCCATCACCACCAGGTCTGTCTTCCTCATAACAACGGACCGTCCCCATGGCAACGCCTCAGTGTTTGCCGTGTTTAGAACACACTCCTTCTAGAACAAATATTCACCAGTTCTCTAAATAATGGATGCTGTGGTTGGTAACATGCATTTCTCTTAGTTTAGGTAACATCCATTTCCCCGATTCCCCTTACTGAAAAAACAGGCTTCTGAGGGGTTGGGTTAAAAGTAGAAGAGACATTTCCATTGAATGCATTCAGTTATGCAGCTGACTAGGTATTCCCTTTCCCTTCCCCTTATTTGCATGCATGCATGTATGCGCCTTTTTCATTTCAAATGCATATGCCCCCAGTCGCCTCAGCCAATCGGATTTGATGCTTTGCCCGCACGCACTGTCCCAGCAGCCTTTTCAGTATTACCTGGCTGTGACCTTCACAGACAGACAGCTCCTAATTTTAATCTGCTGCCAGCCTGATCAAGCTACTATGGCTTTACACAGGCCCTAATGCTGCAGTCTGCACAGCCCTAGCCTGTGTGTGCTGCCTGGCTACGACTGATATGTGGGAATAAACTGTACATATAGTATTTCTCTGAGCATGTTCCTCCTCTTAGGCTCTATTGGCATTGTTAAGGACTGCACCGAAAACTTCTAGGCTTGCTTCTTTTTTCTTCGGATAAACAGCAGCAGCACCTAGACTATGACTGCTAGGTTGAGGACACAGAGACTAGACCTCTACAGACAAGGAGTGTGCTGTCTCTACACTGAGAACAGATCCTTTTCCCTATGGAGCAATACATAATCACTGTCTGCCCTGCTGTGTGTGTGTGAGCTTTAGAGCTGGGTGATATGGACATAAATCCATATCGCGATAAATTGTCTGAATTGATGCGATAACGACATATAGAACAATAAATTATAACATTAATGTGCACCACAGTTTTTGTTCTACTAATTTGATTGTTGTAGCCATCAATTGTCCCATTAACAATCATTAACAAACATATTTTATTTCAAACTTCACATTTCTTTAGTATAGGCTACTTATTGTAATGAACGATATCAGCAAAATGCCTGTGATAAGTCATCGGTATGGTCAGTGTTGATAATTTTTCGGTTCATCGTCCCATCTCTAGCGTTTGTGTGTGTATGAGGTTGGTGAGTGTATGTGAGTGAGTGAAAAGGGCATATGTGAGCTCAGCAGTAAGACAATCTGGGGTGGTCTGTTTAGCGATGGCGGTGTTACATACCTGAGTAGAGTAAATAGGGAGGAAGTAGAGGGGGTAACCATGAAGGACAGGAAGTTTCCTCTCGCTGCAGGGTGTCTCTTTACACACAGGACAGGAAATAGGCCAGAGACATGACACAGCACTTCCTGTTAGAGGGCAACAGAGACATGCTCACCCTTCACATCATGCCGCTCAGCAGGGCTAAATCTGAATGTCCAAGTGCATATGTGACACATATTCTGTTATAGGCTAATGGTATTGTGTAGAAGCAGTACTCATGATTGACCCATTCTCAAAATTAGCATTCATCGTCACGAGTTGGGCTTTTCTTACACTCGTTTTGTTCTTCAGACCTTGTTTACCTGCCGATGGGAGTTGAAGGCTGTGTAATAATGGCTTGTTGTAGTTCCAGTTCTTTAGACAAACTTTTTCAGTTGATGGCACCAGCACATGATTTGGTCGCACCAATTTTTCACCGCTGCTCGCCGATAATAACTGTGTCTCATAATGTACCTGCATTCCATACAGAACCAGGCTAATAATGACTAGCCATCTTTTAAATTAGCATGCCCTTGCAGGGCTTGACATTCAGGTAAATTTGCTAGTGGCACACCGGGCCAGTTCCATCTGAAAGCTACTGGACCAAATGAAAATAATACTTGCCCGGGAAAGCGGATGATGCGCGGATAATTTAAATTGTATCTTTAATCTGAGTGCTGAGCAAGTAGCCTATAGCCTATAATGTCCTACCCTCCATACACAAATAATTACATTTTAACTTGACAATATCATATTGACATTGATTGCACAATCTCAAAAAGGGTGTTATTGTTAGCGTTTTTGAACAGTCACTCTACAGTTGTAGGGCCCTATAAAAATATGTTTGATCTTTTCATAAATTACGTTTTTCCGGGTTGCATTTTTCCAGGTTTCCAGTCTCAAAATCACAATAATGTTTAAACCACATCAGGAGACCACTTTTGAGGTCTGGAAACATTACCCAAAAAATGTGGAGTGTGTAGTTGCACTTTAATTCAATTGTGCGCTTAGCAAGAGACCTTGTGTCTGGCTAGCAGTGTTTTTGTACTGTACAATATAGGCTACATGTAATGGCAGAGTTAGCAAAACAAATGCCCCGTGATTGATACAAATCATCATGATATCAGTCTGCCAGGTAGATAGGCCTACTTTGTGGTCAATATTTACTGTAATTGGGAAAGTATTTTAGACATTTTCATTCAAACAGTGCATGATGACTGAATTGAGCATCGCAAAGACTTTGGACCAAACTTTTTGAATACCTGGTCAGCATGCCCATTGTTGCGTACCCATTTCTGTTTGAATAAATCTGGATCATCAAAAAAGAAATTGTGAACCAAAAATGTTTTCTCTTGCACCCTAACGACCAATAAAAAAAAGTCAAAGGGTTGCAAATGCAAGTGTTTTGGTTGCAGTTTTGAGCCCTCCTTCAGAAATAGACAGTAGGTCTATGGGGCTGCCTGTGTAACGTCTTGTTGTTGAGGTCAGCAATAGACAGTAGGTCTATAATAATAGGCCTATCTATGTGGAGTAAAGGAAACTGGCCCTGGACCAACCAGGCCTCTGGGAGTGAGATGCTTTGTGTTTTTGCTACAACACTCTGAGGTGTGTGTTCTGAAAAGAGTGTTTACGTCTGCCTGCCCTGGCTTCTGACCTGCAGGGAGGTGCTGGTTGGCTGGTCGATGTTGTTTTTGGCTGGATAGGGGGTTGTACTGTATATGGGGGAGTTCTTTATGACATTGTTGTCCTCACCCACACCACCACCATCGTCACTGAAGGAGCTACTACCAGAGATTGGACCGTGACAATCAGGTGATCTGCTTACAGGATGTGAGGTCGTGGAAAGTCTGAACCCAAACACACCTTGTTAATAGGAACATATAACACTGAATGAGTTTCCAATACCTTTCAGAGAGTTGATTTCCGTGATCAAAGCCATTCCCAGTGGTCTAACAACACTAATGAAAAATAATCTTAGCTTTGATGATGATCAAAGAGCTTATCCAGAACTCGGCTTGGAAGGCGTGTGCTTACTTGAGAAATCTTGTTGTAACAAACACATAAAGACACATTTCCATTCAAGGAACCAATTTATGCCTAGAGGTATAAAAAAAAAAAATTTGGAACATGTTGGTTGATGCCTTACAAATACTGTATACCAAACAAACTTAAGGAAGTGCACTTTTAAGATTCTACATAAGATATATCCATGTAATTCCATGTTGTCCAAATGTGTTTTCTGCTAAAAAGAACGTGAAAATCTGACACTAGGTTCTATGAATGTATGTCTGTGATAGATTTCTGGGGAAAATGAAGCTTTTTGAAAACAACCCATGTTTCTCAGTTGAAGGTTATACTATGCTGCTATTGCAATGATGACAAGACCATTGAAATTATTGTAATTTTTTTATTTTATTCTTGTTGCCAAATACTTTATACACAATCAAACATTCCAGAATTCTATACCAAATTACAAATATTTCTGATAGAATTTAAATAATCTAGTTAAGACATTATCCCTACTTAACAACAAAAATAATGATATCTTCTTGAATCATTGTAATGAGGTTTTGGCTGAGTGAATACAATTGCACTTGTTTTCTTTATTTCTTGTATGTTTTTAAAGTCTCTTGTTTTTACCTGTGTGTTTTGTTTTGTGTTAGACGTGTTTATTTAGTGATGTAAGTTGTTGATTGCTGATAATTTGTATAATGAATATTTGTGCCTGATATTTGTAATTTGTACAACAAAAAAAAACATTGTTAGGAACAGAACAGAGAGGAGGAACAGAGAGGAGGGGAGAAATGTCATCAGGGAGCGAGAGGACGGGATCACCCTACATTCCCCTCTCTGTTTTGGACTGACCTTATACAGGCTTAGGTATACAGACATCCTCATCCTGGATGTAGTGATGGTGTGAAACAAACTGGATGCACTGCAGTGATCGTGTGAAACGTATAGTGATAAGTGTGATAATGATAGTTATGATATCACATTGTGTGTAAAAAAAAATTTTTTTATACACATTGTGTATAAAAAAAAAAAAAAAAAAAAATGTATATGGATGTGCTCCTCCATACCGCTTCTCTTCCCCTAACATCTCTCTCTCTGTCTCTCTCCTCCAGATGTGCACCCCAGCCAACACACCAGCCACCCCGCCCAACTTCCCTGATGCCCTCACCATGTTCTCCCGGCTCAAGGCCTCAGAGAGCTTCACCACCAGCAGCCCCATGGCCTCCATGGCCACCTCACCCCCTCCTCCACACGGTTGCTGGGGCGTGCCCCCGCCCCCCATGCCCATGAGCGGCCCACAGGGTCAGGGACTCTGGACTCAGGGGCAGCCCTCCTCCAACCCCGCAGCCTGGCCCACGGGGGTCACCGTTAACCCCCACGCCCACCAACACCCAGCCACCGAACAGAAGGCGAGTGTGGCCATGGAGGCCGAGAGATGAGGGGCCAGGACTGGATGGCCCTGGGGGGAGGGAGGGGAGAGGGATGAGTGAGGAGGAGAGGAAAGGAAAGGAAAGGAAAGGTGAAGGTGTGTCTCCTTCCAATTGAGGATGAGAGGGTGGAGATAGAGACAGCTACACAAACCAAGACAAACCAAGCAAGTACTAAACGTGGACAATTTAAGAAGTGGAAACAATGCAAATAAGAAATCAAAAGTAAACTTCTTCTTTTTTTTTAAGTGCACACACTTAGTAATAAGGAAGAGTCCAACTGAAATCTTTGTTTATTAAAAAATATTCTCTCTCAGTAAATGCATAGATAAGAGAAATGTATGGAACAAAAAATATTCAAGTCTAAGGATTATACTTATGATGTTTTCTGAGACAAGGACTTAAAGGCAGCAACTGTTTCTTTTCATCTGTCCATCAAGTGTTTTTCCTCCACTGGGAACCTGTTATAAAGAGTGTGTGTGTGCTGCATGGAGAGAGAGGATCTGGCAGTGCAGTGTTTATACTCTACTCATCACAAATGTGTTTGTGTGCAGTGTGTAACCATCACACACGCACAGCAGAGCAGAAGAAACAGCGACCTAGTTTTCATTACCCATCGCAAGGTGGGACTCTTACCTCACCTAGTCGTCACCTGACTTCTTTCAGCCTATCAGGGATTCTCAACTGTTTGACAACGCAGGACATTTTTTTAAACCGATTGTGATTTTTCAGCTCTGGTATTTGCTCATGATGACGATGATATTGTTCATTGCTATAGCTTTTCTTTCCAACGAGGGGTGATGCTTTACTATTAACCTGGTCTGGAAGATAGAACTGTCCACTGCAAGGTTTCTGCAGATTTGGGTATTATATAAAAATGGTTTGATATATTGGTTTGATATATTATTGTTTAATATGTTTTTTTCTTGGTGGTAGGGAGGGGGCAGGGTTTGGGAGGATTTGAGAGTGGGCGGGATTTGTTTAGGTTGTGTTTGGGAAGAGCCGATTGGTGAGGCAAAAACATTTATCTACAGAAAAACCAGACTACTATACTATTTGTAAAGCAGAACTTGCCACTGCATGATGTGCTCATAATGTATACTGTCTTTTGTAGCAAACATACATGAAACCGAGACGTGTTTCTGGCTGTGGGGACAGGGGATACTACATGGTTTTATCCGTCCCCTCTGATATATAATTTGAATAGCAGCATTATACAACTGGTTATTATCACGTGTACTGTGATGCTGCCTATAGTAGGCAATGAAAGGCATTGATTCAAGGCAATATTCACATGCAAGGTCGGCCCCATTCAGTTTTGTTGTCGTTGGGTTATTTAAATTGAATAAAGAATATAAAATAAAACCTAGCTAGAAATATTTTTGAATGTTAGTTTATCTTTCTTTGACAATATAATGATAATAATGATAATGAGTAAACCATCATTAATTTGACTAAAATAATGTTTCAGTTCATCCCTTTTCCACCATTTTGTTTGAATCCAGGCGTCTCGGGATGGCCTGTCCCTGAATGGTTTCTCATGTATGTTTCCCCCTGTATGACTGTATTGATATACCATTTCCACAATATTTGTGGACTACCTGATAATTAACTTATCATTTTTTGTGTTCCTAAATAAATATTGTATGTTGACCTTCAAGGTATGATGTGTGTCTCTTTAGTTGTGACTGAATTTAGTCTAGCCGTTAGCTGGTGGGTGAAAGAGAGATGGAGATAGAAGTAGAGAATAGAGGGGTAGAGAGAAATCCATATATACTGAACAAAAATATAATCGCAACAATTTCAAGATTTTACTGAGTTACAGTTCATATAAGGAAATCAGTCAATTTAAATAAATTCATTAGGCCCTAATCTATGGATTTCACATGACTGGGCAGTGGCACAGCCGTGGGTGGGCCTGGGAGGGCATATGCCCACACACTTGGAAGCCAGGCCCACCCACTGGGGAGTCAGGCCCAGCCAATCAGAATGAGTTTTTCCCCACAAAGAGGGCTTTATTACATACATAAATACTCCTCAGTTTCATCAGCTGTCCGGGTGGCTGGTCTCAGACGATCCCACAGGTGAAGAAGCCGGATGTGGAGGTCCTGGGCTGGCGTGGTTACACGTGGTCTGCGGTATTTAGTCCGGTTGGACATACTGCCAAATTCTCTAAAATGACATTGGAGGCTGCTTATGGTAGAGAAATTAACATTCAATTCTCTGGCAACAACTCTGGTAGACATTCCTGCAGTCAGCATGCCAATTGCACGCTCTCTCAAAACTTGAGACATCTGTGGCATTGTGTTGTGTGACAAAACTGTACATTTTAGAGTGGCCTTTTATTGTCCCCAGCACCAGGTGCACCTGTGTAATGATCATGGTGTTTCATCAGCTTCTTGAAATGCCACACCTGTCAGGTGGATGGATTATCTTGCCAAGAAATGCTCACTAACAGGGATGTAAACAAATTTGCGCACATTTGAGAGAAATACGCTTTTTGTGCGTATGGAACATTTCTGGGATCTTTTATTTCAGCTCATGAAACATGGGACCAACACTTTACATGTTGTGTTTATATTTTTGTTCAGTATAGATAGAGAAAAGAGTTGGAGGAGAAAGAAAGAAAGGGAGAGTGAGCTTGGGTGAACCGAAATGTGTTAACAGTGACACAGAGAAGATGGATGAATCCTAATTATCATGCCTGGCTACTCAAGTGAGGAAAAGGAATGTAATCCACCAGACCAGTGTCAGACAGAAAGACTCCTGACTCCAGTTTAACCGGTAGGACTGTCGGTGTGCTGGTCCCTCCATACTGGTCTGACAGTTATGCTGATTGGGCACTGACGACTGTATGTTTAGGCTCTCCTGCATGTGAGGTCATCAAGGCTGTGGGGAGGGGGAGGGTATGTGTTTGGACGTGTGTAGGCTCTGGTGACAGACTGGTAATGGGTAAGATTAGGTTCTGGGTTCCGAGATTCCTTTGTGTGAGTTTTTCTTCCTCACTACCACCTTATTAGAAAGAGCAACATTACACACCTTCTGTAGCAACGCTGAGCTGTACGTGTTGGATGAGATACAACTGATCCAACAGAGGAAAAGAATGACACATAAAGAAGAAGGTGTGGAGTTTGACAGAGAATAGATTAAAGGAGAGTAAGAGAGAGAGAGCGAAAGTGGCATTTGATTTGATAGAGGGTTGGATCAAGAAGGCAGCCATCCCTCCTAAACACAAACACCAGCTGTTTCCAACACACACACACACACACACACACACACACACACACACACAACGAGACACACACAAACACACCCGTCCTATCGTCATAGTAACGGTGAGGTCACTGAGTTTTGAGTGTGTCCTCAGCTCACCGCTGCCTGCCTTACACTCCTCAGCAGGAAATGAGAGAGAGAGCCTTTGATTCCTGTGTGCCCTGCCCTTCCAAACCCAGCAGTGTGTGTGTGAGGGATTCAAAGCATTGCCAACTTGGCACTGGGCCCCAGCCTGACTAACAGTACCCAGAGTATTCCGTCTTACACACACACACACACTCTGTTGTGTTTAGAGCACCACAGAACAGCACAGCCTGGTACAGTATGGTGCAGTGGAGGCAGCTGGCCAAAATACACTCACATGACAATGAGACCTGAAGACTTACATCAAAGCTTTAGCTCAGTGTGCTAACACGGTACTGAGTCACGCAGACCAGACCACCCAGGTTGGATACCTGTTTAGTTGGTTGCTATAGAAGAGTAGGCTATGGTGTAGACTTTCCATGACACAGCCAACCACATTACACAGGACAGTAGCAGTAGCACTGCTCACAGAAACTCAATACAGCATATCGAATGTTAGACTAAAACCTTATAGCAACTCTTATAGGAAAACTGCATATAATCTAATAATGACAAAGTCAAAGTTTCATGCATAGGCTTCTGTTATTCAGCAGGCACACCATTTGCAAGACCACCAATATTAGAAAGCAGCCTTCGAGTCCAACCACTCTAGTCAGGAATGCTGGACTTTAGTGTACGCTTTCACTGGAACTGGCAGCTGGCACTGGACCACACTGAGATAGCCGCTTCAGGAGCAAGTTGCCCATCACCACAGATCTAGGATCAGCCTACCCTCCCCTAATCCTAGGGTGGGAAACGCAAAACTGACCTTCGTGTCAAGGGGTAATTTCATCATATGCTGAGTAGGCCAGCCAGGCAGGAGAGAGAAAATGAGATAAGAGGAGAGCAGGGGAGAGAATCAATCAAATGTATTTTATAAAGCCATTTTTATATCAGTAGTTATACAGACACTCAGCCTTAAACCCCAAAGAGCAAGCAACGCAAATGTAGAAGCACAATGGATTGAAAAAACTCCCTAAAATGGCAGGAACCTAGGAAGAAACCTAGAGAGGACCCAGGCTCGAAGGGGTGGCCAGTCCTCTTCTGGCTGTTCCAGGTGGAGATTATAAGAGTACATGTCTATTAAGGCCAGATCGTTCTTCAAGATGTTCAAACGTTCATAGAATACCAGCAGGGTCAAATAATAATCACAGTGTTTATAGAGGGTGCAATCAGTCAGCACCTCAGGAGTAAATGTCAGTTGGCTTTTCATAACTGAGCATTTAGAGGTTGAGACAACAGGTGCGGTAGAGACAGAGAGAGACAGAGAGACTAAGACAGAGAGAGAGAGAGAGAGAGAGAGAGAGAGAGAGAGAGAGAGAGAGAGAGAGAGAGAGAGAGAGAAAGAATTGAGTAGAGGAGAGTAAAGGAGAGCAGGGGAGAGTAGAGGGCATGGTGGCATTGGGTGCATTGGTAACCTGGCCCCTGTGTCTCTCCGGGTGAGGTTGAGGACGATTGGTTCCTTAATAAATATGGAGTTAGCAGGAAGTGGGACAAAGGTAACACGCTGGGAGGGAGGGGCAGGAGGGAAGGAGGGAAAGAGAGAAATAAGACGAAATAAAGATTGTGAGTGTGTAAATAAAAGAGAGAGATAGACTGCACGAGAGAGGGAGAGAGAGAGAGATGAAGATAGATGGATCCATTAATATCCATTACAACTCTCCACTGGTCCATTCAAGTGTTTTATAGTGTTGATACTCAGCCATAGAGAAGGCTAGAGGGAGGCATCTCTACTCACCTCACTGCCCTCACACTCACAGCAATTCAGTTACAAACACTAGCCAGGATACCATTCAAATGTACTTATATACTCTCATGAACAGATATATAACTTATACACATAATAAGATAGTACAATATGTACAGTGTTTTATTGTCCATGTTTGTAAGAGAGAGGGACCTGTACATTTCACAGTGTAATGGCTATGTGCAATGTACTGTATGTAGCCTACCACATGTATGAGATGTTCCATTTATTCTATACAGCAGCTGTATCAGTAGCTACAGTCAGCAGTAGCCTGTACTAACTGGCCTTGACATGCACCCTGTGAACCTACAGTAGCATGACAATGCCCCATGCAGCTTCAGCCCTTCCATGGTCCACTTCCTAAGTGGGGCACAAAAGGCTGGTTTATTGTGCCTCTGTTCTGTGGCGTGTCAGTACTGCCTGAGTGAACACATTAGCACGCCTCTTCACACTGCAGATATAGGCTGGAAAGGGCTGGACATGGACACACACACACCGAACACACACGCACACACAGTGAAGGCCTAGACTTGTCTGAAGAAAATCAGCTTGGCTCCTAAGACCCTCACGAACTTCCACAGATGCACCATCGAGAGCATTCTGTCAGGCTGTATCACTGCCTGGTATAGCAACTGCATCACCCGCAGCCGCAGGGCTCCCCAGAGGGTGGTGCGGTCAGCCCAAAGCATTATCGGAGGCACACTGCCTGCCCTCCAGGACATCTACAGCACCCGGTGTCACAGGAAGGCCAAGAAGATCATCAAAGACCTTAGCCACCCGACCCACGGCCTGTTCACCCCGCTACTATCTAGAAGGCAGAGACAGTACAGGTGCATCAAAGCTGGGACCGAGAGACTGATAAACAGCTTCTATCTCTAGGCCATCAGACTGTTAAACAGTAATCACTAGCCGGCCACCGCCCGGTACCCTGCCCTGAACCTTAGAGACTGCTGCTCTATGTACATAGAGTCATTGAACACTGGTCACTTTAATAATGTTTACATACTGTTCTACCCACTTTATTCATATGTATATACTGTATTCTAGTCATGGCTCATCCTATATAACTACTGCTGTACACACCTTTTCTATTCACATACTGTCCATGCTGTCTATGCACACCATTATATACAGTTGAAGTCAGAAGTTTACATACACTTAGGTTGGAGTCATTAAAACTCGTTTTCCAACCACTCCACAAATTTCTTGTTAACAAACTATAGTTTTGGCAAGTCGGTTAGGACATCTACTTTGTGCATGACACAAGTAATTTTTCCAACAATTGTTTACAGACAGATTTTTTCACTGTATCACAATTCCAGTGGGTCAGAAGTGTACATACACTAAGTTGACTGTGCCTTTAAACAGCTTGGGAAATTCCAGAAAATTATGTGATGGCTTTAGAAGCTTCTGATAGGCTAATTGACATTATTTGAGTCAATTGGAGGTGTACCTGTGGATGTATTTCAAGGCCTACCTTCAAATTGAGTGCCTCTTTGCTTGACATCATGGGAAAATCAAAATAAATTAGCAAAGACCTCAGATAAAAATGTGTAGACTTCCACAAGTCTGGTTCATCCTTGGGAGCAATTTCCAAACGCCTGAAGGTACCACCTTCATCTGTACAAACAATAGTACGCCAGTATAAACACCATGGGACCACGCAGCTGTCATATCGCTCAGGAAGGAGACGCGTTCTGTCTCCTAGAGATGAACGTACTTTGGTGCGAAAAGTGCAAATCAATCCCAGAACAACAGCAAAGGACCTTGTGAAGATGCTGGAGGAAACAGGTACAAAAGTATCTATGTCCACAGTAAAACGAGTCCTATATCGACATAACCTGAAAGGCCGCTCTGCAAGGAAGAAGCCACTGCTCCAAAACCGCCTTAAAAAAGCCAGACTACAGTTTGCAACTGCACATGGGGACAAAGATCGTACTTTTTGGAGAAATGTCCTCTGGTCTGATTAAACAAAAATAGAACTGTTTGGCCATAATGACCATTGTTATGTTTGGAGGAAAAAGGTGGGCTTGCAAGCTGAAGAACACCATCCCAACCGTGAAGCACAGGGGTGGCAGCATCATGCTGTGGCGGTGCTTTGCTGCAGGAGGGACTGGTGCACTTCACAAAATAGATGACATCATGAGGAAGGAAAATTATGTGGATATATTGAAGCAACATCTCAAGACATCAGTCAGGAAGTTAAAGCTTGGTCGCAAATGGGTCTACCGAATGGACATGACCCCAAGCATACTTCCAAAGTTGTGGCAAAATGGCTTAAGGACAACAAAGTCAAGGTATTGGAGTGGCCATCACGAAGCCCTGACCTTAATCCTATAGAACATTTGTGGGCAGAACTGAAAAAGCGTGTGCAAGCAAGGAGGCCTACAAACCTGACTCAGTTACACCAGCTCTGTCAGGAGGAATGGGCAAATATTCACCCAACTTATTGTATTAAGGCTACCCGAAACGTTTGACCCAAGTTAAACAATTTAAAGGCAATGCTACCAAATACTAATTGAGTGTATGTAAACTTCTGACCCACTGGGAATGTGATGAAAGAAATAAAAGCTGAAATAAATCACACTCTACTGTTATTCTGACATTTCACATTCTTAAAATAAAGTGGTGATCCTAACTGACCTAAGACAGGGAATTTTTACTAGGATTAAATGTCAGGAATTGTGAAAAACTGAGTTTAAATGTATTTGGCTAAGGTGTATGTAAACTTCCGACTTCAACTGTATATATTTATATTCCGGACCCTGACATTGCTCATTCTGATATTGCTCGTTCTGATATTAAATTTCTTGATTTTTGTGTGTGTGTCTGTGGTGCAGTGGACTAATCCGACACCAAGTATGTCCTACTGTGATGATATGTGTCGTAGGGGAGACAGCTGCTCTTCTGTGTCCTGAATATGCTGCAGCAGGAGGGGAAAAGGAAAGAAAGAAAGAAAGAAAGAAAGAAAGAAAGAAAGAAAGAAAGAAAGAAAGAAAGAAAGAAAGAAAGAAAGAAAGAAAGAAAGAAAGAAAGAAAGAAAGAAAGAAAGAAAGAAAGAAAGAAAGAAAGAAAGAAAGAAAGAAAGAAAGAAAGAAAGAAAGAAAGAAAGAAAGAAAGAAAGAAAGAAGAAAGAAAGAAAGAAAGAAAGAAAGAAAGAAAGAAAGAAAGAAAGAAAGAAAGAAAGAAAGAAAGAAAGAAAGAAAGAAAGAAAGAAAGAAAGAAAGAAAGAAAGAAAGAAAGAAAGAAAGAAAGAAAGAAAGAAAGAAAGAAAGAAAGAAAGAAAGAAAGAAAGAAAGAAAGAAAGAAAGAAAGAAAGAAAGAAAGAAAGAAAGAAAGAAAGAAAGAAAGAAAGAAAGAAAGAAAGAAAGAAAGAAAGAAAGAAAGAAAGAAAGAAAGAAAGAAAGAAAGAAAGAAAGAAAGAAAGAAAGAAAGAAAGAAAGAAAGAAAGAAAGAAAGAAAGAAAGAAAGAAAGAAAGAAAGAAAGAAAGAAAGAAAGAAAGAAAGAAAGAAAGAAAGAAAGAAGAAAGAAAGAAAGAAAGAAAGAAAGAAAGAAAGAAAGAAAGAAAGAAAGAAAGAAAGAAAGAAAGAAAGAAAGAAAGAAAGAAAGAAAGAAAGAAAGAAAGAAAGAAAGAAAGAAAGAAAGAAAGAAAGAAAGAAAGAAAGAAAGAAAGAAAGAAAGAAAGAAAGAAAGAAAGAAAGAAAGAAAGAAAGAAAGAAAGAAAGAAAGAAAGAAAGAAAGAAAGAAAGGAAAGCAGAAGAGTGACTAGTGGCTGTGAGAGTCTCTTATGTTGTGTCAGTTCTTTCATTCTCATGGCATTACTCACATCCAGAGGCCAGCTGCTCAGTGCTACATGGGAAGTAGCCTCAATGTTTTAATTCAGACAAATATTGAGAACACACACACACACTGCGTACAGAGGAGTTTATTGATGAGAACTCAAAGGCTGAAGAGGAACAGAATTCTGTGGCGTAATCCAACCATGATGCAATCTTCCCGATGACTGTATTACATCATTACCATCTCCTTTGAGAGGGAATGACCCAATGCAACATCTGCAGTCTAATGGGTTAGAGTTGGGGTTATTAGTCGTCCTAACCCTAGCTTCATGTCCACATCCTAGCCTCAACCCTAACCCTAACTTCATGTCCAAATCCTGACTCAACACTAACCCTAACTTCATGTCCACATCCTAGCCTCAATTCTAACCCTAGCTTCATGTCCAAAACCTGACTCAACACTAACTCTACCCTCAACCCTAACCCTAGCTTCATGTCCACATCCCAGCTCAACCCTAACCTCAACACTAACCCTATCATACTGGTATACATTCTATTTATATACTGCTTGTGTACTATTTCTCCATGTGTTTAGTGTGTCCCTCCCTGGTGCGTGAGTAAAATCACTGGGGAAGCCAAGCCAAGCCAGTAAAAAAGCCATATTATAACCTGTTGTGATAATTGCGTTGTTTGCTCTATAACCCATTAGTTCATATGCCACCGTGATATAGCCTACAATAAGCCAAAGAAAACAAAAAGACAACAGACACATAGTGGCGGAATACATTAATCTACACGTTTGTTTCATCACAAAACCGGAAAGCAACATCTGTCCAGTGAAGTCCAGAAAGCAAATATTGCATGTAACAAACAGTTATATCACCTGCAGCATGGTCAAGCAAGTTAATTTTTGACAGTTTACTAAACAACTACTGATTTAGAACCACGGAGTTACCGCAAGTCAGCACAAAGACAACAGGAGCACTGCCTCCACTATTCCAGCACCATTTCAATGTAAACATTTACATATCATCAAATCAACAAAGCTATAGTGCCTTTGGAAAGTATTCAGACCCCTTGACTTTTTCCAGATTTTGTTACATTACAGCCTTATTCTAAAATGGATATAAAAATAATAATCCTCAGCAATCTACACACAAAACCCCATAATGACAAAGCAAAAACAGGTTTTTAGAAATGTTTGCAAATAAATAAATAAAATTAAACTGAAATGCCTTTTTTACATTAGTATTCAGACCCTTTGCTATGAGACTCGAAACTGAGCTCAGGTGCATCCTGTTTCCATTGATCATCCTTGAGATGTTTCTACAACTTGATTGGAGTCCACCTGTGGTAAATTCAATTGATTGGACATGATTTGGAAAGGCACACGCCTGTCTTTATAAAAGGTCACACAGTTGACAGTGCATGTCGGAGCAAAAACCAAGCCACAAGGTCAAAGGAATTGTCCGTAGAGCTCAGAGACAAGATTGTGACGAGGCACAGATCTGGGTAAGCGTACCAAAACATTTTCAGCATTGATGTTCTCCAAGAACACAGTGGCCTCCATCATTCTTCAATGGAAGAAGTTTGGAACCACCAAGACTCTTCCTAGAGCTGGCCGCCCGGCCAAACTGAGAAATCTGGGGAGAGGGCCTTGGTCAGGGAGGTGACCAAGAACCCAATGGTGACTCTGACAGAGCTCTAGAGTTCCTCTGTGGAGATGGGAGAACCTTCCAGAAGGACCACCATCTCTGCAGCACTCCACCAATCAGGCCTTTATGGTAGAGTGGCCAAATGGAAGCCTCTCCTCAGTAAAAGGCACATGACAGCCTGCTTGGAGTTTTGCAAAAGGCACCAAAAGACTCACAGACCATGAGAAACAAGATTCTCTGGTCTGATGAAACCAAGTTTGAACTCTTTGGCCTGAATGCCAAGTGTCACATCTGGAGGAAACCTGGCACCATCCCTACGGTGAAGCATGGTGGTGGCAGCATCATGCTGTGGGGATGTTTTTCAGCAGCAGGGACTGGGAGACTAGTCATGATCGAGGCAAAGATGAACGGAGCAAAGTACAGAGAGATCCTTGATGAAATCCTGCTCCAGAGCACTCAGGACCTCAGACTGGGGCCAAGGTTCACCTTTCAACAGGACAACGACCCTAAGCACACAGCCAAGACAACGCAGGAGTGGCTTCGGGACAAGTATCTGAATGTCCTTGAGTGGCCCAGCCAGAGCCCGGACTTGCACCCGATCTCTGGAGAGACCTGAAAATAGCTGTGCAGCGACGCTCCCCATCCAATCTGACAGAGCTTGAGAGGATCTGCAGAGAAGAATGGGAGAAACTCCCCAAATACAGGTGTGCCAAGATTGTAGCGTCATACCCAAGAAGACCAGAGGCTGTAATCGCTGCCAAAGGTGCTTCAAAGTACTGAGTAAAGGGTCTGAATACTTATGTAAATGTGATTTCAGTTGTGCAAAAATGTATAAAAACAAGTTTTTGCTTTGTCATTATGGGATATTGTGTGTTGATTGATGAGGGGAAAAAAACAATTGAATCCATTTTAGAATAAGGCTGTCACGTAACAAAATGTGGAACAATTCAAGGGGTCTGAATATTTTCCAAATGCGCTGTGTATATTCTTAGTTTAATACACTGAAAACATACGTAAAGACACCTAAAATAATGTTGTCCAATCAATGTTGCTAAATATCATGTGGCTGTCCATGGGACTGTTTTCTGTCTGTGTGTGTGTGCGTGCAAGTAAAAACAATTTGGGGGACTCCAATGCCGTTCTCCTCTCTTCCATGTCGGCAAAACAGTCTATGGCTCTGTACGCTTTTAGTTTTCGTTTTCGTTGGCTACCTAGCTAAAATGCTTGCTAGCCTAACTTCCTCGCATGGGCAACAATGAAACAGACATGTTCTTCTGACAATGATTATGTTTTTCTCAGGATGTGATTTGATTGGTGTGAAGCCGAATCCAAACTGGCCGCGCCAGGACAACCCACAGTTGAGCTCAGTCCAATGCTGATTGGCTAATTATTTCATTTAAACAATTATTAAGGGAGGCCAAATACTTTCTGGCATCAATCAAATGATACAGAAGCAACATGTCATACTCTTTTGTTCAAGACAGCATCAGATACATGGGCTACACATACTGAGACAGAGGGGCGCTGTTTCTTTCGCTCTGATGATTTCTCCGGTGAGATTCAGCCACTTGCGAATTGAGGAAAATTATGAAAACACACAGAGACTAAATACAAATTATTTTCTAATTGTATTTGTTATTGGTCACATTTTTGGGGAAGCCTGGATTCCCTTGGCATCCATGAATACATGCCACTGTCCATGGGTGGTAACACTGAGACAGCTGGCACCACTGACATGGATGCTCTCTGTCTGTCACTCGATCTGTGTCACATCTCACAGGAGAGTATAGCAAGCAGCAGTACATATCACCCATGAAGAGATGTTTTGTGTGTGTGTGCGCGTGTATGCATGCGTGTGTAATTGTTGGTAATGAATGGCGATTAGTAGACACCCTGTGGGAGGATACCTGAACTAGGATCCCTCATGACACCTGGGAGAGAGAAAGAGAATGGAGAGAGAATGAAGTCAGAGGAGGAGAGAGAATGGAGGAAGAATTGGAAAGAGAGGGAGAGTGAGCAAGAGAGAGAGGGAGGAATGAGGAGGATTAGTTGAGAGTAGGTGTGGGGGAGGAGAGAAAAGGAGGAAGTAGAGAAGTGGAACAGACCTCTTTGTCTGGTAGTTAATATTCCATCTCTGTATGATGCAGCAAGGCAGAGGGAAGGAGGCATGGTAACGCAGATATCTGTTCTACTGAAGACGTCATACCAGAGAACTCTTCAATATGACAGGCCGCAGGCTACATGGGCATCTATGAGAGGCTGCCCTCTAGTGGTGGCAATAATAACCACAGCATATACAGTCTCATAAGGCACCAACTCTACAGTCTTGGTCAAAAGTTTTGAGAATGACACAAATACTAATTTTCACAAAGTCTGCTGCCTCAGTTTTGATGATGGCAATTTGCATATACTTCAGAATGTCATGAAGAGTGATCAGATGAATTGCAATTAATTGCAAAGTCCCTCTTTGCCATGAAAATGAACTTAATCCCCAAAAAACATTTCCACTGCATTTCAGCCCTGCCACAAAAGGACCAGCTGCCATCATGTCAGTGATTATTTCGTTAACACAGGTGAGAGTGTTGACAAGGACAAGGCTGGAGATCACTCTGTCATGCTGATTGAGTTAGAATAACAGACTGGAAGCTTTAAAAGGAGGGTGGTGCTTGAAATCATTGTTCTTCCTCTGTTAACCATGGTTACCTGCAAGGAAACACGTGCCATCATCATTGCTTTGCACAAAAAGGGCTTCACAG
Source organism: Coregonus lavaretus (assembly GCF_964263955.1). Lineage (NCBI taxonomy): Eukaryota > Metazoa > Chordata > Actinopteri > Salmoniformes > Salmonidae > Coregonus > Coregonus lavaretus. Next base: position 24,655,182 of record NC_140012.1, on the reverse strand, counting down.
GCAAGGATATTGCTGCTAGTAAGATTGCACCTAAATCAACCATTTATTGAATCATCAAGAACTTCAAGGAGAGAGGTTCAATTGTTGTGAAGAAGGCGTCAGGGCGCACAAGAAAGTCCAGCAAGCGTCAGGACCGTCTCCTAAAGTTGATTCAGCTGCGGGATCGGGGCACCACCAGTGCAGAGCTTGCTCAGGAATGGCAGCAGGCAGGTGTGAGTGCATCTGCACGCACAGTGAGGCAAAGACTTTTGGAGGATGGCCTGGTGTCAAGAAGGGCAGCAAAGAAGACACGTCTCTCCAGGAAAAACATCAGGGACAGACTGATATTCTGCAAAAGGTACAGGGATTGGACTGCTGAGGACTGGGGTAAAGTCATTTCCTCTGATGAATCCCCTTTCCGATTGTTTGGAGCATCCGGAAAACACCTTGTCCAGAGAAGACAAGATGAGCGCTACCATCAGTCCTGTGTCATGCCAACAGTAAAGCATCCTGAGACCATTCATGTGTGGGGTTGCTTCTCAGCCAAGGGAGTGGGCTCACTCAAAATTCTGCTTAAGAACACAGCCATGAATAAAGAATGGTACCAACACATCCTCCGAGAGCAACTTCTCCCAACCATCCAAGAACAGTTTGGTGACGACTAATGCCTTTTCCAGCATGATGGATAATTTAGTGGCTCGGGGAACAAAACATCGAAATGTTGGTTCCATGGCCAGGAAACTCCCCAGACCTTAATCCCATTGAGAACTTGTGGTCGATCCTCAAGAGGCGGGTGGACAAACAAAAACCCACAAATTCTGACAAACTCCAAGCATTGATTATGCAAGAATGGGCTGCCATCATTCAGGATGTGGCCCAGAAGTTAATTGACAGCATGCCAGGGCGGATTGCAGAGGTCTTGAAAAAGAAGGGTCAACACTGCAAATATTGACTCTTTGCATAAACTTAATGTAATTGTCAATAAAAGCCTTTGACACTTATGGAATGCTTGTAATTATACTTCAGTATACCATAGTAACATCTGACAAAAATATCTCATAACACTGAAGCAGCGAACTTTGTGAAGACCAATATTTGTGTCATTCTCAAAACTTTTGACCACGACTGTATACCACTATGAAAGAGGCTTCAATAAAAATAAATTTGGCCAACACGATAAGGTTACAGCAACTGCTATTCTTATCTGCATAAACTGATTACAGTTACAATGATTTATATGATTAAAGCAGCTGGTGATTGTGTTGCAATGTGATGTGAATGGGAGGTTGCGTACAGTAGTTATTATTGTGAATATAGGTCAAGATGGAATTAGCTCACTTCCTGTTCTATTCTGATAAAGTGGCTGCATGTTTTATTGACTTGATTATGATTATGGTGGCTGGCTGGGGTCAAACAGAGCCAGTCTCACTGGGTACAGTATGATGTTTATTGTTTACTCTACATTAGGGGTATTTGAGACCTAGGTTCAAATACATATCTATTTGAGTATTTGTTATTTAAAATACTTATTCTGTGTATTTGAGTATTTTCAAATACACAGCCCAAAACAAGCACTTTAATTTGAGTATTTGAATGGCTATTTGTAAAAACCAAAGTATTTTCAAACACTTTAAAATAACATTTTCAAATACCTGGGTTAAAGGTATGGGAGTGTACACTGAGTGTACAAAACATTAGGAACACCTGCTCTTTTCATGACAGACTGACCAGGTGAATCCAGTTGATTTTCTATGGGATTAAGGTCTGGAGACTGGCTAGGCCACTCCAGGACCTTAATGTGCTTCTTCTTGAGCCACTCCTTTGTTGCCTTGGCCGTGTGTTTCGGGTCATTGTCATGCTGGAATACCCATCCACTACCCATTTTCAATGCCCTGGCTGAGGGAAGGAGGTTTTCACCCAAGATTTGACGGTACATGGCCCCGTCCATCGTCCCTTTGATGTGGTGAAGTTGTCCTGACCCCTTAGCAGAAAAACACCCCCAAAGCATAATGTTTCCACCTCCATGTTTGACGGTGGGGATGGTGTTCTTGGGGTCATAGGCAGCATTCCTCCTCCTCCAAACACGGCGAGTTGAGTTGATGCCAAAGACCTTGATTTTGGACTCATCTGACCACAACACTTTCACCCAGTTCTCCTCTGAATCATTTAGATGTTCATTGGCAAACTTCAGACGGGCCTGTATATGTACTTTCTTGAGCAGGGGGACCTTGCGGGCGCTGTAGGATTTCAGTCCTTCATGGCGTAGTGTGTTACCAATTGTTTTCTTGGTGACTATGGTCCCAGCTGCCTTGAGATCATTGACAAGATCCTCCCGTGTAGTTCTGGGCTGATTCCTCACCGTTCTCATGATCATTGCAACTCCACGAGGTGAGATCTTGCATGGAGCCCCAGGCTGAGGGAGATTGACAGTTCTTTTGTGTTTCTTCCATTTGCGAATAATCGCACCAACTGTTGTCACCTTCTCACCAAACTGCTTGGCGATGGTCTTGTAGCCCATTCCAGCCTTGTGTAGGTCTAAAATCTTGTCCATGACAATAAGCTCTTTGGTCTTGGCCATGGTGGAGAGTTTGGAATCTGATTTATTGATTGCTTCTGTGGACAGGTGTCTTTTATACAGGTAACAAACTGAGATTAGGAGCACTCCCTTTAAGAGTGTGCTCCTAATCTCAGCTCATTACCTGTATAAAAGACACCTGTGAGCCAGAAATCTTTCTGATTGAGAGGGGGTAAAATACTTATTTCCCTCATTAAAATGCAAATCAATTTATAATGTGTTTTTCTGGATGTTTTTGTTGTTATTCTGTCTCTCACTGTTCAAATAAACCTACTATTAAAATTATAGACTGATCATTTCTTTGTCAGTGGGCAAACGTACAAAATCAGCAGGGGATCAAATACTTTTTTCCCCTCACTGTATACACACACACACACACACACACACACATATATATATATATATATATATCCATATCCACACACACACACTGTATATATAACCTTTTCTAAATGACAAAATATTACATCGTAGCTCAATCGTTTTGTTGGAGTGACTTAAAAAATGTAAATGAGAGATTAAATTGTAAATTCAGCAAGACTAGTGGCATCCAGGGAAAGCGTAAAATTTTGGGGGGGTGACATAAAGTGGTTTCTGTGACGACGCTTGTCTCATTTGGTTGTGTGCATGCAGCTATTCAAAACAGGTGCCCATGCACCATCTGCACTGGAACGGTTTGTTGTCATCAGGGGTACTAAAACATGCAAATGCATGAAAGCCTATGTTTAGCCCTTCATAAGCTGATAGGTGACGCCCCAGAGAAGTAAAAGAACCAGCTAACAGAGGTCAGTTCAATCTGTTAGTTAGAAGAACCTCAGGTCTTTTTCCATCTTGGAGCAGCCAAGCATTCTCTTCTTAAATCAATGGAGCAACAGTGAAACTTCTTTAAAGAATGGAAATGGAGGAGAGTTTTTCTACTCAGGACCCAGAGTTCCTTTCATCAGCTGGATCAGGGGTAGACTGGCAGCCTGACACAGAGCAGGTAGAGACAATCTCTGAAGACCCAGAGAAGCTCTCCATAGAAGCTGAGAGCATCTCCTCCGAGCCCAACCAGGTCTCCGCAGACCTGGGTAGGGTGTCCTCTGAGCTGGCCTTCATCACCTTCCGGAGGCAGCTGCTCCACAACCGGCGGATCATGCTGCTGAAGATGCAGCAGTTCAGAAACAAGAGAAAAGAAAGAGAAGGTGAGTGGTCTGGTCAAGGCAATCATAATAGTGGGGCTATGGGGGAATCAAACACAGACAGACAGACAGCACACACATGCATGTGTGCATACACAAAAATAATAACCATACAAGGAAACCGGGGTTGGTTGTCAGACTTTTTACTTGTGTATTTCTCAGGACCAGTATATCTTACAAGACAATTTTCAATATTAGGACAAAGACCAAGGTATTGGGTTTAAATGGGGACATATTTCATCCTCATATCTTATTCCAACATGGAGTTAAAAGCCATCAAACACACTCTGTCCACTTGTGACAACCAGCCCTGTTGTGGGGTTGGATTTCACACAGTATGTTGTTGGTTGTCACTAGTAGCTTATTCATTTGTAACAGGAAATTAAGCAATATATACTTAACAAAAATATAAACGCAACTTGTAAAGAGTTCGTCCGATGTTTCATGAGCTGAAATAAAAGATCCCAGAAATTTTCCAAACGCACAAAACCATTCTTTCTCTCAAATGTTGTGCACAAATATGTTTACATCCATGTTCTTGAGCATTTCTCCTTTGCCAAGATAATCCATCCACCTGACAGGTGTGGCATATCAAGAAGCTGATTAAACAGCATGATCATTACACAGGTGCACCTTGTGCTGGGGACAATAATAGGCCACTAAAATGTGCAGTTGTGTCACACAATACAATGCCACAGATGTCTCAAGTTGAGGGAGCATGCAATTGGCATAATGACTGCAGGAATGTCCACCAGAGCCGTTGCAAGATAATTGAATGTTCATTCCTCTACCATAAGCCACCTCCAATGTTGTTTTAGAGAAATAGGCAGTATGTCCAACCGGCCTCACAACCGCAGACCACGCAAGCCCAGGACCTCCACATCCGGCTTCTTCACCTGCGGGATCGTCAGAGACCAGCCACCCGAACAGCTGATGAAAGTATTTTTGTCTGTAATAATGCCCTTTCGTGGAGAAAAACTCATTCTGATTGGCTGGGCCTGGCTCCCCAGTGGGTGGGCCTATGCCTTCCCAGGCCCAACAATGGCAGCGCCCCTGCCCATTCATGTGAAATCCATAGATTAGGGCCTAATTTATTTATTTAAATTGACTGATTTCCTTATCTGAACTGTAACTCAGTAAAATCGTTAATTGTTGCATGTTGTGTTTATATTTTTGTTCAATATATACACACACACACACACACACACACACACACACACACACACACACACACACACACACACACACATGACCAAAAGTATGTGGACACCTGCTCTGTCAAACATGTCATTCCAAAATCATGGACATTAATATGAAGTTGGTCCCCCCTTTGCTGATATAACAGCCTCCACTCTTCTGGGAAGGCTTTCCACTAGATGTTGGAACATTGCTGCGGGGACTTGCTTCCATTCAGCCACAAGAGCATTAGTGAGGTCGAGCACTGGTGTTGGGCGATTAGCCCTGGCTCGCAGTCGGCGTTCCAATTCATCCCAAAGGTGTTCGATAGGTTTGAGGTCAGGGCTCTGTGCAGGCCAGTCTAGTTCTTCCACACAGACCTCATCAAACCATTTCTGTATGGACATCGCTTTGCGCACGGGGGCATTGTCATGCTGAAACAGGAAAGGGCCTTCCCCAAACTGTTGGCACAAAGTTGGAAGCACAGAATTGTCTAGAATGTCATTGTATGCTGTAGCATTAAGATTTCCCTTCACTGGAACTAAGGGGCCTAGCCCAAACCATGAAAAACAGCCCCAGACCATTATTCCTCCTCTACCAAACTTTACAGTTGGCACAATGTATTGGGGCAGGTAGCGTTCTCCTGGCATCCGCCAAACCCAGATTTGTCCGTCGGACTGCCAGATGGTGAAGCGTGATTCTTCACTCAAGAGATCGCGTTTCCACTGCTCCAGAGTCCAATGGCGGCGAGCTTTACACCACTCCAGCCGACACTTGGCATTGTGCATGGTGATCTTACGCTTGTGTGGCTGCTCAGCCATGGAAACCCATTTGATGAAGCTTCTGACGTACAGTACTTGTGCTGATGTTGCTTCCAGAGGCAGTTTGGAACTCGGTAGTGTGTTTTGCAACCGAGGACAGACGATTTTTACGTGCTAAGCGCTTCAGCACTCGGAGGTCCCATTCACATCGCTGCTGAGCCGTTGTTGCTCCTAGACGTTTCCACTTCACTTACAGTTGACCGGGGCAGCTCTAGCAGGGCAGAAATTTGATGAACTGACTTGTTGGGAAGGTGGCGTCCTATGACGGTGCCACGTTGAAAGTCACTGAGCTCTTCAGTAAGGCCATTCTACTGCCAATGTTTGTCTATGGAGATTGCATGGCTGTGTGCTCGATTTTATACACCTGTCAGCGACGGGTGTGGCTGAAATAGCCGAATCCACTTTTTGAAGGGGTGTCCACATATTTTGTATATATAGTGTACTGTATATATATATATATTGCTTTAACCTATGCGAAACACATACATTCTTCTCACCTCAGTGTTTTGTCATGCTGACATGAATTGACCAAGTGGATGAGTTCTTTCAAAGAAAAGTTTGTGGTCATAGGTGAAGAATAATAGTATAGAACAAGAAGGCCCACACACTGTTAAAGCTTCGAATTCACCGCTTTATTGACAATGTTTCGAACCAAAATGGATCTTCGTCAGGTCAAACAAACAAACAGTGCTCACATCCCAAAATATACACATTTCACCTCACGCCCATTGCAGACATGACGCATTCTTTCAAAGAATTCACACATTTTAACCTTAAAAATATTCGGCCTGGTCTCATAGACCAGACGTAACATAGTAAAGATAAATCCGGGCACTCAAATTAGTATGATATGTTACATTTGGTATGGTTACATAAGACAGAAGGTACTTTAGGCAAATATGAAAGTAGGGCGGTTGGTTGGTTGGTTAGAACGTCTAGCAACCCAAAGGTTGCGTGTTCGATTCTCATCACGGACAGCTTTAGCTCATTTGCAACTTTGCATTTTAGCTTACCTTAACCCTTTAACTAACCCCTGACCCTAACCTTAACCCTAACCCCTAGCCTAACTAACGTTAGCCACCTTGTAAACGTTTGCGACAACATATTGAAATTCGTAACATAAGTTTAGCAAATTTGTAACATATTGTACGAATTGAAATTCGTAACATATACAAAATTGATGATGGACATCCACTTAATTAATACATACCATACGAAACATAACATATCATACTAATTGGAGTGTCACGGATTTACATTTACTATGTTACGTGTACCCTTGAGTCCAGGTTGAAATACTAGACAGTGCCATTTCGATTGTGAGTAACTAGCACTGTGACAACCATCCCCTGGAGACAACCAATCCCAGTCTCCCCTACTTATTGAGGCATTGAAAAGCAGTGTTGGTTTCTTGTGTTCTGAAGCAATCCCAAAGCTTTTCAACCATATCTTCCTCTGTCTCCCAGCTCTGTCCCCTACAGTCTCTTTCCCAGAGGAGTCTGAGCCTAAAGAGCTGGAGGCCATAGAACAGGAGCTACATGATTTGGTGGAAAGAGAACAGGAGCTACTACAGATACAGACAGACAACACTGGGCCTGAACACAAGCCACTGTCAGGTAGACACCTGCTCACTATACCTGTCCTGTACACAGCAAATACATTTTGAAACAAGCTGCCTTATCCTAGATATTTTAAGCTTGATTGATTGTTTGTTTGAGCCTACAGTGCAGCAGAGATATTTGTCCTGTCCGTAAAAACTAATCTAACAACTATTGATTTTTGCTTTCCATTCATGTTTGGATAGAAGTCAATAGGATGCTTCATACCTTTATTTCCTCATCACTGAGCACACATTTGTTTTTACATGCCTTTCATCTTTACAGACTATACAGAGGAACTCATGGCCCCCTATAATGGAGTGTATGTCCTACCTTGTAACACACCAAAGGACATGACACAATATACACTACAGGCTACACCTCCTGCTGCGCCAGGTATGTGTGTGTGAGCATTGGTAGGATAAACATTTAGGTAGAGTAGATACATGAGATACTCCGATAATGTGTCAAGCTCTGACATAAGCTCTACAGTACTTGTCATTTCTCCATCTACAGTATGTCCAGATGAGCATAGATGGAGACGACAATGCCTGTTTTCTCCTCTCCTCCAGAAGCCATAGTGGAGGTGGAGAAACTCAATAGTGACCCAGCGATCGTCCAATGCCCTTTCTGCGAGCAGGTCATCACCACGGAAACGTATCGCAAAATAGGCGGGGCAGCCTATATGCTATGCTTTGTGTCCAGCATGTTAGGGTGAGTCCTGTCAGACAAGTTCTAGTATCAAACGTCACAGAGTAGGAGTGCTGATTTAGGAACTGCTGCCCCCTATTCATGTAGTCTTATTCATTGTGATCTAAAAAGGCAAAACTGATCCTAAGTCAGCACTCCTACTCTAAAACATCTGACCTTGGATCAAAGTCTAGGGGCAACTTTATCCTACACCCAGATAAGTAGAAACCAGATGTGTTCTTACTTTTGTCTGTCATAATTAAGTAATAAGGCCCGAGGTGCCTTATTGCTATTATAAACTGGTTACCAACATAATTAGAACAGTAAAAATAAATGTTTTGTCATATCCGTGGTATAGCTCGAACCACCCAGAGCTCGAACCACCCAGTTTACAATACTGTATAAACCCTCTCTGCCAGGTGTGTGGCTGGGTGCTGTCTCATCCCCTTCTGCTTGGACAACCTAAAGGACGTCAGACATCGATGCCCTGAGTGTCACAGCAACATCTACACAGCAGAACGGATGTGAGGACAGAATGGTACTTCTACAGATACTGTATCACTGGCTACAGTTTCTCTGGTGTTGGATAGAGAGGGACAGTGAATGGAGTGGTTGGATGGGCGTTATTTTACATTTTAGTCATTTAGCAGACGCTCTTATCCAGAGCGACTTACAGTTAGTGAGTGTATACATTATTTTTGTATATATATATTTTTTTCATACTGGCCCCCCGTGGGAATCGAACTCACAACCCTGGCGTTGCAAACGCCATGCTCTACCAACTGAGCTACATCCCTAGACTGGACTGTGGGACATGAGAAAGCGAAAGACTGGACAACGCACTAATGACACCTGGTGGCCGATGCCGTACAGTACTGCGTTATGATCACAGTTTGAGGGTGATTGGAGATTGACTGTTGTTGGGATGATAGTTTCTCTCTGTGAATAAATTGGAGGAAGATGCTTAAAATCACTGGGAATCTCTAGCAGTGTCCAGCTGTGACAGCATTTTGGTTCTATCAACAGTGCAGATACCAACAGAACCTGAGAAGACTTTCTGACCAAAATGATGGACTGGAATAGCACTCATACTGAAAGAAAATACCACATTCCTTTACATTCCTTGCTTCCTTATCTTTAGAACATATTTTTGTGTATTCTTAAGAGAGAAAATGTTTATACTCACCAGATACCTTATAAGAACGAGATCATTGAAGCTTAAGCAATGCATTGGTCATGCAAATGTCAAAGGGAAAGCAGGTGATGCACTGATGGTAAGCCATTTACCACAAAACAACCTAGGACTCTACAACACATGCAAACATTTACCAGAAAGCAACAATGGCCTGTATATTCTACTTCCCTCTTTCTTTACAGTGGCAAAGGTCAACGTAACTGAATTAACCTGGCAAATGCTGTGGACTCAATTTTCTATTTTCCTTTCAAGTGTTTTGATTGATCATGTGGAACTACATAACATCAAATCTAAATGTAATAATGCCTCAAATGTGTACTACTTTTACATAGTACAATTATACAATGGAGTATGATGCTGTGTTTGTTTTGACAGATTAACATAATTTCAAAGATATTCACAGTAAAACTTTACTTTCACAATAATCTCAGCAACCCAGGACCAAACCCCACGTGAGCGTAATCTCAGCAACCCAGGACCAAACCCCACGTGAGCGTAATCTCAGCAACCCAGGACCAAACCCCACGTGAGCGTAATCTCAGCAACCCAGGACCAAACCCCACGTGAGCGTAATCTCAGCAACCCAGGACCAAACCCCACGTGAGCGTAATCTCAGCAACCCAGGACCAAACCCCACGTGAGCGTAATCTCAGCAACCCAGGACCAAACCCCACGTGAGCGTAATCTCAGCAACCCAGGACCAAACCCCACGTGAGCGTAATCTCAGCAACCCAGGACCAAACCCCACGTGAACGCTGGTCTCCAGCTGCAGATGTTAGGAGAGACTTTCACAATGCACCACATTTTATTGACACAAAGCCATACAGTACATATATACATATTTTTTTGTATTATTTACAAAATAGATATTATGGATGTGCTACACATTTATAAAAATATGCATGACATATATATATATAAATGTGTACACAATGTGCAAAACATATGTATGGCGTACAGACGATGACAGAGACTTGACAGTGTGTGTGGGGAGGTTGAGTGGCAGATGTCTTACTACACTGAACAAAAATATAAACGCAACATATAAAGTGTTGGTCCCATGATTCATGAGCTGAAATAAAATATCCCAGAAATATTCCATACGCACAAAAAGCTTATCTCTTTCATTTTGTGTTAGTGAGCATTTCTCCTTTGCTTGATAATGAATCCATCTGTCAGGTGTGGCATATCAAGAAGCTGATTAAAAAGCATGTTTACACAGGTGCATCTTGTGCTGGGGGACAATAAAAGGCCACTCTGAAATTTGCAGTCAAGTTTTGAGGGAGTGTGCAATTGGCATGCTGACTGCAGGAATGTCCACCAGGGCTGTTGTCAGAGAATGGAATGTTAATTTCTCTGCCATAAGCCACCTAAATGTTGTTTTAGAGAATTTGGCAGTATGTCCAACCGGCCTCACAAGCGCAGACCACGTGTAACCACGCCAGCACAGGACCTTCACATCCAGCCAACCAGACAGCTGATGAAATTGTGGATCTGCACAACCAAAGAATTTCTGAACAAACTGTCATAAATCGTCTCAGGGAAGCTCATCTGCGTGCTCGTCGTCCTCACCAGAGTCTTGACCTGACTGCAGTTCGGCGTCGTAAAAGACTTCAGTGGGCAAATGCTCACCCTCGATGGCCACTGGCACGCTGGAGAAGTGTGCTTTTCACGGAGGAATCCCGGTTTCAACTGTACCCTGTTTGGCGTCAACGGTATCTGTGTGCAATTTGAATGCACACAGATACCGTGACTAGATCCTGAGGCCCATTGTCGTGCCATTCATCCGCCGCCATCACCTTATGTTTCAGCATGATAATGCATGGCCCCATGTCGGAAAGATCTGTACACAATTCCTGGAAGCTGAAAATGTCCCAGTTCCTCCATGGCCTGCATCCTCAGACATGTCACCCTTTGAGCATGTTTGGGATGCTCTGGATCGACGTGTATGACAGCGTGTTCCAGTTCCCGCCAATATCCAGCAACTTTGCACAGCCATTGAAGAAGAGTGGGACAACATTCCACAGGCCACAATCAACAGCCTGATCAACTCTATGTGAAGGAGATGTGTCGCGCTGCCTGAGGCAAATGGTGGTCACACCAGATACTGACTGGTTTTCTGATCCATACTTTAATTTTTTTTAAGTATATGTGACCAACAGATGCATATCTGTATTCCCAGTCATGTGAAATCCATAGATTAGGGACTAATTTATTTATTTCAATTGACTGATTTCCTTATATGAACTGTTACTCAGTAAAATCTTTGAAAATGTTGCATGTTACGTTTATACTTTAGTTCAGTGTAGTTACATTTCAGACAAAGAACCAGGGTTGAGCGTGAGACAGTACCGTACAGAAGTCACTGAATTAGGTAGGCCCAAATCAATATTATTTGCTTGCAATGATCAACATGATGAAGTGCTGAAGTTGAATCTGCTGTACTGTGACATCTTGTTATAAGGTACTGACAATACAAATGCACCAGTCCTGTAAGTGTAAGGCTATGGTCTTATTGCTTCACTAACATCCTATTAACAGTAGCTGTACACAGGTTTGACATGATTCAGAATCAAAATGTTTTAGAATCCAACTGTCACATTTACAGCATAGCCATGTATATTGATGCATTTGGCCATATATTTCTGGCATGAGTGGTAAAAAACATATACAGTAATCTTCCTCTTGCGTATATATAGAAAAGACGATTGATTTTGTAACACAACAATTTGATAAATACAATTTTTAGTGTCAACAATAGATATTCACCAATGTTTCACTGCCTTTTTTGGTAACAATTGAAAAACAAATAATTCCTTGATAGCCCTAAACCACAGTTACAAGCATTTGGTTCCTAATGATACAGTATTTGGCAATATTACCTGCCTATAGGTTTTCCTTAGTGTTTGACTTGTTGGATAAGAATGATTGTTCAAACATAAAAATAAAGCCATGATATTCTATAAAGTATGACCGTATTAGTTCTATACAATATTGATCAGAATAATATTTGGATTGAGATGCTGAATATTACAAACTCGTTTGACATGATATGCCAGGTAGAACTACACAATGCACATTTAAAAAGGTATTATACAGTTGAAGTCGGAAGTTTACATACACCTTAGCCAAATACATTGAAACTCAGTTTTTCACAATTCCTGACATTTAATCCTAGTAAAAATTCCCTGTCTTAGGTCAGTTAGGATCACCACTTTATTTTAAGAATGTGAAATGTCAGAATAATAGTAGAGAGAATGATTTATTTCAGCTTTTCTTTCTTTTATCACATTCCCAGTGGTTCAGAAGTGTCACGCCCTGGCTCTGGGGACACTGTTATGTTGAGCCAGGGTGTGTAGATCTATGTTCCCTATTTCTATGTTGGCCTGAGTGACTCCCAATCAGAGGCAACGAGTGTCAGCTGTTTGCTGGTTGTCTCTGATTGGGAGCCATATTTAAACTGTCGGTTTTTCCTTTGTTTTTGTGGGTTCTTGTTTCAAGTTGGTTGTGTTTGACCGTGTACTGTCACGTTACCGTCTTTGTTGTTTTGATCGCGTTTCGCTCTATAAAAGAGTATGTTTGCCTGCAACGCTGCGCCTTGGTCCTCATCTGTTCCTGACGATCGTGACAAGAAGTTTACATACACTCAATTAGTATTTGGTAGCATTGCCTTTAAATTGTTTAACTTGGGTCAAACGTTTCGGGTAGCCTTCCACAAGCTTCCCACAATAAGTTGGGTGAATTTTGGCCCATTCCTCCTGACAGAGCTGGTGTAACGGAGTCAAATGTTCTATAGGATTGAGGTCAGGGCTTCGTGATGGTCACTCCAACACCTTGACTTTGTTGTCCTTAAGCCATTTTGCAACAACTTTGGAAGTATGCTTGGGGTCATTGTCCATTTGGAAGACCCATTTGCGACCAAGCTTTAACTTCCTGACTGATGTCTTGAGATGTTGTTTCAATATATCCACATAATTTTCCTTCCTCATGATGCCATCTATTTTGTGAAGTGCACCAGTCCCTCCTGCAGCAAAGCACCCCCACAGCATGATGCTGCCACCCCGTGCTTAACGGTTGGAATGGTGTTCTTCAGCTTGCAAGCCCCCCATTTTTCCTCCAAACATAACGAAGGTCATTATGGCAAACAGTTATATTTGTGTTTCATCAGACAAGAGGACATTTCTCCAAAAAGTACGATCTTTGTCCCCATGTGAAGTTGCAAACCGTAGTCCGGCTTTTTTATGGCGGTTTTGGAGCAGTGGCTTCTTCCTTGCTGAGCGGCCATTCAGGTTATGTCGATATAGGACTTGTTTTACTGTGTATATAGTTACTTTTGTACCTGTTTTCTCCAGCATCTTCACAAGGCCCTTTGCTGTTGTTCTGGGATTGATTTGCACATTTCGCACCAAAGTACGTTCATCTCTAGGAGACAGAACGCGTCTCCTTCCTGAGCGGTATGATAGCTGCGTGGTCCCATGGTGTTTATACTTGCGTACTATTGTTTGTACAGATGAACGTGGTACCTTCGGGCGTTTGGAAATTGCTCCCAAGGGTGAACCAGACTTGTATAGGCCTTGAAATACATCCACAGGTACACCTCCGATTGACTCAAATGATGTCAATTAGCCTATCAGAAGCTTCTAAAGCCATGACATCATTTTCTGGAATTTTCCAAGTTGTTTAAAGGCACAGTCAACTTAATCTATGTAAACTTCTGACCCACTGGAATTGTGATACAGTGTATTATAAGTGAAATAATCTGTCTGTAAACAATAGTTGGAAAAATTACTTGTGTCATGCACAAAGTAGATGTCCTAACCGGCTTGCCAAAACTATAGTTTGTTAACAAGACATTTGTGGAGTGGTTCAAAAACTTGTTTTAATGACTTCAACCTAAGTGTATGCAAACATCCGACTTCAACTGTACCTATAATCATCATCTTCACCATCAAATTCATCCACCAAATGGAATGGCAATACCAGCATCTACATTTAGTCCCTCTTAGTTTAACTCTGTTGGTCACACCACTGTGGGTGTTTACTGTGCGTTTTGACCACATAACACAAACCAAACAGGACAGATGGAACAGTCATACAAAGCTTTTCTGTGAGACAATCCTTTTGAAAACTCAGCCTGTAAAAGTTGATCATTTGTCTTATAAAAATAAAGATGACTCAAAGTAACAGACAAATATAGCCCGATATCACACATTAAAACCTGCATTCAACAAGACAGAGACACACAGAAAGGACACACACAGACACACGTACTAACAGACACATGCATACTTTCTCACAGAGAAAGAACCACAGATATACAGTGACAGACACACAGAGACAAATGCAGAGAATTGACAGACAGATTTCAGGACAGACAGTATAGCACCTCTTTCCGCCAGAGGTCATGCAGCCACATTAAAACATGTCAAACACCATAGCATACAGTTAGTACAAAACAACTGGCACTCAGGCTATCATGCCAACTCCTTGTCACTCAATGTCATGTCAAACATGTTTGGCTTGACAATGAGCACAAACAGACTTGGGACCAGGCTAGCATACAGTAAGTATACACACATTAACCTCTATGTAGTGTACCTGTGTGATACCATATTTGTTCCCTTGCCACAGATACGTCAGTTGTCTTTCAGAAGATAAAGCTGCCAACAATGTAAAGTCTCCATTTTCATTCAGATGGATCAACTTGGGACTTACTTGAACTGAAAGTACACAAAGATAACCAACACGTGGATCGACATCATTTCAATAAACGGTTCATTAAAATCTTTATCCGTGATTCAGATTTCCTTGTGTGAGGTGCAGGTGTAAGGCCCGCCTCCTTAGTGCATAGCTCAGAGTGGGAGGAGTCCACCCCTCCTCATCCAATAGGAGTGAGTCTTTGTTCTCAGCGTCAGTTCAGTTAATTGCTTAAATAGTCAAACTGACCATAGTGTCTGTTTTGTTCAGGAAAAAACAGTCTCATCCAATACAATATGTAGCTATGTCCCAATACCAAATATAGCTATGTCGCAACAAAACAAAAACAGCCTTGTACTCTGTCAGTTTTACTTCTGTCAGTTATGCTGTTTGTCGTGGCTTATGCACAACAGATCTGTAATAAACAAACCACATTCTCATACTGACTGTATGGCACAGCAGCATGCAATGGCTGTAGATCCAGACCCTGTAGTATGACTGATGTGAAACGCATGCTAAGTTAACACATCCTCGTGTTCACTGCAAGGAAAGCGGAACACCATAAGACTGACTACCATGTGTCGTATAGGGAAAGCTTTGCCCAACCCAATAAAAACTCCAGCAGGGCTGAGGGAACACCTAACCTTGTTCTGGTTCCAATAACTGTCATTTACAGGATATTTACATACCGTCTGCCTCCTTGTTCATTTGGCTCTGGTCCCAGTACTCTATTATGAAACATCCAATGCCCCCATCACCAGCTGGCTAATCTTATAATATGGCATAGAAAAAATACAATTATTTGTTAAAACTTTCAA
The DNA here is from genome assembly GCF_964263955.1 of Coregonus lavaretus. Lineage (NCBI taxonomy): Eukaryota > Metazoa > Chordata > Actinopteri > Salmoniformes > Salmonidae > Coregonus > Coregonus lavaretus. Next base: position 24,639,452 of record NC_140012.1, on the reverse strand, counting down.
CTACACAAGGAGGACTAACCTTACTTACAAGGTCTGCATTTGTTACCTTGAGTCCCTCTATCCCTACATCACTCCTCCTCTTCCTTCCTCACTCCATCCATCTCCTTGTCCTTCTCCCTCAGTCCCAGTGCAGCTGCAGGTCGTGTGTATCCAGGAAGTCTGAAGGAATCTCCAGGGGCGTGAGCCCCCCCGCGGGGTCGGGCGGCATGCTTAGGTCCAGCCACTCCATGTTGTCCAGGACTGTGTCGGACAGGCCCATGTTGAGGGAGGAAAGGGGAGATGTGGAGTCGCAGAAGGACAGCGCCGAGGTGTCCATGGGGGAGTAGGGTTGATCCAGGAGCTGGGACTGCAGCTCCTCGATCAGACCTAGAGTGCGGGGGTCCGTGGTTGGGGACGGGTAGTTCAGAGTCCCCTCCAGGAAAGCCTCCAGCTGGTTGTCGGAGGCCAGGCTGGGGAGGGGCAGGGGGTCGAAGGGAGGGATGTGAGGGGGAGCTACCTGGATCTGTGGAGGGGGTCTGGACAGGGCGGTGTTGACAGGGAGGGTAGAGATGTTGGCTGTGACAGGGACAGTCTTAGTACTTAGAGAAGGCAGGTCCTGCTGGATGAACGGAGTGATCTCTGGAGGAGAGAAGAGGCAGGAATAGGATAGCAAAGATTATTCACCTGTATTATAACACAGGCTGAAAAGAAACTCCAACCTTATCATTGCTTGCAGATATGAAAAAGACCAGATCGTCGTAACTCAGTCAGTCCCTTCAGGGTTAGGACAAGGAGCTAAAGGTGTAAACGTTTCTTTATGCTATGAGTTCTCACCTCCACTCTGAATCAGGATGTCAAACAGGTCATCCATCTGCTGGCTGGTTGCCATGGAAACCTGAGAAAGAGCCAATAAGAGGGTGGAGATGCATAACCAATAACATGACAGTCTCTCGGGTGTGACCAATAGCATTACAGTCCTTCAGGACTTGGGAGAGCGCACATCATACATTTGTGAATGTGTGTGTTACTGTGTGTGTCTGTCTGTGTGTGTCGGTGTGTGTGTCTGTCTGTCTGTCTGTGTGTGTGTGTGTGTGTCTGTCTGTCTATGGTCACTAGGGTTGAATATTTTCCAGGATATAAAAAATGTTTAATCCCGAGAATAAATACCTTTTCTCCCAGGTAACCTGGTATTTCCAGCCAAAACCAGAAGTGTCATTCAAAAGCAATATAGAACATATAAATAGGCCTATGTCTGCATTTGATTAGAGCTTTGATTGAAAATTCAAACCTTATGCAACCTGAGCCTGATTAAATACATTTAATGAGCCCAAGCCCCCAAAAAAACAAATGATTGTGCCGTTATCCAATACATAGCTACTGCACATTACGCACGACAGAAAAACATAAAAGCACATAGATGTAGCTAGCTATATGCTCTCTCGGGTAAATAAATGAAACAAGACTAATCTTTTTGAGTGTGAACTGTATTACTGTACTGTATTGTATTATCCTGTATTATATGGAATGGAATTACGCACATTGTTCAAACCATTATGAAGCAGAAGAGAACATGCAATTCTGGTGCAGCACATGCGGCCTATGAAGTCACATGTATAGGCTAGCAAATTTGATTTACAATTTTCATAATATTTCCACAAATATTATTAGCCTACCTCCTCTTTGTCTCTTTAGTGTTGCTTCATTCCTTCATCGCTTTCAACAGTTAAATTAAATAAAGTTTAATTGTCCTTATCTTAATCATTCTAATGACATCCTTGAATAATATAGGACTAGAATTAGATGTAGAAGGCTTTCACTTCTTTTCACGAAGACTGAATGGTTATGGGTCTGAATATATAACTGCTATAGCCTACCGCCATCACACGTTCGCTCTTCTTTCAAACTACCAGTGAGTTCTATTAGCTGCTGTATTTAACATTCAGCAAACAAGAGCTTGCGTCCCTCTTCGAATAGTCTATTGGTATAAGAAATTCAAAAAAAATTATTGTCTAGCTTTTCCTGCATGGGACTCCAAGAGCTAAGGAGCCTTTTTTACAGAGAGGCCAGCGGATCACAGGTCCATGTAAATTAGTAGCTTATTATGCATAACCCATCATTAATTACCTAAATATACGGCTAATCCTGCATTGAATGTATTACCTGAAAGAGGTAGGCTAGGACATATATATATATATATATATATATATATACACACAGTGAGGAGAACAAGTATTTGATACACTGCCGATTTTGCAGGTTTTCTTACTTACAAAGCATGTAGAGGTCTGTAATTTTTATCATAGGTACACTTCAACTGTGAGCGACAGAATCTAAAACAAAAATCCAGAAAATCACATTGTATGATTTTTAAATAATTAATTTGTATTTTATTGCGTGACATACAGTGGGGAAAAAAAGTATTTAGTCAGCCACCAATTGTGCAAGTTCTCCCACTTAAAAAGATGAGAGAGGCCTGTAAATTTCATCATAGGTACACGTCAACTATGAAAGACAAATTAAGATTTTTTTTCTCCAGAAAATCACATTGTAGGATTTTTAATGAATTTATTTGCAAATTATGGTGGAAAATAAGGAATTTGGTCACCTACAAACAAGCAAGATTTCTGGCTCTCACAGACCTGTAACTTCTTCTTTAAGAGGCTCCTCTGTCCTCCACTCGTTACCTGTATTAATGGCACCTGTTTGAACTTGTTATCAGTATAAAAGACACCTGTCCACAACCTCAAACAGTCACACTCCAAACTCCACTACAGCCAAGACCAAAGAGCTGTCAAAGGACACCAGAAACAAAATTGTAGACCTGCACCAGTGGCCTAGCCAGTCTCCAGATCTCAACCCCATAGAAAATCTTTGGAGGGAGTTGAAAGTCTGTGTTGCCCAGCGACAGCCCCAAAACATCACTGCTCTAGAGGAGATCTGCATGGAGGAATGGGCCAAAATACCAGCAACAGTGTGTGAAAACCTTGTGAAGACTTACAGAAAACGTTTGACCTGTGTGATTGCCAACAAAGGGTATATAACAAAGTATTGAGAAACTTTTGTTATTGACCAAATACTTATTTTCCACCATAATTTGCAAATAAATTCATTAAAAATCCTACAATGTGATTTTCTGGATTTTTTTTCTCATTTTGTCTGTCATAGTTGACGTGTACCTATGATGAAAATTACAGGCCTCTCTCATCTTTTTAAGTGGGAGAACTTGCACAATTGGTGGCTGACTAAATACTTTTTTCCCCCACTGTAAGTCTTTGATCACCTACCAACCAGTAAGAATTCCGGCTCTCACAGACCTGTTAGTTTTTCTTTAAGAAGCCCTCCTGTTCTCCACTCATTACCTTTATTAACTGCCCCTGTTTGAACTCATTACCTGTATAAAAGACACCTGTCCACACACTCAATCAAACAGACTCCAACCTCTCCACAATGGCCAAGACCAGAGAGCTGTGTAAGGACATCAGGGATAAAATTGTAGACCTGCACAAGGCTGGGATGGGCTACAGGACAATAGGCAAGCAGCTTGGTGAGAAGGCAACAACTGTTGGCGCAATTATTAGAAAATGGAAGAAGTTCAAGATGGCGGTCAATCACCCTCGGTCTGGGGCTCCATGCAAGATCTCACCTCGTGGGGCATCAATGATCATGAGGAAGGTGAGGGATCAGCCCAGAACTACACGGCAGGACCTGGTCAATGACCTGAAGAGAGCTGGGACCACAGTCTCAAAGAAAACCATTAGTAACACACTACGCCGTCATGGATTAAAATCCTGCAGCACACGCAAGGTCCCCCTGCTCAAGCCAGCGCATGTCCAGGCCCGTCTGAAGTTTGCCAATGACCATCTGGATGATCCAGAGGAGGAATGGGAGAAGGTCATGTGGTCTGATGAGACCAAAATATAGCTTTTTGGTCTAAACTCCACTCGCCGTGTTTGGAGGAAGAAGAAGGATGAGTACAACCCCAAGAACACCATCCCAACCGTGAAGCATGGAGGTGAAAACATAATTCTTTGGGGATGCTTTTCTGCAAAGGGGACAGGACGACTGCACCGCATTGAGGGGAGGATGGATGGGGCCATGTATCGCGAGATCTTGGCCAACAACCTCCTTCCCTCAGTAAGAGCATTGAAGATGGGTCGTGGCTGGGCCTTCCAGCATGACAACGACCCGAAACACACAGCCAGGGCAACTAAGGAGTGGCTCCGTAAGAAGCATCTCAAGGTCCTGGAGTGGCCTAGCCAGTCTCCAGATCTGAACCCAATAGAAAATCTTTGGAGGGAGCTGAAAGTCCATATTGCCCAGCGACAGCCCCGAAACCTGAAGGATCTGGAGAAGGTCTGTATGGAGGAGTGGGCCAAAATCCCTGCTGCAGTGTGTGCAAACCTGGTCAAGACTTACAGGAAACGTATGATCTCTGTAATTGCAAACAAAGGTTTCTGTACCAAATATTAAGTTCTGCTTTTCTGATGTATCAAATACTTATGTCATGCAATAAAATGCAAATTAATTACTTAAAAATCATACAATGTGATTTTCTGGATTTTTGTTTTAGATTCCGTCTCTCACAGTTGAAGTGTACCTATGATAAAAATTACAGACCTCTACATGCTTTGTAAGTAGGAAAACCTGCTAAATCAGCAGTGTATCAAATACTTGTTCTCCCCACTGTATATAGGCCTATATATCAATCTTGAACAGGATTATCTATTTTGGATGCAATTTAAATGGAGTTGATGTAGAGAGAGAAAGACTTCGAGAGAGTGTTCGCTTGTACACTGACTAAAAGCAACGATATAGGAGTGTTTTAAAACTCTGCAGCTACAATAAAAAATTTAGTTGACCCCCGAAAGCCAGATGGAGATGTGTCAATTAGATGGGCATTCTGTCTTTATATAACTGTAGCATAGGCTATATGCTGCAGCAAATGAAGGTCTACCTGTCACAATTAAAAAAGTTACCATGATGAGATGATAGGTCTATACTGAGATGGGCGGTCTGTCCCCACCCTAAGATTTGATGATTCATCATGCATTGACCAGAGAGAAGGCCGTAGAGAATCCAGATGTAGACATCGCATATAATTTAACAGTTCCATTTCACGTCATGCTGTTCATATAAATAATTTATTATAATTTACCGGTTTCTCACAGTTATTTATCCCTGGAAAAGGGAGTGGTTTTGGGCGGTAAATCATGGATATTGCCATTCAACCCTAGTGTTCACCTGTGTGAGGTTGTTGGCTTGCTGCAGGTTGCGGGTCTGTTTAAGTGCATCCTCATAGCGGGGGGGCTCCCTGGTCTTGGGGGGCTGGGTAACGAGGGAGGAGGGGTGGAGGATGAAGGCAGGCTGGGATGGAGATGGAGAGGGGGACTGGAGGAATTGAGAGAAGAGGAAAATATTTAACAAACACAACCTACCTTGTCTGTAACAAAGACTTATACAGTGCATTTGGAAAGTATTCAGACCCCTTGATGTTTTCCACATTTTGTTATGTTACAGCCTTATTCTAAAATGGATTATTTATTTTTTATTCCCCCCCACATCAATCTACACACAATACCCCATAATGACTAAGCAAAAACAGGTTTTTCAAGTTTTTGCTAATTTATTAAAAATAAAAAACGTAAATATATTACATTTACATAAGTATTCTGACCCTTTAACTCAGTACTTTGTTGAAACACCTTTGGCAGCGATTACAGCATCAAGTCTTCTTGGGGACGCTACAAGTTCTGTCAGGTTGGATGGGGAGCGTTGCTGCACAGCTATTTTCAGGTCTCTCCAGAGATGTTCGATCGGGTTCAAGTCTGGGCTCTGGCTGGGCCACTCAAGGACATTCAGAGACTTGTCCTGAAGCCACTCCTGCGTTGTCTTGGTTATGTGCTTAGGGTCATTGTCCTGTTGGAAGGTGAACCTTGGCCCCAGTCTGAGGTCCGGAGCGCTCTGGATCAGGTTTTCATCAAGGATCTCTCTGTACTTTGCTCCGTTCATCTTTGCCTTCATCCAGACCAGTCTCCCAGTCCCTGCCGCTGAAAAACATCCCCACAGCATGCTGCCACCACCATGCTTCACCGTAGGGATGGTGGCAGGTTTCCTCCAGATGTGACGCTTGGCATTCAGGCCAAAGAGTTCAATCTTGGTTTCATCAGACCAGAAAATCTTGTTTCTCATGGTCTGAGAGTCTTTAGGTGCCTTTTCGGCAAACTCCAAGAGGGTGTGTGGCTTCCGTCTGGCCACTCTACCATAAAGGCCTGATTGGTGGAGTGCTGCAGAGATGGTTGTCCTTCTGGAAGGTTCTCCCATGTCCACAGAGGAACTCTAAAGATCTGTCAGAGTGACCATTGGGTTTTTGGTAACCTCCCTGACCAAGGCCCTTCTCCCCAGATTGCTCAGTTTGGCCGGGAGGCCAGCTCTAGGAAGAGTCTTGTTGTTTCCAAACGTATTCCATTTAAGAATGATGGAGGCCACTGTGTTCTTGAGGACCTTCAATGCTGCAGAAATGTTTTGTACCCTTCCCCAGATCTGTGCCTCGACACAATCCTGTCTCGGAGCTCTACGGACAATTCCTTCGACCTCATGGCTTGGTTATTGCTCTGACATGCACTGTCAACTGTGGAACCTTATATAGACAGGTGTGTGCCTTTCCAAATCATGTTCAATCATTTGAATTTACCATTGGTGGCCTCCAATCAAGTTGTAGAAACATCTCAAGGATGATCAATGGAAACAGGATGCACCTGAGCTCAATTTCGACTCTCATAGCAAAGGGTCTGAATACTTATGTACTTATGCCATATCTTTCTAATTGTGAAGGAGCACAGTTAGAAAGATATGGCATATAGAAGCAAACCGGATGGACATCATGAAAATGATCGGAGAGGCTGAGAGTAGAAGAAGTTCAGGAGAAAGAACAAACAAAATGTAATTATTGTAAAATTGACTGTGTCCATAAAATGTAGATAGTAAGTATAAGCTGGAAGTAGAGGCCTAAGCATTGTTGTTCACTAGTTTACTCCAAGTAGGGAAAGAGTGGCGGGGTTGGAAAGTAAAAGGGGAATATATATATAAAAAAATTTAAGGATATGTATGTATGTATGTGTGTGTATATGTGTATGTATGTGTGTGTATATATGTATGTGTGTGTATATGTGTATATATATATATATATATATATATATATATATATATATATATATATATATAAATAAACATGGGGGATTGGAAGTGATGCAGACAATTACATTGATGGAAGTTACAATCTATCTGCAATATTAAGCTGATCTACCCCCCCCCCCCCCCAAAAAAAAATAGGTATTTCTGTTTTTAATTATTAATACATTTGCAAAAATTTCTAAATACCTGTTTTTGCTTTTTCATTATTGGGTATTGTGTGTAGACTGCTGAGGACTTTGTTTAAAAAAAAAAAGATTTTAGAATAAGGCTGTAACATACCAAAATGTGGAAAAGGTCAAGGGGTCTGAATACTTTCCGAAGGCACTGCATACCCAATGTAAGATTTGAAAGGATTTGAAAGAGAAAAAAAAAAAACTGGAACTGGAAAGATAGGTTTACAATATGTATTTTTTCATCACATTTAGGTTAGAGGATGATGTTTTCCTAATAATAAATAGAGAAAGCGTACCTTGTTGACAGGCCCATTGGAGAGGTTGTGGCTTGGTGAAGCCTCCCGGGGTGAGAGCCTGTTATCTGGGGAGCTGCTCAGGAAACACTGGGGAGGCATGTTGGTCCTAGTGTGGTTCTCCACCATCCCAGAGCCAGGGACGTTACAAACTGTAACAGTCTGTAGAACAGACACAGAAGGGGGTTAAAATACTGGAGCATAGTTTAACGAAACCAATTAACTAGCCTGCTAATATTACAGCACTTGCTAAGTCTAGAGGTCTTAGGCCTAGTTAACTGGTCTGTAACCTGATTTAAGACGATCTATGTGAGAGATCAGTGTATGAGCACCGTGACTTGACTCACCTGCAAAATGTGGTTGTGATTAGTTATCTGCTGAGTGGAGGCTGTCTCCATCTTGGTGGTCTGCAGCTGGGAGATGGAGGCCTGCATCAGACCTGGGGCTTGATTTGACAACGTAGCCTGGAGGACAGGAAGGAGGATCTGAGTAGAGCCATCCTGGGCCGTGAGTAGGGTCTGGGAAACAGACTGGCCTAGAACCTGGGACACTGCACCCTGGTGGCTGAAGAAGAACTGGGGCAGGCTGGGGGCCGAATGGGGGTGGGTGCTGGTGTTACAAATTACATCTTCTACCTTCACCACAGTGGGGAGAGTCTGGGGGGCCAGGGTTGAGTTAACCATGGCTGAGCAGTTAGGAAGGACCCTGCCTCCCATTTTGACCGCGTTTGAGGTCTGGATCATGGGGACGGTGTCTGAGGAGGGTCCCTGGAGAGGCTGGGTCTTCTTCTCCACATCCAGCTGCATCTTGAGCTCCTCCACCAGCCTCTGCTCCTGCTCCAGCTTCCTCATCAGCTCCTCGATCTGACGTTCCTTTTCATGGAGCCGCCGGTCCTTCTCCTCCGGGACACGACCAGGGACAACATCCAGCCCAAGGGGGGACATCCCCGCGCCTGTCCGACAGAGGCTCACCCTCTGGGGGTCGCAAAGGAGCTTGGATACCCTTGGCATCACGCTGTCGTCTCTGAAGGTGGCGAGGTCTGTGGGGATTGGGGACACTGGGGGTGTGGCGCTCATGCTCTCTGGTGCCACCTGGTGGGCAGGTAGGAGAAGTGCGGGGGATGAGCCTACCTCTACAGGAACTGAGGAGGGGAGGGTGTTAGGGCCGGGGGTTGGGACTGTGGTAGGGGCCGGGGTGCTGGGGCTCTCCTGGTAGGGCTTCAGCCTCTCGATGAGTTCAGTCTTGGTCCCTGAGACAGGGAGGCTTCGCAATTTCAGCTCCAGTTTCAACTCGGCCACCTTCATGTCCTCCAGGTTGGGAGGCAGGTGGCCAGGCTTGCGGTTGGACAGGCTGTTGTTGGGACGAACAGGGGTGGGATGAGGGACAGTGACAGAGGGGGCGGGAGGCAGGGATACCACTATAGAGGTTGGCAGGCCGCTCACACCGCTGTTCTGACCCTCAGCTACAGGCCTGGAAGAGGAGAGGGAGGTGAATGGAGAGAGAAACAAGGGGAAGGAGGGAGAGTAAAGAGGGTGGAGTGAGAGGGGAAATGTGGGGGAAAGAGGTGGAGAGAGCGGGAGAAGGGAAATGTGTTAGCAATATGAAAGGAACTAAGGAGCTTCCTCTGCCCTGCACCTTAGTACAGTCAGTCAATAGAACAATGCAGAGTTCCAACAATAACTGAAATACACAGTTCTAATGGGCCCTGGATCAACTCCCACTAACACAGAAATTATAGAAAAGGCCAAAACAGCATCCTGCAGGTTATTCATATCATTACAGAGGATTTGTTATTGGAAACTAGCTAATTGTCCGTTTGCCATTTAGGCCATTGGAAACAACAGTTGGGTTGCTTTTTAGGTACTTTCCAGCTAACATAATGTTCTCTTGTAAACCATTGTTTGAACAACAGGTAGACAGATGTCGTCATTACGTCAGAGGTTATTAACCTAGTAATGGGCAAATTAGAGGTCTTCCAAAATGGATCCATGGCTTTCCCACCCGACCGATATGCATAAATACATATATTTTTTTTAAACGAGGACAGTCAGACACGTGGCACAAAAAGGCCCATGGAAAAACAGACCTATGGAAAAACAGACCTGTGGAAAAACAGACCTGTGGAAAAACAGACCTGTGGAAAAACAGACCTGTGGAAAAACAGACCTGTGGAAAAACAGACCTGTGGAAAAACAGACCTGTGGAAAAACAGACCCGTGCTGGTTTGGATCCGAGAGATCCGTTCAGATCCGAGAGGGAGAAAGAAACCTCCAACTGGGTGCTGCAGCGCAATCAATAAACAAGTGATATTGGCCAAATAATCCACAGTTAAGTGTCCTTAACTGCCTATAAGAAATTACAAAAAAACTATTAGTTGCGTTTCGATGTGAAGTATATTCAAAACTTTATAGCCTATTGTTTTATTGGTTTTACTTTCCTAAAACAATAATTGTCCACCTCAGGGTTCAGCGCTAAATACATCAGGGCATTACATGCATACAGGCCTAGGCGTCCACTGTTTGATATTAACATTTAAAAAATACATATATACAGTGAGGGAAAAAAGTATTTGATCCCCTGCTGATTTTGTACGTTTGCCCACTGACAAAGAAATTATCAGCCTAATTTTAATGGTAGGTTTATTTGAACAGTGAGAGACAGAATAACAACAAAATAATCCAGAAAAACGCATGTCAAAAATGTTATGAATTGATTTACATTTTAATGAGGGAAATAAGTATTTTACCCCCTCTCAATCAGAAAGATTTCTGGCTCCCAGGTGTCTTTTATACAGGTAATGAGCTGAGATTAGGAACACACTCTTAAAGGGAGTGCTCCTAATCTCAGCTTGTTACCTGTATAAAAAGACACCTGTCCACAGAAGCAATCAATCAGATTCCAAACTCTCCACCATGGCCAAGACCAAAGAGCTCTCCAAGGATGTCAGGGACAAGATTGTAGACCTACACAAGGCTGGAATGGGCTACAAGACCATCGCCAAGCAGCTTGGTGAGAAGGTGACAACAGTTGGTGCGATTATTCGCAAATGGAAGAAACACAAAATAACTGTCAAATCTCCCTCGGCCTGGGGCTCCATGCAAGATCTCACCTTGTGGAGTTGCAATGATCATGAGAACGGTGAGGAATCAGCCCAGAACTACACGGGAGGATCTTGTCAATGATCTCAAGGCAGCTGGGACCATAGTCACCAAGAAAACAATTGGTAACACACTACGCTGTGAAAGACTGAAATCCTGCAGCACCCGCAAGGTCCCCCTGCTCAAGAAAGCACATATACAGGCCCGTCTGAAGTTTGCCAATGAACATCTGAATGATTCAGAGGAGAACTGGGTGAAAGTGTTGTGGTCAGATGAGACCAAAATCGAGGTCTTTGGCATCAACTCAACTCGCCGTGTTTGGAGGAGGAGGAATGCTGCCTATGACCCCAAGAACACCATCCCCACCGTCAAACATGGAGGTGGAAACATTATGCTTTGGGGGTGTTTTTCAGCTAAGGGGACAGGACAACTTCACCGCATCAAAAGGGACGATGGACGGGGCCATGTACCGTCAAATCTTGGGTGAAAACCTCCTTCTCTCAGCCAGGGCATTGAAAATGGAGGGAGCTGAAGGTTCGAGTTGCCAAACGTCAGCCTCGAAACCTTAATGACTTGGAGAAGATCTGCAAAGAGGAGTGGGACAAAATCCCTCCTGAGATGTGTGCAAACCTGGTGGCCAACTACAAGAAACGTCTGACCTCTGTGATTGCCAAGAAGGGTTTTGCCACCAAGTACTAAGTCATGTTTTGCAGAGGGGTCTAATACTTTTTTCCCTTATTAAAATGCAAATCAATTTATAATTTTTTGTTTGTTATTATTCTGTCTCTCACTGTTCAAATAAACCTACCATTAAAATTCTAGACTTATCATGTCTTTGTCAGTGGGCAAACGTACAAAATCAGCAGGGGATCAAATACTTTTTTCCCTCACTGTAAAGGAAGGGAAGCTTAGGCCTAGCCCTGGAGAGACGGAGAGAAAGATAGAGATATGCCGGCGCCATGTTTCCGACACCGACATGCATTTCTTTATAGGCTACCTGTCAGATGGCTACTACTGCTATACAGATATAGGCGTACAGAAGGAGGCTAATTTGTAAATGTTCTATCTGAATATTTTCTATAGAGATAAGCATTATATTGTTAGATTAAAGGAGTAACTCCGGTAGGCCTAAAACATTCTTCCTCACCTCAAGTTCAACTGTCGGAGTCAGTTGGAGCGCTGGTGCGCACTGCCTTCATAGGCCTGCAGTAGCTAAGCCTAATAATAGCATACCACACCAAACCTTCACAAAAGTAGGGCTGTCCCCCTAAAAAAAAGTAGCCCTGTAGCTCAGTTGGTAGAGCATGGCGCTTGCAACGCCAGGGTTGTGGGTTCGTTTCCCACGGGGGTGCCAGTATGAAAATGTATGCACTCACTAACTGTAAGTTGCTCTGGATAAGAGCGTCTGCTAAATGACTAAAATGTCCTGACCCTCTTCCTGACCCTCTTCCTCCCACTGCTGCTGGCCTTAGCAGATTCTACCTTTACACTCCTGAAGTTGCCGGGAACAGGCTACACCAGCGGTTGGCAACCTTTTCCATTTGGAGTACCAATTTATCTTACCATTTCTACTGATCTGCGTGCCAGTTATGATTTTAATATGCACATTTTCATGGAACAGTTTCATTTAATTTATAATAGTCTTGTATCTCAAAATCATTGTCTGTGGTAATCTACATTCTATCTAAATCTAAATGAAAATTATACAAATCTAAAAGTAACTTTTATTGCCACTGCCTATACTCAACAAAAATATAAACGTAACATGTAAGGTGATGGTCCCATGTTTCATGAGCTGAAATAAAAGATCCCAGAAATGTTCCATACGCACAAAAAGCATATTTCTCTCAAATGTTGTGCACACATTTGTTTACATCCCTGTTAGTGAGCATTTCTCCTTTGCCAAGATAATCCATCCACCTGACAGGTGGCATATCAAGAAGCTGATTAAACAGCATGATCATTACATAGGTGCACCTTGTGCTGGGGACAATAAAAGGCCACTAAAAATGTGCAGTTTTGTCACACAACACAATACCACAGATGTCCCAAGTTGAGGGAGCGCGCAATTGGCATGCTGACTGCAGGAATGTCCACCAGAGCTGTTGCCAGATAATTTAATGTTCATTTATCTACCATAAGTCGCCTCTAACTTCGTTTTAGAGAATTTGGCAGCACATCAAACCGGCCTCACAACCGCAGACCCAGGACCTCCACATCCGGCTTCTTCACCTGTGGGGTCGTTTGAGACCAGCCACCCGGACAGCTGATGAAACTGAGGAGTATTTCTGTCTATAATAAAGCCCTTTTGTGAGGAAAAACTCATTCTGATTGGCTGGGCCTGGCTCCCCAGTGGGTGGGCCTGGCTTCCAAGTGGGTGGGTCTATGCCCTCCCAGGCCCACCCAAGGCTGCACCCCTGCCCAGTCATGTGAAATCCATAGATTAGGGCCTAATGAATTTATTTAAATTGACTGATTTCCTTATAGGAACTGTAACTCAGTAAAATCGTTGAAATTTGTTGCATGTTGGGTTTATATTTTTGTTCAGTATATGTAAAAAATAGCCTACATAAAGCCAACAAATAAAAACATTGCAGCCTGCAGGTAGAAAATATCCTCATAAAAATAAATATCCTATAAATCACATTGGCAACGCATGGCCTGTCTGCAACAAACTTGATAAGAAGTAAATCAGGTATTTTATATTTTATGACGTTTCCAATGGATCAGAGCTTTACATTTTCCCCCTTTCATGCCGAGTGGTTATCAAAAGGGAGAGAGCTGGAAATATTTGTTTAATACTTTGAGGAACTATTGTCATTCTCAATTGATTCTAAAAACAGACTTTGTTTACTTGCAGTTTGAGGTGAAGAAAAAATTACTTTGAGAAGCTCCACAGCTCATTAGTGGTGGTGAGTTAAGACAATCAGAAATACTAAATCAGACATCCCCAAATTGCCACATTTATAGGCCTACATTTGCTTGCAGGCCAGGTAGACTAGTCCTACTTCTATGCGTAATCAGGTGCGTGTCCTTACTCAACATTGACAGGAGCGTTTCAAACAAAAGACGATTAATAAATTGACAAAATTCTGCAAACAACGTGTCCACTCCAACAATGAGACCAGTAAACGACTGTAATAATAATATATTGAATGTATTAACAGAAATGACCATAACCAAACATTGCAAATTAGAAACTATGGGAATTAACGGTAAATGTAGGCTACTACTGGCGATATATGTAATGGGGAATTGATAGACACAGCAAACAATGCACACAATGAAGTTATGAAACAATGAATTCAAACAAAATGGTGGGAGAGAGCGCATTTTGGAGAGAGACGTGCCTTGTGCATGTGAGCTACACTCCCCTTATTCTTGGAGCGTGGCACCCCCACGTCCTCCTCAATGGATTAGTCCACTGAGACAGGCGCAAATCAGACAGGTGCCATGAAAATGTATAGGGAAAATGCGAACAGGTTCTTATATTGCGGCATTAAATTACATTTTGCATCTCGCCCTCTTTGGTTTTTCATTTTCATGGTGTGAGTACGAGTAGCCCTATAGTAGGCCTACCAGTAATTATATTATATTGAGGCAAACAACATTACAGTTGGAACTTTGGCCAAAGAAAATGTCTCAACAGAATGAAACATAACACTTGTTGCATATTTAAAGAACTGGTTTAAAGCTTCACAAAAGTTTTGAACAGGCTTATATTGCAGCAATTACCAACAAAGGCGAGTGCCTACCGTAGGCCTACCCAACAAATGACAGCAATAGGCTAATGCTATTTATTTTACAACAGGCCTACTTTAAACTTATCTTAAACTAAATACGGAGCACAAAATTAAAAAAGACAGCTCCAATTTAATTTAGCCACCAACATTTTTAAAGAACTGGTCTAAATTCTTTAAAAAAATCAAATTAATATTTAATATATAAACAACTGGTTTAGAATCTTAAATAGGCAGACAATAATAATGATATACAATAATAATAATGATCAAACAAATGATGAATACAAAAAATAAATACATAAAAGTTAGAAAATTACATGAAACCTGAATAGCGAGTTGCACACAGTCCATTTGGCCGCGGCAACATTCTTCTCATCTTTGTCCACTACAATATTAAAACTTGTCACTGAGGAAATTCCCCGTTGTCGGCTTCTTTTCATTATACTCCTTCTTATCTAACTTAAATTTTACTTAAATGAAAAAGAACTCCATCTTCGCAATCAACAGTAGCCTAGGCCAGTGGTTCCCAACCAGGACTCATGAGACCATAGGCTTACTGGTAAAATGCACATGAGGGGGTACTTCAGGGGTACTTCAGTTGGTGGTAGAGTAACTGAAAAAATTTGGAACCACTGGCCAAGGCCAAGGCTCCTTTCACTCGCTTTCTCTCTCTCCTCAGTGAGCAGCTGGAAACAGTTTCAAATGGACATAAGCTATACATTTTATTGAGTTGCAATTGGCTGACACAAATAACAAGCTTGCGCAGTTCTCATCACTTCACACACATTATTAAACAGAGGACGGGTCCAATCAGCTCCAGTCGGTAAATCAATTTTAATTGCACATACCCGAGACCCGTGGCAATTATATCAGACCCGACCCTGATCCGATACAAAAGTCTGAATTTAGGACCCGGACCTAGGGTCGAGGCGGTATCCAGATTTTCATACAGTCATATTGTTTCTGTACCGAATGTGCACACAAGGTGAACTATTTCCAAAAAATGTATGCACAAAACAATTTAGGCAACAGGGATCTTGATCCAGGAGGGGATTGAATGTCTCCGCTGTTACCAAGAAGCTTAATCTTCAAATCTAGCCACTTAGCTAGCAATTTAGCAAACCAAATGCATAGCTGGAGCCCTGAGCTGGATATAATTTATTTGACACTGATTTCTTATAGTTATACTTAATTTAAAGGAAAATTCCACCCAAAAACTATCTTTTAGTATTTGTTTCATTAGTCCATTGTTGACATAGTCACAACATTTTTCGCTTCTCAGCAATCAAGTTCAAGATACTGTATGTAACTTTCAAAATACAGACATCATCACCATATGATGCAAAACACAGCATCATATGATGCAAATGCATCATACGGGGATGATTTCTGTATTTTGAAAGTTACATACAGTATATCTTGATAACTTCATTGCTGACATGCAAAACATTTTGGGACTGTCAACAATGGACTAATGAAACGGTTTAAACAGTATATCGCCCAAGCCTACCCGGACCTGCTCGGGTCCCAGGTCGGATCTCAGAATTTAGAGTCTGTTGAGCCTCTGGGGCAAATCCTAACTTCAATTTAAATCACATTTTCACTTAGTCTCCCATTGACAAAGTGGAGATTGGACTTAAGTGGAAGTTATGATTTGACCCTAGGAGTGTTAGAAGTGATTATTATATATTTCTTTGCCCTGATATGACAGTAATATCCTACTTTAAAGGTGCTGGGAGGATGGTGTGGTAGTTGTAGTGCTGCTGTTGTTGGTTAAGGATCTGCAGCTGGAGGAAGAGTTGCTGCTGGTGAAGGATCTTGGTGTAGGATGAGTCCATGGGGGCTTCGCTGGCCTCCTGTTTCTGGTCCGGGGGGACATACTGGTGGTACTTTAACTTCTTGACCCGGGGCTTGGGCTCCTTGCCCTTCTTACTGCGATTCCTCTCCCCCGGCTGCTTGGGCTGGCTCTGCTGTGGGATGACAGAGGAGGAGAAATGCACATGATTGAAAACTACAGTCAGTCTGCCTTACAGACTTGTTTGAATGAACAGGGACAGGTCTGACAATCTGTGTTTAGAAGTGACTCAATAACTGTTTTTTTCAATGACTGGAAGATGACTGAATCCAGATTTGAGTACAGAAAGACATATCGTTTTTTCTAAACACCTTTATTTATTCAGCGATTTGGATTCAATGCTAGTTCAAAGACTGAACTTTTGTTTCAAATGTGAAGTTTGATGTTTAGAAAGTCTACTTCCCTAAACAGTAGACAGAACAATGTGTCTGCTTACTTTCACTAGGGTGGGCCCTGGCTTTGAAGAAACGACAGTGATGATTGGCTGAGATGTGGGTGCTGGGTGACTGACTGGCAGCTCATTGGTGGAGAGAGCTTTTAGGAAGTCTGCCGTTGCCTGGGTGACAACAGGGAAGGGCTGGGACAGAAAGAAAAGACAGATGAACACATTTCAGTAATAACTGTAAGCCTATGTTTCATGTTAATAATTTCAATTTCTCTGAACATTTACCTAAATTATTAATTGTTACAATCATTCAGGGGTAGACAAAGAATGAGAGGTATGATTAGGGTTGCAAAGCTACCGGTAATTTACCAAAGTTACTATGTTAATTTATACTTGAATAACTTTTTAAAAAATGTATTCATATAAGTATTCCTTTTTTATATCTGTGTCCATATTGTCCATGAGTTTCTAGTCCAGTGTTTCCCAACTCCAGTCCTCAAGCACCCTCAACAGCACACATTTTTGTTGTATCCCCGGACAAACCCACCTGATTCAACTCATTGAGAGCTTGATGATTCGTTGACAAGTTGAATCAGGTGTGCTTGTCCGCGGCTACAATAAACGTGTACTATTGGAGGGTATCCGAGGACTGGAGTTGGGATACACTGCTCTAGTGGATAGACCATATGGTTCAAGAGTAATGAAAAAAGCATCTAAAATCAACAATAGCATTATTTTAAATTAACTGAAACTCTTTCAACTATTGACTTTTTTCACAACTGCCACCAGTTTAAAACAAAGACATATTGACATTGTAAAATAAATACATTTGTAAAGAAATATAAAATATATTTAATGCTGAAACCATCATATTAAACATCAATTGTATTCACTAAGTTGATGGTTTATATTTAAGATAATGTTTTACAGCTTTGTCATTAAATTGTTTATTTTAAAATAATCTTATTTGATTATTTTACATGTGATAATACCACAGAGGACCATAGATAATTACAGACACCTGTGATAATATGAAGTACCCAAAAAGGCCACTAGATGTAATCTTATAAAATTCCCCCCAAAAACTTGAAGACTACCAAAATTCTGGTAGTTTACTGGTAAACTCCGAACGTTTCCAGTAATATACCCTCCCTTTGTAACACTAGGTATGATGAAGCATATTTACTGTCCTTCAAAAGGACATTCAGTCTCCCGAGTGGCGCAGTGGTCTAAGGCACTGCATCGCAGTGCTAGCTGTGCCACTAGAGATCCTGGTTCAAATCCAGGCTCTGTCGTAGCCGGCCGTGACCGGGAGACCATGGGGTGGCGCACAATTGGCCCAGTGTCGTCCAGGGTAGGGGAGGGAATGGCCGGCAGGGATGTAGCTCAGTTGGTAGAGCGTGGTGTTTGCAACGCCAGGGTTGTGGGTTCGATTCCCACGGGGGGCCAGTATGAAAAAATAATAATGTATGCACTCACTAACTGTAACTCGCTCTGGATAAGAGTGTCTGCTAAATGACTAAAATGTTTTTAAAAAAAAGTGGATAAAGAATCTCCCTAATCCCTACCTGTGTGATTGTGGGCAGCGGTGGTGGGCAGGGGGTCTCCAGGGCCCGAGGTTCCCCAGGGGAGGGTGCGGAGGCCTGGGACTCGTGGCTGGCCGGCTGCTCTGGAGACAGGGCTTCCCCGCTGTCCTCCTCAAATCTGTACGCGTCCAGCGCTTTGGGGTAGTTTACTGAGGGACCAACACAGTCAACTTTAATACATCACATCAAGTTTAGAAAGGGGTAAAGGTCAACAAACAGGCCTCAAAATTCGGTGATTTAGGCCCGTATTCACCAAGTGTATCAGAGTAGGAGTGCTGATCTAGGATCAGGTTCCGGCTGTCCATCTAATCGTATTTATTATGATCTAAAAAACAAAACTGATCCTAATTCAGCACTCCTACACTCAGACTCTTGATACGGCGCCAGATCGCTATCTCGCTCTACCAGGCCTTACCAATGATGGCCTCCTTGACGCTGGGTTCTACAGGCAGAATGTTCTTTTCTACCAGTTCCATGGGGCCGGGGCGCTGGGCCAACTTCTCATTCAGGTCGTCAGCCAGCCTGGCCCTCTTCAGCTTCATCTGGGTGGCCTGCAGGGAGGGCTCTGCCCCAGTCTCCTTGAGGATGTGCATTCTGACCAGCTCAGATCGCTCTGGTCGGCTGCGGATCTTGTGTTTCAGGAAGTTTTCCGTCTGGGAAAGGGAAAGCGGGGACAGGCCATTTTCAAGAAATTTCAATACAAGAATACAGAATATATTGGGGAATGTTTTTGCAAGGCTGAGCTCTTACCCTGGCTCTCTCCAGGCTGCGTATCTGCTCATGGAATGCCGCTGGGCTCTTTAGAGCTGCATGGAGACAAACACATTATTCAGCTTCTCAACAGACACCTCTAACTCTAACACATAACTCAATTATGACTACATGAAGTGGCAGTGCCCATACTCACGAGGCATGATGCCCTGGTCTACCAGCTGCTCACGGGTACGTCTCTGCTGTAGCCTCAGCTGAAGGACTGTTGAGACAGACAGAGAAAAAGAGAGAGCGAGGGAGCGAGAAAGGCAGACTTCAGTAAACACAACCAGAAACTGCCTGCATCTAAGGGTCTGAAGTCATCATGAGTAACTGAGGCATCTGAGGTTTCACAAGAGGATGTGGCTCTGTTAGACCACGGGAGTAAGGCCTCCCACGGCCACCACAACCCCTACTCACTTCCTTTCCCACCAGCAGTGTGACAACATAACACTGACCAATGGAATGTCCGTCAAATCATTAACAAGCCCTGGTTGGTTTCACTTTAATCCCTTATCTGAACAATAATTTAATTCCTTAAAACTGTTTCATTCTTTGGTTCTTTCAGCTGCAGCCAAGGCTAATCAAATCCGGCACAAACTAATTTAAATAATCAAAAGCATTGGAAAATTGTACAGAAACAGAAATCAGGGGGAATTGTGATTTTATCTCAAATGGCTAAACAAGAAAAACATGATTTCAAACAGCTAAATCAGATAGCCTAAATGTACTTGACTACATTGATTACTAGGCTTGGGCGGTATCTAGATTTTCATGTTGTCATACCATCCTTCTCTCATCCTGGAATTTATGGTATTACCGGCATAGCACACAAGGGGGCGGTAAAAACACAAGAAAAGCCCATTGGGCCTCTATTACCAGAATGCTAACAAAATTAGCACAAACAAACAGCGAAATCACATAGACGCTGTTAGCTAAATGCGAACAAGTGAAAACGAACATAAACTAATTGAAAAGACAGGCAAATCCAGCTCATAAAGTCATAGAAGCATAGCTAATAGCTACCGAATGTCATTTTCAATGAGTGTGGACATTTACATGCGAAAGTGAATGAGATAAATTGTGCAAATGAACAAAGTTGTGATGTGCTTCTCTTCCTTCAGAAAAGCATGTGTGTACACCGCACAGATGGGGAAAAAAAGCACTAATAGGAAGCACAGGGAAGAAATGGCAGCAGTACAGATAATTCATCCAGAGCTCTTTGACTTCTGGCAGAATGCCATTATAGGATATCTGATGGCCAACATTTAGTAGTGAATTGCATACAAGTGTAACATCATCATGTGCACCGCACAACAGAGATTCGCCGATAGATATAGAACGCTATGGACTCACCAACTCGCTTTCTCCTGTTGTGCTATTTACAAACAAACACATGACTGCCTCAACTGTTCTGAGGTAAGCTTCATAATGTAAAATAATGCGGTGAAATGAAGAATGCAATCTGCTTAAACTCCTAACTTACTGCACAAGTTGACTGCAGGTATTAACTTAAAAAGTAGCTACAAATAAGAACATCTATTGAAAAACTTCAAAGAAATCGTTTTGACAGTATTTTTATATTTAACCTTTATTTTGACAGGGAAGACATTGAGACCTAGGTCTCTTTTCCAAATGTGCCCTGTATAATACAATATAAAAATACACAAAATATATACAGAGAATTCGGAAAGTATTCAGACCCCTTGACTTTTTCCACGTTTTGTTACGTTACAGCTTTATTCTAAAATGGATTAATTTGGGGGTTTTCTCATCAATCTAAACACAATACCCCTTAATGACAAAGCGAAAACAGGTTTAAGAAATTTTAGCTAATTGATTAAAAATTAAAAACAGAAACCTTATTTACGTAAGTATTCAGACCCTTTGCTATGAGACTCGAAATTGAGCTCAGGTGCATCCTGTTTCCATTGATCATCCTTGAGATGTTTATACAACTTGGAGTCTACCAGTGCTAAATTCAATTGATTGGACATGATATGGAAAGGCACAAACCTGTCTAGATAAGGTCCCACAGTTGACAGTGCATGTCAGAGCAAAAACCAAGCCATGAGGTCAAAGGAGTTATCAGTAGAGCTCCAAGACAGGATTGTGTAGAGGCACAGATCTGGGGAAGGGTACCAAAAAACTTCTGCATTATTGAAGGTCTCCAAGAACACAGTGGCCTGCATCACTCTTAAACAGAATAATTTTGGAAACACCAAGACCAACCAAACTGAGCAATCGGGGAGAAGGGCCTTGGTCAGGGAGGTGACCAGGAACCCAATGGTCACTCTGACAGAGCTCCAGAGTTATTCTGTGGAGATGGGAGAACCTTCCAGAAGGACAACCATCTCTGCAGCACTCCACCAATCAGGCCTTTAGGGTAGAGTGGTCAGATGGAAGCCCCTCAGTAAAAGGCACATGACAGCCCGCTTGGAGTTTCCTCTCAGACCATGAGAAACAAGATTCTCTGGTCTGATGAAACCAAGATTGAACTCTTTGGCCTGAATGCCAAGCATCACGTCTGGAGGAAACCAGGAACCATCCCTACGGTGATGCATGGTGATGGCAGCATCATGCTGTGGAGATGTTTTTCAGCGGCAGGGACTGGGAGACTAGTCAGGATCGACGGAAATATGAACGGAGCAAAGTACAGAGAGATCCTTAATGAAAACCTGCTCCAGAGCGCTCAGGACTTCAGACTGGGGCGAAGGTTCACCTTCCAGCAGGACAACGACCATATGCACACAGCCTCTGAATGTCCTTGAGTGGCCCAGCCAGAGCCCGGACCTGAACCCGATCGAACATCTCTGGAGAGACCTGAAAATAGCTGTGCAGCGACGCTCCCCATCCAACCTGACAGAGCTTGAGAGGATCTGCAGAGAAGAATGGGAGAAACTACCCAAATACAGGTGTGCCAAGCTTGTAGCGTCATACCCAAGAAGACTCGAGGCTGTAATCGCTGCCAAAGGTGCTTCAACAAAGTACTGAGCAAATGGTCTGAATACTTATGTAAATGTATATATTTCAGTTTTCTCTGGAGCAGTGGAAACGTGTTCTCTGGAGTGATGAATCACGTTTCATCATCTGGCAGTGCGACGGATGAATCTGGGTGCATAGTGCCAACTGTAAAGTTTGGTGGAGGAGGAATAATGGTCTGTGGCTGTTTTTCATGGTTCGGGCTAGGCCACTTAGTTCCAGTGAAGGGAAATCTTAAAGCTACAGCATACAATGACATTCTAGACGATTCTGTGCTTCCAAC
This sequence comes from Coregonus lavaretus, assembly GCF_964263955.1. Classification (NCBI taxonomy): domain Eukaryota; kingdom Metazoa; phylum Chordata; class Actinopteri; order Salmoniformes; family Salmonidae; genus Coregonus; species Coregonus lavaretus. The sequence continues at coordinate 24,617,134 of NC_140012.1, read as the reverse complement.
TTTGTGCCAACAGTTGGGGGAAGGCCCTTTCCTGTTTCAGCATGACAATGTCCCCGTGCACAAAGCAAGGTCCATACAGAAATGGTTTGTCGAGATTGGTGTGCAAGAACTTGACTGGCCTGCACAGAGCCCTGACCTTAACCCCATCGAACACCTTTGGGATTAATTGGAACACTGACTGCGACCCAGGCCTAATCGCCCAACATCAGTGCCCGACCTCACTAATACTCTTGTGGCTGAATGGAAGCTAGTCCCCGCAGCAATGTTCCAACATCTAGTGGAAAGCCTTCCCAGAAGAGTGGAGGCTGTTATAGCCAAACTAATGCCCATAATTTTGGAATGCGCAAATAGCCTACAGCTGTGTCTGTCCAGAGCACACTGCAGCGGGAAACTGAGGGCCCAGAATATTTTATACAACGTTGTAAGTTTGCTAGCGCAAGCTTCGGGCTGGACCAAGTTGATAGTTGATACAATGTTTCAAGTTCCTTGCAAACAGGTCATGCTTAGCCAATGTGTTTTATAGGATATTTTCTACCTGCAGGCTGTAATGTTTTTATTTGTTGGCTTTATATATGCTATTTTTACATAGTTGGCAATGGAAGTTAATTTTAGATTTGAATCTATATTTAGATTTAAATAGAATTTTGACCACATTTCAATGATTTTGAGAAATAATTTTTTTAATAACTGAAATGAAATGTGCATATGTAAATCATAACTGGCACGCACATAGGTAGAAATGGTAAGATAAATTGGCACACAAAAGGTTTCCGACCCCTGGGTTAGCCTATCACTGGCAACTTCAGGAGCATAACGGCAGAATCTGCGAAGGCCAGCAGAAGTCGGAGGAGGGGGGTCTGGAACGGGATTTTTTCATTCTGAATAAGGTCACCTTGATCTCTGGCTCACTCTTGAGTAATTTGTGTGTCTTAATTATTTAAATCACCGTATGTTCAAAGATTCAGACAAGCTTAATAGACTACATACAGTGCCTTGCAAAAGTATTCATCCACCTTGGCATTTTTCCTATTTTGTTGCATTACAACATGTAATTTAAATGGATTTTTATTTGGATTTCATGTAATGGACATACACAAAATAGGGGAAGTGAAAAAAATACCTTGTTTACAAAGATTTCTTAAAAAATAAATAACGGAAAAGTGGTGCGTGAATATGTATTCACCCCTTTGCTATGAAGCCCCTAAATAAGATCTGGTGCAACAAATGACCTTCAGAAGTCACATATTTAGTTAAATAAAGTCCACCTATGCGCAATCTAAGTGTGCACAGGTGTTACATTTTTTAAAGGCAATGCTACCAAATAAAAAATTGAGTGCATGTAAACTTCTGACCCACTGGGAATGTGATGAAAGAAATAAAAGCTGAAATAAATCATTATCTCTACTATTATTCTGACATTTCACATTCTTAAAATAAAGTGGTGATCCTAACTGACCTAAGATAGGTAATTTTTACTAGGATTAAATGTCAGGAATTGTGAAAAACTGAGTTTAAATGTATTTGGCTAAGGTGTATGTAAACTTCCGACTTCAACTGGTCAGAATTGAAGGAATGATGGATGGCGCTAAATACAGGGAAATTCTTGAGGGAAACCTATTTCAGTCTTCCAGAGATTTGAGACTGGGACGGAGGTTCACCTTCCAGCAGGACAATGACCCTAAGCATACTGCTAAAGCAACACTCGAGTGGTTTAAGGGGAAACATTTAAAATGTATTGGAATGGCCTAGTCAAAGCTCAGACCTCAATCCAATTGAGAATATGTGGTATGACTTAAAGATTGCTGTACACCAGCGGAACCCATCCAACTTGAAGGAGCTGGAGTAGTTTTGCCTTGAAGAATGGGGGGGGTGAAAAGTAGTTTTTTTGTCTTATTTCTTGTTTGTTTCACCCAAAAAAATATTTTGGATCTTCAAAGTGGTAGGCATGTTGTGTAAATCAAATGATACAAACCCCCCCAAAAATCAATTTGAATTCCAGGTTGTAAGGCAACAAAATAGGAAAAATGCCAAGGGGGTTGAATACTTTCCCAAGCCACTGTATATTTAAATTTCATTAAAGCACATACTGTGCATTCGTGAAGTATTCAAACCCCTTGACTTTTTGCACATTTTGTTACGCTACAGCCTTATTCTAAAATGGATTCAATTGCTTTTTCTCCTCATCAATCTACACACCCCATAATGACAAAGCAAAAACAGGTTTTTTTTTAAATTCTTGTACATTTATAAAAAATTAATAAATGGAAATATATACATTTACATAAGTATTCAGACCCGTTACTCAGTACTTTGTTGAAGCACCTTTGGCAGCGATTACAGCCTCGAGTCTTCTTGGGTATGACGCTACAAGCTTAGCACACCTGTATTTGGGTAGTTTCTCCCATTCTTCTCTGCAGATCCTCTCAAGCTCTGTCAGGTTGGATGGGGAGCGTCGCTGCACAGCTATTTACAGGTCTCTCCAGAGATGTTCGATCGAGTTCAAGTCCGGGCTCTGGCTGGGCCACTCAAGGACATTCAGAGACTTGTCTCGAAACAACTCCTGCGTTGTCTTGGCTGTGTGCTTAGGGTCGTTGTCCTGATGGAAGGTGAACCTTCACCCCAGTGTGAGGTCCTGAGCACTCTGGAGCAGGTTTTCATCAAGGATCTCTTTGTACTTGATCCTGAGTAGTCTCCCAGTCCCTGCCGCTGAAAAACATTCCCACAGCATGATGCTGCCACCACCATGCTTCACCGTAGGAATGGTCCCAGGTTTCCTCCAGACGTGACGCTTGGCATTCAGGCCAAAGAGTTCAATCTTGGTTTCATCAGACCAGAAAACTTTGACAAACTCCAAGCGGGCTGTCATGTGCCTTTTACTGAGGAGTGGCTTCCATCTGGCCACTCTACCATAAAGGCCTGATTGGTGGAGTGCTGCAGAGATGGTTGTCCTTCTGGAAGGTTCTCCCATCTCCACAGAATAACTCTGGAGCTCAGTCAGAGTGACCATTGGGTTCTTGGTCACCTCCCTGACCAAGGCCCTCAGTTTGGCTGGGCGGCCAGCTCTACGAAGAGTCTTGGTGGTTCCAAACTTATTCCATTTAAGAATGATGGAGGCCACTGTGTTCTTGGGGACCTTCAATGCTGCAGAAATGTTTTGGTACCCTTCCCCAGATCTGTGCCTCGACACAATACTGTCTCGGAGCTCTAAGGACAATTGTTTCGACCTCATGGCTTGGTTTTTGCTCTAACATGCACTGTCAACTGTGGAACCTCATATAGACAGGTGTGTGCCTTTCCAAATCATGTTCAATCATTTGAATTTACCACAGGTGGATTCCAATCAAGTTGTAGAAACATCTCAAGGATGATCGATGGAAACAGGATGCACCTGAGCTCAATTTCGAGTCTCATAGCAAAGGGTCTGAATACTTATGTAAATAAGGTATTTCTGTTTTTAACTTTTAATAAATGTGCAAACATTTCAAAAAACCTGTCTTTGCTTTGTCATTATGGGGTATTGTATGTAGATTGATGAGGAATTTTTTTATTTAATCAATTTTAGAATAAGGCTGTAACGTAACAAAATGTGGAAAAAGGGAAGGGGTCTGAATACTTTCCGAATGCACTGTAGGGTAGGGTGTGTCTATATATGGGAAAAAACACGTTTGAAAATAAATTGGTCGAAAAAACAGACAACTTTTGGTCAACCAAGATTTTTTTTGTCGGGGACAGTCCTTATATGCGCAAACACGTTCCATTGGAGAACCATCTGAGTGAACATGTAATTAAATTTTAAACATTCTTACGAGAGTTTAAAAACAACATTAATTTAATTTTTCCGACATTAAGTACAAGTTTTAAATCAGCAAAGGATTACTGCATAGCTATGAAATCTGACTGTAGTTTTGACACAGCCAGATCAACAGTCAGGGCAATAGCATCATCCGCATATAGATTAATTTATCAATTTTTAACAGATTTACCAATGGTGTTTATATAAATAGTGAAGAGAACAGGTCCCAAAATCGACCCGTACACATTTATGCACTTAAAGAAATTCAGACTTTACCCCATCAATCACGATGGCCTGAGTTCTGTCACTAAATAATCTTGAAATCATGAACAGGCGTCAGAGCTCAGGCCTATAGAGGACAACTTATTCAATAGAATAGCATGATCAACAGTATCAAAAGCTTTTCACAAGTCAACAAACAAACAAAGCAGCACATTTCATTTTAGAGTCTAAAGCATTGACAAAATCATTAACAACTGAAGTGGTTGATGTAATAGTGCTATGCCAAGGCCTAAACCCTGATTGGTTTACATTCAAAATACATTTCTCTGATAAAAATGAGCAAAGTTGTACATTTACCAACAATTCGAGAATCTTAGCTAGACATGGAAGCCTTGAATGGGGCAATAATTATTAAGATCACTACTATCCCCGCACTTATGGAGTGGCAGCACAAGAGCTGATTTCCATACTTTTTGAATATTTCCTGATAACAATGGTAAATAACAAATGTGGGTTATTGAGCCAACAATGATGGGCGCTGCGCACTTAAGCAGACCAGGATCCAATTGGTCAGCCCCTGTGGATTTCTTGTCTATTGCTAGCAAAGCATCCAGGACTTATATTTCTGCAAATAACCTAAAAGAAAAGCTGAGACTATCATTTCTCTGATCATTAAGCAAGTTTCCCTTATCAGCATCCAGCCCAATATCATTGTGAACTGGCATTGAAGTTCTTTCAAATAAATAAAATGGTGATTAAATGCATCAATGATGGCAATGAGGCCAGTGTCTAAATTAATTTGGCAGAGAGGAGGAAGTAGAACCCTTCAGGTATTTGACAGTTTTCCTTTATTTAGCCAGGTTCCCATTACAATTTGAAGGACCCATTACATAATAATCATTAGCCTTTCTGATTTCTTTTACACAATCATTTGATTCCTCAGTTTCTTAAAAGCTAGCCAGTCTGGGCCTAAGCCCATGTTCCTGACCTTGACCCAAGCATCATCTCTTTTATGAATGACTTCTGATAATTCCGGAGTGTACCAGGCATTCAATCTACCTTTAACCCTTAATTTTTTGAAGGGAGCATGATTATCCCCAATAGTATTGAAGACATCTGCAAAGAGGCTCAAAGCTATATCAGGTTCAGGGATAGCTGAAATACAATCAAGGTCACTAAAATAAAGATAGTGTAAAAAAGGCAATTCACAGATTTTTTTTTAGTTCTTCTTTGTGATGACACGAGGCTTCGATTTTTGTATTCTCACATGTATAACACAAACAACTGGGCAATGGTCACTTAAGAGACATTTCTCTGGCGTATTCGTCAAAATAAGATCAATCAGAGTTGACTTTGAAGGATCTTTAGGGTTATGCCGTGTAGGCTAGGTCACCAGCTGGGTTAGGTTTAGATCATTACACGTTTTTTAGATTGTCCAAAGCCTGCATTTCCCAATCATAATTCAGGACACCCAGAATAATAACTTCTGATTTAGTAAAATAAGACAAACTAGTTAACTCTGCGAGTGCACAAAGGTTAGCCGAGGGAGGACAGCTGACTCCTATAACAGTTATGGACACATTTTCTCAGCTTAAAAGATAGTAACTCAAATTTTTTGGCAAGGCAAATTGATTTGACCAAAGAGATAACCTTCAATATTAATATCAGAGTCCAGAATGTCCCCAGAGATCCAGGTTTCAGTCAATACCAGCATGTCCAGATTTGTCTGCATAGCCAAGATCTGAATGAAATCTAGTTTAGGAAGTAAGCTCCTAATGTTCAGATGCATCAACCCAATCCTTTACGATTTTTAAAGTCACATGGAAACTCCAACTCAAACAAGCTACATTCAATAGGTGGTTGCGGGCCCTGTCTGATGGTTGATATTGATATAGTTGGTATGGCTATAAGATTGCACAGAACTGCACCATTTGGTCAATCCCTATTAGTAATAGAGGAAGGAGAAGAAATTACTTGAATAACTTTTCCAAGGTTAGCACCATAGGGCCTAAGGCCGCAGCCAATGTCAATATGAGGAACTCCCAGAGTAACCAATGATGGAATGTTAGAAACGGACTTACATGGGCTTCGGTTGCTATCATGCAACAGCCCAAGCCCTCTATGTGATTTGAAAACCAAGGGGGTATTCAAGTTTATGGAATTCACATTTGAACTAAAAGCACTGCGTGAGCAGACCACAGTGGGCTCCTCTTTTGAGCTAACAATAGCAGATCTAAGAGGAGTTCAAACAAATGGGTACAACATTACAACTGACAACACCACTGGCAACACCCCTGGCAGTATTGAAAAACCATCCTGTGTTGTTTTCCAAATACCCCGGCATACGTTATATACGGTATGCCACCCAAGCTTATTGATTACCATAATAGCTCTGTGTTTCCTTCCTGTTACAATAACGACAACATTATTGCAACCAGGAAACCAAATTGATTACCCAGACAAAAACAACAGTCTACTAGATGAAAACAGAACATGCATTTTGAGTTGTACCATTTAGTGGCTAAAACCTCTCTATGTGACACATCCATCACATTGCATTAACAGTATGCTCAGTAGCCTGTGACCTCTGAGTCATTCTGAGCAGACAGAAACCTCATCCGACCCTGACAAAATACCTCCAATCCACTCCCCTCATTGAATCGCCAGTCTAACACAATACTGTCTGTAACTGATGATACAATACAATGATAACATCTCTGTGGCCCACGCAGAAATTAAACTCATAACTATGGTGTTGCAAGCACCATGTGCCAACCAACTGATAAACAAGCAACGGTGACAGACAGGCAGTGCAGCGAATGCTGAAAGAGAAAATCACCTGATCCGAACCTGTCCCTGCAGAGTGAGTGGGTCTCCACATCCAGGCAAGCCATAGTCAATATCAGCTGAGGAGGCTCTGGAAGGTCTGCACGCGACTGAATAACTACTGTCCCATATGTTTATCTGTCAGTCAGTCTGTCAGTCGACACAGAGAGCTACAGGAGAGATGAACCTCCAGACTCCAAGTCTGCCTGGATGTCCATGCCTCGATATTCTCTCAAAGCTCTACTCTACTACTACTACTACTCCTCTCCTCTCTCTTTATCTTTGTGTCGCTCACAATTTTTCTCTTGTAGGCAGATCAACCACTGCCCCCTCTCTTGCGCTCTTTGCACACTCTCTTAGACTCTGTTTGTATCGAAGCTTCAGTCGATGGATTGTGCCTGTCCTCATCAGTAGCAACCGACCCACCAGTGAGAAACAAGAGGCAGGACAGGAGGTGGACCAGTTCAAGTTAACACCTTACAGCGTCTTTTAGGAGAAAAGAAAGTCACAAAAACACTAGCTGAGTGACACTGGGGTCTGTTTAGTTTAGCTGATTCACATTTCCATGTGGTAACCACACTGACCCCTGGGGAACACCCTGACCAGACTGTGCCAGTCATAGTGATATGTAAACACTGTTTTATGTAGGGCTGAGTTAACATACAGGAGATAAAACACACACCCAAAAGGCAGGTTTACACACACAGAAACAGAACACACATACGTGCATGCACACATCAATACACGCGCACACACACCGGCAGCAAGTTTACATGCAAAAACAGACATACAGACTAGTGATGGGGGGGTAAAAAATCTAGTTACATATCGCAATATTATTTTTGGACAATATTATACTGATATTTAACTCCAAGTATCGATTTGTAAAAATAACTGTTGGTAGCGTTAGTCGGCTGTACCTGCGCAAAAACGTTTCATCCTATAGCTTGGCCTCAATCTTCTTTTAAATAGTGAGCCAACGTGTTTTCATCACTTTTATTTCCATGACTGATCCAAAATAGTTATCATGCTCTCTCATCTCTCTGCAACAGACATATAGTGAGCACTACGTTTGGAAGATCAAATCGCAGTATTGTATCGCAATAGATATAGAATCGCGAATCGTGTGAGTCGCAATACATATCGTATCGACACCTAAGTATTGTGATAATATCATATTCCTGCGGTCCCTGGCAATTCCCAGCCCTAACACAGACACACACACAGTCTAAGCAGTGTTTCCTAAGCTGTGGGTTGGCTCATTGAACTCAGTCCAGGTCAACTCAGAGGGTGAGAGATTCTGGCCAGGATTCCAAGGAGTCTGACATGCTTGACACTTTCACCACTCCCCTGTGATTCAACTTTCAACAGTATGTAGTTTCCCAGTTGCTCAATGTCTGAAGTGCATGGGATGTGTGGGTATATATATTTATTAAAGGTCTAAATGAAAAGTTACATGCAACCAAAAAATGCCTTGAAATAAAACTTTTTTTTTTTACCCCCGTTTTTGGAAGTACATACCGGCCGTAAAGTAGTAATGAAGATAATCCTCATCGTCTCATCTTTCAAAATACATAGAGTCCTCTTAATTTAAAACCATTTACCACTCAGATAACAAAACATTTGCAAAAGTTGCCCAATTAGGGGGAGGGATGGGGTCAACATCTTGTTGCGTGCAGTGCTCAAGTTCAGAATGGCTGTCAGTCAAAATCCATACAACGCTGTGAAGCGCAGAGACTGAGCTCAGATGTAATATATAGCATGTTACTGTACAGCCACTGCGTTCCAATTTACACGCTTATCAGTGCCCAAATCTGCAATTTTCAACCCATATACAGGTACGAGTGTAAAGGGTTAAAAGACCAAATCACAGTTGTAAACAAAGACAATGTAAACATGACTATGGCAGGTTCACTTGAGTTCCATCTTGTGAGAAGGCCTTTTCAAACATAGCACTGTTCAAGTGACTGACCAATCAACCACATCTATCACAGTGGAGCAAAACAAAATGATCATTGATCATTATGTATGAGAAACAGACTTCCTATGTAGGGTGACCAATATAAAATCAGTCTGACTGATATCCTTAAGCCATCTAAGCTGTCATTAGGAGCTGGCAAACAGAATGGCATTTCTTAAGCCCTGTTCAACCCAGTAATCATGTGTTCATTCATCAGTGCCATAGCCAGACCCATAGAGCTGCCAGAACAACAACTGTGCAGTGTGAGTAATGGTTAGCCTGCATGATAGAAAGCTGATTCCTTATAATGACTGACTATTACCACAGAGTCTGTTTCAATGTCTTTCAGCTGAGAACATGCAGCGAGTACAGATGGTCACAACTCAAAACCAAAAGCGACAATTTGTCAATCACAATAGTGTGTGCTTGCGTGTGTGTTTCTCCTCCCCACTCACCGTTCTTGCGTTCGTTGAGGGGGGGCAGGTTGTTGCTGGGCTGTAGGGTCAGCTCCTCCAGCTCATGGGTGACCGCCTCACTCTGAGGACTGGGCACCAGCAGACCCAACATCCCATAATCCCCCTCTGCTCCCAGCAGCCCCTGGGGCTCCATCTCCACAGGGGTGGAATCAGGGAGCTCCCTGGTAACCAGCAGGGGCGGTTACCGTCCTGGTGTGATGTCACGATCTCTGCATGGGAAGAGAAAATATGTTTGTTTTGTTTTTTCACATGACACAAACAAAGAACAGAACAGGGACGTGTTCAAAAAGGCTGAATCAACTTTTACTACGCATAAATTAGTGAAGAATGTTACAACATGCCCTGGAATAAGAGTGTTCTTCGTAACTCAACATGATTACCAGGTTGGCATCACTCTTCAACCTACTGGGAGTGGTGGTGTGGAATGTCTAATATAGAATCTACCATCTGGAAGTGTCATCTAACCATGTTATTAATTTAGGAGGTATTGATGCGTGTGTGTGTGTTTGTGTAATAACCGTTTTAACCAACATTTATAATAAGAAAGAAGCTCAGTCACTAGGATGAATTAATTGTGTCCAGAGTTGCCTAACTGATGGTGGTTTGAAACAGTGGGAATGGAAAGGCTTTAACACTAGAATAGGCCACTGACGTTTGATTTTGTAAATAAAAAATCTGCCCAAAAAATAAGCTATGTCCTGCTCCTTCCCTGACTTTTCCTAAATGTTTGTATTTTACACTGCTCATTTGTCAGAATTTTGAAATCACAAACAGAAAATTATTTTGAGCCTTTTTACCAGGTTTTTTTCACACCTATTCCCAACTTAACCCGCCAAGACAATGTGCTATAGGACGTTGGTACCCAGCCAGGCACTAACACGTCTCTCTCGCCTCACTGAATGACAAATGGATGAATGGGCGATAATTTTGCACCTTACTTCACAATTGAATTTAAATTAGGCCTAACTGAATGATGAGGGTGAAGAGGTTGATTTAATTTAGAAAGACAATAGTGTAATAAGGAGTTTGTGTTATGCCTATTTATCAGCAAATAATTTGTCCACGCAGGTTGATACCATTCTCTTTTATGTTTTACTTTGTAAAAAGAAGCTGTTATGGAACTGTTATATTTACTATAACTATTACTAATGAAATGTATTGTAAGGGAAAAAAACATGCTACATGTTGCAGTAGGTCTTTACTTTAAAATAATGCAAAACATATCCTTGACTCTATCCAGGGAAGCAAACGATGCCAGCCCACTGAATGAATGACAAATGGATAGAATGGCCGATAATTGAGAATACAATTAAAAATTAGGCCAACAACAACATTGTAATGAGTTCGTGTTATGCCTATTTATCAGCGTTGGCGCTCTTGTTAATAATTTGACCGCGCGCCTTGCGGGTTGATACCATTCTCATTTACATTTTACTTTGTAAAAGCTGTTACAGGAATGTTTCATTTACTTTAAAAAAACGATGTCAGTCAGCCTGCACAACCGGCTCATCGAAACTACACATTTTCATAGACTAGATTAAATCAACAATAATCTGTTGAGTCACAATAATAGACCTATCAGTTATCAAATTGTACATGAATAGATGGGCGCATCTTGTAATTGAGAGATGAAGGGAAAGGAGAATCACTTTATAAAATCCTACTTCTGAGTCACATGCAAGTAAAATATTTTGATTTCTATATAGTATCAGAAAGAGTGCAGCTATTTCCAAATTTTCACTTTTTCCAAGAATCTGTGCTGTCCATGCATTCAGCACATGACCACTCACGCGGCAACATTGCTCTGGCTACTAAGCAAAAACTAGTAACACACTTACAATTTAAATAGCTATTCTGTCGTCAATGGCTGAATGGGAAATAGAAACTGATAATGGTGCATGTGACTTCAATGAACTGAATGATGAGGGTGAAGAAGGTGATTGATTGATTGATCTGAATGATTGAATTTAGAACAATAGTGTAATGAAGAATTGTGGACAGTCTAATTATTTTATAATGAAAGGCTGGAAATTGTATATAATTTCCTCTCGGAAAGTCAAATCAGACACTGAGTACAACATACAATGTGTGTAGTTCACAATGGCAAGCCCAACCAAACTAATGGACGCACTGACAGCATTGCAAATTCTGCAGAAAATAAAAGAGTTGGATCGGCAATTGAGCTTGAAATCAACATTGCTGATGAAGAGTCTTCATCAAATTCGAGCCTCCGCCTCCAATGCCTGAGCCTCGCCACAGAGAAACCAGAACAGAGCCAACTGAGATGGTGATCCCAACAGGAGTCTGGGAGGAATGGCACGGTTTGGGTGGCACGGTTTGGGTTGAAAAGAGTGATGAGTTTGTGACATGCGGATGTTGCAGCACACCAGCGATTGTACTGTTGCTCATGGGCACAGAAAAGGAAACAGTACGTGGGACATGTCTATGGATAAACTCAAAGCATTTTTTGCACTCTTGTATGTCCGCGGGGCATACGGTGGAAAGAGCATGGATGTGGAGTCATTTTTGTCTGATAGGTATTGGGTGGACTTTTTCTGAGAGACCATGCCACACAACCGCTTCAGAGATTATGAGACACCTGCAGCAGGTGCACACGAAACAAGGCCCATGAAAACTATGTGCAGTGCAAATGATTTGTTTGTGGGGCTTGCTCACACAAAGCCCCAAAGCTGTGTGCTGACTGTGGACCCGAAGTATAAAAAGAAGACGAGATTGATTCATGCCTAAAGGCATTCGTATAAGGGCACAATACAGTGTCCGATACAATCAACAAATGACTGTTTTTATATCTTCTCATGAATATATATATATATATATATATATATATATATATATATATATATATATATATATATATATATATATATATATATATATATATATATATATATATATACACACACACACACACACACACACACACAGTGGGGGAAAAAAGTATTTAGTCAGCCACCGATTGTGCAAGTTCTCCCACTTAAAAAGATGAGAGAGGCCTGTCATTTTCATCATAGGTACATGTCAACAATGACAGACAAATTGAGGGAAAAAAATCCAGAAAATCACATTGTAGGATTTTTTATGAATTTATTTGCAAATTATGGTGGAAAATAAGTATTTGGTCACCTACAAACAAGCAAGATTTCTGGCTCTCACATACCTGTAACTTTTTCTTTAAGAGGCTCCTCTGTCCTCCACTCGTTACCTGTATTAATGGCACCTGTTTGAACTTGTTATCAGTATAAAAAGACACCTGTCCACAACCTCAAACAGTCACACTCCAAACTCCACTATGGCCAAGACCAAAGAGCTGTCAAAGGACACCAGAAACAAAATTGTAGACCTGCACCAGGCTGGGAAGACTGAATCTGCAATAGGTAAGCAGCTTGGTTTGTAGAAATCAACTGTGGGAGCAATTATTAGGAAATGGAAGACATACAAGACCACTGATAATCTCCCTCGATCTGGGGCTCCACGCAAGATCTCACCCCGTGGGGTCAAAATGATCACAAGAACGGTGAGCAAAAATCCCAGAACCACACGGGGGGACCTAGTGAATGACCTGCAGAGAGCTGGGACCAAAGTTACAAAGCCTACCATCAGTAACACACTACGCCGCCAGGGACTCAAATCCTGCAGTGCAGACGTGTCCCCCTGCTTAAGCCAGTACATGTCCAGGCCCGTCTGAAGTTTGCTAGAGTGCATTTGGATGATCCAGAAGAGGATTGGGAGAATGTCATATGGTCAGATGAAACCAAAATAGAACCTTTTGGTAAAAACTCAACTCGTCGTGTTTGGAGGACAAAGAATGCTGAGTTGCATCCAAAGAACACCATACCTACTGTGAAGCATGGGGGTGGAAACATCATGCTTTGGGGCTGTTTTTCTGCAAAGGGACCAGGACGACTGGTCCGTGTAAAGGAAAGAATGAATGGGGCCATGTATCGTGAGATTTTGAGTGAAAACCTCCTTCCATCAGCAAGGGCATTGAAGATGAAACGTGGCTGGGTCTTTCAGCATGACAATGATCCCAAACACACCGCCCGGGCAACGAAGGAGTGGCTTCGTAAGAAGCATTAAGGTCCTGGAGTGGCCTAGCCAGTCTCCAGACCTCAACCCCATAGAAAATCTTTGGAGGGAGTTGAAAGTCCGTGTTGCCCAGCGACAGCCCCAAAACATCACTGCTCTAGAGGAGATCTGCATGGAGGAATGGGCCAAAATACCAGCAACAGTGTGTGAAAACCTTGTGAAGACTTACAGAAAACGTTTGACCTGTGTCATTGCCAACAAAGGGTATATAACAAAGTATTGAGAAACTTTTGTTATTGACCAAATACTTATTTTCCACCATAATTTGCAAATAAATTCATAAAAAATCCTACAATGTGATTTTCTGGAGAAAAAAAATCTCATTTTGTCTGTCATAGTTGACGTGTACCTATGATGAAAATTACAGGCCTCTCTCGTCTTTTTAAGTGGGAGAACATGCACAATTGGTGGCTGACTAAATACTTTTTTCCCCCACTGTGTGTATGTATATATATATATATATATATATATATATATATATATATATATATATATCCACTAATATTTATTTATACAATTCATCCTTTACAATTGTTCATGCACTGTTGCTTTTGTTTTGGAATATGGCAAATAATTTCATCTGTGCACCTGGCTGGTTATATCATCATCATCATCATCATCATCATCATCATCATCATCATCTTTTCCCTTTATAATTTGTCAAAATAAGCTGTAAATGGACTTTATTAATTATTATAACTATTACTAATCAAATCTACAAATAAAGTTGATCAAATGTATTACACTGTAATGTTTTTACTGTAAGGGAAACGAAAATAGGGTATAGGCCTACATTTTTTCTAGGACTTTGTAAAATTATACAAAACATATCCTTTACTATTTTAAATTGATATATTTGCACAAATATTTCTTCATGCAATTAATCCTTTCTAATAGTTTATGCACTATTTATCAAGCGTTGGTGCTTATGTTTGCGCACCTTGCGGGTTGATATGCATCTGATGCAGTGGTGGTAAAAGTACCAATTTTTCATACTTGAGCAATGACTCAAGTAAAAGTGAAAGTCACCCAGTAAAATACTACTTGAGTAAAAGTCTAAAAGTATTTGGTTTAAAATGTCAATGTTATTGCTCAAATATACTTAAAGTAAAAGTATAAATAATTTCAAAGTCCTTGTATTAAGCAAACCTGACGGCACCATTTCCTTGTTTTTTTAAATTTAGGATAGCCAGGGGCACACTCCGACACTCAGAATGATTGACAAACGAAGCATGTGTGTTTAGCGAGTCCGCCAGATCAGAGGCAGTAGGGATGACCAGGGATGCTCTCTTGATAAGTGCATGAATTTGACCATTTTCCTGTCCTGCTAAGCTTTCAAAATGTAACGAGTACTTTTGGGTGTCAGGGAAAATGTATTGAGTAAAAAGTACATCATTTTAGTTAGGAATGTAATGAAGTAAAAGTAGTCAAAAATATAAACAGTAAAGTACAGATACCCCAAAAAACTACTTAAGTAGTACTTTAAAGTATTTTTCCTTAAGTACTTTACACCACTGATCTGATGCATATGCTAAATGGGACGCCCGGCAACGTTCTCTAGTGGGTACTTATAGGCTGAAAGGCCAGGCGGTTCTAGTGTTAAGGGAGCAAAACAAGCAGTTTGGTAACTATAGTTCCTAATAACCGGTTTATGATGGATGGCTCCGGGTCCCACAATCAGCTCCCTTCAGCCATTCAAACCACATCCATCTAGGGCTAAGTGGCACAATCCTGACATGTGGGTATTGGCATGGCACCATGCAGCTACGTTCTTACTTTGCCTCGCCTCTGGACTCAGAAACAGCACCAACATTCCAACCAATGTACCAACTTAAAGGACAAAGATTTTACACGTGTCTAGGTACAGTTGGGTACAGGCTCTACATAGACTCACACACTTCATAACTTTTGTAAACAACTTCAGAATACAATACTTCAGACCATTTCAGGGATTTTCTGTGAATCCCTTAAGGCTTGTTGATTCTCTACATAGAAACATCTCTTTTCGTTCCATTACAGTTGCCATTCGATTGCTATAGCCCAATCTTTTCAATAATTGAATAACTTAATTGTTTACATCTGTTGCATAATAAACATTATCTTACATGGTCCAGAATACAGTGACTTGATCGCAGCCACTCCTTAAAATGGCCACTGTTGCAAAGAGACCAAGCAGTCTCACCCACACACACAAATACAAGAGTTCGTGTGTACAGATACAGAAGACAAGTCTGATTTTAGTGTGCCTCAAGAGACAAATAACCATTATCAGTATCTGCTGTTATGTTTTATTTTCCCAGAAGAAAAACTGGTGACAGTGGGGACACTAGATACTACAGACTTCGATGAGTAACCAAGCAGCTATCAATCACTCTATGCCTTATCCATTGGTTTACATGACCGTCAATCTACAGCCATCTTTATTTCAGATCATATGCGCTGACCAAAGAGTCCCCACAAGTACATCTAATACACACATACTCATATTTCAAGAGGCAAGAGCAGCAATTTATATAATCTGGTCAGTCAGCACTCACCTTCCACCTCTCCTCAGCCAAACTGTGAGAGGTAGTTGAACCCACCACATGAGCCAGTTAAAATATAACAGTTCAAATGTATCCTGAGGCTCTGGGTATTCAAGGTGTTATGTCACTGGAGACTGGACCCAGGTTAGAACAATAAAGTCAGTCTGTCTAGTGGAGGAAAGATGGGCTGGAGACAGACTGATATTAGGGTCGTGCTGAAGAGGGTGCAAGGTTCTGAATTAGAGATTTCATGAATAGAGCTGACATGATCCCTAACTCCACATGACATGATCCCTTACTCCTTTACTAAGTTGTGTCTGTTCTAGGGTTGTGGCAGTCATGCACTCTGGGCTCCCGAGTGGCGCAGCGGTCTAAGGCATCTCAGTGTTTGAGGCGTCACTACAGACCACCTGGTTCGATTCCAGGCTGTATCACAACCGGCCGTGATTGGGAGTCCCATAGGGCGGGGAACAATTGGCCCAGCGTCGTACAGGTTTGGCCGGTGTAGGCCGTCATTGTAAAGAAGAATTTGTTCTTAACTGACTTGCCTAGTTAAATAAAAGGTAAAATAAAATAAATAAATGCAAAAGACAATTTTTTAAGATGGTCATACCATGGATCATTTAGCTATTTAATTTAGAATTTTAGGACCCCTTTAGGTATGTAAATAAGGTATCTGTTTTTTATTTGTAATAAATGAGCAAACACTTCTAAAACCCTTTTTTCGTTTTGTCATTATGGTGTATTGTGTGTCGATTGATGAGGAATACAATTTAATCCATTTTAGAATAAGGCTGTTACATAACAAAATGTGGAAAAAGTCAAGGGGTCTGAATACTTTCCGAATGCACTGTATAGGCCTATGCGTATTAGAGATAATGCATATGGCTGTTTTGAATGAATCATCACCTTAGAAAGCACGGCCCATTTCATTGTGTTAGGCTTTGAAACAACATCCACAACGACCATGTTTTCCACTCAGTTTCAACCTGTTGTTGAACTTCTTCAAATTGATCAATCACAGTGAGGTGAGTTTTAAAAGCATGATATTGTTTTGCTGATAAGTGTTTGACGTGATTTTCGATTGCATTTACATTGATGTCAGAGTGGTTAGAGGGACAATAGAGCCCGGAGTACCAGGCCATTAGCAACCTGATGGTCGTTAGCAAGTTCGCTACTACCAACGCATGTCCAGAGTGCATAAGAGGAGATTACAGTGACTCAACGGTCACATGGAATTTTACTGCTTTCATGACTGATGGTGTGGCGGTAATACAGTCACTGCAACAGCCCTAGTCTGTTCTACACAATATACAGTGAGGGAAAAAAGTATTTGATCCCCTCTCAATCAGAAAGATTTCTGTCTCCCAGGTGACTTTTATACAGGTAACGAGCTGAGATTAGGAGCACACTCTTAAAAGGAGTGCTCCTAATCTCAGCTTGTTACCTGTATAAAAGACACCTGTCCACAGAAGCAATCAATCAATCAGATTCCAAACTCTCCACCATGGCCAAGACCAAAGAGCTCTCCAAGGATGTCAGGGATAAGGTTGTAGACCTACACAAGGCTGGAATGGGCTACAAGACCATCGCCAAGCAGCTGGTGAGAAGGTGACAACAGTTGGTGTGATTATTCGCAAATGGAAGAAACACAAAATAATTGTCAATCTCCCTCGGCCTGGGGCTCCATGCAAGATCTCACCTCGTGGAGTTGCAATGATCATGAGAACGGTGAGGAATCAGCCCAGAACTACACGGGAGGATCTTGTCAAGGATCTCAAGGCAGCTGGGACCATAGCCACCAAGAAAACAAATTGGTCACACACTACGCCGTGAAGGACTGAAATCCTGCAAGGTCCCCCTGCTCAAGAAAGCACATATTCAGGCCCATCTGAAGTTTGCCAATGAACATCTGAATGATTCAGAGGAGAACTGGGTGAAAGTGTTGTGGTCAGATGAGACCAAAATCAAGCTCTTTGGCATCAACTCAACTCGCCGTGTTTGGAGGAGGAATGCTGCCTATTACCCCAAGAACACCATCCCCACCGTCAAACATGGAGGTGGAAACATTATGCTTTGGGGGTGTTTTTCTGCTAAGGGGACAGGACAACTTTACCGCATCAAAGGGACGATGGACGGGGCCATGTACTGTCAAATCTTGGGTGAGAACCTCCTTCCCTCAGCCAGGGCATTGAAAATGGGTTGTGGATGGGTATTCCAGCATGACAATGACCAAAAACACACGGCCAAAGCAACAAAGGAGTGGCTCAAGAAGAAGCACATTAAGGTCCTGGAGTGGCCTAGCCAGTCTCCAGACATTAATCCCATAGAAAATCTGTGGAGGGAGCTGAAGGTTCGAGTTGCCAAACGTCAGCCTCAACCTTAATGACTTGGAGAAGAACTGCAAAGAGGAGTGGGACAAAATCCCTCCTGAGATGTGTGCAAACATGGTGGCCAACTACAAGAAACGTCTGACCTCTGTGATTGCCAACAAGGGTTTTGCCACCAAGTACTAAGTCATGTTTTGCAGAGGGGTCAAATACCTATTTCCCTCATTAAAATGCAAATCAATTTACAACATTTTTGACAATGTCCTCCTTTAGAAACTGTGCAGCCCGCCACAGCTGGTTCTGAGTTTCTAAAGGAGGACATTTCAAAAGAGACTGTTGAGTCTCAGATTCAGCTCCTAAATTTGACCTTAACTCCTTCCGTTTCTTTTAGTACGACACCAGAGTCCATGAAACACATGGGGATGAAAACGAACGTATCTTCCAGATTTAAGTAGTTGGCCCTTAATATCAGACTTAGGCCTAATATTATTGGAACTAACTCATGTAGGTTGATGTAGCCTAATCTTTCTGTTGGAATGGAGTAGGGTAATTTTCTACCATGGGTTGTTTATTTTATTAGTAAAAGGTCTACCTGTTACTAGACAACTGAATGTTATACAGACCCAGTTCGGCTAAAGGTGTTTATATAGCCGAATAGGAGTCTAATAAAAAAAAATGCTAAGTCACAATGTGGATTTAGTTCCATTCATTATGGCAACGTTATCTCATAATGCCATTCCTTACCACCGCTGGAAGAAGGGGTGAAGGAGGAGAGGAAGAGAGACTTCTGTCTGGGTCCAGCTGCTACAGCACACTAACCATGGAGACAGACCTGGGAAGAAAAGACCGTGACCATTTAAAATTACATTCTGCTACAAACTACAATTAATGCTCTATCAGAACTAAGAAAGCCTTTTGTGAAAATCTGAATGTCGAAGATCTTGACCACCAACCTTTGTAAGATTTGTAGCAAATCAGAAAATCATTAATAACGCATATGAAAACACAGTGGTCCCTGCAGTGTAGGCTCAAACCGGTGTGATTAGAACACTTCATTAGAACGTGTAGTTACAATAGACGCAACAGTCAATGTGAGCAGTTTTTTTTGGATGCAATGTTCAGACAGTCACAGAAGTAGCATAACACAATTCTCATCCAAATCTGAAAATGTAGGCTACAATAGTCCTAGTGCTAACTGAGTAAAGAGCGAGCTAACACAAGCGGTCATATTTAGCCAACTATCAGCTGATAGAAACCATAATATGAATTAGCTAATAGCAATTACTATTTACAATTCATCACATCACGGATGAGCTCACCAGTGATTTAAATAATTGAGTAAAACACTTTCTAAAAGTCTTAAGTAATCCCACGGTGGGTAGAGTTTGTGCGCGCCGCCATGTTTGTTTTTCTGCGACAACTAAACATATGAGGTGACAAGATGAGTTGGGTCGGTTTGCAGTATGCATGTTGAAGGCGAAGGGGGTGTGTCGTCTACCATCATTCACTTACCATCATTCACTTCCGGAAGTTTACTTGAAAGACGAGTGAACCTTCCCTTCACCTCGTTTTGCTATGAATATATTTTGTCTGACAGACATTTACGTGACAGCCAGAATGCATTGAATGATGTCAACAACCATGGCTCCACACAGTCAGAAAATAGCTTAGCATTAGCTCATCATAATCATACAACCTTCAAAAAAGTACAATGAACAAAAATATAGACGTAACATGTAAAGTGTTGGTCCCATGTTTCATGAACTGAAATAAAAGTTCACAGAAATGTTCCATACGCACCAAAAGCTTATTTCTCTTAAATGTTGTGCACAAATTTGCTTACTTCCCTGTTAGTGAACATTTCTCCTTTGCCAAGATAATCCATCCACCTGACAGGTGTGGCATATCAAGAAGCTGGTTAAACAGCATCGTCATTACACAGGTGCACCTTGTGCTGGGGACAAAAGGCCACTAAAATGTGCAGTTTTGTCACACAACGCCACAGATGTCTCAAGTTGAGGGAGCGTGCAATTGGTTAAATGACTAAAATGTAATGAGCTGTTGCCAGATAATTGAATGTTAATTTCTCTACCATAAGCAGCTGCCATCATTTTAGAAAATTTGGCAGTACGTCCAACCGGCCTCACAGACCACGTGTAACCACGCCAGCCAGGACCTCCACATCCGGTTTCTTCACCTGCAGGATCGTCTGAGACCAGCCACCCGGACAGCTGATTAAACTGTGGGCTTGCAAAACTGAAGAAACCATCTCAGGGAAGCTCATCTGCGTGCTCGTCGTCCTCACCAGGGTCTTGACCTGACTACAGTTCGGCATCGTAACCGACTTCAGTCGGCAAATGCTCACCTTCGATGGCCACTGGCACGCTGGAGAAGTGTGCTCGTCACAGATTAATCCCGGTTTCAACTGTACCAGGCAGATGGCAGACAGCGTGTTTGGCGTCGTGTGGGCGAATGGGTCGCTGATGTCAACGTTGTGAACAGTGAGCCCCATGGTAGTGGTGGGGTTACGGTATGGGCAGGCAAAAGTTACGGACAACGAACACAATTGCATTTTATTGATGGCAATTTGAATGCACTGAGATACCGTTAGGCCCATTGTCATGCCATTAATCCGCCATCACCTCATGTTTCAGCATGATAATGCACGGCTCCATGGCGGATTAATGGGAAAACATTCCACAGGCCACAATGAACAGCCTGATCAACTCTATGCGAAGGAGATGTGTCGCGCTGCATGAGGCACATGGTGTTCACATCAGATACGGACTGGATTTCTGATCCACGCCCATAACTTTTTTTAAAGGTATCTGTGACCAACAGATGCATATCTGTATTCCCAGTCATGTGAAATACATAGATTATGGCCCAATTTTCAATTGACTGATTTCGTTATATTAACTGTAACTCATTAAAATCTTTGAAGTTGTTGCATGTTGCGTTTATATTTTTAGTTTAGTGTATTTTACACACGTGTCCATTACAATCTATGCAAGAATCGGAATGAATGATTTCTCACCACTACTTGAAAACGTGAATAAAACAGTAAATAAAGAAACGATTACCACACAAACCCTTTTCTGATAGTGATTTATTGATACAAGTGGCCGGTGATACTGATGATTTGTCACCACAGACGGTTTGTTTACATCTCTACCGTTGTGGCTAGATGGAGCAGCTAGTCCTACAACAGCTCTTTCTAGTGGGCGTGTCTTGTAGCCACTGTAGCATTGTTGCTAAGCCTAACCCTTTTCATAACCCTAACGTAGGAGGTTAAGAGAATGAGGTTAATTCACCTAACCTGCTTCGTTAGTTCTCCTAACCTGCCACGTTAATTATCCTAACCTGCTATGTAAACAAACCATCTGCAGAGACAAATAATCAGTCTCACCACACCAGTAACCAATCACATCATCCCTGACACTCACTTGGAGCCATTCAGTGGTTGTTGTTTATGTATGTAGCTAGTGGGCTAAGCTGTAGCATTAGCAATGTCTTTCAAAAGGAGATGACTCACAAATGCAGAAATTCAGGATACTTTTGTAAATTCTGACAATGAATCTGAGTATGACAGTGACGAGTTGTCCCTTAATCTTACGGGCATTGAGAACCCTGAATCTGAGGATCCCTTGCCCACCGACGAAGTCCCAGGTCCCTCTGAAGATGCTGGTGGTGATAGAGGCACATCACCACCGGCAGGTAGCTTAGTGGTTAAGAGCATTGTGCCAGTAAAGTGGTTATCCCACTGGCTATAGGGTAAATGCACCAATTTGTGAGTCGCTCTGGATAAGAGCGTCTGCTAAATGACGTAAATGTGCCCTTGAGCAAGGCACTTAACCCTAATTGCTCCTGTAAGTCGCTCTGGTTAAGAGCGTCTGCTAAATGACTAAAATGTAAATGTAAATGTAACCGAAAGGTCGCTGGTTCTAATCCCCGAGCTGACTAGGTGAAAAATCTGTTGATGTGCCCTTCAGCAAGGCACTCAACCCTAATTGCTCCTGTAAGTCGCTCAGTGGGTGAAATACAGGAGGTCTGTGGTAGCTGGAAGGCCTCCAGTCATTTCACCCCTGCTGTTGGCTTTGATGAGTCCCAGTCTGGAGTGCAAAGCCTCTTGCCATCTCCCTCTGAGGCAGAGTGCTTCAAACTGTTTCTGACAGAGGAGCTGGTGGGAGACACAGCAGAGGAGACCATTCGCTATGCCTTGGAGTTACAGGAAAAGAGAACCCCATAGGGAAGGTGGACCACCTGGTGGGAGGGAGAGAGAAAGAGCAAACCAGACTGCGTGCTTGACTATAATCGCAAAATGGAGCAGTGGATAAGGCGGACATGATAAACAGCTTTGTGGCATGCACTCGGAAAACCACCAAGTGGTATAAGAACAAATTTTTTCCATCTGATCGACACCGCTGTGGTTTCTGAAAGTACAGAATGAAGAGGAATTATTAGTAATTAGAAAATAATCAGGATATAGCAATAAAACAATATTACCATTAACATAACTGAAGAGCTCCACAAGGGCTCCACAAGCGGGCAGGGCAGAGCTATGCAGGCCAAATGAATACACAGGCCAATGTAATGGTCATGATACAACCAGGACAGCTTCAAAGGATACAACAAAAGCTAATACTTATTTGATGCCATTAGCATTAGCATTGTTTTACAGAACTATTAGAAAAATGTAACTACATAAGCACAATTGAGTATAACACCATAAAGGTTATGAAATCAGTACATTGTGTGTCCGCGGTTATAAAGGAATACATTAAGCTTCATACATAAATACGGTGTGCTACAGTAGAAATTAAATAATACCGTTTCTGTACATCGTGTTATGATAAGGTAATAAGGCACTTACTTTGACAGTAATTATTAGTAAGGAAAACAACAATGAAGGCAATGCGGGCGCCAGCTGAAAAGTTATGGGCGGGTTCTGTTCTGACTGGAGATGCACAAATATCTGCATACTTGACCTGAGGAAAAACTGGTGGAGTGCTTGGACTCATCGAAGAGAGAAGTTTGTCCGGCTCATCTAGCTAATCCTCGCCCCACATTAGCATAGCATGCCTCAAACATAAGTTGTCCGCCACAGGGAAATGGGTTTCTTCTATGTGAATTAATGAGGTGGAACGTACCTCATTTCAAACTGTGGTTAGAAAATCATGTAAAATTGACAAGTTGAAACATACCCTATTGATAATTAGCAGGCAGTGTCTCCTGGGTTTGAGGGCAGAGCGGGTTAACTGTCCTGTTGCGTAACAATCACATTTTGGAACAGTGAGTAAATTCTGACATCACGTGCATAAGAAAACTCACGCTGGGGGGACCGTTAAGAGATATTTGGAACTCACAAGTAAAAAGGTTAAAGGGATTCCCCGGTACTTTCGTATACTTTTTAGCCAGTAGTTCTGAAAGCAGCGCCCACAAACAAAAAGTGGTCCCTGAAAATTGCAGCTATGTGCACCATGTAATTTCTCTCTCGTTCTACTGTATGTGATTCTTGCTAGCTGTCACTCAAATGGCGAGGGGCTGAATCGGATTGGCTGGAACTCCAATTGCTAGGGTGCTGGCCCATGTGGGGGGAAATTTACAAAAATGGCACAGCACAGCTTACAGAAAACAGACGCTTTCAAACTAGGGATCTCCTGACTAATTGTGGTAACACAGTAAATCTGCTCATAGATTATGCATGCATAAGCTACACATTGACACATCCAGCCCAAAGCGAGGGGTTCAAAAAATACTTACTAGTCGCCAAAGTACCAGAGCATGTCTTTAACGCTATACACTATCTGGGGACATAAAGAGAGGTATTGCAAAGAAACACCAGGACTGCGGCGGCAAGCGACGGTTGCTATAGCAACAGCATGTTGCAGTCTGAGGCAATGGGATGAAGGGGTGTTCCAGAGGAGGAAGGGGGGGGGACAGAGAGAGAGGAGACACATTAGCGGGACAAGCTCTCACCAACACGAGGGGCTCTTTACTGAAGGGCAAACTGTGACAGCAGCACCAACCAGTTCAAACAAGATACAAAACAGAACTCAGTTTCTAAGCTACAGAGCATCTAGTGCACTCTCCTCAGGTCCTGGGCTGCCAATGGCCACAATCAATGCACCCTGGACAGATAGTGTGTGTGCGAGTCATGCTAAAACACCTGATTCAACTCATCAAGTTATTGGTGATCGTTGAATCAGGAGGTTGGGCTGGAACAAAACAGTGAGCATGCACAAAACGTATTGCTCTCCAGGAGCACAGTTGGTGACTGACCACAACGATCACTGAAGATCGAGGTCAACAGGTTTGTTTACATTCAAACAGAAGGAAGTACCTGGTCCCTTCAGAGGGAAAACAAACGCCATGCATGACTAGACAATGTGTGGTAAATATCAACCATGCTCCTACCCACCTGCAGAATCAAAGCCCAGGCAGCTCTGCTCTGTTCTGCTACAGGCATTAGCAACAGATACCATGTGTCCATCAAAGTGAAACCCACACAAGGGACAAGGTGGAGCCCAGCTAGGCCTAATGGTAGATGGCTTTGGAGATTATAGGCCTAGTGTACGTAAATGTGTTTATGATTCAGCATTAAAATACTGTTGTTTTGTGTTTTCATAAGACTGAAGGTTGTTGGGTGCAAAGTCCACAAGGGTCTAAGTGTGCTGTGCATGATAATGCATGAGGGTGTGTATGACACATACAGTGAGGGAAAATAGTATTTGATCCTCTGCTGATTTTGTACGTTTGCCCACTGACAAAGACATGATCAGTCTATAATTTTAATGGTAGGTTTATTTGAACAGTGAGAGACAGAATAACAACAAATAAATCCAGAAAAACGCATTGTCAAAAATGTTATAAATTGATTTGCATTTTAATGAGGGAAATAAGTATTTGACCCCTCTGCAAAACATGACTTGGCAAAACCCTTGTTGGCAATCACAGAGGTCAGACGTTTCTTGTAGTTGGCCACCAGGTTTGCACACATCTCAGGAGGGATTTTGTTCCACTCCTCTTTGCATATCTTCTCCAAGTCATTAAGGTTGAGGCTGACGTTTGGCAACTCGAACCTTCAGCTCCCTCCACAGATTTTCTATGGGATTAAGGTCTGGAGACTGGCTAGGCCACTCCAGGACCTTAATGTTCTTCTTCTTGAGCCACTCCTTTGTTGCCTTGGCCGTGTGTTTTGGGTCATTGTCATGCTGCAATACATATCCACGACCCATTTTCAATGCCCTGGCTGAGGGAAGGAGGTTCTCACCCAAGATTTGACGGTACATGGCCCCGTCCATCATCCCTTTGATGCGGTGAAGTTGTCCTGTCCCTTTAGCAGAAAAACCCCCCCAAAGCATAATGTTTCCACCTCCATGTTTGACGGTGGGGCTGGTGTTCTTGGGGTCATAGGCAGCCTTCCTCCTCCTCCAAACACGGCGAGTTGAGTTGATACCAAAGAGCTCGATTTTGGTCTCATCTGACCACAACATTTTTCACCCAGTTCTCCTCTGAATCATTCATATGTTAATTGGAAAACTTCAGACGGTCCTGTATACAGAGGGGAGAACAAGTATTTGATACACAAGTATTTGAGACCTGCACAAGGCTGGGATGGGCTACAGGACAATAGGCAAGCAGCTTGGTGAGACGGCAACAACTGTTGGCGCAATTATTAGAAAATGGAAGAAGTTCAAGATGACGGTCAATCACCCTCGGTCTGGGGCTCCATGCAAGATCTCACCTCGTGGGGCATCAATGATCATGAGGAAGGTGAGGGATCAGCCCAGAACTACACGGCAGGACCTGGTCAATGACCTGAAGAGAGCTGGGACCACAGTCTCAAAGAAAACCATTAGTAACACACTACGCCGTCATGGATTAAAATCCTGCAGTGCACGCAAGGTCCCCCTGCTCAAGCCAGCGCATGTCCAGGCCCGTCTGAAGTTTGCCAATGACCATCTGGATGATCCAGAGGAGGAATGGGAGAAGGTCATGTGGTCTGATGAGACAAAAATAGAGCTTTTTGGTCTAAACTCCACTCGCCGTGTTTGGAGGAAGAAGAAGGATGAGTACAACCCCAAGAACACCATCCCAACCGTGAAGCATGGAGGTGGAAATATCATTCTTTGGTGATGCTTTTCTGCAAAGGGGACAGGACGACTGCACCCTATTGAGGGGAGGATGGATGGGGCCATGTATCGCGAGATCTTGGCCAACAATCTCCTTCCCTCAGTAAGAGCATTGAAGATGGGTCGTGGCTGGGTCTTCCAGCATGACAACGACCTGAAACACACAGCCAGGGCAACTAAGGAGTGGCTCCGTAAGAAGCATCTCAAGGTCCTGGAGGGAGCTGAAAGTCCGTATTGCCCAGCGACAGCCCCGAAACCTGAAGGATCTGGAGACGGTATGTATGGGTTAGGGTTAGTCCCTGCTGCAGTGTGTGCAAACCTGGTCAAGACCTACAGGAAACGTATGATCTCTGTAATTGCAAACAAAGGTTTCTGTACCAAATATTAAGTTCTGCTTTTCTGATGTATCAAATACTTATGTCATGCAATAAAATGCAAATTAATTACTTAAAAATCATACAATGTGATTTTCTGGATTTTTGTTTTAGATTCCGTCTCTCACAGTTGAAGTGTACCACCTCCTGAGTGGCGCAATGGTCTAAGGCACTGCATCGCAGTGCTAACTGTGCCACTAGAGATCCTGGTTCGAATCCAGGCTCTGTCGCAGCCGGCCGCGACCGGGAGACTTATGGGCGGCGCACAATTGGCCCAGCGTCGTCCAGGGTAGGAGAGGGAATGGCCGGCAGGGATGTAGCTCAGTTGATAGAGCATGGCGTTTGCAACGCCAGGGTTGTGGGTTCGATTCCCATGGGGGGCCAGTATAAAAAAAATATGTATACACTAACTGTAAGTCGCTCTGGATAAGAGCGTCTGCTAAATGACTAAAAATGTAAATGTACCTATGATAAAAATTACAGACCTCTACATGCTTTGTAAGTAGGAAAACCTGCAAAATCGGCAGTGTATCAAATACTTGTTCTCCCCACTGTATGTGCTTTCTTGAGCAGGGGGACCTTGCGTGCGCTGCAGGATTTCAGTCCTTCACGGCGTAGTGTGTTACCAATTGTTTTCTTGGTGACTGGTCCCAGCTGCCTTACATTTACGTCATTTAGCAGACGCTCTTATCCAGAGCGACATACAAATTGGTGCATTCACCTTAATGTTTTTTTTTTTTTTGGTGGGGTGGGGTGGGGTAGAAGGATTACTTTATCCTATCCCAGGTATTCCTTAAAGAGGTGGGGTTTCAAATGTCTCCGGAAGGTGGTGAGTGAATCATTGACAAGATCCTCCCGTGTAGTTCTGGGCTGATTCCTCACCGTTCTCATGATCATTGCAACGCCACGAGGTGAGATCTTGCATGGAGCCCCAGGCCGAGGGAGATTGACAGTTCTTTTGTGTTTCTTCCATTTGCGAATAACCGCACCAACTGTTGTCACCTTCTCACCAAGCTGCTTGGCGATGGTCTTGTAGCCCATTCCAGCCTTGTGTAGGTCTACAATCTTGTCCCAGACATCCTTGGAGAGCTCTTTGGTCTTGGCCATGGTGGAGAGTTTGGAATCTGATTGATTGCTTCTGTGGACAGGTGTCTTTTATACAGGTAACAAGCTGAGATTAGGAGCACTCCCTTTAAGAGTCCCTTCAGCTCGTTACCTGTAAAAAAGACACCTGGGAGCCAGAAATCTTTCTGATTGAGAGGGGGTCAAATACTTATTTCCCTCATTAAAATGCAAATCAATTTATAACATTTTTGACATTAGTTTTTTTGGATTTTTTTGGTTGTTATTCTGTCTCTCACTGTTCAAATAAACCTACCATTAAAGTTAGACTGATAATTTCTTTGTCAGTGGGCAAACGTACAAAATCAGCAGAGGATCAAATACTGTTTTCCCTCACTGTAGATTACCTTCTGCTCCTGCCTAGTAGTATCCTACTGATACAGAATGTTGTGACCCAGCAGTCTTAAAGGAACGATACAAGATCCATATCACCAACTAGGGGCATACAGACGCAGGATAGCGACATAGACCTAAAAGTAAACATAACTTAGCAATTAATATATTGTAATATTGCATAATAGCAGTCTCTACAGCCTAAAATAACAAAACCATAGTTATCCAGAATATCAAAGAAACAATATTACAGCTTGGCCTGTATATCAAGAGCACCAATGAACTAAACACGTTCCACCACAGGGTCTGAGATTGCCCCTTCCTCATCATTACAAAGAAGAGGTCATAGGTCATCTAAGTATCTAAATATACACAACACAAGCCCATGTCCAGTCTGTAAAGGGGTTAACTACTCCAGGCTACTGCAGTGATAACATGCTTCACAGGGTGTTTAGGTAAATACCCACCCAGTCTTCTCCTCTACTCTCTGTTCAGTCAGGGTGGTCTAGTCTCTCTCAGCAGACTTAAACACACCATCTCCTGGTGTGTGTGTCAGATATAAAACCAGTCCCTTTGCAGCAAGTCACAGTATATTGTGCTGTGGACATTATTGCCCCTCATTCTCAATCCTAGAGATTTGCAGTGGTTTCTCAGACTGAAATAGCCCCAAAGTCTGGTCCAACAAAAATGACAGCTTTTTCTTGAGATAAGGCCAATGCTGATGTTATTATGGCTCATGCCATAGAGTCAGTGGTGTAAAGTACTTAAGTAAAAATAGTTTTTGGGGGTATCTGTACTTTACTATTTGTCTTTCTGAGAACTTTTACTTCGATACTTTCCTAAAGGAAATTATGTACTTTTTACACCATACATTTTCCATGACACCCAAAAGTACTCGTTATATTTTGAATGCTTGGCAGGATAGGAAAATGGTCCAATTCACACACTTATCAAGAGAACATCCCTGGTCATCCCTACTGCCTCTGATCTGGCAGACTCACTAAACACAAATGCTTTGTTTGTAAATTAAGTTGGAGTGTGCCCCGGGCTATCCATCAATTTAAAAAACTAGAATGGTGGCATTTTACACTTTTACTTTTGATACTTAAGTATACTTTAGAAATTACATTTTACATTACATTTTTGTCATTTAGCAGACACGCTTATCCAGAGCGACTTACAGTTAGTGAGTGCATACATTTTTCATACATAATTACATTTACTTGGCATACTTAAGTATATTTAAAACCAAATATTTTTAGACTTTTACTCAAGTAGTATTTTACTGGGTGACTTGAGTCATTTTCTATTAAGGTAATGTTACTTGTACCCAAGTATGACAATTGGGTACTTTTTCCACCACTGCATAGAATTCACTACAGTGGACGTCTGCTCTATCCCCTCAGCCAGCTGTCCAGACAGGGCAACTGCTTACATCCCTCCCAAATCAATATAGAGAAGATAAAAGGTCCCGTGTAGCTTATTTGGTTGAGCATGGCGCTTGCAACTCCAGGGTTGTGGGTTCGACTCCCACCGGGGACAAGAGCTCTGGATAAGCGCATCTGCTAAATAAGTAAAATGTTGAATGTAAATACAAAACCAAAGCACACTTCCGTCCCGCCTACTGCTTGAAGGAATTTTGTTTAGAGCAAACAAGTTATTGCTTGGAACGTGGCAGTTGACTGTGACTCTTCTACTGCCTTCTAGAGAGCGACAGGCACAACAAACCTAGCCTAATCTGTGACCCATGAGGCCATATCACAAAAACAGAGAAAATAGAAGGCAGAACCCAAGAGGAGAAGGCATCTATTCATATATAGACCGAAGGTTACAGGTTACAGTTCAGTGAGACATAATAAGAGGAGGTTTAAATGGGGTGGATGGTTCAGGTTACTCTGGTGTGAAGGTTAGAACCTGATGATAGGTTATGTTTTTCCTGCGCAAAGAAATCAAAATCTGGCAACCACTGAACCACCAGACAAGACACATTGCTAGGATGAGGAGAGGAGATTTAAAAACCTGCCAACATTGGTGGAAAGAAGTAAAAAGTTTGGCAAAACAGATTATAATCACAACATAGTATGCCAGAACAATTCACTATTGTTTTCCTCACCATCTGTTAGCTTCATAAGGCAGACACATATGTGGCTCTGAATAAGTCTAATGCAAAGTCTCAAATGTACCTTATCCCATTTCAAGCAAGACTGTTGTCAGGTGACACGTGTGTCATCATCCAGTGACCTGTGATGTGTTGCAGGCAGCACCACATCACTCTCAGCCTCACTTTCATCTTTAACTTCTTTGATCTGCCAGTCTCTCTCTTTGGATGTCTCTGTGGTGTTAGTTATCCCAAGGGGCTGGCTCATCCTCACTCACCCATTTATGACTGAGACCTTAGTTGACCTCACCGAGTTATCTCTGTCTATGTGTGCAGAGTCAAGCATTCACAGTGCTTACAGTTGACAAAAAATGTGGCAGCCCTGTAAGTAACATATATCCTTACTGATAAGGAAGCAAATGGGGCTGGGGATCAAAGAGTTGGCTTGCTAGCTGCTACATTGTAACACGTCTCGACCTCCCAGTAATGCCACAACACAGGAACGTTATGCACAAAACACATTGAGTTCAGTTCACTAGTTGTTACTGGTAGGCTAACTGATTAATGAGTTGGCACTACAGTTAACTGCAAGACATTGGTTTTCATTTGTGAGAAGTTAACGTTATCTAGCTAGCATAACAGAGAAACAGCGTGGTTATCAGACAGGCAAGATAGCATGCAAACCGATTAAACTGGGGGGGGGTTGAAAGACAAGACACGGAACAATGTTGTCATCTTGTAATTTAAATCAGTTTAAACATTGTCTACTGTGGCTTTCACCACTCGCGCTAGTTAGCTCGCTGTATTCTGCATGGCATGACTACATCAACAACCTCTGCAATCATTACTCTGCTACTAGCCATGCTGCTAGTTCTGCTCGCACGTTAAAAACAAGACAGCTCTACCCAGTTCAAAGATCTTACCCAACTCATTCGCCATGCCGTATGAAAAGGTTTATCATTCGGTTCAACGACACACTGCAATTGATGTCGAGAAGAATGTCTTGTGTTTTTTAGATCGAAGTTTTCATTCACGGAATAAAATGGCTCCTGCTGTTATGTTCGGGTGAATTTATTGACGTCAAATGGAAGCTTTGCGTTACCTCACTTGCATTCAAGACACAGGGGGCGCTCGAGTCTTCAATTTAGAAGGCAAATCATTCTACACTCCAAAGCCATAGTCATACATACACAAGTGTATAAAGAAATACTTTTATCGTTGGCAGCTATTATAGCCTATAGCTCTGAGCAAACAAAGAATTCAAAATCATAAAGCACTTTCTGGCAAGTTTATTTTTGCAAGAGATAAGACCAAACGATGAGTCCTTATCTAGAGCCAATGTTCCTAGTCTAGTTTTGACAAACAGTATAAACATGTTTCATTACCAACATTATCAGACAATTCATTCATCATAATAAAACCTAGTACTTGAACACTGCATTGTTGAGGAAGAGCTTGTAACCAAGCATTTCCCTGGACAGTTTTTTATACCTGTTGTATCCTGTAAACACAACAAATAAACTTTGATTTGATCTAAAACAGGAGTGTCAAACAAATTTTGCCCCGGGGACCGCATTCGATCTTCAATGAGGTCCGGAGGGCCGCACTGAAAATGTGTTATATTTCCTCGCCGTCAAATTGTGCAAAAAATGGTCCTCTATCCACCGTGTTTGGAATTTTGGATGCTCCAGTTTCAATTTGGTTTTAGTCATTTTAAAGTATATTGACTTCATTCCCTCCACATTTAAAATTTTTTTTTACCACCCGCATGCCAGGTGTTTGACATTCCTGATTTAAAAAAATTTCTGCTTACTGACTTCTCTGTATCAGCAGTTTTCCACTGCAGTACTGCAAGTATCAAAAATAATTCAGCTCATGTAAGCAAAACCTACATTTACATATTCAAAGACTTACAAAGTCAAAGTTAGATGACAAAAATAGAAAATTCACAAACACGTACAATGACAATACAATTGAGTTCAGTCCACACATAAGGCACAGATCCTTCCATAGTCTTTCTAATAGTTCAACCTGAGCATAGCTGATATTACATAATCCGCCTCTGTTCCTTTTAAGTGTATGACTATTTACTCTTCTGTGCAGGGGCAGGGACGTCCACAGTATTATGCATGAACTCATAGAGCAACTTCCCATTGCCAGCATGCCCCAGAACCTGTGCTAGCCTCTCCTGGCTCAGTTTGGCTAGGTGTGCCAGGCTATCTGCGTGTTTAACCAGAGCCCTGTAGTTCTTAGCATTAACCCCTGGCATCCGAAGCAGGAAGTCGTATGGCCCAGGGTTGTAGAGGTCAGCTGACTCCGCCACCGTGTCCGACTCGGCCGTAACGGCCAGGGCAGCGGCGGCGTCCGGCTCGGGTCGACCTTTCTTCAGCTCCTGGAAGAGTTCTGCTGTGGCGTGTGGGGAGGGGCACCAAAGGATCCTGAGGCGGGGGAAGTGCAGGGTGAGGAGGGTCAGCTTGGAGGTGACGTCATTAGCTGAGATCTCCTGGCGGAAGTCGGTGCGGGCCACCAGGGAAAAGGGCTTGGCCGAGTCAAACTCAATCAGCAGGACGGGCTTCCGGTAGTACCGCGTCATGGACAGACACTGGGTGTAGAGGCGGCCACTCTGCAGCGAGCCAATCAGGTCACTGACACTCTTGCGCTCCACGCAGGTGTCGGCAGTGAGGATGTAATCACCCACCTCCAGGGTGACAGGCTCGATGTCCAGGCCGCGGCGGTGGAGGAGGGATGGGAGCTCGCTGCGGAACTCACGCATGTCCACAATCACACGGGACGGCTCCTTGGGCTGCTCCTGGCCCCCTGATTGGAGAGACATGACATTAAATTACATCAACCAATCAGACTGAGCTAGATGATGTGGATTGTAAGAATCTGATAAAATCATTTACCTGCTTTGCGTGTGTTGGTGGTAGAGTAAGCAGGCTCCTGACTCCTGCTCAGATCCAGGTTGGTGTCTTCTCTTCCCTCTCTCTCCTCAGGAACCACCATAGTTGCCTTCTCCCTGCAATCACACACACAGACACCCAGTCAGTCAGCACAACTCACAAACTAACACATGGTATGGAAACTGTAGGATGATCATAATATAATGTAGCAGCTGTCTGACCTGATGAGGTGTTCGAAGGCTTGTTTCTCTTTAGCCAGACCAGTCAGATACCTCTGCTCCTCTGTGGAGCCGCCATAGATCAGGAAGTACACCCTAAGAGGAGGAAATGCGTCATGAGTGACTTCATCTGGGAAAAAAACAACATGTAATTCACAAGATCTGTGTAAAATGAATAAGGGGATAAAGGTGTTGTTTGATTACCTCAGTGGTTTCCCCGGTCTGGAGGCTTTGTAAACCTCCAGCTGACGAACAAAGCTGAGCTCGGCGTCATAAAGCACCACGAAACTGGGCTCCACCTCATGCAGTACCCGCGTCAGACTGTAAGGGTCAGTGCAACCCCTCAAAGGGTGGATAACAGTCAATGGCTCTTTCAGAACACCGTAGTAGGCATCAGACGACAAGTCTAACTTCAGGTCCTCCTCCTCATCCTTTTCCAACAGGCCTCCCTCATCCCCACTGCTGCCCATCCCTCCTCCCTCATCCCCCTCTCCGTTGCCAACCATTTGAGTCAGGGTCAGAGACGGCCTCTTTTTACTCTTTGAGTTTGGCTTGGCTGCCGCCTTCCCTTTGGTCCCTTTCTCAGGCTGTTGTTTCCTGGACCAACCCTGGCCCTGTTGTTTGTGTGCGTCTGGGTCGAACAGGGCATCTCTTTTGCCGATGGTGCGAGCGTAGAGTCTGTTGAGTAGGGAGTCTGAGCCGCGACTGATGTACTCATGAAGCTGAGCACAGGTTCTGTCATCACTGGCACAGATCAAAATGCGGCCTGGGGAATCAGACAAAGAATAGTGACTCACCACCTAGGACTGAACAGTTTACCAATGCATGTCTGGGCTTTGGTAGTAATATGTTACGCTTTCTGTGTCCATATACAATACTTTATATAGATTGTGTAGATTGTAATCTGCTAGTGGCAGACCTGGTTCGAGTTCAGAGCTCTTGTTCTCCTTCTCTATCTCCTGCAGCACCTCTGTCAGAGCCTCCCACTTTGGGTTCTTCTCCAGCACCAGCATCTTCTTCACCTCTGGGGCAGACATACAAAAGCAGGTAAAAGGTCATTTTCTTCAGCTCCAGAAAGAATCAAATCAAAAGTTATTGTTTGAGTACACATTTTTTGCAGATTTTATGGCGGGTGTAGCGAAATGCTTATGAAGCTCTTTCTCTGAAAAAAACAGAATTACATATAATATAGTCATAGAGATTGTGCTTGAATGTATGTTGTGAGAGCAGTTAGTTACCTGAAGTGCTTTGTTGTTTTTCTGTGTCAGCTCCCACCTTGAGTTTCTTCTTGGACTCAGGAATGCGGTACACCCGACTCCTGGCGTTAACAAACATGGAGGTGCTGGAGTCCAGGAACAACCACCCTGTTGAAATGAACCACAGTCAAGTGACATGTTTCTCCCTGAATCAGCATCTAGGGCTACCAACATAATGGTAGGGGAAACACAGAGACCTTCATATGATAGCTTTTCATATTATCTCACTCTCCAAGGACAGTTCTTCCAACTTCTTACCAGAGTTGCTTCCAAAGTTTTTCTGGCTGGAGCGGAGTGACTCAAGGAGGTTGAGGAAGGTGACACAGTCGTACTGGGTAAGGTAGAGCAGCAGAGTACGTAGGATCTTCAGGTCCTGAACCAGAGACTTGGTCTTGGCTCCCAGCTGGTGCCACAGAGGGTCCAGGTAGTGACGGATTGTCTGGGGGTCAAACAGGCACAACAAACAGGAATATGAGAGGAAGTCTGTAAGTGGTCAACAGAGTACAGTGTATGCCTTGATGTAAAGTCTGGAGACAAGCAGTGTGCAGTCGTATTTTTATATCACTAAGGCTAATATGAAGAACACTACATGTACATTCACACTGAGTTGTGTTATGTATGCAAATGGTTATTGCTGAACTGCATGAAATTGTAGTTATTTTATTCCAGTGGGTATTGATGCTTAATTCCTATGTAACTAACAAGTCTGACCTTTTCGAAGGCATTCCCAAGGGTATTCTCCAGGGAGAGGTCCTCTGCCTCCAGTGTGGGGTTGTAGCGCTTCAGCTCCTTCAGACAGGCGTTCATGATGTCCAGGACAGAGCTCTGGATGGCCCTCATGGCCGGGGTCAGAGACACATGCAGCTCCACCACCTCTGGCTTGTGTCTGTCCAAAACCGAGTTCACTGACGCCTGGAACCTGAGGGGGGGGGGGGGGGGGGGGGGGGGGGGGGGGCAGAGAGAGAAAAAGAGAGAGATGTGGGAGCAGAGTGAGAGAGAAGAGAGAGAGAGAACTATCCATCAGCAATGCTCCAAGTAGTTACCACACAAAGGAGTAAAAAAAAAAAAAAAAAATGACAAAAAAGGGCTCCCCCACCCACCTGGGCCAGAGGAAGAGTTTCTTGACAAAGAGGTTCCTCATGACTCTCTCCACCTGACAGAAGCCAGAGGAGAAGGAGGTGGCCTTGTCTGTGAAGGCCTTGATGAAGCCTGTCTTATTCTTCTGTCTGAACAGTCTCAAGATGAAGGCCTCCTGGCAAGACTCAATTATCTTATGGGCCCGATACACCAGTATACCTGGGGAAAAACAGAGAAAGTTGTGGGTCGATGTAAACAAGGTAAATAAATGAAGTGAAGCAGCAGAGAGAAAGGATAATGCTTTGACAGAGAGAGCAATATGAGTGTCCTTTTGAGCAGCTACATCTTAGGGCATTGTTTTCAGACATCCCAGTCTGATTTGTATCCAGAAGTGTTTGGTACCATTATCCGCACTAATATAACATAACTGGTATGTGAAAACTCTAGTTTAGCCTATGCTATATACTGACCCGAGATGAGGTGTGCAGGTATCCTGTCAGTGAGGAAGTCCACCACTAGGATACGGCTGGTGACGAACAGGACCCCTCCCTGTGTGTAAACTTTGTAGCGCTCTGTACTCTGTACATCACTGGTCACCGTCTGGGGCAGGTGGCTCACTCCCTCAGCTCGCAGCTGCTCTGTGAAGAACTCCTAGGAGAGGAAATAGGAGCACACATAGGAACATGGGTTATTGGTTACTGTTACAAACTTTCTACATAGAAAGACATGTATACAAACTTCACCTAGAGTTTGATTAATGCAAGGTCTGCAACCAAGGGGGGTCCATCATAGCTGAAGCCCTCCTGATGCAAGCTTGAAAGTCAAGCAGGTGATGACAAATAGCCGCCTATGATCGTTCTGTAACGTTGCCCCCCCCCACCCACTATCATTCCCCTAGCCCCGCTATCATTCACCCACCTGCTCAGGCGTGGTAGTGTTCAGAAGCAGCACCAGACTCCCCTCCTCGGAGTACACCCGCATGAACTGCAGCAGGATGCGGTCTATCCCCATGCCCTCCGCAGTCACCAGCAGCCCGTCCGAGCCGAACAAACTCAGGAACATCTCCGTCTCAAACTCAAGTAGTTGACCAGCCATCTCCCTCCGTGTACTTATCACCGTCGCCAAGGTGAGTTGTTGTCAATAATGTTGCTCAGTCAGTCAGACAATGACAGCTTGAATGCTAGCTTGCTAGCTAACGTTGGACAACATGGAAATATTCTGCAAGAACGATTCGGTAAGAAAATACATTTAACTTGTTTGCTAACTAAAACTGCTTTCGGTATACTTGCATATCATCAGTTGTAAGCAAATAACAACCATATTTCCATAAATTAGGAGTTATTCGGAGCCTCATTATATTAGCCTGCACATCCCACCAATGTTTTGGAAATCGCATATCCGGTCACGTAACGGTGAAGCAGGAACAAGCTATATGATTATTAGCGCCATCTGCTGTAGTGGAATAGTAACTATATACAGTAGGAATGTGTACATCATCCATCATACATACTGGACATGTACTGCACAAGAGGCTGGTGAGAGGAGGAAGGCTCATAAATGGCTTGGATGGAGTAAATGGAATGGTATCAAACTCATGGAAACCACGTGTTTGATGTGTTTGATACCATCCCATTCATTCCTTTCCAGCAATTACAATGAGCCTGTCCTCCATAATTAAGGTACCACCAGCCGCCTGTGATGTACTGTACTGTACATGATCAACCCACCTTATTATCATGCATAGTGTCCACCTTCAGGGGATTTTGAGAGGCAGCAGGGAAATGCAATCAGGTGACAAAATCTCCAATATTTACCAATAACAAAACACTAATGATTCCTCTGGAGAGGCATAGGTGAACACAGCAGTGAAAATACGATGACATGGTAGAGTGGTTGCATAAGTGTGTGTGTGTGTATGTTGTGCTGCTAAATTGTACCCAGCTGGGCTATGTCCTGGGCTATGTCCTGGGCTATGTCCTGGGCTACGTTCTGGGCTATGTCCTGGGCTATGTCCTGGGCTATGTCCTGGGCTATGTCCTGGGCTATGTTCTGGGCTATGTCCTGGGCTATGTCCTGGGCTATGTCCTGGGCTATGTTCTGGGCTATGTCTTGGGCTATGTCCTGGGCTATGTCCTGGGCTATGTTCTGGGCTATGTCTTGGGCTATGTCCTGGGCTATGTTCTGGGCTATGTCTTGGGCTATGTCCTGGGCTATGTCCTGGGCTATGTTCTGGGCTATGTCTTGGGCTATGTCCTGGGCTATGTCCTGGGCTATGTTCTGGGCTATGTCTTGGGCTATGTCCTGGGCTATGTCCTGGGCATTCTCCATAATCTATGAAGAGGCAGTGTGTAATCGTAGCTCAGAATAGGAGAGGCTTGTAAATGGCACTGGAGGAGGAGGAGAAGGAGTAGGGGGGGTTCTGTCTGCTTCTGACAGCACAGACATACACACAAACACACACACACACACACACACACAGCTCCCGCTCCTCCAACCCTGGCTCTCCTAGTCAGATGGAGATGTTGTTGACATGACTCACCTCAGTAGATATTTAACACTGTGACCTGCATTTACATGCTTTAATATTTACATTCGTACCAGTATTCACATTTTGGTGCATTTCCGTTCCAGAGCCATGCATACTGTGAGACCTACAGAGAAGGATTTATCCTCAGAATAGTCAGTTGTTTCACCTTCACCATCAAATATGGGTAAATAGCTGTGAAGCACTTCCACTTAACACAGAAAGAGATAGTTCCTTTCTCTTGCTGTTCTTAAAGTGAAGTGGCACTTGAGGGACGCCCTCCCTGGGAGTACAGAGGACAAAAAACCTGACAATGAATTCATTATGTTGAGAAGGAGTTATCATGGAGCGTCGCTTTATTGTCCATTGTGAAATGAAAATGTATCTTTGCTGTCTTATGTTAGGCTATTCTTAATTCCCATCGCACATGCACACATTATAGGCTGGAAGCAGCACAGGATCAGCCATAGAGTAGCCCACACTTCCACACAGTAGGTTAGCCACAGAGCAGAAACTTAGGCAGGTTGTGAGGTTTAAACCGTGCATGTGGAATACCTCAATGAAACACAGGCATCAATGTTTCAATAGGTTCATCTCCGTGGTCCAGTCGAGCATATGATCCTCCAGGGTAAACAAACTATCTGCTGCCTGGCTGTGCCCTAAAAGTATGTTACATCACTGTCATTGTGGGTCTCTTCTACCAGGAGATGCTTCTCTAGCACGACATCACTGAACTTCAGTCAACTCCCTAAGTTAATTAATTAAATAATGCAAAAAAAAGACACTCATTTCATTTCAGCAGTCAACCTGGACACTAAACTGAATATTGCTCAATTTCACCACTATTCAGTGTTGATTCCAGGCTATACAGCAGCAGGCAATGTAAGCAATGTGTATAGAAAGCATACAGTATGTAAAGTAAGAGAAGTCATGCCATGTTCCAGAATGGCCTTTAGAGAGCACCAGAGCACTGTTTTACTGTTGCTCAACCTCCATAGTTCTCTATTCTACTGCTTTGTTCCACTGTGTACTGTAGAACTCATCTGATGTTTCCAGTCTGAACTTCTCTAAAAACCCTTTTCCTGTTCTGAGGATGTATTCAAGTGTGTAATGTCAAACATGAGGAGAACGTGATGAGGGTTTGATGAGAGCAAAATGTGATTAGGATTAAAGAGAGGGAAAGACTAGGGAAAACTAGGCAGCTGATAACATTTTGATTACATTTCTCTTCCTGTTACATGAAGTGGGATCAAATGATCCATAAAGATGCTACTTATGACCGTATAGGTCCCCAGGTCCCAGGGGATGTAATAGATACTAATGGATGTGATAGATGCATTTTCCACTCATCTTTTTCTCCCTAAAGGATGAGTCAAAAAACATACTTTTTGTCAGCTCGTACCTTGCAGTTTCCTGACATCATTACTGATTGTGTGCCAGTGTAAATGAGACAGGAACAGCTTGAAATGTAAGGCAGGCTGGAGGGGGAAGTAAGAGGCTATTTAATTCTGACTAGAGAGAGGGGGGAGAGAGAGAGAGGCAGACAGACAGAGAGATGGAGTAAACAGCAGCAGCAGCACTCCCCTCCAACCCTCATTAGGAAGGACGCAGGTGTGGAAGATGGCTAAAACGGGTGTCTACTGCTCTACAAGTCTGATAACTATTATACAGTAACTGTATGGCCTTCAGAACTGGCTAGTTTTTATAGGGCATTATGCATTATTTCCTCCACATATGACTGGAAGAAGTCTAAAACGGGTGTATGAAAATGGGATGCATCCCAAATAGTACCCTATTCCCTATATAGTGCACTACTTTTGACCAGGGTCGATAGGTCTCGGGTCAAACAGTGCCCTATATAGGGAATATCGTACCATTTGGAAAGCACCCGAAGAGGACTATTATAACTGTATTGCCTCCAGATCTCGCTAGTTATTATAGGGCATTATGACTAATGCCTGGGGAATTTTTAGGTTTCTTTATGTATAGTACCTGTGAAGAAATTGATCATCGGATGTCGTTTCTATGAGAGCAACAGAGAAGGAGAGATATGTAGGTCTTGAATAGCAGAGCATTGTTAGATAAAGGAACCAAAATATACTGGGCTAATTATAGTAGATGTTTCATGTAGAGAGAATGAGAGAGAGAGACAGAGATAGAGATAGAGAGAGAGAGAGAGAGAGAGAGAGAGAGAGAGAGAGAGAGAGAGAGAGAGAGAGAGAGAGAGAGAGAGAGAGAGAGAGAGAGAGAGAGAGAGAGAGAGAGAGAGAGAGAGAGAGAGAGAGAGAGAGAGAGAGAGCACTCAAAAAGAAAATAGGACAGAAGATTTATAATTTTCAAGCAGCCCACTTTTTCAGGGCACAGTGACCTACAGTATCAAGCACAGTGACTCTACCTTTCTGGTCCAACAATGTTAGCCTACAAACCAAAAACAAGTCCCTATAATTCATTTGTTGAGCTTATTGCTTTCTATGTACACTAAAATATAGATGAGGAGAAAATCATATTGGCAGAGTTAGGCTGCTACAACAAGTCAGGCAGCCTGAGAGTAGCTGCTGGGAAGCAATGACACACTCCAAGTTAATTGCTTTGTTTATGTAAACAGGAGCTGATTACCAAAAAACAAAGATACCTACTTTTCAAGGGCTACCATTTGCATATATATATATATATATATATATATATATATATATATATATATATATATATATATATATATATATATATATATAGATCCCTGTGACAAAATAAAATAAAACATCTTACGAAAAGAAGCTTCCTCATGGTCAAGACAAATGCATGAAAACCGGGGAGAGAGAAAAAAAAAGGGAAGAGAAATGTCCATTAAACCAAATGTATGGCTTTTATAAGAAGCATGAACAAGCTTCTCCACCTGTCACATCCAGTTTAGCAAATCAGTGTGACAGTGAATGGCAATAAGGAGAAGGAAATATGGTGTTTGGAGGCATAGAATATGGGAGAGAAAGAAAAACGGATAGAACAAAAAGGAATATACATATAGTGAGTGTTGAAATACTGCAGTGATGGGACTCATCAGAAAGCATATTGGATGAATAATTCAGTAAGGCTTACCAGATACGAGACAGAGAGATAGACAGACACACAGAGAGATGGCGAGTCAGACAGAGAGATGGCGAGAGAGACTGACACAGTTGGAGAGAGAAACAGACAGAAAGAGAGACAGAGTGGGGAGGTTTGGAGGGTGTTAGCAGTAGTGGATTACAGGAGAGCCACTTTACACACTACAGTTTGTCAATGGCTCATTATAATGGGGGAGAGTGTGTGTGGTGGGGGGTGAGGGTGAGGCAAGACGCTCAGGGAGAGTATCAGGGAACATTTACATATTTCCGCAGTCACTCTCCTCTCACAAGGAATCAACCAACTCTAGGAAAATGTTGAATGTGTGTTTCAACTTTGGTCCCTATGATGCCTCTCTTTGGACCCATTTTCTAACAAAGCTGCCTTTTCAAAATCAAGCCCAATCATGTAGGAGAGGATGGAGAAGGTAGAGAACAATAGCCCTTCCGACCCTCCTTCTCTTCTCTCTTCTTCTCCTCTCCCAGACATCTTCATTCTCTCCTTTGCCTCCTCACTTCTGCCCCATTACTCTTTGGTTTTAATAACCATCCAGAGATATTCTAAAGGAGACCATACAAGGACAGAAAAATCCTCTGACGGAACTCTGAAAAAATCTCCAGAATGATGGAATCATTCCACTGCACTGAGTTGGAACACAGAACTGACTGACTAGGGTTCCGACCCAACAGGGAAGCTCCTGCTAATATCTGCGGTATATTTTTGCGCAACATACTGTATAAAACCCCACAACACAGCATGTTAAATCCCTGATAGCTGTCAAGTGGCTGATACACGATGAGTCAAAGGCTAAAGAGGATTTAAAACATTAGTATTCCTGGGTAATTCCACTTAATCCAAACACTAACATTACAGTATGAAGGTAAATCTAATTGAAGAGGGGAGCCAAGGCTGATGTATCCAGTGTGGGAAAAGATAGTGTGATTAATTAGCATTGTTGAAGGGATTGTTTGATG
This sequence comes from Coregonus lavaretus, assembly GCF_964263955.1. NCBI lineage: Eukaryota > Metazoa > Chordata > Actinopteri > Salmoniformes > Salmonidae > Coregonus > Coregonus lavaretus. Next base: position 24,574,782 of record NC_140012.1, on the reverse strand, counting down.
AACAGTGAGAGGGATTTATTTCTAAATGTGTGCTGTAAGTCATTATTGAATAGTTAACCTCATCTGTGGACTTGCATTAAAGAATCATATTAGATTGGATTTCTGTTTTTAATCATGCTACTATTTCTGCTAGTTCAATTAATTGTCAGTGTCAGCATGCCAAGCACATGCAATCATGTGTAAAAACACCATAGATGGAGTGGAATGTGGGAGAATTAAAGAGACAGAGCACCATGAAGGACGACAGGTTTGGCTGTCATTACAACAGTGTTTTTTTCACGTCTTCAACATGAGCCATTGCCTTCCGTCTCTTTCCTCTATCTCTTGGAGAATACATGTGGTTTATTTATTTCATTTTCCCCCCTTCTCAATCTAATAGTATTATTTGGAATAATAATTTCCCCTTGGAGGCCTGGGGGACACATCTTAGCGATGCGCCGCACGTCAGCTACTCTTCATTTCAGTGTGTTCCCCTCTGCATCTCAGCTAATGTTCCCCACAGTTTATTGCTTTCTGAAATAGCTCCATTAGTGTCGAAGGAAGCCTACAGTAATGGCATGCAGATGGGCTGGCGACTCAGCAAGCTGGCCATGTGTTGAGCAGGGATGACTGACAGATTTAGAAAAACAAATCTAGGCTACCTGTTCTGTTCCTGTGTTTCTTATTCCACCGAGGAAGAACACATTTAATAGAGTTTAAGAGTTCATAACTGCAAAACCAACTGCTGTAGGGCTATTGAAGCTACAGTATATACAAGACTGGGGAAAGTCGTGACAGTTTGTTAGGCTAGTTGAAATGGCGAAGGCAAGACACCCATCCAATTTCCATAAATCAGTCAGAAAGAGCAAACTAGTGAAAAAGCTAAAATAAAATAAATAAAGTTTGTTATTGAAACAAAGTAAAGAGGTGGTTGTTTGGCAAAAAAAAGTTGTTAAAACTTGCTGTTAAAAAGCCCCACTGACTTTCAAAGAGTGGGAGTCCAGTCAGCAGTGTGAAAGATGACAACGTGTTAAATGTTACCCAGCCTTCTGTTCCCAGGCTGACTAACTGAACAAACACTGAACATTCTTCAGGCACAGAACTGTGTTGCTGAGACTTTTGGTGCAAGGTGAGTGGCAGGTCTTTATTTCAAACTCACACCCTTCTCTCTTGATGCCTTCTCCTGTTTATCCACAACTAGACAGCCCTTTATCCATACATATATGGGAACCTCACAAATAGTTACCTATTTGTTACTATTCAGACAGGGAGCATAAAGTGACAGTGAAAAACTGTTTACAGTACGAGCTCCAACGCCCCTCGGCAAATGGAATGTATTTTCTGCTGCCCTGCCTCCCACTCCTGAGCCTGGGAGGAAACGGGGATGATCAGTCATGTCAGAGAGGCAGTGTTTACCTCACTGTGGTGTGTGTTTGTGTGTATTTGTGTGTATGTGTGTGTGTGTGTGCAGTGTGTCATACTGTACGTGCTGCAGGGGGGCGATGACACACTGAATTAAAGCTTACACGGAGGAGGCCAACAACCCACCCAGACGAAGTCACAGAGTTTTAACTCCCTGTGTGTGTGTACGTGTGTGTGTGTTCACTCCCTGTCAGTCGTGTTCATGCCCACCGGCGGCAATCAGCCCTGGAACTGCACTGTGACAATTCAGAGGAAGTAGAGGGAAGGGAAATAATGCAAAACGCTAACACTTCTCCTGCCGCAACATCACTTTGGTACTTTGGTCTAGTACCGGGTCGGACCCCCCTTTGCCTCCAGAACAGCCTGAATTTTTCGGGGTAATGTATTCTACAAGTTGGAAACGTTCCAAAGGGATGTTGATCCATGCTGACGCGATGGCATCACGCAGTTGCTGCAGATGGGACGGCGGTACATCACCGCCACCAGCCTGTACCGTTGACACCAGGCAGGATGGGTTCATGGACTCATGCTGCTTACGCCAAATCCTGACTGCCATCAGCATGACGCAACAGGAACCGGGATTTGTTGGACCATGCAAGGTTTTTGCACTCCTCAATTGTCCAGTGTTGGTGATCGCGTGCTCACCGGATCCTCTTCTTCTTGCTTTTAGCTGATAGGAGTGGAACCTGGTGTGGTTGTCTGCTGCAATAGCCCATTCGTGACAAGGATCGACAAGTTGTGCGTTCCGAGATGCCGTTATGCACACCACTGCGCCGTTATTTGTCTGTTTGTGGCCCGCATGTTAGCTTGCATGATTCTTGCCATTCTCCTTCGACCTTTCTCATCAACGAGCTGTTTTCGCCCACAGGACTGCAGCTGACTGGATGTTTTTTGTTTGTCACACAATTCTCGGGAAACCCTAGACACTGTTGTGTGTGAAAAGCCCAGGACGGCGGCCATTTCTGATACTGGATCCGGCGTGCTTGGCACCGACAATCATACCACGCTCAAAGTCGATTAGGTCACTCGTTTGCCCATTCTAACGCTCAATCGAACACTAACTGAATGCCTTGATGCCTGTCTGCCTGATTTATATAGCAAGCCACGGCCACGTGACTCACTGTCTGTAGGAGCGATCCATTATCGTGAACGGGGTGGCTGTTTTCTTTGAAGGCCTGAGGGCAGGGGGACGAGGGACTGGTGGGGGTAGAGGTGAGGGCTCTGTGGTCCCCAGATGGTGCGCTCTCTGTAGGCATGGGGCCAGTGGGGTGCAGGGTGGCTCCCTGGTACCAGGCCATAATTGGATACGCTGAGTGTAATCTACACTGAACAAAAATATAGACGCAACATGTAAAGTGTTGGTCCCATGTTTCATGAGCTGAATTAAAAGATCCCAGACATTTCCCATACGCAAAAAAATGCTTATTTCTCTCACATTTTGTAAACAAATTTGTTCACATCCCTGTTAGTGAACATTTCTCCTTTGTCAAGATAATCCATCCACCTGACAGGTGTGGCATATCAAGAAGCTGATTCAACAGCACGATCATTACACAGGTGCACCACAGAATGCCACAGATGTCTCAAGTTTTGAGGGAGCGTGTAATTGGCATGCTGACTGCAGGAATGTCCACCAGAGCAGTTGCCAGAGAATTTAATGTTAATTTCTCTACCATAAGCTGCCTCCAACGTCGTTTTAGAGAATTTGGCAGTACCTGCAACCGGCCTCACAACCGCAGACCACGTGTAACCACGCCAGCCCAGGACCTCCACATCCGGCTTCTTCACCTGCGGGATCGTCTGAGACCAGCTACCCAGACAACTGATGAAACTGTGGGTTTGCACAACCAAAGAATTTCTGCACAAACTGTCAGAAACCGTCTCAGGGAAGCTCATCTGTGTGCTCGTCGTCCTCACCAGGGTCTTGACCTGACTGCAGTTCAGCTTTGTAACCGACTTCAGTGGGCAAATGCTCACCTTCGATGGCCACTGGCACGCTGGAGAAGTGTGCTTTTCACGGAGGAATCCCGGTTTCAACTGTACCCTGTTTGGCGTCATGTGGGTGAGCGGTTTGCTGATGTGAACGTTGTGAACAGAGTGCCCCATGGTGGCGGTGGGGTTATGGTATGGGCAGGCATAAGCTACGGACAACGAACACAATTGCATTTTATCGATGGCAATTTGAATGCACACAGATACCGTGACTAGATCCTGAGGCCCATTGTCATGCCATTCATCTACCGCCATCACCTCATGTTTCTGCATGATAATGCACCGCCCCATGTCGCAAGGATCTGTACACAATTCCTGGAAGCTGAAAATGTCCCAGTTCTTCCATGGCCTGCATACTCACCAGACATGTCACCACCCACTGAGCATGTTTGGGATGCTCTTGATCGACTTGTACGACAGCGTGTTCCAGTTCCCACCAATATCCAGCAACTTTGCACTGCCATTGAAGAGGAGTGGGACAACATTCCACATGCCACAATCAACAGCCTGATCAACTCTATGCGAAGGAGATGTCGCGTTGCATGAGGCAAAGGGTGGTCACACCAGATACTGACTGGTTTTCTGATCCACTCCCCTACTTTTGTTTTGAGTATCTGTGACCAACAGATGCATTTCTGTATTCCCATTCATATGACATCTATAGATTAGGGCCTAATGAATGTATTTAAATTGACTAATTCCCTTATATGAACTGTAACTCAGTAAAAATCTTTGAAATTGTTGCATGTTGCATTTATATTTTTGTTCAGTGTACTAACCCAACACCTGTGGACCTTAATGAAATAAAGAGCTTTGGTTCAGGCGAGCATTGTGTCACAATCATTCTGGCTTCTGTAAATAGACAGACAGATAATAGTTGTGTCTAGATCCAAACCAGGAGGGTCACTGCTGTTTTCAGTAGCCCACGCATTAGAGGATGAGAGACTATCATTTGCTATTTTGAGAGGGAAGCAATGCTAAACCTATTAGGATTTTACACAGGTGATAATTGATGTTGCCTATCAAACTACCGGTAAATCATTTAACAAAAAGGAGTTCCTCTTTTCCACCACTTAAAGATGCACTATGCAGAAATCGCTCCGCCATTGCCTGGTTGCAAAAATTCTAATAGTTCGTCTAATTTCAGTTTTTATGACAAAACAAGCAAGAATCATTGTACCATCTAAACCGCTGTGAAATATATTTTCCATAAACAGAAATATTGTATTTTTCAGCAGTGGCATGTATTCATGGCTGCCAAGGAAAGCCAGGCTTCCCAAAATATTTGACCAATAAAAAAAGACTAATTATTAAATAATTTATTTAGTCTTTCTCTGTGTTTTCATAATTTTCCTTCAATTCGCAAGTGAAGAAAACTGGAGAAATCATCCGAGCGAGGGACACAGCGACCCTCTGTCTCAGTATGTGTCATGCCCATGTATCTGATGCTGTCTGGACCAAAAGAGTATAACATGTTGCCCAGTAGCATTTGAATGATTGATGTCAGCAAGCACTTGGCCTCCCTTGATAAAAAAAATATAAAATAATTAGCCAATCAGCGTTGAGCTGAGCTCAACTGTGGGTTGTCCTGGTGCAGCAAAATGCCCGCCAAGGGAGGCCAGTTTGGATTTGGATTCACACCAATTAAATCACTTCCTAAGCAAAATGTCATTTTCAGAAAAACTTGTCTGTTTCTGGTCTGCTTGTGTTGATGTCCTGCAGTAGCTAGGTTGCTAAATTGGCCCTTTCCTACGCCATGGATGGAGAATTCTCTGTAAAGGCCAATGAGTATGATGGCGATTCTGATCTAACCATAAATTCATATATTGTGCCACTGGCCTGAGACGATTTAAGTTCAATATGTAGCCTAGTAGGCTTACGTTAACTAGCTAGCTAACTTACCTGGCTCATTGTTGCCCATGCGAGGAAGTTAGGCTAGCAAGCATTTTAGCTAGGTAGCCTATGATGACAACAACTAAAAGTGTACTGTATGACAGAGCCATAGAACATTTTGCCAACATGAAAGAGAGGAGGATGGCATTGGTGTTCAACTAGTCTACAGGTAGGGTGAGACAAAAATGGTTGTTTTACTTGCACACGCACACGAACACACACACACACACACAGACACACACACACACAAAAATCAGTACAATTGACATCCACATGATATTTAGCAACATTGATTGGACTAAATAGTTTTTGGTATCTTTAAGATTGTTTTCAGTGTATTAAACTAGCTAAGCATATATAGCCTTGTTGATTTGATGATGTTTACATGTTTAAGTTGAAATGGTGTTGGAATTGTCAAGGCAGTGTCTGTTGTCTTTGTGCTGACTTGCGGTAACTTTGTGGTTCTAAATCAGTAGTTGTTTAGTAAACTGTCAAACATTAACTTGCTTGACCATGCTGCAGGTGATATAACTGTTTGTTACATGCAATATTTGCATTGTGGACTTCACCGGACAGATCTCCGGTTTTGTGATTAAACAAATGTATGTGTTGTTGAATTTATTCCGCTACTGTGTGACTGTTGTCTTTTTGTTGTCACGGCCTTATTGTATATCACGGTGGCGTATGAACGAATGGGTTATAGAGCAAACAAAGCAATTATCACAACATAGGTTGAAATATGGCTTTTTTACTGGCTTGGCTTGGCTTCCTCATTGATTTTACCCAGGCACCGCTACAGAACCGGAAGCATAGAAATAATGCACATAGAACAGATCTACCGTTTCTTATACTTGCTTTCAATGAGAATGACAGATCTATAACTCACATTTCTATGTGAATTTGGTCAGGTCTCCCAAAAAGTTACATTTTGCAGCTTTAAATCCGTAACATGAAATAATTTGGAACACTTCTCTTCTCCAGCTATGTACTGTAGCTCCTCATGCTTTAAGTGTTGTTGGTTTGGAAGCTGTTCGTTAATGGCCTATATTCCACAAGGAATCAAATACTGTAGCTAATGTAAGATCATTCTCGTGAGATTAGTGGACAGAGGGACCACAGGATCACTTATGAGACAGAATGATTCATGTCACCCCTCCCTACTCTGTTCCTTACACTGTACCTCCTGCACTTCCCTGACAGAAGTCCACCCTGTATGTCCCTCCCTGATCAACTTAACGTCCACCATGATGACCACAGAGATATGAAACATGCCTGCCTTCTCATATTGTCATGTTGTTTCCTAAAAGCTGATGTAATGGTTTGGTCCAATAATTCATGCGTGATGCGTTTAGGGGCTCTGGGACACAGAGACAGGGCAGGTCTGATCAATAAACAACAGCTAGCTTTCATCTGCCAAGGCAGGGCTTGCATCCCAAATGGCAACCTATTCCCTACATAGTGCACCACTTTTGATCATCAGAACCCTATGTACACTGGTCAAAAGAAGTGCACTATGGAGGGAATAGGGTGCCATTTGGTACGCACATAGAGATAATCCCATGGACCACTACAGAGTAGACTTCCTGTCAACACATTAACACAGTACAAGACCTCTATTGGGAGGGGATGGGTAGGCGCACTGAGAAGAGGAAAGTGCAAATAAAAATACTTGTTTATACCTGTTGCTAACATGCGTCCTTTGTCCTGATCTTGCCCACATTCTGATTGTGCCCAAATTATTAGACAGGTGTAGACGATTAAAAGACACATTGTGATCTGATTGTGATCTGATCTTACTGACCACTTCCAGCTTGCGCGGTATACCATATATAATAACCACTGTATGATAAAACATTTAAAAAATGTAAAAACATCCTGCAGTCACCTTGTGCAGATAACGCACAATGCGTTCTTACTTTTGCCTGTTGCATTATTTGTTCTTTATGAAGCCGTTCCCCAAAGCAGCTGATTGAGCCAGTCACATGGTATGCTTGTTTACAAAGAGCACACAGAGAAAACGGAAGCTTTCGCAACCAGTAGCGTAGCCAGAAATTAGTTGGTGGGTGGGCCTGCAGAAATTTGTGTGGGCCCCAAAAATATATATTTAAAAAAATTGCAATGGGGCAAAGAGAAAAATTTGCAGTTTCATAGCTAATCTCATGCTATTCTACACATTTTGCCATGAGGGTGAGAGACATTTTGCATTTCTAAAGCTATATAGGTGTGTTGACTGCGATAAAGACACTGGATTATGTTTTGTTTGCTAAATGAACAAATTAAGTAGGCAGTGGCATGGTGCATATAGCCATAGAAGCACAGTGACATATGCCTCAATGTGGTCATTCCAGAACTGCTTGCTATGAATACTATCTGATGGTGTTTGCGTGTTTAGGTAAAAAGACAAATAATGTCTACGCGGCTGTTCGTGACATATTTTTTATGTTTGGAAAGAAATAGCAACCCCATTGTGTGTACTGCCAGTAATACTGTTTAATTAGCCTACTCTGCCATTTTCAAAGTCATGTCCCTCTACTCTTGACTTTTCCTAAATACGTCTATTCAACACACTTTCATTGTTAGTCATGTCCCCCCATCCTTGACTAACTAAATATGTCTATTCAACACCACTGTCGTTGTTAGAATTTCGATATCATGAACAGACTTTGTGTTATAAGCAGTTTTAGGAGGACATGTCATTTTTTTACATTTACATTTTAGTAATTTAGCAGGCGCTCTTATCCAGAGCGACTTACAGTTAGTGAGTGCATACATTCTTTTTTATCTTTCATACTGGCCCTCCGTGAGAATCGAACCCACAACCCTGGCGTTGCAAACGCCATGCTCTACCAACTGAGCTACATCCCTACCCCTGCCCTTCATTCATCTAAACTATATGAAAACTAATTTCACACATAGGCCTATAATAATAGATGTAGCCTAAAGACAAGACTAAATTGACAATAGTCTGATGGGTGACAATATTATAAATTGCCTTGTGAATGAAGAGACTGCAGCACAGCATGGGTAATTGACAAAGAAGGGAATGGAGTTTACCAAAAAGCTAGTTTTTCAAATCATCCTTCATGCAGGTAAGACATTTTGGTTTCATAACCTATCAGAAAGAGCAGGTTCTAAGGTTTCTAAAACACATTCATTTGCCAAACAATTAAGGCATGGGCTCTATTTCAAAATATACATTTTTTTTATATTACAGCCGCTATTCCATACGTGAGCACTTTCGGCAGCAACGGTACAGGCTACTAAGCACAGACTAGTAACATAATTCAACTTAAATATGCTATTCTGTACTTTTGAAACACAACGTATTTGTTTTTTTAATGTTTCTTAAGACCTGCCTTAATGACATAATATGTCCGTCCTAGCTCGCTCATTTTTTAGCCCCACCTGTTTAGCTAAACAATATATATACAGTACCAGTCAAAAGTTTGGACACACCTACTCATTCAACGGTTTTTCTTTACTTTTACTATTTTCTACATTGTAGAATTGGACCGCAGAGTGAAGGAAAAGCAGCCAACAAGTGCTCAGCATATGTGGGAACTCCTTCATGACTGTTGGAAAAGCATTCCTCATGAAGCTGGTTGAGAGAATGCCAAGAGTGTGCAAAGCTGTCATCAAGGCAAAGGGTGGCTACTTTGAAGAATCTCAAATATAACATATATTTTGATTTGTTTAACACTTTTCTGGTTACTACATGATCCATATGTGTTATTTCATAGTTTCGATGTCTTCACTATTATTCTACAATGTAGAAAATAGTAAAAAGAAAGAAAAGCCCTTGAATGTGTCACGACTTCCTCCAAAGCTGCCTCCTCTCCTGGTTCGGGCAGGCTTCGGCGTTCGTCGTCACCGGCCTTCTAGCCACTGCCGCTCCTCATCTCATCATTCCATTTGTTTTGTCTTGTTTATTATACACACCTGGTTCATATCCCCTCATTAGTAATTGTATAAGTGTTCCCTCTGCCCCCTTGTCCTTGTGTGTGTTTGTTTATTGTGAGGAGAGTGTAGCTCGGTTGAGCGCCGTGTATTTTGTATTGCCTGGGGAATTTTTCCCCGTATGCCTGTTTGGTTCCAGTGTGCCTGTTTTGCACACTGGACTGTTTGACGCATTTCTGCGTAACTCTGTATTCCGGAATAGATTCTGTATTCTGTGATTTACCTTCCTGCACCTGACACCTTCAAATCACACATCACAGAATGAGTATGTGTGTCCAAACTTTTGACTGGTACTGTATATACAGTGCATTTGGAAAGTATTCAGACCCCTGGACTTTTTCCACATTTTGTTACGTTACAGCCTTATTCTAAAATTAATTAAATAAATTAAAATCTCATCAATCTACACAGAATACCCCATAATGACAAAGTGAAAACAGGTTTTTAGAATTTTTAGCAAATGTATTAAAAATAAAAAACAGAAATACCTTATTTACTAATACCCTTTGCTATGAGACTCGAAATTGAGCTCAGGTGCATCCGTTTCCATTGATCATCCTTGAGATGTTTCTACAACTTGAATGGATTCACCTGTGGTAAATTCAATTGATTGGACAGGATTTGGAAAGGCACACACCTGTCTATATAAAAGGTCACACAATTGACAGTGCAAGGGTCCTGGGAGGATGCTTTTTGGGATTGGCTTAAATGTATGTGGTTGAGAATGGGTTATGGCCATGACATGTTTAAACCATGTTTAAGTATTAATTGATATGTTTTATAATGTGTTATGAAATGATAAAGGTAAAACAGAATGAACATGATTGAGACTTTGTACTCCAGATGTATGTCTGGATAGTGAATATAGTCAATACAGAGTGTGATTGTTCTTTAACGTACGTATGTACAGTGGGGAGAACAAGTATTTGATACACTGCCGATTTTGAAGGTTTTCCTACTTACAAAGCATGTAGAGGTCTGTCATTTTTATCATAGGTACACTTCAACTGTGAGAGACGGAATCTAAAACAAAAATCCAGAAAATCACATTGTATGATTTTTAAGTAATTAATTTGCATTTTATTGCATGACATAAGTATTTGATACATCAGAAAAGCAGAACTTAATATTTGGTACAGAAACCTTTGTTTGCAATTACAGAGATCATACGTTTCCTGTAGGTCTTGACAAGGTTTGCACACACTGCAGCAGGGATTTTGCCACACTCCTCCATACAGACCTTCTCCAGATCCTTCAGGTTTCGGGGCTGTCGCTGGCCAATACGGACTTTCAGCTCCCTCCAAAGATTTTATATTGGGTTCAGGTCTGGAGACAGGCTAGGCCACTCCAGGACCTTGAGATGCTTCTTACGGAGCCACTCCTTAGTTGCCCTGGCTGTGTGTTTCGGGTCGTTGTCATGCTGGAAGACCCAGCCACGACCCATCTTCAATGCTCTTACTGAGGGAAGGAGGTTGTTGGCCAAGATCTCGCGTTACATGGCCCCATCCATCCTCCCCTCAATACGGTGCAGTCTTCCTGTCCCCTTTGCAGGAAAGCATCCCCAAAGAATGATGTTTCCACCTCCATGCTTTGTCAAGGGGTGCTGAAGGTGGGTGTGGTGCATGAATCAAGCGCAGGACGCAGAAGCTCAGTCCAAAATACTTTAGTGCAATATTCACGTAGAAAATAAGCACAATAAGCCCGAAGGCGAAATAACGGCGCACACAGGCGTCAATCAAACGGCGCACTAACATGTGCGAAAAACCTCTCCAAAACACTGGAGGGAAGTACGTAGCTCCAACACGAAACAGAAGAGCAATCACACACAAAGACAAACACACACAACGAGAACTAAATAGGACACTAACGAGGACTAACAAGACACAGGTGTACAACATCAAGACAAAACCAAACGAACATGAAACATAGATCGGTGGCAGCTAGTACTCCGGGGACGACGACCGCCGAAGCCTGCCCGAACCAGGAGGAGGAGCAGCCTCGGCCGAAACCGTGACAGTACCCCCCCCCTTGACGCGCGGCTCCAGCCGTGCGCCGACCCCAGCCTCGGGGACGACCAGGAGGACGCGGAGCAGGGCGCGCGGGATGGTCCCGGTCGAACTCCGACAGGAGAGATGGGTCTAGGATGTCCCTCCGCGGCACCCAGCACCGCTCCTCCGGGCCGTACCCCTCCCACTCCAAGATACTGGAGACCCCCCATCCGGCGTCTTGAGTCCAAGATGGACCGAACGGTGTACGCCGGAGCCCCCTCGATGTCCAGTGGGGGCGGAGGAGTCTCCCCTATCTCATTGTCCTGGAGTGGACCAGCTACCACCGGCCTGAGAAGAGACACATGGAACGAGGGGTTAATATTCTTATACTCAACAGGTAGATGTAACCTATATCACACCTCGTTCAATCTTCTCAGGACTTTAAAGGGCCCCACAAACCGCCGACCCAGCTTCCGGCAGGGCAGGCGGAAGGGTAGGTTTCTGGTAGAGAGCCAGACTCGATCTCCGGGTGCGTACACCGGCCCCTCACTGCGGTGGAGATCGGCGCTCGCCTTGTGACGAAGGACGGCCCGCTGCAGGTGGACGTGGGCAGCGTTCCACGTCTCTTCCGAGCGCCTCATCCAATCGTCCACCGCAGGGGCCTCGATCTGGCTCTGCTGCCAAGGTGCCAGAACCGGCTGGTAACCTAACACACATTGGAAGGGGGTTAGGTTGGTAGAGGAGTGGCGGAGAGAGTTCTGGGCCATCTCGGCCCAGGGAATGTACCGTGCCCACTCCTCCGGCCGGCCCTGGCAATACGACCTCAGAAACCTACCCACATCCTGGTTGACACGTTCTACCTGCCCGTTACTCTCCGGGTGGTACCCTGAGGTAAGGCTAACCGAGACCCCCAAACGATCCATGAACGCTCTCCAAACACGGGAGGTAAACTGGGGGCCTCGATCAGACACTATATCCTCGGGTACCCCGTAATGCCGGAAGACGTGGGTAAATAGGGCCTCAGCGGTCTGTAGGGCAGTAGGAAGACCCGACATAGGGAGAAGACGACAGGCCTTAGAGAACCGGTCCACAACGACCAGGATGGTGGTATTCCCCTGAGAGAGGGGAAGGTCTGTCACAAAATCCACCGAGAGGTGGGACCATGGTCGTTGTGGAACGGGCAGGGGTTGTAACTTACCCCTGGGCAGATGTCGGGGCGCCTTACACTGGGCGCACACCGGGCAGGAGGAGACATAAACCCTCACATCCCTAGCCAAAGTGGGCCACCAGTATTTAGTGCTAAGGCAATGCACTGTCCGGCCAATACCTGGATGTCCAGAGGAGGGTGACGTGTGAGCCCAGTAAATGAGTCGATCCCGAATCTCGAGCGGAACGTACCTCCGACCCTCAGGACACTGTGGAGGGCTGGGGTCGGTACGCAACGCTCGCTCGATTTCGGCATCGACCTCCCACACCACCGGTGCCACAAGGCAAGACTCCGGTAGTATGGGAGTAGGCTCAACGGACCTCTCCTCCGTGTCATACCGCCGGGACAGCGCATCTGCCTTACCATTCTGGGACCCAGGGATGTACGTGATTTTAAATACGAACCTGGTGAGAAACATACTCCATCGAGCCTGGCGAGGGTTCAGTCTCCTCGCTGCCCGGATGTACTCCAGGTTCCGATGGTCAGTCAAAATGAGGAAAGGGTGTTGAGCCCCCTCAAGCCAATGCCTCCACACCTTAAGGGCTTGAACTACAGCTAACAGCTCCCTGTCCCCAACGTCATAGTTACGCTCCGCCGGGCTGAGCTTTTTTGAGTAAAAACCACAGGGGCGGAGTTTAGGTGGCGTGCCGGACCGTTGAGAGAGAACGGCCCCTATACCAGCCTCAGACGCGTCTACCTCAACCTGAAAGGGTAATGCGGGATCCGGATGCGCCAGCACCGGAGCCGACGTAAACAGGTCCTTCAGTCTCCTAAAGGCCCTGTCCGCATCAGCTGACCACTGCAGGCGCACCGGACCCCCTTTCAGAAGGGACGTGATGGGAGCTGCCACCTGTCCAAAACCCCGGATAAACCTCCGGTAGTAATTCGCAAAGCCCAAGAACTGCTGCACCTCTTTTACAGTGGTTGGAGTTTGCCAATTATGCACAGCGGACACACGATCCACCTCCATTCTCACCCCTGACGCGGACAACCGATAACCCAAAAAGGAGACCGACTCCTGGAAAAACAGACATTTCTCTGCCTTGACATATAGGTCGTGCTCCAACAGCCTCCTCAATACACGACGCACCAGGGTTATATGCTCGGCTCGGGTAGACGAGTACACCAGAATGTCATCAATGTACACGACCACCCCTTGTCCCTGCATATCCCGGAAAATGTCATCTACGAAGGATTGGAAGACTGATGGAGCATTCATCAACCCATATGGCATGACGAGATATTCAAAATGACCTGACTTGGTACTAAACGCTGTCTTCCATTCGTCGCCCTCCCTAATGCGCACCAAGTTATACGCGCTCCTGAGATCCAATTTTGTGAAAAACCACGCTCCATGCAATGACTCTGCCATGGTCGCAATCAGAGGGAGTGGATAACTGTATTTCACAGTAATCTGATTGAGACCACGGTAATCAATGCACGGGCGCAACCCTCCATCTTTCTTCTTCACAAAAAAGAAACTCGAGGAGGCGGGAGAAGTGGAGGGCCGAATGTATCCCTGTCTCAAAGATTCGGCTATGTAAGTCTCCATAGCTTTTCTCTCCTCTTGAGACAAAGGATACACGTGGCTCCGTGGGAGCGCTGCTCCTGCCTGGAGATCAATCGCACAATCCCCCTGTCTATGAGGAGGCAACTGCGTCGCCCTAGTTTTACTAAACACGAGAGCTAAATCCCCATATTCAGGCGGAATGTGCAGTGCGGGCACTTGGTTTGGACTTTCCACCGAAGTCGCCCCCACGGAAACACCCAGACATCGCCCCTCGCACTGAGCAGACCACCCATCAAGAGCCCTCTGTTGCCACGAAATAGCAGGGTTATGGGTGCTTAACCAGGGAATTCCCAGCACCACTGGGTACGCAGGAGAGTCGATCAGATACAGCTGTATAGTCTCTTCATGACCCCCCTGCGCACACATCCTAAGTGGTGCTGTGATCTCCCTAATCAACCCCGACCCCAACGGGCGGCTATCTAAGGCATGAACGGGAAAAGGTTTGTCAACAGGTAGGAGAGGGATCCCTAAATCTAAACAAAACTTCCGATCAACAAAATTCCCAGCTGCGCCTGAATCTACTAGCGCCTTATGCTGGGAATGAGGTGCAACCTGTGGAAAACACACAGGTATACAAAAGTGCGCAACAGAAAGCTCTGGGTAAGTGGGACGTCTACTCACCTGGGAGGCCCCCCCAGTGCGTGGCCTGTTGTCTTCTCCCCCGGAGAACCCTCCCCAGCACCTGGCCGCAGTGTGCCCTCCACGACCGCACTTGGTGCAGGAGACAGGCCCCCTCGGGCTCCTCCTCCTCCTTTCTCTAGCGCCGGCACCCCCGAGCTCCATAGGGCTCGGCTCGGAGGTGCCGGAGGGCGGAATGGACGGACCCCCCTCGGGACGTCCACGGGTGGCCAGCAGGGTGTCCAGACGGATGGACATATCGACCAACTGGTCGAAGGTGAGATGGGTATCCCTGCAGGCCAACTCACGTTGAACGTCCTCCCGTAGGCTACATCGAAAATGGTCGATGAGGGCCCGTTCATTCCACCCTGCGTCCGCCGCTAGAGTCCGGAACTCTAGAGCACCGGGTGTACAGTGGCCAGGTAGAGCTCCACCTGCAGGAGGAACCCCTGACACCCGGCAGCTGTTCCGTCATACGCCCTCGGGAGCGAGAGCCGAATCCCCCTGGGTTCCGGACCTGGGACTGGTGGACCGGCCGATGGGGTTGGCAGGGTAGGTGGAGGTGTGGGTACCCCGCTGGCCTCCCATCGGTGCAGGGTGTTGATGACGTCCTGTAGAGCGGTCCCCAGTTGTCGTATCTGGTCATCTTGGCCGCGAACATGCTCCTCGAGCGACTCAGGTGTAACTGCAGATCCTGCTGATTCCATTTTGGTGTGTGATTCTGTCAAGGGGTGCTGAAGATGGGTGTGGTGCATGAATCAAGCGCAGGACGCAGAAGCTCAGTCCAAAAGACTTTAGTGCAATATTCACGTAGAAAATAAGCACAATAAGCCCGAAGGCGAAATAACGGCGCACACAGGCGTCAATCAAACGGCGCACTAACATGTGCGAAAAACCTCTCCAAAACACTGGAGGGAAGTACGTAGCTCCAACACGAAACAGAAGAGCAATCACACACAAAGACAAACACACACAACGAGAACTAAATAGGACACTAACGAGGACTAACAAGACACAGGTGTACAACATCAAGACAAAACCAAACGAACATGAAACATAGATCGGTGGCAGCTAGTACTCCGGGACGACGACCGCCGAAGCCTGCCCGAACCAGGAGGAGGAGCAGCCTCGGCCGAAACCGTGACATGCTTCACGGTTGGAATGGTGTTCTTGGGGTTGTACTCATCCTTCTTCTTCCCCCAAACACGGCGAGTGGAGTTTAGACCAAAAAGCTATATTTTTGTCTCATCAGACCACATGACCTTCTCCCATTCCTCCTCTGGATCATCCAGATGGTCATTGGCAAACTTCAGACGGGCCTGGACATGCGCTGGCTTGAGCAGGGGGACCTTGCGTGTGCTGCAGGATTTTAATCCAAGACGGCGTAGTGTGTTACTAATGGTTTTCTTTGAGACTGTGGTCCCAGCTCTCTTCAGGTCATTGACCAGGTCCTGCTGTGTAGTTCTGGGCTGATCCCTCACCTTCCTCATGATCATTGATGCCCCACGAGGTGAGATCTTGCATGGAGCCCCAGACCAAGGGTGATTGACCGTCATCTTGAACTTCTTCCATTTTCTAATAATTGCGCCAACAGTTGTTGCCTTCTCACCAAGCTGCTTGCCTATTGTCCTGTAGCCCATCCCAGCCTTGTGCAGGTCTACAATTTTATCCCTGATGTCCTTACACAGCTCTCTGGTCTTGGCCATTGTGGAGAGGTTGGAGTCTGTTTGATTGAGTGTGTGGACAGGTGTCTTTTATACAGGTAACGAGTTCAAACAGGTGCAGTTAATACAGGTAATGAGTGGAGAACAGGAGGGCTTCTTAAAGAAAAACTAACAGGTCTGTGAGAGCCGGAATTCTTACTGGTTGGTAAGTGATCAAATACTTATGTCATGCAATAAAATGCAAATTAATTACTTAAAAATCATACAATGTGATTTTCTGGATTTTTGTTTTAGATTCCGTCTCTCACAGTTGAAGTGTACCTATGATAAAAATGACAGACCTCTACATGCTTTGTAAGTAGGAAAACCTGCAAAATCGGCAGTGTATCAAATACTTGTTCTCCCCACTGTATATAATTTTTTTAGTCACGCCACTAATAAGAGACAGAAGCCCCACTTAGAGAAATGCGGGTCGGTGTGGTTCATTCATTGTGGTTAAGTGGGGTGGGTTATCTGTCTCGTTTGGGTTGATCACACTTGGTCAGTGTGATTGCATCCGTTTGACTAATTCGACTGTTTTGTCTGACGCGTCTTGTACCCGTCAAATGTCACTCGGCTGCTCATCTGACACGTCTGTTCAATTCGGTCGATTCATTTGATTCGTCTTGCTGATCATTTTGTCTGGGTCATTTCGGCACGGGCGGCTGTCCATCTGTTTGAACGATCAGAAAATAAATAGGTAGAAGTCCTGCAATACCGCTCTAAATGTGTCGAGGAAGTGTATCATTTAGAGGACTGCTTAGGTAGGCAAAAAATCCTGTATAATACCACTTTTCCTGTGTCGAGGAAGTGAATCAGGAAAAGGGCTGCATTTACAGGTCGCTTAGGAAAGCGTAGGTAGAAGTCCTGCAATACCGCTCTAAATGTGTTGAGGAAGTGTATAATTTAGAGGACTGCTTAGGTAGGCAAAAATCCTGTGCAATACTGCTTTTCTCTGTGTCGAGGAAGTGAATCAGAGAAGAGGGCCGAATTTACAGGTCGCTTAGGAAAGCGTAGGATAGGTAGAAGTCCAGTAAAGGTGTGTCGAGGAAGTGAATCACCTAGAGGGCTATATAGGTAGATAGTAATCCTGTATAAAACTGTGTTTCTTATGTCGAGGAAGTGTATCAAGAGAGGGGTAAATGTACAGGTAACTAATAAGTGTGTGAAATAGTGAGAGTGCAAGTGAGTGTGAAAGTTTCTGTCCTCGGTGGAGAAAGGTTGACGCACCTTTCCTGGACCGATGCTTAAGTGTAACCTGGTAGGAAGGACGCACCCGGTCTCACACCAGGAGAGGAAGAGTGAATGGTGTGTGAATGCTCATAGGGGTAGAAACACACATATAGCTGAGTGATTTAAAGCTAAGAAAAACACTAGCAAGGGAAAGATTCATGAGGTGTTCCACACAAAAGAAAAGTGGACATCAGGAGATATTATATTAGTGTTAAGAAAAACACTTGCAAGGGAAAGATTCATGAGGTGTTCCACACAAAAGAAAAGTGGACATCAGGAGATATTATATTAGTGTTAAGAAAAACACTAGCAAGGGAAAGATTCATGAGGTGTTCCACACAAAAGAAAAGTGGATATCAGGAGATATTATATTAGTATCATATAAAGAGATTGTCAAATGACCATTAATAATAAATAAGTTCTGACCAAACAATAATTAAAAAATCACGAATAAGTTTAACAGCAAAAGTGAATACTAATATAAAAATAATTAAGAAGGAGAAATAAATAAATAGGACGAATACTAAAATAGATTTAAAATAAGTTAAAAAATACAGGCCATAAATCTGAATAAAACGGCGGTAGAAATACTGAGTGCTAGGTATCCCTTAGGCAAGGGAGAAATAGCGAAAACATCTGAAAAATGGGAGAAACGCACCAGAAAAATGGGCACCAAATGGCCAGAAGGAGGAACATTTGATGTCACGGTGTGTGAGGAAATGGAAACACTGATAAAGAAATATAAAGCAAAATACACAGGAAAGAAGAGAAGTGCCAAAAGAGAAAGAGAAAAAGAAGTACTCAACATGTTCAAAATGGAAGGAGAAGGATTGTTAAAGAACATGCGAGAAGCCAGAAACATGTTGAGAAAAGATGATGAGAAAACAAACAAAAAGAAAGCAGATTGGTCTGTGGGACCCCCAACATATGTTGGTGGACAATATCCCCAGGTGTCCGGAGTAGTATCAATAAAAGGAGAAATAGAAATGGAAGAAGAAAGACCCTTGTTTACATGGAGATCTGGGGGAAGCATTGGGAAGAATGAAAATTATGAAAAGAGATGATGGAGAACTCTCAGATGAAGAAATGGCCGATATTGAAGCAACAAACAAACTAATAGAGAAAGAAATGGACAGGATGAGGAGAATATTGAGAGAAAAGGAAGAAGCAGAGAGGGAGCAGAGTGAGGTAAGACAGCGGACAGGCAGAGACCTAGAGGAGGAAGAAGGAGCAGCAGCTGAAATATGGGGAGATTGCAATCAAGGCGTAAGGGAAGAAAGATTGAGGAATAGGAGAACATTGAGAAGACCTGAAAAATACAAGGGACAATATCCAATTCTAATAAAAGGTACCCAGGCTCACTATGTTCCGTGGGGATCACAGGACCTGGAAGGATTGGTTGCCCGTCTGCCAGATTTGCATGATGGGGCAGGAAAATGGATAAGGATTTTTGAGGAACAAACCATGGGGAAACTGCTTGCTGTGGGGGATCTGAAGGCACTGTTGGCAAGGGTGGTTGGAAAGGCAAAAATGGAGGATATACTGGGGAACAGTGACCTGAGGAGAGAAGTGAGTGACCCACAAGGAGATGGGATGGACTTTGATTCACACCGCCCTGAAGTCTGGCGAGCACTGAGACTGGAATATCCGGCAAGAATTGACCCCAAGTCACTGAAAGGGGGGACACTGGGAGAAACTGAGAATCCAGCTGCCTATCTACATGAACAGATGAAACAATGGAGACTGGAAACAGAACGAGATCCAGAAGGGGACCCACTGATGACAACTCTATTCCGAAACTCAATAATAGAAGCCATGCCTCAATCAGTGAGAAGCAGGCTGGAGGATGTGGTGGGACTAACCTCAAAGACACACAAAGAATTATGTGACCATGTGATACATGCAGTAGAAAAACACAGAAAAGATGAACAGAGACTTAAAGAGCAGGGGAGAGACATTCAGAGGAAGCTGACTCAACTCCAATTGGAAGAATTGACAAACAGAGGGAAGAAGAAAATCCAGGCCCCAGTAACAGCACCTATGACTGAAACAGGAATGGTGGCTGCAGTCACTCCAGGAGGGCCATATCCGCCTCCCGCGCCGCAGGCCCAATTGCAACCCACATCACCAGTAGTGAATGTGTATGCACAACAACCCCGACAATGGAATAATAATAAAAAACAGCAAAAATCTCAGCAATACAATCAAAAAGGAGGAAATCGGGGCCCACAAGGGCCACCTGGAATTTGCTGGGGATGCCAACAGCCAGGGCATACCAGACGAAACTGCCCCACAAACCCCTGGCAACAGCCGGGGAACAAAAATCAAAGTAATTGGAAGCAGGCTGATGGCTGGCAACAAAATCAGCAACAAGTCCAAGGTCCTGTGAATCCATGGGCAGGGCCTAATCAGGGATACTAGGGGTGCCCAGATAATCCTACAGGGGAGGGTCAGTTTCCAGTACTAACTACACGAGCTGATCAAGAACCTACAGTGGGGAAAAAAAGTATTTAGTCAGCCACCAATTGTGCAAGTTCTCCCACTTAAAAAGATGAGAGAGGCCTGTAATTTTCATCATAGGTACAAGTCAACTATGACAGACAAAATGAGGAAATAAAATCCAGAAAATCACATTGTAGGATTTTTTATGAATTTATTTGCAAATTATGGTGGAAAATAAGTATTTGGTCAATAACAAAAGTTTCTCAATACTTTGTTATATACCCTTTGTTGGCAATGACACAGGTCAAACGTTTTCTGTAAGTCTTCACAAGGTTTTCACACACTGTTGCTGGTATTTTGGCCCATTCCTCCATGCAGATCTCCTCTAGAGCAGTGATGTTTTGGGGCTGTCGCTGGGCAACACAGACTTTCAACTCCCTCCAAAGATTTTCTATGGGGTTGAGATCTGGAGACTGGCTAGGCCACTCCAGGACCTTGAAATGCTTCTTACGAAGCCACTCCTTCGTTGCCCGGGCGGTGTGTTTGGGATCATTGTCATGCTGAAAGACCCAGCCACGTTTCATCTTCAATGCCCTTGCTGATGGAAGGAGGTTTTCACTCAAAATCTCACGATACATGGCCCCATTCATTCTTTCCTTTACACGGATCAGTCGTCCTGGTCCCTTTGCAGAAAAACAGCCCCAAAGCATGATGTTTCCACCCCCATGCTTCACAGTAGGTATGGTGTTCTTTGGATGCAACTCAGCATTCTTTGTCCTCCAAACACGACGAGTTGAGTTTTTACCAAAAAGTTCTATTTTGGTTTCATCTGACCATATGACATTCTCCCAATCCTCTTCTGGATCATCCAAATGCACTCTAGCAAACTTCAGACGGGCCTGGACATGTACTGGCTTAAGCAGGGGGACACGTCTGGCACTGCAGGATTTGAGTCCCTGGCAGCGTAGTGTGGTACTGATGGTAGGCTTTGTTACTTTGGTCCCAGCTCTCTGCAGGTCATTCAATAGGTCCCCCTGTGTGGTTCTGGGATTTTTGCTCACCGTGATCATTTTGACCCCATGGGGTGAGATCTTGCGTGGAGCCCCAGATCGAGGGAGATTATCAGTGGTCTTGTATGTCTTCCATTTGCTAATAATTGCTCCCACAGTTGATTTCTTCAAACCAAGCTGCTTACCTATTGCATATTCAATCTTCCCAGCCTGGTGCAGGTCTACAATTTTGTTTCTGGTGTCCTTTGACAGCTCTTTGGTCTTGGCCATAGTGGAGTTTGGAGTGTGACTGTTTGAGGTTGTGGACAGGTGTCTTTTATACTGATAACAAGTTCAAACAGGTGCCATTAATACAGGTAACGAGTGGAGGACAGAGGAGCCTCTTAAAGAAGAAGTTACAGGTCTGTGAGAGCCAGAAATATTGCTTGTTTGTAGGTGACCAAATACTTATTTTCCACCATAATTTGCAAATAAATTCATAAAAAATCCTACAATGTGATTTTCTGGAATGTTGTTTCTCAATTTGTCTGTCATAGTTGACGTGTACCTATGATGAAAATTACAGGCCTCTCTCATCTTTTTAAGTGGGAGAACTTGCACAATTGGTGGCTGACTAAATACTTTTTTTCCCCACTGTATGCTGCAGGTTCAAATAGAGAACAGAGGCACACCCATGATGGTTGATACTGGAGCCACTTACACCTGTGTAAGTCCAAATTATGCCTCTCACCTCCCCATGTCTGGCAAATATGCCAAAACTGTAGGATTCTCGGGACAAACGCAGTTAATTCCAATGACAGCTCCAGTTCGCCTGATAGCGGATGACAAATCCGCAACCCTCCCTATACTTGTATCAGAACACACCCCTGTCAATCTATTGGGAAGAGATGCCCTATGCAAAATGGGTATACAAATTCGATATAGACAAGGCAGGGTTAAACTTACAAATGGTAATGAAACAGGATACAGCAAATTTCTATTGGTTAGGGGATATTGAGACAGAAGTAGATAGGGTAGTCAGGAAATGGGGTAGGTTTATTCAGGCTCAGATACCAGAAGCAGAAAGAGGAAAGTCAGAATATCACTGCACCATGCAATATGATCCCTATCTTGATGATCTTTTAGAACAACTGTGGTTGTTAAATGCAAATGGGAAATCGGTACCAATAATGTCTCAGTACATAATTATAGGAAAACAAGGAGCAGCAATGGAGGTGACGGACATGGATGGCTCAGACTTTGTGGCAAAATGGTACAATGGTTCTGAAGCTGCCCCACACATTACCTTGCTGGTGAACAAGGGAATGGAGGCAAAGGATTTGGGCCCCATGATGAAGCGAGCAAAAACAATTCAATAGAACAAGACAGATAACCCATTGATTTATCACTCAAAAGATAAAGCCTTCATCAAGATACACCATACCACAATAATGACTGGAGATCGAAGGGAAGTGGAAGTTACATCCCAACAGCTAACACAGCTAGGGTAAGCTACAGCATTAGAGAACCATCAAAAACAGGAAATTGAGAAAAACACACCTCACGAGGTATGGTCACAACATGATACAGATGTTGGGTTGGTAAAATCAGTAAGTCCTGTGTTCGTCAAAACAAAGCCAGATGTCAAGCCCCCTTGGAGGGCTCAATACCATATGAAACCTGAAGCAGAAGAGGGTATCAACGCCACAATCGAAGGACTGATAAAAGCAGGAGTACTGATAGAAACACAAAGTTGTTGTAACACACCTTTGTTGCCGGTTCTTAAAGCAGATGGTAAAAAGTGGAGGCTGGTACATGACTTAAGGGCCATAAATGACATAGTACAAGATTGGTCTGCTGATGTTCCAAACCCTCATATGTGACAGGTTAAAGGACATATTCATAGCCTGTTATACACTAAAAAGTATTAGAAAGTTCATGGTATGTAAGGATCTTAAAATATCTAAGGTTAAAAAGATCATGCATCCAGTACTAGTTCATAGAGATTGATAAAATTCATAATTGTGTTAAAATCCGTCAAGTGTAAAAGGGTAAATATTGTAAGCGGAATGTGTAAACGTTATATTGACTACTTTATTTTGTGGTGCCTAATTTAAGGGTAAAAGTGTTAATCTGTGATCTACTAAATGCTCTTAATCTATGAGCCTGAGATCGATTGCTCTGGTCTCCACCCAACTTTCTGGGGAAATCGCGGTCTTGTTTCTCATTATACTAAAGTTTTCAGTGAGGAAACATAACTGCATCACTTTCGTGATTATTTCTCCCCTTTTTCAGGTACGTTATTGATATAAAACGAGTTAATTTACATTTCACTGTAATGTCTGCACCTGTTGTATTCGGCGCATGTGACCAATACAATTTGATTTGATTTGATTTGATTTGATTTAATTTGAATGTAATAACTTGCTAACATGTCAAGAGAGTTTAAGGTATGTGTTAGTAACATCTTGAGTAAGTTAGAGTTAAGTTGAAGAGAGTTATTAGGTGCGTGTGTGAGTGAAACCTGCTTGGTTGCAGCGAAGAATAGCTTCGTACTGAGAGTAGCTGCCATTTTATGCTAATTGTAATGAGCATGTGCGCTGTTAATAATATATTTGGGGTTATTTGTATAATGTGTTTCGAATACTTTGTTGACATGGTTGATAAATGTAGTTATGGGTTACTGAGCTAAAGCTACTTTGTGTTTGACAGTTATATTGAAACATTTGTATATGTTTTAGTGAATTACAGTTTATGCTGTTGTGACTTGAATAAGCTTTGTACCCTACAAAACTCTGGTTCCTGTAGATCTGTTGTTCTGTAAAATGTGGTATTTTTGTAAAAGCATTATACTCAAGTTTTCAGTGAGGAAACATAACTGCATCACTTTCGTGATTATTTCTCCCCTTTTTCAGGGGCGTAACACATACGCTACTCACCAATGTTCCCCCAGAAGCCAAGTACTTCTTCATTTTTTTGTGTGCCCCTGGCGGAGGAGTGCAGACATTTGTTTGCATTTACCTACAAAGGAGAATGATTACTTTATCCTATCCCAGGTATTCCTTAAAGAGGTGGGGTTTCAAATGTCTCCGGAAGGTGGTGAGTGACTCCGCTGTCCTGGCGTCGTGAGGGAGCTTGTTCCACCATTGGGGTGCCAGAGCAGCGAACAGTTTTGACTGGGCTGAGCGGGAACTATGCTTCCGCAGAGGTAGGGGAGCCAGCAGGCCAGAGGTGGATGAACGCAGTGCCCTCGTTTGGGTGTAGGGACTGATCAGAGCCTGAAGGTACGGAGGTGCCGTTCCCCTCACAGCTCCGTAGGCAAGCACCATGGTCTTGTAGCAGATGCGAGCTTCAACTGGAAGCCAGTGGAGTGTGCGGAGGAGCGGGGTGACGTGAGAGAACTTGGGAAGGTTGAACACCAGACGGGCAGCGGCATTCTGGATGAGTTGTAGGGGTTTAATGGCACAGGCAGGGAGCCCAGCCAACAGCGAGTTGCAGTAATCCAGACGGGAGATGACAAGTGCCTGGATTAGGACCTGTGCCGCTTCCTGTGTAAGGCAGGGTTGTACTCTCCGAATGTTGTAGAGCATGAACCTACAGGATCGGGTCACCGCCTTGATGTTAGCGGAGAACGACAGGGTGTTGTCCAGGGTCACGCCAAGGCTCTTCGCACTCTGGGAGGAGGACACAACGGAGTTGTCAACCGTGATGGCGAGATCATGGAACGGGCAGTCCTTCCCCGGGAGGAAGAGCAGCTCCGTCTTGCCGAGGTTCAGCTTGAGGTGGTGATCCGTCATCCATACTGATATGTCTGCCAGACATGCAGAGATGCGATTCGCCACCTGGTTATCAGAAGCGGGAAAGGAGAAGATTAGTTGTGTGTCGTCAGCGTAGCAATGATAGGAGAGGCCATGTGAGGATATGACAGTGCCAAGTGACTTGGTGTATAGCGAGAATAGGAGAGGGCCTAGAACTGAGCCCTGGGGGACACCAGTGGTGAGAGCACGTGGTGCGGAGACAGCTTCTCGCCACGCCACTTGGTAGGAGCGACCGATCAGGTAGGACGCAATCCAAGAGTGAGCCGCGCCGGAGATGCCCAGCTCGGAGAGGGTGGAGAGGAGGATCTGATGGTTCACAGTATCAAAGGCAGCAGACAGGTCTAGAAGGACAAGAGCAGAGGAGAGAGAGTTAGCTTTAGCAGTGCGGAGAGCCTCCGTGACACAGAGAAGAGCAGTCTCAGTTGAATGACCAGTCTTGAAACCTGACTGGTTTGGATCAAGAAGGTCATTCTGAGAGAGATAGCAAGAGAGTTGGCTAAAGACAGCACGCTCAATAGTTTTGGAGAGAAAAGAAAGAAGGGATACTGGTCTGTAGTTGTTGACATCAGAGGGATCGAGTGTTGGTTTTTTGAGAAGGGGTGCAACTCTCGCTCTCTTGAAGATGGAAGGGACATAGCCAGCGGTCAAGGATGAGTTGATCAGCGAGGTGAGGTAAGGGAGAAGGTCACCGGAGATGGTCTGGAGAAGAGAGGAGGGGATAGGGTCAAGCGGGCAGGTTGTTGGGCGGCCTGCCGTCACAAGTCGCAAGATTTTATCTGGAGAGAGAGGGGAGAAAGAAGTCAAAGCATAGGGCAGGGCAGTGTGAGCAGGACCAGCAGTGTCATTTGACTTAACAAACGAGGATCGGATGTCGTCAACCTTCTTTTCAAAATGGTTGACGAAGTCATCCACAGAGAGGGAGGGGGGGGGGGGGGGATTCAGCAGGGAGGAGAATGTGGCAAAGAGCTTCCTAGGGTTAGAGGCGGATGCTTGGAATTTAGAGTGGTAGAAAGTGGCCTTAGCAGCAGAAACAGATGAAGAGAATGTAGAGAGGAGGGAGTGAAAAGATGCCAGGTCCGCAGGGAGTCTAGTTTTCTTCCATTTCCACTCGGCTGCCCGGAGCCCTGTTCTGTGAGCTCGCAATGAGTCATCAAGCCACGGAGCTGGAGGGGAGGACCGAGCCGGCCGGGAGGATAGGGGACATAGAGAGTCAAAGGATGCAGAAAGGGAGGAGAGGAGGGTTGAGGAGGCAGAATCAGGAGATTGGAGGGAGAAGGATTGAGCAGAGGGAAGAGATGATAGGATGGAAGAGGAGAGAGTAGCGGGAGAGAGAGAGCGAAGGTTGCGACGGCGCATTACCATCTGTGTAGGGGCAGAGTGAGTAGTGTTGGAGGAGAGGGAGAGAGAAAAGGATACAAAGTAGTGGTCGGAGACTTGGAGGGGAGTTGCAGTGAGGTTAGTAGAAGAACAGCATCTTGTGAAGATGAGGTCAAGCGTATTGCCTGCCTTGTGAGTAGGGGGGGACGGTGAGAGGGTGAGGTCAAAAGAGGAGAGGAGTGGAAAGAAGGAGGCAGAGAGAAATGAGTCAAATGTAGACGTAGGGAGGTTGAAATCCCCCAGAACTGTGAGGGGTGAGCCATCCTCAGGAAAGGAACTTATCAAGGCGTCAAGCTCATTGATGAACTCTCCAAGGGAACCTGGAGGGCGATAGATGACAAGGATATTAAGCTTAAATGGGCTAGTGACTGTGACAGCATGGAATTCAAATGAGGAGATAGACAGATGGGTCAGGGGAAAAATTGAGAATGTCCACTTGGGAGAGATGAGGATTCCTGTGCCACCACCCCGCTGACCAGATGCTCTCGGGGTATGCGAGAACACATGGTCAGACGAGGAGAGAGCAGCAGGAGTAGCAGTGTTTTCAGTGGTAATCCATGTTTCCGTCAGCGCCAAGAAGTCGAGGGACTGGAGGGTAGCATAGGCTGAGATGAACTCTGCCTTGTTGGCAGCAGAACGGCAGTTCCAGACAACTAGACAACTAGACCTTAGACTAGACGGCAGTTCCAGACAACTAGGACAACTAGACCTTAGAGCAAGCCTGGAATGGAACAGTGATGCATTAACTGCATTTGAAACAATGAAGAAGGAAATGCAGTCAGCTCCGGCTCTAGCAGCCCCAGATTACACAAAACCATTCTTGTTGTATGTGGCAAATAGATGTGATAGGTATGCAATGGCGGTATTTATGCAAGAGACGTGCAGTGGAAGACGAAAACAACCCATTGCTTATTATAGTTCTAAACTAGATTCTGTTGCTCAGGGATATCCACCCTGCTATCAAGGTTTAGCTGCATTACAATATGCATATGACAAAGCGTCCACAATTACTATGGGATACCCGGTAACAATACATACACATCATAAAATAGTGGAACTGATAGAAAAAGGGAAGTTTGTTCTTACCAATGCTAGAACTTTGGAATACATGACTCTACTGACCTATCCAGATGTTTCCATTAAACAATGCAGTACAGTAAATCCAGCTGAAAGAATCCCTTTGGAGTTTGAGGGACAAGCACACGACTGTGTAGCAGACTCATTGACATTTACCCGACTAAGGCCAGACTTGGAGTCAACCCCGTTGTCCAGCGTGGGGGAAGAGTGCATAGAAGAGTATTTTGTGGATGGATCCTGTTATAAAGATAATGTGGGAAATCATGCAGGCTATGCAGTAGTACAAAAGCAAGGAGAGGATTTTAAAGAGGTAATAGCAGAATATTGTCCACAGCCATGCTCAGCTCAGTTAGCTGAACTAAAAGCACTCACTGCAGCTTGCATCCTGGGAAAACGGAAAACAGTTAATATCTATACTGATTCAGCATATGCACATGGGGTGTGCCATTTATTTGGGGCAGTCTGGAAGCAGCGAGGGTTCAGGAAAAGCGATGGTACACCCATACAACACCACGAGCAGATTGTGGAATAATGACGGCGTTAATGTATCCCACTAAATTGGCGATAGTGAAATGTCAGGTGCATAGGAAAGGAAAAGGATATATAACCAAAGGAAACAAAGCAGCTGATGAAGCTGCAAAGAAGGCATCTAGATGCACCGTCCCAGTGTTAACAGCACCAATGGTCATTATTGAATCCATACCACAACCAGACGATATAATAAGGATGCAGGAAAGAGCAGGACCTTATGAACAGACTATGTGGCACCAAAGAGGGGCCACCAAAGATGTGAAGGGATTATGGAGGTCTCAAGAAGGAACCATAGTAGCACCCATTGTGTTGCTCAACTTACTGATAACTGATGCGCATGGTTTTGACCATTGCGCAAGGGGGGAGATAGTAAGGAAAATTAAAAACAAGGATACTGGTCTCCATACCTACAGGCAACAATACATGAGGCATTAGCAAGATGTAAGGTGTGTGCACAAAACAATGTAAGGAAAGGAATAACAACGCCTATAGGGCACATACCAGTTCCTGAAGGACCATTTCGACATTTAGTCATGGACTATGTAGATATGATAAAAAAGGTGAATGGCAAAAGGTACATGCTAGTGATAATAGATAGATTCAGTAGATGGGTAGAAGCGGTACCATCAGCAGATCTAGGATCAGGAGCAGTAATCAAATTTCTAACCAGAGAAGTAATACCCAGATTTGGAATACCAACAGAAATCAGCTCAGACAATGGATCAGCATTTATTCAAAAAACAGTAAAGCAAGTATTACAGCAGCTAAGGATTAAGCAAAGACTAGGGTGTGTGTATCATCCGCAATCTCAGGGGATTGTTGAGAGGATTAATGGGACCCTCAAGGCTAAACTGAATAAAATCTGTGCCGGTGCAAAGCTCAATTGGGTGGATGCACTACCACTAGCTTTGATGAGTTATCGCATGCAAACTAACAGAAATACGCATCTAACCCCGCATGAAATGCTTACGGGTCGACCCATGCCAGTGCCAGTTCAAAGAGGGCCCTACAAAGGACCCCCATTGGAGCAATTAGAGATGGAGCTTAAAGCATATGTAAGACAACTAACTGCTATACATAAAGTGATCTATCTCCAGGAAAAAGGGCGAGAACCGGAACCTGGACCAGAGGAGCCAGGACCGGTGATTCCAGGAGATCGAGTCTACATCCGAGTGTTTCGCAGAAAGTGGAACGAGCCCAGGAGAGAAGGACCATACAAGGTGATCCGAGCGACGCCCACGGCGATACAGGTGGAAGGAAGCACAACGTGGTACCATCTGAACCACTGTACCAGGGTCCCGAGGAGAACCGGCCTGCCGTCAGCGAGCCATGAGGAAGCGGAGGATGTCGAGGCATCAGATGGAGTCCAAGAAGAAGAAGCAAGCACAAGTCCAAGTGCCAACGTCGAAGAACAGCAGGCACTCCCACCTGAAAATCCGGAGAGTCGGGAGGTGGGGTCTGATGGTGTGGGGAATACTACTAATAGGATACCTGCTATGGCAGATGCCCCAAACACAAGCAGCGACCCAGGGAATGGAGAGACAACAGGAGAAGGGGGAGAAAGTGACCTTTCTACCATTGAGGGGGATGACTTCTCCACCGGTGAAGGAAGAGACTCCTCAGCCGTTGAGGAAGGGGACTTTCCCACAATTGACTTCTCTGCCCTCACATGGTCTCCAACAACTTAAGAACTGTGGAATTGCTTTAACGGTAATAGCAGTTAATCTAGGAGCGATGGAGTCTGCCTACAACAATACAATATTCTAGAGATAGCCTTACTGAACCTGGAAGAATTGTTGTTGTGAATAAAGAACAAGTATCGTACATAGGATGGCCTAGATTGAGGAAATGTCAGATTGAAGGATATGCAATGTTTAAAATAAAATGCCTAAAAAATCATTGTGTAGAAGTTGAGCCAAAAGTAAATAGACATGGAAAAATAATGGATATAAAACAAGCTAAACATCTTATGATTCCATCAGTGCTTAAGAAATTGGCCCCTAAAGTTAGATTGAAGAATAGAATAAAAAAGCATGTACCATTGGGGATAGCTCAAACTAGTATTTATATTCCAGCCCAAGAAGGACAGTTGAAGAAACTCAAAGATCCTTTTCAATACGAAGGGTAAAACCTTTGCCAGAAACAGCACTTTGTGGGTGGGCTAATCATCAAACAATGGGAGAGGCGATCTGGGATGAATATGGATGACTAATAGAAATTAACAAAGGAAACATTACTTGGAAAATTACCTTAGAGGAATTGACACAAGAAAATTATGCAAAATATGTTTTGGAATTAG
This sequence comes from Coregonus lavaretus, assembly GCF_964263955.1. Classification (NCBI taxonomy): domain Eukaryota; kingdom Metazoa; phylum Chordata; class Actinopteri; order Salmoniformes; family Salmonidae; genus Coregonus; species Coregonus lavaretus. Next base: position 24,544,687 of record NC_140012.1, on the reverse strand, counting down.
TTAGCACAAAGTGGCCAGAAAGAAATAATATTACAACAATCAATATTATTTTTGTTCCCCACACGTCAAACTAGACAGGAAGGAGAAATAGAGACAGTCAATGTAACTATGGCAATCACTCAAGGACCGTCCATTGTTGTAACAACTAAAGCAATGAAGGAAGACTCAGAAACAACAGAATCAACTGGGTTCTTTCAAAATGTATGGGAATCTTTGACTAATTGGGGAAAACAGGAAAATAAACAATCTAGCTCAGCACCAGTAGTAATACCGTAAATAATGAAAGCACCAACAAAACTAAGTAGACTATGGGAGGGAGCATTACAAAATGATTGGTACAGATGGGCACAGTATTCAGCTAAAGTAATTAATAAGAAAACGGATTGTCTAGTATGCTCCCCCTCCCCATTAAAGGAACTGATGGTAATACCAAGTCCACATAGCCACAGGAACTGTGCTGACTTTAAATGAAACTTCTGTCATCTCAAAAGATCAGAGAGACCCTATTGCCCTGCAGAATGCTTATCCTTCTTAGGAAGTCCTGACCATCACAAATACTATAATCAAACAGGATGGGGGGAGTGGTGTAAAAAATTTGATGTCAGAATAGAACCCAGAAAAATGGAAGCACCGGAAAAATATCGTATAGATTATAATCAAGATGATGAATGCTACAACAAAACGGATGGGGAGCATGATTTGGGAGAATTTAGGGGAAAGTGTGAGACCAAATGGCACCTAAATAATGATATGTCTTGGAATGCAGATACTCCGCGCAGAGCAGTTTATCAGGCGGCGGGATCGAGCACTGGAGTGACAGCTACTAGTGGAGGGCCTGGTGACCCTGGGGAATGTGAGAAGCAAACACTGGCAATGCCACTGATCTCTCCTTATGAGGATCAATCGGTGGCAGTGGCAGATTTATTTTGGATTTGTGGAGGACAAAGAATTAGAGCCACTCTGCCTAAAGGATGGAAGGGAATATGTGCTAGGGTACAAATGCTTCAGGAAGTGGTTATATCAGAATGGGAGGTGGAAAAAACAACAAATTAGGACACCCAGCACAATAATAAAAGGGTAAAAAGAGCTTATGAACATGACCCCAATGTATACTTAGATGCAATAGGTCAACCCAGAGGAATTCCAAATGAATATAAGGCAAGAGATTAAATTAAAGCAGGATTTGAATCAATATTTGTCTGGATATCACCTAACAAAAACCTAGAATGGATCAATTATATTTACTATAATCAACAAAGGTTTATTAACTACACAGACTCTGCGTTAACAGCTCTGGGAGAGCAAGTACAGGCTACAAGTAGAATGACTGTCACGATCGTCGAACACAGAGGACCAAGGCGCAGCGTGGAATGCGAACATACTTTTATTTTTAATGATCACACGAACAAAACAACAAAACGATACGTGACGTCCTTGGCAATAGACACTAACCAAACATGGAACAAGATGCACGTTGCCTCTGATTGAGAACCACACCGGCCAACATAGAAACAAATGAACTAGAAAATCCCCCTAGCACACAAAACACATAGAAACAACACACCCTGGCTCAACATAACAGAGTCCCAGAGCCAGGGCGTGACAGTACCCCCCCCCCCCCAATGGCGCGGACTGCGACCCCGCCAAACATAAACCGAACAGGGGAGGGCCGGGTGGCCATTCCTCCTCGGAGGCGGTTCCGGCTCCGGGCTTGACCCCCACCCTCCAACAAACCCCCCAAAGCGCCCCTGGTCCGGTCTGGCCCTGCTGGCCGGAGCTGGACTGAACACTGGTGGAGCGGATTGCTCTAGCTCCGGAGTGGAGCAGCTGACCGGTGCCGGACCAGGCACCGGTGGAACAGGCACGGGCTGTGCCGGACTGACGACGCGCACCACAGGCTTGGTGCAGGGAGCAGGGACGGGCCGGACCGGGCTGACGACGCGCACCATTGGCTTGGTGCGGGGAGCAGGGACAGGCCGAACCGGGCTGACGAAGCGCACCACTGGCTTGGTGCGGGGAGCAGGAACAGGCCGGACCGGGCTGACGACGCGCACCACAGACTTGGTGCGGGGAGCAGGGACGGGCCGAACCGGGCTGACGAAGCGCACCACTGGCTTGGTGCGGGGAGCAGGGACGGGCCGAACCGGGCTGACGAAGCGCACCACTGGCTTGGTGCGGGGAGCAAGAACAGGCCGGACCGGGCTGACGACGCGCACCACAGGCTTGGTGCGGGGAGCAGGGACGGGCCGAACCAGGCTGACGAAGCGTACCACTGGCTTGGTGCGGGGAGCAGGAACAGGCCGGACCGGGCTGACGACGTGCACCACAGGCTTGGTGCGAGGGGCAGGAACATGCCGGACCGGGCTGGCGATGCGCACCACAGGCTCGGTGCGAGGGACAGGAACAAGCCGGACCGTACTGGGGACACACACCACTGGCCCTACGCGGGGATCAGGAACGGACCGGACCGGCTGGCAACACACCCCAGTACCTCTCGCCGTGCCTCTACATTCTCCTTCCCCCTGGTGACCAGTGACTCCCGTAACCTGGCGGCCTCCTTTGCCAACCCGCTGAACCACTCTATCCCGGCCTCCTGCTGCCCCGTCGTCCACGGCGTGAGCCCCCCCCCCCCTAAAAAATTTCTGGGCGTCACTCCTCCCCGTGGGCCAGGCCTCCATGGCTCTCGCCAGACTCTCGCTCCTCTGCTCCTAAGTCCAGCCTCTCTCCTCCTCCCGCGGCTTGACCCAGTCGAGGTTGATATCCTTTAGAGCCCTCTCTGGCGTTGGCTCCTGGACACGCTGCTTGGTCCAGTTATGGTGGGATCTTCTGTCACGATCGTCGAACACAGAGGACCAAGGCGCAGCGTGGAATGCGAACATACTTTTATTTTTAATGATCACACGAACAAAACAACAAAACGATACGTGACGTCCTTGGCAATAGACACTAACCAAACACGGAACAAGATCCCACAACACACTGTGGAAAACAGGCTGCCTAAGTATGGTTCCCAATCAGAGACAACAAGCAACAGCTGATACACGTTGCCTCTGATTGAGAACCACACCGGCCAACATAGAAACAAATGAACTAGAAAATCACCCTAGCACACAAAACACATAGAAACAACACACCCTGGCTCAACATAACAGAGTCCCAGAGCCAGGGCGTGACAATGACATGGCAGAATAGGCAGGCTTTAAACTGGCTGTTGGCAGAAAAAGGTGGAGTTTGTGTTATGTTTGGGGATGAATGTTGTACCTTCATTCCCAATAATACTGCTCCGGATGGTTCATTCACTGAAGCAATGACTAAGCTCAAAGGACTACGAAAAGAAGTTAAGGACAATGCTGGGCATGACGCTCACACTTGGGATTGGATGGACTTAACTTTGGGAAAGTGGGGAGCAATGTTTACAAAAATGGCAATCATGATAGGCATAGCACTTGTAGTAATGGGAATGGTATTTTGTTGTGTACTGCCTTTGTTGAAATCACTTTTGATCCAAACCACAGTAAAGCAAATGACTGTACAGACAATTGTTAATAAGTCAACCAAAGAAATACACCCTGTTCAGGGAGCTCCAGGACAGTATGTTAATGAATATGGAAAGCCCTGTAGTATTAAAGGAGGACCAATGGACTGCCCATTTGGGAATCCTGAATGTCTGTATGGTGTTGTCCCTGGGGGTGGATGGGCCTGTCATGGTTACAAAGCTCAACAGCAACAATTGGAGGTTAGCTTAGAGGGAAACCTTCCGGATTTGTACCCAGTACCCGACTGGGCTCCTTGTCCTCATCAGGATGGGTCAGACAATGAGGAAGATACATTGGTCTGAATATATATTCTTATAAAAATGTAACCACAGATGGCAAGGCTAAGAATAAGTATATGCACATGCTTACACTCATTTTATGTTAACTTTTGTTTTATTGGTTGGGACTTAGAAAGTCCCAAAGGGGGGATTATATGGATGATTTTCTATATATGGATGATTTTCTAGTACATATGTTGTAGAATTAAACACCTATATGCCTTAAATGCTTATGGATTGAGAACCAGTTTAAGGGTTAAAACAGAGCAGAGACATTTCTTTAGTGCAAACGCTGTGCTTTTGATAACTCCCTGCAGCTGGTCTGGGTATGTCAATGACATGTGATGGAGATACAACTCCTCGTGGTGGCTGTGTGGAGATTGGAGTAACAATGGAACTAGTGTTATCATTTGTTTGTGCTTATGACCTGAAACATAGCCACATGCACATAATCTCAAGGGTCCTGGGAGGATGCTTTTGGGGATTGGCTTAAATGTATGTGGTTGAGAATGGGTTATGGCCATGACAAGTTTAAACCATGTTTAAGTATTAATTGATATGTTTTATAATGTGTTATGAAATGATAAAGGTAAAACAGAATGAACATGATTGATACTTTGTACTCCAGATGTATGTCTGGATAGTGAATATAGTCAATACATAGTCAACCCCCCCTCCTGCTGTAATCAATCAAGAAGATAGCAAAGGAGAGACAGGTTTTAGCCTGAACTCTGCTTAATCCTGGTGCCGCTCCCTTCACAATGTTTGAAGAGAGACAAAAGACAGCCATGGATTGAAGTAAGAGCAAGCACTTCGACCCTAGGTCACCTAAGTCTTCTGCCTAGCAACAAAGAATAAAAACCTCTATGTTCGTGATTAACCCAGTTATATCTAATAGCCCACCAAAAAAAAAAAAACATCATCATCTTTAAATCACGACCAATGTCATATCCCTCTTTACTCTCTACCATTTGGGTAACATCCCTGATATATGTATGAAAAGCTAAGACTGTTTGGGAAGAGATCAACAACATAAACTGTTCTTCCTCCTCAGAGTTCCAAATGATTTTACCATGGGCTGCCATTGCCTTCCCATAGATAAGATCACTTAATTTACCAGTATGCAGTACATAATGGAGTACCCAAGCTTTACAGCAGTCTATCATTACCAAAAAGCTCATCATTCTTCATCTATTTTTTTTGGGACATCTAGTACCTATCTTCCTGATCTTATTGCTAAATCAATGATCTATGCAATAGCTGTTTCGCCTTAGATTGTACCTTCCTCTGATTACTGCAGCTCATTGCATTAATTTAGTTTAAAATATCACCCAACAAATCATTCCATCCCACAGCATAGCAAACACCACCCATGAACTGCTGAAAATCCCCTAAATTCAACATAACAACCCTTTATAAACATCATGTTGTTTTTTATTTGAAAAACCCAATTGAAAAACAACAATCAAAGATAGCCAGGCTCAACTTAATTTGGTAGCTCACTTTTATGAGCTAAATACTGCCTAACTTCACTACTGCTCCCCCTCACCCTTAGCAACATTCCAATGAGATAAGCTAATCTCTTTCTCCTGGTTATACATTTTGTTAACCATCAATTACCATCAGTAATCTAAAGATGGTAGTACACACAAAACATGATACAGATATCCCCAGTCCTAACCCATCAATAATGTTTGTATCAATCTAATTCCTCATAACTAATCCATAAAACCACTCAAAATTCCTCGAGTATGCAATGATTATTTAATTGATTACCCTAAATCTGCTACATGTGATCTCATCTCAAATGATCCATTATCAATTATTTGATTAACCCCCTAGGAAAATCTCTCTCCCCTTCTATTACACAATTCAGTTATTTTTACCTTTAACTTCATACTTATAACCAATGTTTTTTCAATCCATCATCCTAATAGTAAAAATGATATCCCATTGTTCACGTAACGAAACTAAAAAAAATTTTTTTAATCCACCATTTATTTTCATCCACCTCTGGTGTTACTCAACCTATACAATAAAGTAATAACCATTTGAATTCATCAAAGCACTTCCTCTCAGTAAAGTCTCCAGACCTCCACTTGAAACTTTCCAGCTCAATCCAACTCGCTTGACTGTCTCCACTTTCTCCCGCCAACCAGAGCCACAAATAATTTTCCTTTGTCCTCAACTCAACCCTCACAGCTCTATCGCCACTTCAGTTCGCCATCCAATTTCTTCAACTGTTCTCTCTGATTCGGCCCTAATCAATAAAACAAACACTTGATATCGTTGATAAGCATACATTTAAGGATGATATTCCTATCTGAACTATGTACTTTCATAATGTCATTCGTACTTGTAACATATTTTCATAGACCTATCTAGAATACTACTAAAGCTATCTAATGCAACTTTTAATACACGTAAAAACTCTGTCTCCCTACACCCATTCCCTATTGAATAAGTGAGTCTTTAACCCCCAACCACGCTTCAAATCTTCCATTCAGCATTAACCAACCAAATACTAAGTAGTATCCGGTTACCATTCATACCAGCCGTTGAATTCCCTCATACACAAAGATTTCACCTTATGCCATTCAAATGCCCAACAAAACATAATAGTTCAATGGAACCCTCTATTTGCTCTCTACTATTTATACATTACTTCTATAACCACTTTAGTTATGGTCCGATTACCCATTAAACCTTATCACATAACCTTATCACCTAATCAAACAACGGCACAACCTTAAACTCATATCGGCCGGCTGGTAGCCCAGTAACCAAGAGCACCGTGTCAGCAACCGAGAGGTCGCCGGCTCCAATTCCCGAGCCGACCAGGCGAAAAATCTGCCGATGTGCCCCCGAGCAAGGCACCCAACCCCCACTGCTCCTGCAAGTCGCTCCGGACCAGAGCGTCTGCCAAATGACCAAAAATGCAAATGTAAATATTCTCTACTTTCTCACTCATGACATACGTCTAAGTTTGGGTGAGAAAGTTCATACGTATATATCGTTGGAAATTTATAGGTACCTCTCAAATAATCGCTTCGTGGTATTTTTAGCCAATTCTTAATCGACACGAATCATTTCTTCAAACATTTTACCCGTGGAACCAAAAAATAGACTGTCCTATCTCCGACATTGCCCTTTCCTCTACCCCTGCAGTCACGATGGTTATGACCTGTTCTGTTACAATATTTACACGGGGCCTTACACTCCCTTGCCAAATATTCCTCTTTGTTACAGTTAAAGCACTTCCTCTCTCCTTCGCGCTTCCAAAATACCCTCGCTGTCTCTAGCCCCTCCCCTCGCTGTTTTTTCAAATCCGTTCCACAGTTTACATGCATCTGCTTAATCATAACTTCTAACTTTTCCACATCGAGATGCCCAATAAATCCATACCTCTTCTCCCAAATGGATCCATAAAACATATTTCTTCGATCTCTTCCTAACATATATCTTTCATCCCCCGTTAATTATCGGACCTCTTTAGAATATTTATTTCCCATGGTGGAAAAATAAGAAATCCCCCCGTTTAGTAATAATTCAATCCACAATTATTTTCCTAGGAGTTATTATTAGATGCGTCTCTTGAGCCAATGTTATGATCTGCTTTTGTAATTAACCATTTAAATTATCTAACCCATAACCCAGAGGTTTTTTTAAAACTCCGGTTTCATGAAAGGGGTCAGATAACAATTTTTTCTCATGCAATCTAATTCAGTCCCTCCTTGAAACAATTATCACGTATTTCGATGGATCATTAAGTCTCACACGTATACAACATTTAAAGATTTATTTCTAACACTATCCGTAACCTAGAGGTCGTAACTGCTCCAGTTTCATGAAATAAACAGAGTTAGAGCAAATCCCCAGTTGTTTACGTGACTTTTGACCTGTTTAATGTATCTATCGCACACAATGAAAATTATCCCCCTTCCTGTTTATATTGTAAAGACTGTATCTTGTACAATCTCAATATTAACTAGATTATTTTGGTAATAGCTATTTACCTTGGGTCAATTACGGACCCCCCTTCCTTCCATTATAATAATAATTATTTCCTTTGAGATTTTGGTAACTATTCTCTGCCCTTCACAAGAATTACTATTCTTATACAAGTTCAAATAATTACACCAAAACCCATGAATAAAAATAACTGACCTTTTCCTTGCAGTTTGGATTTAAATGATTTTTCAAACTCGTTAACGTCTTTATCGTTCATAAGATTAATCACCGGCCTGTTTATAACCTTAACATCGAAGGCCAGGACTATTCTGTGGTCCTCTGTAGCTCAGCTGGTAGAGCACGGCGCTTGAAACGCCAAGGTAGTGGGTTCGATCCCCGGGACCACCCATACACAAAAATGTATGCACGCATGACTGTAAGTCGCTTTGGATAAAAGCGTCTGCTAAATGGCATATTATTATTATTATTCTCCACGGATGCAATCACCCACCCGTGCACGGTTTCGGTGTCCTTAGAATGACAAAGACGTATTTAAGCTCCGCTCGAAGGACCACTGACACACAAAAGCACTTTGCTCCGCCCACCTTTAGGAGGCTTTTTTTAACCCGTTTTCTCAGTCCCCTTCACCCTGGAATGTTTAGTCCCGCCCCCTCTGTTAGTGGGTTGCCACTACATTATAACTCTAACACCGTTCACACATTTATACTGTATTTGGGGTGAAATCCTTTAGTCATTATTCTTAAAATACAAATTCATCTAACAAAGATATAGAACAAATAAAGGCTATTGAAGCAAATTGCTGCATTTCTGAATCATTCTTGTTACATATACTTTAGTACGGTCAATAAAGTGAAAAGGTGTTATTCTTATTCTATAATGAAATACTGATTTATGTGACAAATCATTCAAACTTCAAAGAGGAAAGTTAATCATTTATGTAATGCTCCCTGTTGTTAGTGTTTTTTAGGTCAGTGTGTTATGAGTGACAATGTATGCTTTCTGAGTGAGAATTGTTGCCAGTGTTATAGTGGAACAAGCTTATTTTGAGACATGTATGAAGTGTTTTGGTGGTTTTAGTGAGTTTTGGAGGTGAGATTAACTGTTTGGCCAAGATGCATGTTGATAATGCAGACTGTGTGAAGAGTTTTGAAAAAGTGGCTTCAGTATTGACCGATGCTTGATAGCAATTGAAAAAAACTGTAATGCAAAAACGAAAGTAGGGTGGTTGGTCAGGGTGGATGGGTGGGCGTATTCGTATAATGCGAATGTCCAGCAACCCAAAAGTTGCGAGTTTGAATCATTGACAACTTTAGCATTTTAGATCATTTGCAACTTTTCAACTACTTACTACTTTTTAGATACTTTGCCACTACTTAGCATGTTAGCTAACCATTTCCCTAACCCTAACCTTAACCCTTTTAGCTAACCCTTCCCCTAACCCTAACCTTAACCTAACTCCTGAACTTAACCCTAAACTTAACCCTAATCCCTAGTCTAGCTAACATTAGCTAGCTAGCTATGTTACCCACCTAGCTAGAATTCGGAACATGTCATACGTTTTGCAAATTCATAACATCAAATACAAATTAGTAATTTGTAAAATATCATACGAAATGGGTGATGGACATCCACAAATTAATACATACAATATAAACATAACATACTGTATCATACTAAATGGAGCGTCTCAGATTTACTTACAGAATAATATGAAATGCTCTGAGACCAGGTTGGCTTCAAAGGTAGGATTCATATATGCCTAATGTAAGCCTAAACTATGAGTATATCAAAATCAATCACTTTCTTGTGCTCCTTACATTCTGTTTGGTGCCTAACGTTAAGTTTTTAAAAGTTGGGAGCAGTGTTTATGTGTTTGTGGGAGAGAGAGTGGTGTGTGTGTGTCTGTGTGTGTGTGTGTGTGTGTGTGTGCGTGTGTGTAAGTGAGAGAGCAGGTTTCAGGCAGTGTTTTTTGCCACACTAACCATGTTTCCATCCAAATATCTCATGTGGATGAATTACCTGACGCATGACAAAAGTCACGACCGAACTGATGGAAACATGAAATGCAATTTTATAAATGCCAACAGACAATTTGTTCATTCTGCATGGTGGAATCTTTTTATGTCAGTAAAATTAATCATACGAGGAATGGCGGTGGAAACGGCGTTATGCACAAATATTGATATACCACTGAACAAAAATATAAACGCAACATGTAAAGTGTTGGTCCCATGTTTCATGAGCTAAAATAAAAAATCCCAGAAATGTTCCATATGCACAAAAAGTGTATTTCTCTTAAGTATTTCTGTCTGCAATAAAGCCCTTTTGTGGGGAAAAACTCATTCTGATTGGCTGGGCCTGGCTCCCAAGTGGGTGGGCCTGGCTGCCCAGTGGGTGGGCCTATGCCCTCCAAGGCCCACCTATGGCTGCACCCCTGCCCAGTCATGTGAAATCCATAGATTAGGGCCTAATTTATATATTTCAATTGACTGATTTCCTTACTTGAACTGTAACAGTAAAATCTTTGAAATTGTTGCATGTTGTGTTTTTATGTTTGTTCAGTATAATAACCATCATATTGAAGTAAACGTGGAGTCACGCAATTATATGTTGTGTGGTCCACGCACTACGATTTGGGAAAGCATGCAGTTTATTAGGCTACAGAGTAAATAAATTAGGATGAACTTCACAGGGTGGTGAATGTGCAAGGTGATGAGCTTGATGCTCCTTTCCAATAAATATTGAGTATGTTATTCTGGTAACATGATGATCGATGCTTGGCTGCCGTTTGACAAATACAAATAATATCGCTCTTATCCATAATAATCTCATAATGTAGGTAGGCTACCCCCACTGTATCTGCGAGCTGTTGGCTAGATCTCATGTGCCAAGACCAGAGTGGGCACATTTGCGATATAACAGTTTTTGTGACAAAACCATCAGTAGAGTTGAAAATGCAATGGAAACCCATTTAACTTGTATTTTTCATTCGGTACATGGGAATTTAATGGTAAAAGTTATTTTCATGTGCACTACATCATCACGCACAGCCTTTTATTGTTTTATGCAGATTTGAGAATATTCACATGAAAATTTGTTGCAAATTGGATGGAAACCTAGCTACCGACATGCAGATCATTGTGGATGTATATTCCTCCAGCCAAATCACAGGTAGGCCTTTGCAAATATGAGCAAATCAGCCATTCTATGCAGTATTCTATTATAGTGAACAGTGAGAAGTTAAATTCAATATGTGTTGTATTGAGAAGAAGTGTGAACATCACTAGGCTGGTTTCCATTGACCCAGGTTTATTTCGACAAAAGCAATGTCGCAAAAAAAATCCCTGGACATGTGTAATGGAAACGGCAGGTATAGGATACATTTTCTAAAGATCTACAAAAATGTTATCCGTTCGACAAGTGTGGATTTTTCTTCTGTCTAACTTTCTTTATTGCAAAAAAATCATGATGGAAATTGTGTTTTTCAAATAAACTATGATTGCCGAATCATTTTGAAGGTAGGCCTGCGCGGGGCACGTCACAATAAAGCTCAACTCCACAATTAATTCTAAATGCCTACATCTTGCAAAATCAATTTTTTCACTATAGAAAAAGTGTTTCTTTGCAGGACAAGGATTGTCCTGACTTTCAAGAATGCTTGAATTGCTTCGCCTTGCTTTTCTGTTTGGCTGGCAAGTTTCACCAATTATTTAAGATCTACTGTACAGGGGTGCAAGTTTCACCATGGCACAGACCCTGGAAATACCTTGGCACATGACAATTATTAGAATATGGCAAGTATTAGTGAATTATTGCATTCTATCCATGCTGGCTTTCGCGAGCTACCTGAGACATGAAACAGATAGGTCGAAAGGCATACAGGCTGTCACCAATTTATTAATGTGCAATTTGCCTAAATGGGTAATGAAACACTTTGTTATGATGAGTTTCTGGTATTGAGAAGTTCAGGATGCAAGAGAGCAGTCAACACTCAGCTGGAAGTTTGATTTACATTTATTTCAGTACTGGATCATATAATAAGACAAACGTGCTTTGCCTCTTATCATATGACTGACTTCCTTACCAAATCTTTAAACGTATATAATGCCCTTCCAACCTACTTTTATCATGCCCAGTTGCTAACTATTACTAACTGCCACTCACTTCCTACATATCATTCCTCTCCTTGGTGTCGTGTGGCACCCTAGCCAGGCCATTCCATCACGCACCCATCCTAAGATTAGCACCAGTGGCACCCAATCTATCTTGGCACACTGACCTTCTGTTCCTCAATCGTGACACCACTAACACATGGTGTGTCCCTGTTCATTATCACTCATTCAGCTTAGGAGTTTACACATAGTAATGAATATTGTATCACAAATCATCATATCAATACCCCATTTTCTTTATTTTTTGTTGTTGCAAGAAGAATTCCATTATTTAAACATTATTTAAATCACACAATTCACACCACTTCCACAACAGTATATATTATCCCCTGGTGGTATATATCCTTGGAGTCTAACTATTCCACATAACTGAGAATTCACCCCTCCCCTCCATTCTCTATATTTGAATCTAAACAGATTCACAATATATTTAATCAATAAAGGTATACATTCTCAGTCATCTGGATCACGCCTGATCAAACATCTCAAACCACTTATTAATTTGGCCTGAGTAAAAGATCATTCCATGAATAAAACTATATATTCATGCTACATATCTATTTGTTGAAAACCTTACTGATATATAAGGAAAACAAATCCCACATAGAATATACTCATACATGCTACTCAGAAATACATTCTTAACATCATAACATCATCCAAGAAAATAGATTATTACATTACATATTTTTAAATTACATGCAGATTATAACATCAGCAAATGAAAATATCTAAATAAAAATAACGTCAGCCGTCTTCATCCATGTTCTATCAGAGGAACCCCAAGCTTTTCTCTGGTCACTTGGGGCGCTATCTGATCGACTGAGGTAGCCTTCTTTCCACAGTTTCATCCTGTAAACCTTAAATTCCACGCTATACTTTTCCAACCTAACATTACCCATTCCTCAATTAGCATTATCAATGGACTCTACACTGGAATAAGATGATACAGAATAATTATTAGTACTCTCTCGCCTTGCATTAATATTGACTGATACATCTCTAGCTGTAATCACTGGCATGTTAGTAATCGTATGTACAGATCTCAAAATCAATCCCCGAAAAATTGGAAAACAACACCCCATAACTATAGCTACAATAAGTACTATTGCCACTTTTGGACCTAGAATGCTTGCCATCCATGTTCCTATTGAATTAACACTAAAAAACCTTGAAAAAACATAAACAGCGTAAAAATTACCATATCCCCCCACAATCTTTGCATCTCTATTTGTACTCTTAATGCCTTCCTGTATGTCTCTAATATTTCCCATAGCTTTACTTAAATTCCCAAGACCTTCTGATTCCGATGGTAAGGAAGTACAACATGTGTCACTCCAAACAATTGCACACACACCCCCTTGAGCAGCTGTAATAGCATCCAATGCTATGTGATTATCAATTGCATATTGTCTAATGAGTGCCATCTCAGAACCAATAGCTTGAAAACCCATAACGGTTGCATTAGCCACTCTAGCAACATCATGACGTGTCAATGCAATGAGATAATGATTGGAATATTGTAATTCTGTATTCCCAAAAATAGTCTTAAAAACTAACTGAGTACGTGTAAATATTCAAAAATGTTGAGGTATTGCATTGCCAAATCAATAGGATTCGAAATCTTTAAATGTACATAACCAAGAAGTTCCGAAGCATCCCTTCTAAAACGTCCAGTAATGTTCGTATTTACAAATTCAACAGGCTGAACCACATAGATGAGGTCGTTTAAAGTACAGACTCCACATATTTCCCTGAATAGTGGAGGAAGAGTAGTCCATATATTATTTCCACAACACCAAAAAAAACCTGGAATCGGTAAAGTTCCCACTTTTGAAATGCAATATTTTCCCCCCATATCCTTAAACATCATGAGACATTGAGAAGCTCTCAAAAATCCAATATCTATTGCTGAAACCTCTTCTCTCTGTCTTCCCTTTACGCACACATCAAATACAGAAGATGCATTCACCATAGCTGATACTTTAGTGGGCACAATTGATAAATCACTAGACACTTGAATGTTATGTTTATCATAGAAGATCGGACATCTAGTAACTGATGGCAAATATTCCGGAATCGCAAATATGGTTGAATGAACTTTATGCAAATCTATACCATTCTCCTGTCTTACAGAAAGATGTTAGAATAAATAACATATTGTCACGATCGTCGTAAGCAACGGACCAAGGCGCAGCGTGATATGCGTACATCTTTTAATGAGTACTTATTTTAACAATAACAAAACCATACGTGAAGTCCTAAGGTTAACAAAACACAAACCTCTCCGGAACAAGATCCCACAAATGACAAGTGCAAAACAGGCTGCCTAAGTATGGTTCCCAATCAGAGACAACAAGCCACAGCTGCCTCTGATTGGGAACCACCCCGGCCAACAAAGAAACACATGAACTAGAACATGAACATAGAACACTAAACATAGAAATTAACACCCTGGCTCAACATATAAGAGTCCCCAGAGCCAGGGCGTGACACATATTGAGACATCTTATGAAGAATCCCCTCATTCTTGATGATCATGTTATTGGTTTTGCCTATGTAAATGTTATTGGGCAAAATTATCGGTCTGACTGATTGTGATCCCATCACAGGATGCGTATTCAATACATACTGATAAGCAAGAATGCATAGTGTTGGCAAGCCTTATGACCCCTGAAGTGGTACAGCCCAATAAGGAAATACATCCTCAGTTGATTTGGTAATTAGTGCACACACATAACATGAATTTTAAGTCAACTTTCTAAGTTTCTGCTTTAAAGTTTTATACCACAAATTAGATGCTATGGGGTGAATAGAATGTACTTGTGACTCAATATTCTCATAGATAATATCTTCCTCCTTTTCTACCAATTCAGCATTCTCATCCTCAGGTAAAGTCGCTGGCCATGTAATTGGAGCATCTATAACCCCAAATACCACTTTCCTTGGTATCCAATAAGGGGCACAAACACCTTGCCAATATTGTGGAAGGTAGGTATATAAGTGATCTCCACAATACCATACCATGCTATCAGTTGCTGGCCAGGGCAAATTGGTATCCAAAAAAATCCTTTTATCTGGACATCCCTGTGTAATCCCCATTTTGTATAGAATTGTATGACTAGCAATCGATGTCACACATGTTAGAGGTAGAACTTTCTGTTTAGTCCTAATTGCCACTGGTTGCATATTTGTTGGTGTCAACCCTTTCCATAACTCATTACAATAGTCTACGGTTGGTGTGTTAGCACCTGTTGCTGCTAATGACATTAAAAGTATTAATACTTCCTTGTCTTCAATAGATTCATATTCAACCTTAACACCGGTTAATTCCTCACTTAGAACTACAAAAGTCACATTATTCACATAAAAAGGCTTGCTCCCCGTAGCTCTGAGAGGATAATATAAACAATGCATGTCATCCTCAGACACAGGAACATGTTCCATTACCTCCATTTCTATGTACCCATCAGGCTGACTAACCTGTCTATGTGTACGCTGATGGTGCTGTTCATGGACGATAAGTCTCATGCCCATATTTGTTGTCCTATATTCATGTTTCAAACTTCCATTCTCATCATCAGATTCTCTTGACACATTATTATCAATAACCATCTTCCCCCTCTGCTCAGAATTATCAATCACTAGCCCCCTAGAGATAACATCTGTCAGAGTTATAAGGCCTATGATAAATGTTACTGATGCCATATCTCCACTTATCCTTCCTAGGAGTTTGCATCTCGCCATGGTTTCTCCCTGACTCCTCCAGAAACACCCTCCTTTCTCTCCACCACCACCTAGGTATGATAAAAAAACACAAATACAACAACAAGCAAAGAAATGATATAGAATATAAGAATAACACAACACTATACTGCTAATCAAATCCTATACATATGTCTTCCCAATTTCATTCCTTCCCCAACTCCTCCACTGTTGGTGTCTGTGCTGTGGGTGCCCCTTTAAGCCTGGATGCATGTATCCACTGTGGTTGACCTCTAACCTTAACAGCTGTACGTGTTACCAGAAGAACCTGAGTTGGACATCCATAACGTGGCTCTCCTTGAATAACCACAGGTTTTAAACTTCGTACCAGAACATAATCTCCTGGCTGAAAATTGTGTATCGGTTTCTCCCCTGGTGAAGGAAGGGAATCGATTACCTGTTGAGAATATTTGGAAACAAAAGAAAACAAATGTTGAACATAATTTTGTTGCAATTCCTGTAGCTGTGTTATGTCCCCCATTGGATTCTCCTTCATCAGCGCACCTAGAGGAAAAGGTCTAGCCATCAACACTTCATGAGGAGACAATCCAGTACACGCATTAGGCATTGCTCTTATTGATAAAAGTACTAAAGGTAATGCTACCAACCAATTCATCCCTCTTGCTAGATGTATTTTCATCAGCTTATCTTTAATCAATCTATTAGTGCGTCCACTTAATCCCTAAAGCTGCTGATAACTGTTTAGTTATTCTGGACGTAAAAGGTGTGCCATTATCTGATACAATACCAATCGGGATTCCAAACCTAGGAATAACATGTTCCATCAAACACTTCACTACTGTTTGAGCATTCTCTTTCCTTGTCGCAAAAGCTTCTGTCCATTTAGAAAATCTATCCACAAAATTACCAGAAGATATGAATACCCCTTATATTTCGGCATATGCGTAAAATCAATTTGTAATTGCTGAAATGGACCCTCAGGTTTTGGTAAATGTTCCCTTTTAGGTGGATTGATGCATGGATTACATCTAGCACAAATTAAACATCTCTGTATAAATTGTCTAACTTGTTTCTCCAAACCTATCGTAAAAAATAACTTATTTATATAAGCTCTCACGCCCTTGTACCCTACATGTGTTACTCCATGAACATAGGAAATAACAGAATCATAAGTCAACTTTGGTAACGAAATTCTATCATCAATGTTTCCACAAACCTTCTTCATCCTTCTTACAACCATTCATTTCCCATAATCTTAATTCATATTCAGTCGCTTGGTTCTGGAAAGACCTTAAATCCTCACACGTGAACGGAGGATCTGCTTGACTAATTAGTTGTACAGCTATCAGTTCCTTTTCCATTCATGGTGGAAGATCCAAACAAAGCTAAGCTGCATCATGAGCATATTTATCTGCTAAATTATTCCCTCTTGCGATCTCCGAATCTTCCTTAGAATGACCTTTACATTTTACAATTGAAATGTTAGCGGGTAACATCATAGCCTCAATTAAACTTTTAACTAAATCGGCATGCTGAATATGTTTTTCTGCATTCGTTACAAAACCTCTATTTTCCCATATTTTACTAAAATCATGTGCCACTGAAAAAGCATATTTTGAATCAGTGTATATGGTGACAGTTTTATTCGCAGCATAAATACATGCTCTTGTTAACGCAATTAATTCAGCAGCCTGAGCTGATGAAACTGGTATTTTATATGCATCAATGCACTTTCCTTCATCGTCCACAACTGAAAATCCTGATAATACAGTTCTATCATCTGGTCTCACTGCTGAACCATCACAATACAAAACCAGATCATTATTATCTAATGCCGTCTGTTGTAAATCAGCCCTCATGCTAGATGTTGAATTAATGACTTCCATACAATCATATATGATATCTTCATGATCTGTAACACTTTCAACTCCATGTAATAATCCTTTTAGATTTAAAGCTGGATTTGTATGTGTTGCAGTAGAAATAGTCAAATATTGAGTTCCAGTCAAAATATGTTCGTAATTGCTACGCCTCTGGCTAGTCATGTGTTGTGTGGTTATGTTTAGAAAAATGATATTCACTGTGTGTGAGGTGTGTAAAATCATTGGATGTGCTAACACAATAGTTTGGGATTTCTCTACCATTAATGCAGCAGCAGCCACTGCCCTCAAACAAGGTGCCATCCCTTTAACAATCATTGGTAATATCTTACTATAATAAGCAACAGGTCGCATACCTCCTCCATGCATTTGAGGCAAAACAGCTGACACAACACATCCATCGTCTGACACAAATAGATGGTAGGTCAGATTGTAATCCGGTAAACCCAGTGCTGGAGAATTGCATAAAAGATACTTGATGTGCCGAAAAGAGTGTTTCATTTAATCAGTCCATACAATATCCTCAGGAGCATCCTTCTTCATTGCACCGCGCAGCATCGAATCATACACTGCGTATTCAGCCAACCAAGGTCTGCAATAATTCACAAGTCCCACAATAAACAACATTTCAGTCTTATTCCTTGGCCTTTCAATGTCTTTGATCGCTTGCACCTTCTCTGGTGACAAAAATCTACATCCATTGCGTAGTATGTATCCAAGATAATCCTTACAAAACTGCAGCTTTTCGAGTGACGCTCTGTGACCCCCATTAGCCAGATGCGTGAGTAGTACAATGGAATCCTTTACACACTCTTTCTCGCATATAGAAACGTACTGTAAAAGCGTCAAATTGCATGGGAGAGACAATTGAGCCAAGTGCCTATTTACAGCTGAACTATAGACTGCTGCTGAATCAATAAATCCCATTGGTAGACAAAGCCAAATATATTGTTCCCTTCTAAATGTAAAAGCAAACAACGGCTGTGTTGTACAGGGATGGAGAAATATGCCGAGCATAAATCAACAACAGTATACCATTTAGAATTAGCAGGCAATGCTGTTAATATTGAATTAACATCTGGCACAATCGGAGATATCGGTATTATGGCCTCGTTAATTTTCCTGAAATCCTGTGTAAATCGATATTTCTTACTGCCTGGTTTTAGAATTGGGTTTATAGGTGTATTATTCGGTGACATGCCTTTATAAACCACCCCTTGTTGTAGTAGACTTTCAATAATTGGACTAATGCCTTCTTCTTTTTCCTTAGATAAAGGATATGGTTTAATAAAGACTAGATACTTATTTGGATTAATCTTTGCCTCATAAGGGGGAACATCAATTAACCCCACATGATTAGCATGTAAGGCCCATAACGAAGACGGTACACCACTTAACACGCATGGAGGACATAAAGTGATGACATTGTCCTTGTCTATACCAATCACTGGTTTAATGTCAATCTGTAAATTCTTTACAAAAAAATGCTTTGGTTCCAAACCATAAGACCAGATAATACAACTCTTGTTTCGCTCCTCTCCTGTTGGTGACAAAATGATATATTTATTAAAAGAAGTAACCAAAGCATCAATATCGTTAAAATCATTCCTTACTGCACATGCAAAAGTCACAATATTATTAGACGTATCTTTCCATAACAATAAAAGGCAATTTGGTGATATGAAGAGATGTTGTGGAATTTCCTGCATTGTATCTACAGTGGGGGAAAAAAAGTATTTAGTCAGCCACCAATTGTGCAAGTTCTCCCACTTAAAAAGATGAGAGAGGCCTGTAATTTTCATCATAGGTACACGTCAACTATGACAGACAAAATGAGGAAAAAAAATCTAGAAAATCACATTGTAGGATTTTTAATGAATTTATTTGCACATTATGGTGGAAAATAAGTATTTGGTCAATAACAAACGTTTCTCAATACTTTGTTATATACCCTTTGTTGGCAATGACACAGGTCAAACGTTTTCTGTAAGTCTTCACAAGGTTTTCACACACTGTTGCTGGTATTTTGGCCCATTCCTCCATGCAGATCTCCTCTAGAGCAGTGATGTTTTGGGGCTGTCGCTGGGCAACACGGACTTTCAACTCCCTCCAAAGATTTTCTATGGGGTTGAGATCTGGAGACTGGCTAGGCCACTCCAGGACCTTGAAATGCTTCTTACGAAGCCACTCCTTCGTTGCCCGGGCGGTGTGTTTGGGATCATTGTCATGCTGAAAGACCCAGCCACGTTTAATCTTCAATGCCCTTGCTGATGGAAGGAGGTTTTCACTCAAAATCTCACGATACATGGCCCCATTCATTCTTTCCTTTACACGGATCAGTCGTCCTGGTCCCTTTGCAGAAAAACAGCCCCAAAGCATGATGTTTCCACCCTCATGCTTCACAGTAGGTATGGTATTCTTTGGATGCAACTCAGCATTCTTTGTCCTCCAAACACGACGAGTTGAGTTTTTACCAAAAAGTTCTATTTTGGTTTCATCTGACCATATGACATTCTCCCAATCCTCTTCTGGATCATCCAAATGCACTCTAGCAAACTTCAGACGGGCCTGGACGTGTACTGGCTTAAGCAGGGGGACACGTCTGGCACTGCAGGATTTGAGTCCCTGGCGGCGTAGTGTGTTACTGATGGTAGGCTTTGTTACTTTGGTCCCAGCTCTCTGCAGGTCATTCACTAGGTCCCCCCGTGTGGTTCTGGGATTTTTGCTCACTGTTCTTGTGATCATTTTGACCCCACGGGGTGAGATCTTGCGTGGAGCCCCAGATCGAGGGAGATTATCAGTGGTCTTGTATGTCTTCCATTTCCAAATAATTGCTCCCACAGTTGATTTCTTCAAACCAAGCTGCTTACCAATTGCAGATTCAGTCTTCCCAGCCTGGTGCAGGTCTACAATTTTGTTTCTGGTGTCCTTTGACAGCTCTTTGGTCTTGGCCATAGTGGAGATTGGAGTGTGACTGTTTGAGGTTGTGGACAGGTGTCTTTTATACTGATAACAAGTTCAAACAGGTGCCATTAATACAGGTAACGAGTGGAGGACAGAGGAGCCTCTTAAAGAAGAAGTTCCAGGTCTGTGAGAGCCAGAAATCTTGCTTGTTTGTAGGTGACCAAATACTTATTTTCCACCATAATTTGCAAATAAATTCATAAAAAATCCTACAATGTAATTTTCTGGAATTTTTTTTCTCAATTTGTCTGTCATAGTTGACGTGTACCTATGATGAAAATTACAGGCCTCTCTCATCTTTTAAGTGGGAGAACTTGCACAATTGGTGGCTGACTAAATACTTTTTTTCCCCACTGTACCTCAATTACTTTATCCGAAAAAGGCATATTTACAATCTTCATGGAAATTATCATTGCAGCCGCTGCTGCATGGCAAGAAGCTAATCTTTTTATCCCTTCCATAGTAAATAAGTTTGGCGATAACTCTGCCTTAATCAATGTAGTTTTCTGCAAGTATGTATGTTGAGTGCTATTAGAAAATAATTGCACAACTCGGCTGAATGTTTACCTCAATGCCCTTTGGTGAGCAAAAAATGTTCGCATTCAGTTTACTTAGAAGGTCTCTTCCCATTAACGCCATCGGAGTTGTAGCACTTACTATAAATGAATGTTGAAAATTACTATCCTCCAAATCAATTTGCAATGGGAGAGATATAGGATCAATTTGCGGAGTTCCACTAATTCCGATAGACTGGACCTTCTGATTACTTAAAGGACATCTTAAATCTTGTTGCCTTATACATGACATGGTTGCCCCTGTATCAATTAGAAATGGAATTATTTTACCAGATACACATAAACTTAACTGTGGTATTTCTAATGGGCTGTTCGAACTATGTAATTGTGGTGCATTTATCATGTATTTAACTTCCTCCCTGCCTATCGGTGTTGAATGTCATTTCCCCCATAATAGATTACCTGGCATGTCCTCTCCAAGTTTATTCTGGGCATCAGGGTGCGGTTTGTCAGGAGTCCAATTCCCCCTCTCTCTATTTCCATATCTCCTTCTCTCCTCTTGTAATCTAACGTTACACTCTTTCCACCAATGCCCCCATTGTTTACAATAATTGCACGTATCCATATCTCTGTTAAACCTCCGTCTTCCTCCTCTGGAATTACCGTTTGACCTGCCTCGCCCTTGATTATTAGTATAAGGTACGAATTGTCAATTTTTATGCTGCTGATATGGTACCAGTTTATCCTGTTGTCTGTATTGGGGAAATTGCAGTGCCTGAATTGTAGGTGTCTGCTCATTGAATAATCCTACTGCCTCTAATTCCCAAATATTTTTTAATAACTGTAATGGTCTTATTGTATATATTTCAGGTGTTGACAATTTAAGAGTATATGCAGACACTTGGTCCAAGCCATTCAAAAACATGCTTACGAAAAAAGTGTCCTCCACATCATTTATTTCCAATTTAGCGTCCTCTCTCCATGTTTTTTGAAAACGTGTCGCGTATTCAGACATTGTTTCATTTGGTTTACGTCTGCAATTTAACAATTGTGAAACATCCCTTTCCTGACTAGCATGTTCTTTTAAGAAAACAGTAAGTTCCTCAATGTGTGTTTCTTTATGATCTCTACTTAACCACGGAAACCTATTATATTATCTCCCGGTCCATCATTATCATATGATAAAGTCTGACATGAGGTTATCAATGTTTCCATGTTAACATTTGGCATTAGAGTATTTAGAATGTATCTGACTTCTTTACCACTCATCCACCCATGCATTAATGCTGTGCGCCACCAATTCATAAATCCTAATGGGTTGATTAATGGCTGCGGCGCATCTTTTATAATTTGAGAAATTTCAGCTAACGTAAGTGGTTTATCCAAAACCCTATCTTCCATTACTAAAAGTTGTGCCATAATTTCTTCCTGAAAAAAATACCTTCTTCATCCTGTCTATTTCTATCTCTACTTGCCAAATCATCCACCATCAATTCAACTCTTTGACAAATATTTTCCATCTCAGTTTCTAAAATACAAGAAAAAACACCTTTTATATCTTTTGTCTGGATGGCTGAGTTTGGGTCAAGTGTAATATTTTTCTCTATTTGGTACCGTTCTATTGCTTCAACGAAGAATTGCATCATTTTATTTGCTAAACTATCGTTGAAATCAACCTTACAGTTTTGTTTGAGTATTGCAAATATCCTTTTATATTCACTATCTACACACTCTCTAGTATATCTAATTTTTAAAATGTTTATTCATCCCTTTTGACCTTTAAACCTTCTTTCTGCTGCTTTGCAAGCTTTACCAAATAGTTTTAACCACAAATTCCTGCATTCCTTTCTCCACCGTTTGATTTCAAAATGATCTATTTTGACTATAGGAAACATGTAGATTGAGCTGATTTTAGGAATACATTTTTTCATAGCCTGACTTCCATAAGATTCTATAAATAACCACTCATATATATCGCTATCCTCTTCTATGTCAATACTATAAGCTGGAGGCTGACTAGAGGTCGCTAATTGTGGATACATGCCTTTAATGCTTTCCGACCCTTTAATAGCCCCTATGGATTGAGCCTTTTCAGAAGGTAAATGATGTTGTTCCATTGCCCAATTACGTAACTTCCTAACAGATTTTTCCTCCTTCCTCATTATATTTACCGGCCATTGTGCACTCATTAAATCCCATGCGGTAAAGACCTCTTTCACGTACTCTAAGTCCCATTTCGGGTTGCTTATGGCTGTATTATCAATTATATACTTACGTGCGACTTGTAATTTATCCCTTTTAAAACTACCATCAAGAGGATAGTCATTATCTGTCCATGCTGATAAATCACTAAGATATGGTTCCACATAGAACTTTTTTTAATTTAATTAACATCCAGTCACGTGGTGTTTGATGTTCAATGCTCTTAAAAGAGATATGTTTTAGATGCGGATTTGTCTGCAACAATTTCGTCATAACTTTCCGTTCCCTTCTAGGTAAATCTAGCTCTGATTTATGCTTTATTGTTTACTGCCCGTATTTGGTATACTAAATTGACTCCCCATTGTCGCGTATATTAGTTTATGGAATATTAGTAATTAAATGTTTGAATCAAATCTCCACCTCGATCTTTAGTAACATTTTGTTTACCTATGTCTACCATTAGTGCTTATGATTCAATATATTACATTTCACTGGCTCCCTCTCCTGGCCGTTTTGAGTAATTAGCAAGGTACTAAGCCTCTCTTCCGTTTATGACGATTTATTACGTCAAAGGTCCGTAACCTATTCCTTTTATACCCAATGTCTTTTATAATGTACTTTTACATTACGGGACTAAATTCCCACTCTCTTTTTGATGTACCTGTACATTAAGGGTGCTCTGCGCCCACTCATTTTATAATGTACTGTTTTACATTAACGGAAACAAATCCACTCTCTCTGTCCTGCACCCACTAGTTTGTCCTCTCTTGCCTTTACTCAGTATTTTAAACACACCATATTTTTGAATCATAGCACCATGTCATTGTCCCATTTGATATTCTCCTTAAATCCATTCTACACAACTCAACACCACTCATTGTCCCCCTTTTAAAATATCGAATTTTAAATGTTCGTTACAGCTTAGCTTTACCACAGATAAGCAGATTTTAACATAATAATAGAATGAAAGTCTGCTTACCTGTTAGTTTGTCTGTAGACTGTATCGTGTTTGTGACGGCAATCTGTTATGATGAGTTTCTGGTATTAAGAAGTTCAGGATGCAAGAGAGCAGTCGACACTCAGCTGGAAGTTTGATTTACATTTATTTCAGTACTGGATCATATAATAAGACGAACATGCTTTGCCTCTTATCGTATGACTGACTTCCTTACCAAATCTTTCAACTTATACAATGCCCTTCCAACCTACTTTTATCATGCCCAGTTGCTAACTATTACTAACTGCCACTCACTTCCTACATATCATTCCTCTCCTTGGTGTCGTGTGGCACCCTAGCCAGGCCATTCCATCACGCACCCATCCTAAGATTAGCACCAGTGGCCCCCAATCTATCTTGGCACACTGACCTTCTGTTCCTCACTCGTGATACCACTAACACATGGTGTGTCCCTGTTCATTGTCACTCATTCAGCTTAGGAGTTTACACACATTAATTAATATTGTATCACAAATCATCATATCACACTTCAACCACTACATTTTTATTCGACAGTGTATTATTAATTTTCTCGGGTGTGACTTCATTAAGTTTCATCGACACAAGATAGTTAAATGGAAACGCACCCTAGCCTGCAAATGTCGCATCTATTTTCTATGCAAACTTTCTAAATGTCGACAGAATATCACTGGACAAGCTAATAGAAACATAGCTAGTGGCAGGTTTTTTGTGTTGCACATGCTCATAACGTTTAGAAAATGGGAACAAGCGTGGGGTGGGCGGAGCAAACAGGACACTAGCCAACATCATTTTTCCTCCCGTGGTATCGCGATACTACTCGGTATCGTGATACTTGGCCTGTTTCGTTAGTAAAATGTTGGTATTGTGACAACACCATTTTTAAATACTTTAGAATTATTTGGACATGAAGCATGAAAATGCTAAACAGTAGAACCGTTTTTCCTCTCTGGAGTAAGGTAAATCCAGCACATTCTGCGACTGATGACCTTGTACAATACAATGGGGCAGTGCTTATTCACAGTAGGCTACAGGTCTTGATTGATTGATTTATTGAATTTATTAGACCATAAAAAAAATACATACATAAGGGTCTCCAGCCAGTTATCATATACAATTTAAGAAAATCATCAAAGACAACACAATAAATGTCACGATCATTAACGGAAGATACGGACCAAGGCGCAGCGTGATAAGCGTACATTTTATTAAGTACTTAACACGACACAAAACAACAAACAAACGATACGTGAAGTCCTAGGTTACACAAAACAAACCTTTACGGAACAAGATCCCACACCGACTAGTGCCAAACAGGCTGCCTAAGTATGGTCCCCAATCAGAGACAACGAGATACAGCTGCCTCTGATTGGGAACCACCCTGGCCAACATAGATCTAAACGATCTAGAACATCAACATAGAAAATATAACACAGAAACTACACACCCTGGCTCAACATTTCAGAGTCCCCAGAGCCAGGGTGTGACAGTACCCCCCCCCCCCCCCCCCCCCCCAAAGGCGCGGACTGCGACCGCGCCACACAAACACAACAGGGTAGGGGCCGGGTGGGCATTCCGCCTCGGAGGCGGATCCGGCTCCGGCGTGACCACCACTTTCTCTCCACCTCCCCGTTGCGCCCCTGATCTGGTCTGGCACCGCTGACTGGAGCTGGACCCGACGACGGTGGATCAAACCGTACAGGCTCCGGAGTGGATCTGACTGGAGTTGGACCAGACCCCGGTGGAGCTGATTGCTCTGGCTTCGGAGTGGAGCAGCTGACCAGTGCCGGACCAGGCACCGGTGGAACAGGCACGGGCCGTGCCGGACTGGACACATGCACCACTGGCTTGGTGCGGGGAGCAGGAACGGACCGGGCTGACGACGCGCACCACTGGCTTGGTGCGAGGGGCAGGAACAGGCCGGACCGGGCTGGCGACGCGCACCACTGGCTTGGTGCGAGGGGCAGGAACAGGCCGGACCGGGCTGGCGACGCGCACCACTGGCTTGGTGCGAGGAGCAGGAACAGGCCGGACCGGGCTGGCGACGCGCACCACTGGCTTGGTGCGAGGGGCAGGAACAGGCCGGACCGGGCTGGCGACGCGCACCACTGGCTTGGCGCGAGGGGCAGGAACAGGCCGGACCGGGCTGGCGACGCGCACCACTGGCTTGGCGCGAGGGGCAGGAACAGGCCGGACCGGGCTGGCGACGCGCACCACTGGCTTGGCACGAGGGGCAGGAACAGGCCGGACCGGGCTGGCGACACGCACCACTGCCTTGGCGCGAGGGCCAGGAACAGGCCGGACCGGGCTGGCGACGCGCACCACTGGCTTGGCGCGAGGGACAGGAACAGGCCGGACCAAGCTGGCGACGCGCACCACTGGCTTGGCGCGAGGGACAGGAACAGGCCGGACCAGACTGGGAACACGCACCACTGGCTTGGTGCGGGGAGCAGGAACAGGCCGGGCTGGAGAGCGGAGAGCTGACACAACCCGTCCTGGCTGAATGCCTACTTCCACACAATACGTGTGAGGCATCAGCACAGCATGTGGCACTGGCGCAGGATATACGGGACCGAGGAGGCGTACTGGAGACCCCGAGCGTTGAGCCGGCACACCCCGTCCTGGCTGAATGCCCATCTTTGCACGACACGTGCGTGGTGCTAGCACAGGACGTACAGGACTGTGCCGGAACACTCGCGGCACAGTACGTGGCTCCGCATAACACGGAGCCTGCCCAGTCACACGCTTCCTAGCCTGAGTACGGGGAGTTGGCTCTGCTCTAACCCTAGGCTCCGCCAACCACCCTTTTAGCCCCCCAAATTTTTTTTCTTGGGGCTGTCTCTCGGGCTTCCTCCTCGGCCGGTATCCTCTGCGTTGCCGCTGCTCCTCTCTATAGCGCGCCTCCACAGTCTCCTCCCAAGGACGGCGATCCATTCCGGCCTGAATCTCCTCCCAAGTCCAGGATCCCTTCCCGTCCAGGATCTCCTCCCAGGTCCAGGCTGTCTGTTCCTGGACACGCTGCTTGGTCCTCTTTTGGTGGGACCTTCTGTCACGATCGTTAACGGAAGATACGGACCAAGGCGCAGCGTGATAAGCGTACATTTTATTAAGTACTTAACACGACACAAAACAACAAACAAACGATACGTGAAGTCCTAGGTTACACAAAACAAACCTTTACGGAACAAGATCCCACACCGACTAGTGCCAAACAGGCTGCCTAAGTATGGTCCCCAATCAGAGACAACGAGATACAGCTGCCTCTGATTGGGAACCACCCTGGCCAACATAGATCTAAACGATCTAGAACATCAACATAGAAAATATAACACAGAAACTACACACTCTGGCTCAACATTTCAGAGTCCCCAGAGCCAGGGCGTGACAATAAAGCTTAAAAGCTTATTTCCATTGTGGTCCATTAAGACTTTCTCTCCACTGTCTGGTGTTCTGGCCCTCAGTCAGTATTCACAGATTCAGAGTAGCAGTGCTGGATCAGTTTTGCCTTTCAAATCATAAGGAATAAAAAGGGAGACCTGATCCTAGATCAGCACTCCTACTCTGAGATGCTTTATGAATTGGGCCCTGATGTTTTATGGTCCGGAGCATGTCCTCTCCTCTGATTGGCTCAGGCCTTCTGTAGTTTCCTGAGGTCCTCGTCCATGCCCCGCCCACTGAGCTGCTCCAGGCTGTGGTAGCGATGGATGACCTGGTCGGCGGTCACTACCACCACCCTGGCAGCCTATAGCGGAGCTCATGTCCAGGCCGTTTTGGAGCCCCCCCCGCGTTACGGTGGTAGTGGCCGGAGAACACCGCCTTCTCTCCTACACAGCACAACACAGAGAGAGAGAGAGCGAGTGTGAGGAAGAGGAGGGTTATCATCAAAGCTTTTGAAATGAGATCTATTTGACTCTACACTCACAAGACCTGTTATGCCCATTCACAATATTGGTGTTTTGTCCAAAAGAAAACAGTAACCCCAAAAAGTATTGACAGTATCGATTAATAATTTATTAGCATTTATTAACCTTAGGTGACATGGTGTCTGTCTGGTGTCTGGCTCTGTTGGTGTTGTTGTTGAAATCTTGTTCTGTTCCTCCATACAGCTGTGACGAGTACTGAGTATACGAAGAGGCAGGACGCAGATGCAGGAATTAACAAGGTCAAGCTTTACTTAACAATGAGAAAGAGAAATAACAAACATAGAGTAAATGACACGAAGCTTAACAATCACACACAACATCATACAGAACAGTCCAGGGCTAAATAGGGGTGGTGATGAGATGATGAGGTGCAGGTGCGCTGGAGGTGATTAGGGTGCGTTGGGTTTCCATTCCGGTGTTGCCGAGGTGGTGCTCTCAGACCGGTGGCTCAGTAGACCGGCGAATCAGAGCGCCGGAGGGGAGCAACGGGAGGAGATGCGACAACAGCTCCAGTCTGCATCCTGTCTACATGCATATGCAGAGCTAAATGTAACATATGCAAATTGTCCCTGATAAGGGTATCTGCTCTGCATATCATAGCAATATATTCATATTAGCTCAATATAATTGCATAATGAGATCATTGGCTATGCCATATCTGTCAGATAGACTGAAAGCGAACGCCTGAGAAAGGAGAGAGGGAGGGGGTGGGAGAGGGGAGACAGAGAGAGCGAGGGAAAGAAAGAGCGAGAGCAAGCAGAGAAACTGAACTCATTTTTAGAATATTTTTGGAAAATGTAGAAACTGTTACTCGGGGGTACGTTTTTTTTTTCAATTTATTTTCCATCACAGTCGTCATCGTCATTATTGAAATGATTGCTATCACTTCCCCTGAAGCGGTGTTTCTGCAGCGCTCTGTTTCTGCAGCGAAATAGAAGGCAGTGAACTGATTGCACACTCACACTGGTTGGCCAAGCAAGCCCCAGTCTGAATAAGAAGCATAAATGAGTTTTCTCTTTTTGTGAAGGTGTGGGCATGTGTGTGCGTGCATGCTCTACTGTGAGTTCAATCCAGGTTTTGGCAGACAGAGGAAGTAAGATGTTCCGTTTCTAACAGTAGAGCAGTAGCTAGACTGCTGCTCGCTTGCTGCCATTCCTCTGAAGTAATACACCATAAACACAACAGATGCCAAGGATATAATGAAAACTGGCAAAAGCTGGCAACAAAGAACCTCAATTCCGGTCTACAGTACAAATGAAGACATCACTCATGTCCTGGAAATCGATCCATAACACTAAAATAACATCCAGAAAACCCTGGAGTTGCTTTCCAAGAACAGCCTTTTTTTTCTGATCAGCAACATTCAGATTCTACAGACATTTGTCCTGCACAGTGCATATCACCAAAAACACTCTTGGGATTATCACTGAGAAAATAAATATAAGTTATATTAATAGCAAAACAGTGGGTGCACACACTGCACCATTGAATAATTAATCGAATATAGATGAAAATGTATGATAAACATATTATTTTTGCAGGCTAAATTCCTTTGCAATCAAAACCCAAAGGCTATGGTCCTAGCGTATAGTTATGCCAATGCACCCCTCTGTTTTCCTGTGGTACCCCACGGCAAAGTCATTTAGGACACTACGACAGCTCCCACTCAACCACAGAGGGTCTGCCAACTAAGGTGGGGGTTAATGTGTGTGTGTGCGCGCGTGTGTGTGTACACTGCCAATACTGCAGTCCTCTAACAGTCCAACAGAACTACAATTAGACAAGCCTTCCAAACCTAAACCTAGAGAAACCAAAAACAACAACAGAGGGTAACGTTTGATCTAGATTTTAATCACTAGGATTAATCATACTGTAATTACAGGGGGGGAAACATTCTCAAAAGTTGAACATCACTCATCAACATATCAACCAGCATGCAAGTACTGTACGCATTTCTCAACCTTTCTGCCGCCCCTAATAGATTAAGAAAATGCAAACGACAGCAACATGACGTAAGCATCAGAGAGAGAAAAAAAAAGCAATTCTCAGGAGGAATAATAAGATGAAGAAGTGAATCAGCTAGACGAAAGAAGAAAGAAATGTATGTACTTTTTAAACCAGTATGGTTTCCTCTGAGGACTATCTCAGTAGAGCTGCATCCAGAAGACTGTCATAATTAAACACATCAGAACGAGAGGGGAGAGGGAGGGAGAGAGAGAGAGCTAGGAAGGAGTGAGAGGGAAGGAGAAAGATGGAGCGCTAGGAAGGAGGGAGAGATAGTGAGTGAGAGGGAAGAGATGGGGAGATACAGAGAGAGAGAAAGCTAGACAGCAGGCAACCAGCCAGCCCAGTCTGAATCAGCCATACCTCTCTCTCTTTCTACCTCTCTCTCTACCTATCTCTTTCTCCCTCTCTCTTTCTTTGTGTGAAAGACGTTTCCCATTGTGATGTCCTACCTTGGGATTATCAATGCGTGAGACAGAACAGTTCAGAGTGTTCAGATAGAAATGTATTGTGTACATTATTTGTGATTCATTGTTGAGAATAGGGAGTTGTAAGAGCTCTATTTAGTATTTGTTCTATCTTCAGTTGGCACAGCAGGACAGGAACTGTGCCTACCCTGCCTAATGCTTGAAGGGTATCACGATCTGAGGGTTTGGCTGTCACAAACCTTACACAACCATCCTATCATTGTCTGGAACACTGGAGTTGAGAAAACTCTAGGTACCCTAGAATAAAAATAAAAAGCTATGTTACGATAAAATCATCCTAAATTAATTTCAATGCATCAGCTTTACACCATCATGTAATGAGCTCATAAAACCAAAGAATTAGAATTAGAATTATTATGCATAAAGCAAGCCATGTCACTTTTAACACCTCTGTCAATGTTGAGGAGGAGCATTCAGCCTACTCTGCTCTGGTCCTCTTGATAGCGTGGTGAAGCATCAGGATGAATTGGTGGTGATCACTTGTCAACAGCCAGTGTTACTTGCTCATTCATATCTCCAGCTAGAGTCAGACCTGCTGGGAATCCTAATGGGAAATTAATGACATGATAAACATCTTCACACTCAGTCTGTCTGTCTGCACTCACAAGTGTTATTAGTCACTGGCTCTAATGTCCCAGTCAGTCAGTCCCACTCAACACCAGACAGGGAAACTCAAGAGCACTGGCTGTTTCCCTTAGGAGTTTTTCCTGACCACTTCATTAAAAGGATTGGATAAATAAGTGATCCAACCTGTTCAGATCATTGATTTCTTCAAGGGCAAATCTCCATCCTCTCCAGGTAAGGACCCTGTAACTCCCACTCTCACACTGTTCGCCCCCAACAGAGATGTCACTGACACATCTGTAAGACTGTGCAGAGTGTGTGTGTGCACGTGTGTGTGTGTGAATGCGCGTGCATTCGCACCCTTTGTGTGTGCGGTAGAGGGCGGGTGTCATTAGAGTATTGAACTGGAAATAATTCATAATGAAAGCGTGTAGCTGTAGATAATTTGCATGACAGAGGGAGGTACAAAATGAAGTAGCTAGTGTGGGGATTCTCATCTATAGCCTGGGCCTGAGAGATAAATCACTCATCCAACATATCGCTCTCTTACTTCTTCCCAAATGGCACCCAATACAGAGGACTACTTTTAACCAGTCCTTTTCATGATGAAAAGTAGTGCAATATATAGGGAACAGAGTGCCATTTGGGACTCAGCCTCTGTCTCAGGATCCCTTTCCAATGTCACCCCACACACACTGCTATTGTAACTACTACTGTACTGTGTGTTCCTGTGGTGTGTGGGAGTAGATCAGAGGTGCACATCTTCAGTCCTTGGAGGCTGCAGTCCAGCTGTTTTCCATCCTTGCCTTTTATCCAGAGACTTATTCCGAAGTGATTTCTGATTTCTACTCTCTATCAGTAACAAAACAGTATACATTTCCACCTGCCTGGGAAACCAGATATGTACATTCTCCAGCTCTCCACTCTCAGTAACATCAATGAAGGGCCAGGGAGAAATGAAAAACCAGTTAACACAGTGGGGGAAAAAAGTCAGCCACCAATTGTGCAAGTTCTCCCACTTAAAAAGATGAGAGAGGCGTGTAATTTTCATCATAGGTACACGTCAACTATGACAGACAAAATGAGAATTTCTTTCCCAGAAAATCACATTGTAGGATTTTTTATGAATTTATTTGCAAATTATGGTGGAAAATAAGTATTTGGTCAATAACAAAAGTTTCTCAATACTTTGTTATATACCCTTTGTTGGCAATGACACAGGTCAAACGTTTTCTGTAAGTCTTCACAAGGTTTTCACACACTGTTGCTGGTATTTTGGCCCATTCCTCCATGCAGATCTCCTCTAGAGCAGTGATGTTTTGGGGCTGTCGCTGGGCAACACGGACTTTCAACTCCCTCCAAAGATTTTCTATGGGGTTGAGATCTCGAGACTGGCTAGGCCACTCCAGGACCTTGAAATGCTTCTTACGAAGCCACTCCTTCGTTGCCCGGGCGGTGTGTTTGGGATCATTGTCATGCTGAAAGTCCCAGCCACGTTTAATCTTCAATGCCCTTGCTGATGGAAGGAGGTTTTCACTCAAAATCTCACGATACATGGCCCCATTCATTCTTTCCTTTACACGGATCAGTCGTCCTGGTCCCTTTGCAGAAAAACAGCCCCAAAGCATGATGTTTCCACCCCCATGCTTCACAGTAGGTATGGTGTTCTTTGGATGCAACTCAGCATTCTTTGTCCTCCAAACACGATGAGTTGAGTTTTTACCAAAAAGTTCTATTTTGGTTTCATCTGACCATATGCCACTCTCCCAATCCTCTTCTGGATCATCCAAATGCACTCTAGCAAACTTCAGACGGGCCTGGACATGTACTGGATTAAGCAGGGGGACACGTCTGGCACTGCAGGATTTGAGTCCCTGGCGGCGTACTGTGTTACTGATGGTAGGCTTTGTTACTTTGGTCCCAGCTCTCTGCAGGTCATTCACTAGGTCCCCCCGTGCGGTTCTGGGATTTTTGCTCACCGTTCTTGTGATCATTTTGACCCCACGGGGTGAGATCTTGCGTGGAGCCCCAGATCGAGGGAGATTATTAGTGGTCTTGTATGTCTTCCATTTCCTAATAATTGCTCCCACAGTTGATTTCTTCAAACCAAGCTGCTTACCTATTGCAGATTCAGTCTTCCCAGCCTGATGCAGGTCTACAATTTTGTTTCTGGTGTCCTTTGACAGCTATTTGGTCTTGGCCAT
Source organism: Coregonus lavaretus (assembly GCF_964263955.1). Taxonomy (NCBI): domain Eukaryota; kingdom Metazoa; phylum Chordata; class Actinopteri; order Salmoniformes; family Salmonidae; genus Coregonus; species Coregonus lavaretus. The sequence goes on along the minus strand of NC_140012.1, from coordinate 24,511,283 downwards.
AGTGGAGATTGGAGTGTGACTGTTTGAGGTTGTCGACAGGTGTCTTTTATACTGATAACAAGTTCAAACAGGTGCCATTAATACAGGTAACGAGTGGAGGACAGAGGAGCCTCTTAAAGAAGAAGTTCCAGGTCTGTGAGAGCCAGAAATCTTGCTTGTTTGTAGGTGACCAAATACTTATTTTCCACCATAATTTGCAAATAAATTCATTAAAAATCCTACAATGTGATTTTCTGGATTTTTTTCTCTCAATTTGTCTGTCATAGTTGACGTGTACCTATGATGAAAATTACAGGCCTCTCTCATCTTTTTAAGTGGGAGAACTTGCACAATTGGTGGCTGACTAAATACTTTTTATATACTTTATGTATATACAGTGTGTGTGAATGTAGTAAGTTATTGAGGTAAGGCAATAAATAGGCCATAGTGCAAAATAGTTACAATTTCGTATTAACACTGGAATGATAGATGTGCAAAAGATGATGTGCAAATAGAGATACTGGGGTGCAAATTAGCAAAATAAATAACAATATGGGGATGAGGTAGTTGGGTGGGCTAATTTTAGAATGGCTGTGTACAGGTGCCGTGATCGGTAAGCTGCTCTGACAACTGATGCTTAAAGTTAGTGAGGGAGATAAGAGTCTCCAGCTTCAGAGATTTTTGCAGTTTGTTCCAGTCAGTGGCAGCAGAGAACTGGAAGGAATGGCGGCCAAAGGAGGTGTTGGCTTTGGGGATGACCAATGAGATATACCTGCTGGAGCGCAGACTACGGGTGGGTGTTGCTATGGTGACCAGTGAGCTAAGATAAGACGGGGATTTGCCTAGCAGTGGTTTATAGATGACCTGGAGCCAGTGGGTTTGGCGACGAATATGTAGTGAGGGCCAGCCAACAAGAGCGTACAGGTCACAATGGTGGGTAGTATATGGGGCTTTGGTGACAAAACGGATGGCACTGTGATAGACTACATCCAATTTGCTGAGTAGAGTGTTGGAGGCTATTTTGTAAATAGTCAGTTTTATGAGGGCATGTTTGGCAGCATGAGTGAAGGAGGCTTTGTTGCGAAATAGGAAGCCGATTCTAGATCGAACTTTTGATTGGAGATGCTTAATGTGAGTCTGGAAGGAGAGTTTACAGTCTAACCAGACACCTAGGTATTTGTAGTTGTCCACATACTCTAGGTCAGACCCGCTGAGAGTAGTGATTCTAGGCGGATGGGCGGGTGCAAGCAGCGTTCGGTTGAAGAGCATGCATTTAGTTTTACTAGTGTTTAAGAGCAGTTGGAGGCTACGGAAGGAGTGTTGTATGGCGTTGAAGCTCGTTTGGAGGTTTGTTAACACAGTGTCCAATGAAGGGCCAGATGTATACAAAATGGTGTCGTCCGCATAGAGGTGGATCCGAGCGTCACCAGCAGCAAGAGCGACATCATTGATACACACAGAGAATAGAGTCGGCCCGAGAATTGAACCCTGTGGCACCCCAATAGAGACTGCCAAAGGTCCAGACAACAGGCCCTCCGATTTGACACATTGAACTCTATCTGAGAAGTAGTTGGTGAACCAGGCGAGGTAGTCTGCCAATAAGAATGCGGTAGTTGACAGAGTCAAAAGCCTTGGCCAGGTCGATGAAGACGGCTGCGCAGTACTGTCTTTTATCGATTGCGGTTATAATATCGTTTAGGACCTTGAGCGTGGCTGAGGTGCACCCATGACCAGCTCGGAAACCGGAATGCATAGCGGAGAAGGTACGGTGGGATGCGAAATGGTCGGTGATCTGTTTGTTAACTTGGCTTTCAAATACTTTCGAAAGGCAGGGCAGGATGGATATAGGTCTGTAACAGTTTGGATCTAGAGTGTCACCCCCTTTGAAGAGGGGGATGACCGCGGCAGCTTTCCAATCTCTGGGGATCTCAGACGTTACGAAAGAGAGGTTGAACAGGCTATTAATAGGGGTTGCGACAATTTCGACGGCTAATTTTAGAAAGAAAGGGTCCAGATTGTCTAGCCCAGTTGATTTGTAGGCGTCCAGATTTTTATTTTCAGCTCTTTCAGAACTTCAGCTGTCTGAATTTGTGTGAAGGAGAAGCGGGGGGGGGGGGGCATGGGCAAGTTGCAGCGTGGGTGCAGAGCTGGTGGCCGGGGTAGTGGTAGCCAGTTGGAACGCATGGCCAGGCATAGCAAAATGCTTGTTGAAATTCTCGATTATTGTAGATTTATTGGTGGTGACAGTGTTTCCTAGCCTCAGTGCAGTGGGCAGTTGGGAGGAGGTGCTCTTATTCTCCATGGACTTTACAGTGTCCCAAAACTTTTTGGAGTTAGTGCTACAGGATGCAAATTTCTGTTTGAAAAAGCTAGCCTTTGCTTTCCTAACTGATTGTGTATATTGGTATCTGACTTCCTGACTGAAAAGTTGCATATCGCAGGGGCTGTTCGATGCTAATGCAGTACGCCACAGGACGTTTTTGTGCTGGTCAAGGGCAGTCAAGTCTGAGGAGAACCAGGGGCTATATCTGTTCTTAGTTCTGAATTTTTTGAATGGGGCATGCTTATTTAAGATTGAGAGGAAAGCACTTTTAAAGAACAACCAGGCATCCTCTACTGACGGAATGAGGTCAATATCCATCCAGGATACCCGAGCCAGGTCAATTAGAAAGGCCTGCTCGCTAAAGTGTTTTAGGGAGCGTTTGACAGTGATGAGGGGTGGTCGTTTGACCGCGGACCCATTACGGATGCAGGCAATGAGGCAGTGATCGCTGAGATCCTGGTTGAAGACAGCAGATGTGTATTTAGAGGGTAAAATTGTCAGGATGATGTCTATGAGGGTGCCCATGTTTACAGATTTAGGGTTGTACCTGGTAGGTTCGTTGATAATTTGTGTGAGATTGAGGGCATCTAGTTTAGATTGTAGGTTGGCTGGGGTGTTAAGCATATCTCAGTTTAGGTCACCAAGCAGTACGAACTCTGAGGATAGATGGGGGGCAATCAGTTCACATATGGTGTCCAGGGCACTATATTGTGATCACTACATTCGATGGATTTGGATACTGCTTTAAAGCAAATGTCTGCAGCATTAGTAAAGATGTGATCAGTACATGATTGTTGATTATTTCATTCCTGTGCTGTTTGTAACTACCTTTGTAGGTTGACTGATAACCTGAACCAGATTGCAGGCACCGGTTACAGTTTGAAGCTTTTTCTTGAGTGGACAGCTTGATGAAAGCCAGTCAATATTGAAATCACCCAGAAAATATACCTTTCTGTTGCTATCACATACATTATCAAGCATTTCACACATATTATCCAGATACTGAATGTTAGTACTTGGTGGTCTATAGCAGCTTTCCACAAGAATGGGCTTTAGGTGAGGCACATGAACCTGTAGCCATATTACTTCAACAGTATTTAACATGAGATCCTCTCTAAGCTTTACAGGAATGTGGTTCTTAATATAGACCTCAACACCGCCCCCATTGGCATTTCTGTATTTTCTGTAAATGTTATAACCATTTATTGCTACCACGGTATCATCAAAGGTATTATCTATGTGAGTTTCAGAGATAGTCAGAATATGAATGTCATCTGTTACTAGCAAGTTATTGACTTCATGAACCTTGTTTCTTAGGCTACATATGTTAACGTGGGCTTTTTTTAGCACTTTTCTGGGATGCTTAATTGTTTTCATTGCTTTACTTGGATGCTTAGCAGAAGTAGACATGCTCATGCTATTTATGTTAGTGCAGGGTGAACTGCACACAGTGGACATCCTACTAGGGCACACCGCCTCAGTGCTAACAGTATAACTCTGGTTCATAGGCACATGATTACTGCATACAATAGCTGTGGGATCAGCAGAGGCCTTCAGGGCAGTTAGAGGGACATCAATTACGTTACTTAAATTTTGTCTTCCAACCCCCCTGGGTTAATGTACATTTGCTGATGCATTATGACAACTCAGCGACACAATGAATTTGGATTAACTGAGCTGGGCTTGGGTCATTGATAAGTCATTGTCTCAACACAGCCTTATAATGCTGTGAAAAGATTCAGAAACCCAAATGTTTTGGGTGGATTCCATTGTCATGACTTGCCCTCATGGGTTGAGGATCAAACATACCGGCTAGGTAAAGGTTTGAACATCTCTTTCCTGGGGGCCAGTTTTATGACCGGTCGTAAATACCATGCACACTTTCTCTTCCTTGCCATGAAGTATTGGGAGAAAGGACCCCTTTGTTAACAAAGGAAGTCTTTCCGCCAAGACTCCAACATCCAAAAGTGGATAATGAAACAATATTCCTACTTAAAAGAATGTGGGAAATGGTTAGTGGGGATCTAAAGAATAATCATGTCATATTGTTTATTATTTTGTGATGTCATTAAGGATGGTATCAAGTAATAACTGTAACTCTGAAATTATATTCTATCTATCTAAGTTTACATCTAAATGTTGTATAAAATATATGATTAAGTATGAGAGTATTTTGGTGAAGATAGGAATGTGATTTTAGTCTTCTAATGAGATAATAGTTTTTCATATAAACTATGCACAGTGACTAGCCACGCCCCGAGTGACATCAGAGATCGTGTCATCACGATGGAACGCCCCTTTTACCCAGAGGGCATAAAAAGCCTTGATAAACAAATCAACCTTTAGACCAGCAGATGTGAAGCGTGACCTAAACGTTGCAAATGATTGAATTTCTACCAGACCAGACCAGACCAGGAAACATGAGACGTTAGTCCACACGTTTGAAATGGAGAAACTCTGAAACTCTCAACCTCTACATGAGGTGAAGAAGAAGACAATGCACTAGACCTTATCATTTCAGTCTGCAGCTGGCATGTATAGTTGTCTAGAGAACTTTCACTAAAGACATGAGAGGAGAGGACAATCCCTCTCAGACAACCGCTGGTACATCTGAAGTATCCATCCTAACCAGCACTACGACCAGAAACTCTACCAAGGACAAACCAGAGTCCTACATCATCAACTCAACTATCGAGGACAGCTACAAGTAAATAAAATGTTGCATTTCTAATCCGAATGAGCATTATTAGGATGCATAAGTATTCTGATTACCGTGAGCATAGTTTCCAAAGTAACCACGATAGTTTGAATCTCTGTCTCTCAATTCCACTCTGACCCTCCTTCTACCCAAGCATTCACGCTATTGTTAGTCCAGTCCACTAGGGACATGTTTTCATTGTATTACGTTAGTAATCAATAACCTATGTGTGTGCCCCAAATTCCTAATGAGTTAATTGTTACATGATTAATTTAATCGAGTGACAATTAAACATAGTTACAGTGGGGGAAAAAAGTATTTAGTCAGCCACCAATTGTGCAAGTTCTCCCACTTAAAAAGAGAACTAGGTACACGTCAACTATGACAGACAAAATGAGGAAAAGAAATCCAGAAAATCACATTGTAGGATTTTTTATGAATTTATTTGCAAATTATGGTGGAAAATAAGTATTTGGTCAATAACAAAAGTTTCTCAATACTTTGTTATATACCCTTTGTTGGCAATGACACAGGTCAAACGTTTTCTGTAAGTCTTCACAAGGTTTTCACACACTGTTGCTGGTATTTTGGCCCATTCCTCCATGCAGATCTCCTCTAGAGCAGTGATGTTTTGGGGCTGTCGCTGGGCAACACGGACTTTCAACTCCCTCCAAAGATTTTCTATGGGGTTGAGATCTGGAGACTGGCTAGGCCACTCCAGGACCTTGAAATGCTTCTTACAAAGCCACTCCTTCGTTGCCCGGGCGGTGTGTTTGGGATCATTGTCATGCTGAAAGACCCAGCCACGTTTAATCTTCAATGCCCTTGCTGATGGAAGGAGGTTTTCACTCAAAATCTCATGATACATGGCCCCATTCATTCTTTCCTTTACACGGATCAGTCGTCCTGGTCCCTTTGCAGAAAAACAGCCCCAAAGCATGATGTTTCCACCCCCATGCTTCACAGTAGGTATGGTGTTCTTTGGATGCAACTCAGCATTCTTTGTCCTCCAAACACGACGAGTTGAGTTTTTACCAAAAAGTTCTATTTTGGTTTCATCTGACATTCTTCCAATCCTCTTCTGGATCATCCAAATGCACTCTAGCAAACTTCAGACGGGCCTGGACATGTACTGGCTTAAGCAGAGGGACACGCTCTGGTCCCAGCTCTCTGCAGGTCATTCACTAGGTCCCCCATTGTGATCATTTTGACCCCACGGGGTGAGATCTTGCGTGGAGCCCCAGATCGAGGGAGATTATCAGTGGTCTTGTATGTCTTCCATTTCCTAATAATTGCTCCCACAGTTGATTTCTTCAAACCAAGCTGCTTACCTATTGCAGATTCAGTCTTCCCAGCCTGGTGCAGGTCTACAATTTTGTTTCTGGTGTCCTTTAACAGCTCTTTGGTCTTGGCCATAGTGGAGTTTGGAGTGTGACTGTTTGAGGTTGTGGACAGGTGTATTTTATACTGATAACAAGTTCAAACAGGTGCCATTAATACAGGTAACAAGTGGAGGACAGAGGAGCCTCTTAAATAAGAAGTTACAGGTCTGTGAGAGCCAGAAATCTTGCTTGTTTGTAGGTGACCAAATACTTATTTTCCACCATAATTTGCAAATAAATTCATAAAAAATCCTACAATGTGATTTTCTGGAGAAAAAAAATCTCAATTTGTCTGTCATAGTTGACGTGTACCTATGATGAAAATTACAGGCCTCTCTCATCTTTTTAAGTGGGAGAACTTGCACAATTGGTGGCTGACTAAATACTTTTTTCCCCACTGTAGGTGATTCGATAAATAACAGTCATACATTAAAATAAGTCACATCACGACACCATCCTCCTTATAAAACAAGCTTTGTTTCCAGAAGGTATCAAAATTGTCAATAAATGTTACACACACAGAGCTGCAATAGTCTCGTAGGCAGTTATGGAGGGCTAAAAGTCTGCTGAAACATTCAATGCCACGATTTAGGGAGGGCAGAGGGCCAGATACAGTGTCTTGTGAAAGTATTCACCCCCCTTGGCATTTTTCCTATTTTGTTGCCTTACAACCTGGAATTAAAATGGATTTTTGGGGGATTTGTATCATTTGATTTACACAACATACCTACCACTTTGAAGATGCAAAATATTTTTTGTGTGTGAAACAAACAAGAACTAAGACAAAAAAACTGAAAACTTGAGCATGCATAACTATTCACCCCCCCAAAGTAAATACTTTGTAGAGCCACCTTTTGCAGCAATTACAGCTGCAAGTCTCTTGGGGTATGTCTCTATAAGCTTGGCACATCTAGCCACTGAAGGAGCTGGAGCAAAACTGCTCCAGCTCCTTCAAGTTGGATTGGTTCCGCTGGTGTACAGTAATCTTTAAGTCATACCACAGATTCTCAATTGGATTGAGGGGTCATTGTCCTGCTGGAATGTGAACCTCCGTCCCAGTCTCAAATGTCTGGATGACTGAAACAGGTTTCCATCAAGACTTTCCCTGTATTTAGCGCCATCCATCATTCCTTCAATTCTGACCAGTTTCCCATTCCCTGCCGATGACTCTGGGGCATTTCAGAACAGGTGTATATATACTGAGATCATGTGACAGATCATGTGACACTTAGATTGCACACAGGTGGACTTTATTTTTCATTTCACTTCACCAATTTGGACTATTTTGTTTATGTCCATTACATGAAATCCAAATAAAAATCAATTTAAATTACAGGTTGTAATGCAACAAAATAGGAAAAACGCCAAGGGGGATGAATACTTTTGCAAGGCACTGTATTATGGGCCCTCATGAATACTAAATCGAATACTAAATCATGATATATGAATGGGGAAACACACAACTCATCTTGGTCATAGTAGTAGTACTTGCCTTATGTCAATTCACATCATGCTTGACAACACAAAGGAAACATGGATTCAACTAAAACTTTACATCATCTTATACGTAGTTAAAGGGATACTGCGAGCAATGCTACTGTACCTGTAGACTTCCAGTCATTGCGCTAATGCTAGTTAGTATTGGCTTGTGAAACTACCACTAACTTCCTTCATACTGCACACAGAGACATAAAAATGGGTCCATGAGGTCATCTGACTCTGGGTAAGTAAAATATCTCAGTATCCCTTAAAACGTCCCCCATTCTGAGAGCACGAGGAATAACAATGCTCATGCATCTATGGATGCCCATTCAATAGAAATGACTTCAGAGTCCGACACAATACAGTAGAGAGAGAACCCTCATCTTTCCCAGTCCGTAAACACACCGAAACCTCCATCACCTAAATTGAACAGTGAGAGTCTATGTGCGTGCAACAAGTTACACATTCCCCAGAGGACACTGGACATTCAACAACTTCATTTTGGTTCCCGTCCCCTGGGCTCTGACACGCAACCTGGTGCTACACTATACATTACATTATCACCAATCTCTGGTCCCACGGCTATACATCTCCTACCTCCATCCCTCACCCTCTCAGGCTTAAAACAAGGGGGTTAAAGTCTTATCTCCTGCCTCTAATCAAATCCCTGGGGATGATAAATGTCCCTTTAGTTTAAGAGAAAATGTTCAGCTGCTGTTAGATAGAGACTAGGATTGCGCCCCAAATTACACCCTATTCCCTATATACACTGCTCAAAAAAATAAAGGGAACACTAAAATAACACATCCTAGATCTGAATGAATGAAATAATCTTATTAAATACTTTTTTCTTTACATAGTTGAATGTGCTGACAACAAAATCACACAAAAATGATCAATGGAAATTTTTTTACATTTACATTTTAGTCATTTAGCAGACGCTCTTATCCAGAGCGACTTACAGTTAGTGAGTGCATACATTTTTATTTTTTATACTGGAATCGAACCCACAACCCTGGCGTTGCAAATGCCATGCTCTACCAACTGAGCCACATCCCTGCCGGCCATTCCCTCCCCTACCCTGGACGACGCTGGGCCAATTGTGCGCCGCCCCATGGGTCTCCCGGTCGCGACCGGCTATGACAGAGCCTGGATTCGAACCAGGATCTCTAGTGGCACAGCTAGCACTGCGACGCAGTGCCTTAGACCACTGCGCCACTCGGGAGGCGCAGAGGGAAATCAAATTTATCAACCCATGGAGGTCTGGATTTGGAGTCACCCTCAAAAAGTGGAAAACCACACTACAGGCTGATCCAACTTTGATGTAATGTCCTTAAAACAAGTCAAAATGAGGCTCAGTATTGTGTGTGGCCTCCACGTGCCTGTATGACCTCCCTACAACGCCTGGGCATGCTCCACAGTCTGTGGTGCAACGTGGCGTTGGTGGATGAAGCGAGACATGATGTCCCAGATGTGCTCAATTGGATTCAGGTCTGGGGAACGGGCGGGCCAGTCCATAGCATCAATGCCTTCCTCTTGCAGGAACTGCTGACACACTCCAGCCACATGAGGTCTAGCATTGTCTTGCATTAGGAGGAACCCAGGGCCTACCGCACCAGCATATGGTCTCACAAGGGGTCTGAGCACCGCCAGCATTCAAAAGTGACCAAACATCAGCCAGGAAGCATAGGAACTGAGAAGTGGTCTGTGGTCACCACCTGCAAAACCACTTCTTTATTGGGGGTGTCTTGCTAATTGCCTGTAATTTCCACCTGTTGTCTATTCCATTTGCACAACAGCATGTGACATTTATTGTCAATCAATGTTGCTTCCTAAGTGGACAGTTTTGATTTCACAGAAGTGTGATTGACTTGGAGTTACATTGTGTTGTTTAAGTGTTCCCTTTATTTTTTTGAGCAGTGTAGTTCACTACTTTTGACCAGGGCCCATAGTAGTGCACTATGTAGGGAATAGGGTGCCATTAAGGATGCAGCCTAGCTCAGCCTGGGAACCCGTGGCAGGGTAGGGTGGATAGGAGAGGAAAGGAGGAGAGAGCAGAGTAACACACTTAGAACAGGCTTATCTATCTCCGCTAATGAGTTACTGTATGTACAACTCTAGCGCCATTAGCTATGTTGGGAATTCCAATGTGTTTTAAAGAATACAACAGGGCTGAATGCTAACGAAGGTAGCATGAATCTGTGATGGGAGCTTGAGTAGATACTACTGAGACTGCTGGGGGCATCCTAATTATTAATCTGTATGTGGAGGGAAGGGGTGGGGTGCTCTGACTATACTAAAGGGAAATTAATCAAAATATACCTATGAGACTTTAACGACCTGAACCCTACTCTTTACAAAAATAATAGTTACCTTTCCATTCAAATTCTGCACTGATCACATTTCAAAGGTGATTGAGTACCACAATTGTTATTATAGCTGAACAGAAACTGGGTTAGGAGCAGTATACTATTCCATGGAGGGCCTATGTGATATACTAAACAGTATGTATGTGATATACTGAACAGTATGTATGTGATATACTGAACAGTATGTATGTGATATTCTGAACAGTATGTATGTGATATACTGAACAGTATGTATGTGTTATACTGAACAGTATGTATGTGATATACTGAACAGTATGTATGTGATATACTGAACAGTATGTATGTGTTATACTGAACAGTATGTAAGTGTTATACTGAACAGTATGTATGTGATATACTGAACATTATGTATGTGATATACTGAACAGTATGTATGTGATATACTGAACAGTATGTATGTGTTATACTGAACAGTATGTATGTGATAAACCAGGGGAAGACTAATAGGTTTTACCCCCTATATGTGCAGCTGCCAGAATGCACATATATATCCTGAGAATGTTTCCTGCACGCGCGTGCACACAAACAGATGGAGGAAACAGACTCTCCATAGCTAGATGTCGAGGAACACAAGGTACATTCTGAGAATATACAGACAGTAACGTATGGAAGTGATGTGGGAATGAGTAACATCTAGGAAATAAGACTATTTACCATGAACAATAAGACAGTGGGAAAACACCCTCTTACCCCCTGCAGTTTTCCCAAACATATGGAACATAACACTTATTTTGAAATTGTGCTTTATTTAGGGATACAAAAAAATGCCCTGCAGTGAAAAATTATTCATAGGTACTAGCCAATTTTCCAATAACAGGAACAAATTGTCTCTAAAAACTCAATATTTCCTTTGGAGTCTTAGTACCAAAATACACTGAAGCCTGCCTGCCTACTGCTGTATAATGCAGGCAGAGCAGAACAAATAAAACACTGTGTAAACAATAGCTGAGAGACCCTAACCCGTGTCTCACCCTGATGATTAGGAATGATAGGAATAGCAGCACCTCCTGGTTACACACAGAGAGGAGGCCGATCACAGCTCTATGCCTGCAGGCCAGAACAGACAAGCTAACACACAGAGAGAAGAGGCTGATCACAGCTCTATGCCTGCAGGCCAGAACAGACAGGCTAACACACAAAGAGAGGAGGCTGATCACAGCTCTATGCCTGCAGGCCAGAACAGACAGGCTAACACACAAAGAGAGGAGGCTGATCACAGCTCTATGCCTGCAGGCCAGAACAGACAGGCGCCTTAGAATAGACAATATGTACAGTAGACAATATGGTAGCCTTGTACATTACATTTACATTTACATTTTTGTCATTTAGCAGACGCTCTTATCCAGAGCGACTTACAGTTAGTGAGTGCATACATTATTTAAAAAAAAAGTTCATACTGGCCCCCAGTAGAGTAGACAACATGGCTCACATCACTGGGAGAACATTGTCTGTGTGTGTGTGTGTAATATTATTATACTGTACATCTCAGGGCTCCAAACAGACAAGGGTATGAGTGTGATGGTTAAAGGCCCAGTCGTTTAACACTCATCTCACATGAAACAATCACCCACAAGGACAAGGGGGCAGAGGGAACACTTATACATGTACTAATGAGGGGAATATGAACCAGGTGTGTGTAACTGACAAGACAAGACAAATGGAATTATGAGATATGGAGCGGCAGTGGCTAGAAGGCCGGTAACGATGAACGCCGAAGCCTGCCCGAACAAGAAGGGGAGGCAGCTTCGGAGGAAGTCGTGACAATAATACTGTGAAAAAGTGAAAATTATGATAATACCCTTTTAGTGTAAGAGCTCTTTGAAAAGACCGTCTGGAATGTTAGCCTGTTTTGGTGGGATGGAGTTTTGGCCTGCCTGGTGACATCACCAGGTGGTAATTTAGTTAATAGACCAATAAGAAAGAGTTACAAATCTCTCTGCCAATAACAAGAAGTTTTCTGTTTTCCTCTCCCCACTCAGACCACTCAAGCAAGATTTTTCCTAGCTAAATTCTTGCTTGAGACATTGCTCTTGCTAAGAAGCTATTTTTGTTTCTTTTTTTTACCATTTTAATTTAAAACAATCACAGTAAGGAACTTAAATGTTACCTAGAAATGATTTGATATTGAAATAAAAACGCAGCATTGGGCCTTCAACACTCCAATGCCCTAGGCTCTAGTCTATCACTGTACTAGTATAACAACTGGGGAAATATTAGTGTGGATGAGTTAAACAACTTCATCTTGATATTATTTTTATATGAGCTTGACATCATTCTTTAAATCTTACACAATCTGTTCCTGAATAGAAGTGTTGAACGTTTGCACTCAGGCTAGTATGAATGGTGCGTGTGAGAAAAAATATCTGAGTTCAAACCACGAAAAATAAAAAAAACAAGGAGGCCGAGATGCATATTTTTTTAATCCATGCTCTAAGGAACGCAAAACGGGGAAAGTGCAAAGTGCTAAACAAAAAAACAGCATACATTTCGGCTTTTACACCTTGTTACGGATACAGGTATCCTGTGTCTTTTTGTGTTTTTCCTCTCCTTCTGCCCTAATCACAGGTGTCCTGTATGTTCCTGATTGGTGGTCGTTGGGGTGTCTGCTGATTGCTAAGGTGGACCAATCAGTGAACATTCCTCTGCATTGCACCACCTGTTTCTGGTTTTTCAATCACACATCCCATTGTTTAAAAGCCGGAAAGTTGGTAATTTTGTTAGAGACTATTTTTCGTATGTGAGTATGGATACTGTGGTGTCCTGTGTTTTGTTTACTCACTAAGTTGCTGGTTACTCTGTTTGGTAACTTTGTTAGACTATTTTTCGTATGTGAGTATGGATACTGTGGTGTCCTGTGTTTTGTGTACTCACTCATTTGCTGGTTACTCTGTTTGGTAACTTTGTGTGTTTCTGGGAAAAGGGGAATTTAAGCAAGTTGCCCTTGGGCGTACATTACCCGTAGGAAGAAAACTGTCTAAAAACGTGTGTCGCAAACCATTGTGGTTTGCTCTTTTAAGGGTGGGAGTGTTACGGATACAGGTATCCTGTGTCTTTTTGTGTTTTTCCTCTCCTTCTGCCCTAATCACAGGTGTCCTGTATGTTCCTGATTGGTGGTCGTTGGGGTGTCTGCTGATTGCTAAGGTGGACCAATCAGTGAACATTCCTCTGCATTGCACCACCTGTTTCTGGTTTTTCAATCACACATCCCATTGTTTAAAAGCCGGAAAGTTGGTAATTTTGTTAGAGACTATTTTTCGTATGTGAGTATGGATACTGTGGTGTCTTGTGTTTTGTGTACTCACTCATTTGCTGGTTACTCTGTTTGGTAACTTTGTGTTTCTGGGAAAAGGGGAATTTAAGCAAGTTGCCCTTGGGCGTACATTACCCGTAGGAAGAAAACTGTCTAAAAACACTAGTTAGACCTGAGCGGACCACCCACTGTACTTTTGTATGATTAGCAGTAGCTTAGCGGTTCTTGAGGCAGGCAAGATCAGTTTAGGGGTGTTTTACACTATTGTTTCATTTCTTGGGTCCTGCTCAGCCCTTTTTCCCAAACCTTTACCGTGTGTTCAAAAATAAACCTTTTATGTTTGACGGTAGTTTATGGTTGTCGTGTAGTTTTTGTTCTCACTGTTCCATGTCACGATTCTAATTTGCATGAATTATGTTACGGGTCTCTTCTCCATCCACCCTAGACGTTTAAAGCCACGGGGTTCGTAACACACCTTCATCAGTGCTGTACAAACTAATTAAGAGGAGACACATACTTAAGACGCACCTGTCACAGGTGCAACAGGTGCAGGAAACAAGACGCACAGGTGCGTCTTCTTAAGTATGTGTCTGTTCTTAATTAGTTTGTACATGACTGATAAAGGAGTAGAAGCCGAAATGTATGTATTTTTGCATCTCTGCCTCCTTGTTTTTTTCATTTTCATTGTTTGTATAGAAGTGTTGAAAGTAATTTAATCCCTACAATCTTCCCTTTTAATTTGGATGTTTTCAAAGAGGAGTAACTTTCCTCTCCATCTGAGCAGTGGGAACAAAAAACCCACTAAAACGGCTCATTATAAATGACACCATTTTTACATTTACATTTTTAGTCATTAAGCAGACGTTCTTATCCAGAGCGACTTACAGCGGTTGAACATACAGTACTGGAGGAGAAATACAGTCTGGCTGTCCATGCTGCTTTTAAATAAAACGGCATCATCAGCCATGAATCAAATTCCTGTATTCCTACCATACTAACTATACGAACTGATGAAGGCTGTACTGTACAGAACAGAAGGCTGTCATCTATAATTAAAAAGATCTACATGCCCTATACGTAGTCTGAATTTATAATCAACTCCAGAACGCGTGTGAACAAGTGTACGGATGAGAGAGGGAGCATATAAGAGGTGATATACAGTAGGAGCAGATGATGCAAGACCGCTCTGTCCCAAGTCATCATGTTTTATGAATCTTTAACTAGTGTTGTACAGGAAGTAGTGTGACATGATGGTGTACAATACAGTAATTATCTTGTCACATTATAGAAATGTTGGTCCCACCATAGACCATATACTATAGTAATGCCATGGTTATATTCATGCAAGCTGAAAACAGGTATAATAGTTGTGAAAAAGTACTGTCTCGCTACCTGCAATGTAATTACACAGTGCTTACATGGGTATTACCCTGTAACTACTCGGGTAAAAAGTGTGCGTCCAGTAAAGTGGTACTGAAGGAGATAGGAAGTTGGCCTGTCCAGATAAAAGATGAGATACTCTCCTTCAAAAGTTAGTTACCCTTGTCTCGAAACCTATAAGCCAATAACAACCGGCCCTGATTAGTGTATTACTGCCAATAGCGAGTGAGTACATTGATTAGTCCAGTTACTGTACTGTGTTCCTCCTTGGTCTGCCTCCGTATGACTCGTCCAGAAGTAAACCTGTTGTTACACTAATCCCATCTTTTCCTGCTGTGAGGGCTGTGTTACACAGCTACATCTGGGCTGTGTTCACTAAGCACAAAACGGAAGGAAACCACTTCGGTTTTTAAACCACTAATTGACCAACATCAGTTCAATTATTTTAATTCCATAAAAAAACAAAAACAATGTTAGCTCGATGCGCACATTGCACAGTTTCGCTGAATTTTTTTACATTTTAGTCATTTAGCAGACACTCTTATCCAGAGCGACTTACAGTTAGTGAGTGCATACATTTTCATGCTGGCCCCCCGTGGGAATCGAACCCACAACCCTGGCGTTGCAAGCGCCATGCACTACCAACTGAGCTGTGCGATGTAGTACGGCGTTGTAGTTTCCAACAGGCCAATATTCTACATAGTTAAGCACATAAAACGTGGTAATTAACTACAATGACCATAATCCATTGAGCATCTACTTGTCTGGTCTGTGTTTCTTTTACGCTTGCTGTGGAAAAGACAGAAGAATGAATGATCGTGAGGTGAGGGCCCATAATACAGTGACTTGCAAAAGTATTCATCCCCCTTGGCATTTTTCCTATTTTGTTGAATTACAACCTGTAATTTAAATTGATTTTTATTTGGATATCTTGTAATGGACATACACAAAATAGTCCACATTGGTGAAGTGAAATGAAAAAAATAACTTGTTTCAAAAAATTCGAACTAAATAAATAACGGAAATGTGGTGCGTGCAAATGTATTCACCCCCTTTGCTATGAAGCCCCTAAATAAGATCTGGTGCAACCAATTACCTTCAGAAGTCACATAATTAGTTAAATAAAGTCCACCTGTGTGCAATCTAAGTGTCACATGATCTGTCACACGATCTCAGTATATATACACCTGTTCTGAAAGGCCCCAGAGTCAGCAACACCACTAAGCAAGGGGCACCACCAAGCAAGCGGCACAATGAAGACCAAGGAGCTCTCCAAACAGGTCAGGGACAAAGTTGTGGAGAAGTACAGATCAGGGTTTGGGTTATAAGAAAATATCAGAAACTTTGAACATCCCACGGAGCACCATTAAATCCATTATTAAAAAATTGAAAGAATATGGCACCACAACAAACCTGCCAAGAGAGGGCCGCCCACCAAAACTCACGGACCAGGCAAGGAGGGCATTAATCAGAGAGGCAACAAAGAGACCAAAGATAACCCTGTAGAAGCTGCAAAGCTCCACGGCAGAGATTGAAGTATCTGTCCAATTTAAGCCGTACACTCCAAAGAGCTGGGCTTTATGGAAGAGTGGCCAGAAAAAAGCCATTGCTTAAAGAAAAAAATAAGCAAACACGTTTGGTGTTCGCCGAAAGCCATGTGGGAGACTCCCCAAACATATGGAAGAAGGTACTCTGGTCAGATGAGACAAAGGAAAACGGCCATCAAGGAAAACGCTATGTCTGGCGCAAATCCAACACCTCTCATCACCCCGAGATGTTTTTCATCGGCAAGGACTGGGAAACTGGTCAGAATTGAAGGAATGATGGATGGCACTAAATACAGGAAAATTCTTGAGGGAAACCTGTTTCAGTCTTCCAGAGATTTGAGACTGCGTCGGAGGTTCACCTTCCAGCAGGACAATGACCCTAAGCATACTGCTAAAGCAACACTTTCGTGGTTTAAGGGGAAACATATAAATGTCTTGGAATGGCCTAGTCAAAGACCAGACCTCAATCCAATTGAGAATCTGTGGTATGACTTAAAGATTGCTGTACACCAGCGGAACCCATCCAACTTGAAGGAGCTGGAGCAGATTTGCCTTGAAGAATGGGCAAACATCCCAGTAGCTAGATGTGCCAAGCTTATAGAGACATACCCCTAGAGACTTGCAACTGTAATTTCTGCAAAAGGTGGCTCTACAAAGTATTGACTTTGGGGGGGGTGAATAGTTATGCACGCTCAAGTTTTCTGTTTGTTTCACAAGAAAAAATATTTTGCATCTTCAAAGTGGTAGGCATGTTGTGTAAATCAAATTATACAAACCCCCAAAAGGCAACAAAATAGGAAAAATGCCAAGGGGGGTGAATACTTTCGCAAGCCACTGTATATACAGAAGTATGTGGACACCCCTTCAAATTAGTGGATACGGCTATTTCAGCCACTCCCGTTGCTGACAGGTGTATAAACTCGAGCACACAGCCATGCAATCTCCAAAGACAAATATTGGCAGTAGAATGGCCTTACTGAAGAGCTCAGTGACTTTAAACGTGGCACCGTCATAGGATGTGGCTCCTGAGTGGCGCAGTGGTCTAAGGCACTGCATCGCAGTGCTAACTGTGCCACTAGAGATCCGGGTTCGAATCCAGGCTCTGTCGCAGCCGGCCGCGACCGGGAGACTCATGGGCGGTGCACAATTGGCCCAGCGTCGTCCAGTGTAGGGGAGGGAATGGCCGGCAGGGATGTAGCTCAGTTGATAGAGCATGGCGTTTGCAACGCCAGGGTTGTGGGTTTGATTCCCACGGGGGGGTGCAGTATAAAATATATATGTATTCACTAACTGTAAGTCGCTCTGGATAAGAGCGTCTGCTAAATGACTAAAATGTAAATGTAATGCCACCTTTCCAACAAGTCAGTTCGTCAAATTTCTGCCCTGCTAGAACTGCTCCAGTCAACTGTAAGTGCTTTTATTGTGAAGTGGAAACATCTAGGAGCAGCAAGTGGTAGGCCTCACAAGCTCACAGAACGGGACCGGCAAGTGCTGAAGCGCGTAGTGCGTAAGAATTGTCTGTCCTCGGTTGCAACAGAGAAATGGATGATAACTGGATGAAATGGATGACTTCCTTGTCTAACAGAACGCAGAGGGTGTTCTTTAATGGAAGCCTCTCACACATAATCCAGGTAGAATCAGGAATTCCCCAGGGCAGCTGTCTAGGCCCCTTGCTTTTTTCCATCTTTACTAATGACATGCCACTGGCTTTGAGTAAAGCCAGTGTGTCTATGTATGCGGATGACTCAACACTATACACGTCAGCTACTACAGCAACTGAAATAAATGCAACACTTAACAAAGAGTTGCAGTTAGTTTCGGAATGGGTGGCAAGGAAGTTAGTCCTGAATATTTCAAAAACTAAAAGCATTGTATTTGGGTCAAATCATTCACTAATTCCTAAACCTCAACTATATCTCGTAATGAATAATGTGGAAATTTAGCAAGTTGAGGTAACTAAACTGCTTGGAGTAACCCTGGATTGTAGACTGTCATGGTCAAAGCATATTGATACAACAGTAGCTAAGATGGGGAGAAGTATGTCCATAATTAAGCGCTGCTCTGCCTTACATTTACATTTTAGTCATTTAGCAGACGCTCTTATCCAGAGCGACTTACAGTTAGTGAATAAATGTAAAAAAAAAAAATTATACTGGCCCCCCGTGGGAATCGAACCCACAACCCTGGCGTTGCAAACGCCATGCTCTATCAACTGAGCTACATCCCTGCCGGCCAGTCCCTCCCCTACCCTGGACGACGCTGGGCCAATTGTGCGCCGCCCATGAGTCTCCCGGTCCACCAGGATCTCTAGTGGCACAGTTAGCACTGCGATGCAGTGCCTTAGACCACTGCGCCACTCCTGAGTGGCGCAGCCTTCTTAACAACACTATCAACAAGGCAGGTCCTACAGGCCCTAGTTTTGTCGCACCTAGACTACTGTTCAGTAGTGTGGTCAGGTGCCACAAAGAGGGACTTGGGAAAATTGCAGTTGGCTCAGAACAGGGCAGCACGGCTGGCCCTTAAAAGTACACGGAGAGCTAACATTAATGACATGCATGTCAGTCTCTCCTGGCTCAGAGTGGAGGAGAGATTGACTTCATCACTGCTTGTTGTTGTAAGAGGTGTTGACAAGCTGAATGTACCGAGCTGTCTGTTTGGAATACTGGCACACCCATGTATACCCCACAAGACATGCCACCAGAGGTCTCTTCACAGTCCCCAAGTCCAGAACAGACTATGGGAGGTGCACAGTACTACATAGAGCCATGACTACATGGAACTCTATTCCACATCAGGTAACTGATGCAAGCAGTAGAATCAGATTTTAAAAACAGGTAAAAATACAACTTATGGAACAACGGGGACTGTGAAGAGATACAAACACAAGGGTATAGACACATGCATACGCACACATTGTGATATTGTTGTATGGTGTTTTTAAACATTTTGTATTGTAGATAGGTAGTAGTGTAATAATGTCATATGATGTACTGTTTTATATTTTGTTTTATATGTATTGTAAGTGCTTTAATATGTTTGGACCCCAGGAAGAGTGGTAGGGGATCCCTAGTAAATACAAATACAAACACTCACTATCAAGTTCCAAACTGCCTCTGGAAGCAACGTCAGCACAATAACTGTTCGTCGGGAGATTCATGAAATGGGTTTCCATGGCCGGACATCCGCAGAAAAGCCTAAGATCACCATGCGCAATGCCAAGCGTCGGCTGGAGTGGTGTAACGCTCGCCGCCATTGGACTCTGGAGCAGTGGAAATGCGTTCTCTGCAGTGATTAATCACGCTTCACCATCTGGCAGTCCGACGGCTGAATCTGTGTTTGGCGGATGCCAGGAGAACACTACCTGCCCCAATGAATAGTGCCAACTGTAATGTTTGTGTCACGCCCTGGCTCTGGGGACTCTTATATGTTGAGCCAGGGTGTTAGTTTCTATGTTTAGTGTTCTATGTTTATGTTCTAGTTCATGTGTTTCTATGTTGGCCGGGGTGGTTCCCAATCAGAGGCAGCTGTGGCTTGTTGTCTCTGATTGGGAACCATACTTAGGCAGCCTGTTTTGCACTTGTCATTTGTGGGATCTTGTTCCGGAGAGGTTTGTGTTTTGTTAACCTTAGGACTTCACGTATCGTTTTGTTGTAGTGTATAAAGTACTCAATAAAAGATGTACGCATATCACGCTGCGCCTTGGTCCGTTGCTTACGACGATCGTGACAGTTTGTTGGAGGAATAATGGTCTGGGGCAATTTTTCATGGTTCGGGCTAGGCCCCTTAGTTCCAGTGAAGGGAAATCTTAGTGCTACAGCATAGAATGACATTCTAGACGATTCTGTGCTTCCAACTTTGTGGCAACAGTTTGGGGAAGGCCCTTTCCTGTTTCAGCATGACAATGCCCCTGTGCACAATGCAAGGTCCATACAGAAATGGTTTGTCGAGATCGGTGTGGAAGAACTTGACTGGCCTGCACAGAGCCCTGACCTCAACCACATCGAACACCTTTGGGATGAATTGGAACGCCAACTGCGAGCCAGGCCTAATCACCCAACATCAGTGCCCGACCTCACTAATGCTCTTGTGGCTGAATGGAAGCAAGTCCCAGCAGCAATGTTCCAACATCTAGCGGAAAGCCTTCCCAGAAGAGTCGAGACTGTTGGCACCAACTCCATATTTAATGCCCATGACTTTGGAATGAGGTGTTCGACGAGCAGGTGTCCACAAACTTTTGGTGATGTAATGTATCTCTACCTGAAAATACATTATATAAGTGATCGATAGTTGGTCTTCAGCAGTCATAAAAGTATGCCTTATTTACTTTGAAGATCCTACAAAGTAGTGATTTTGTCAGACAGCATAGGCAGCAGCTCTATAGAGATGAGTCATCAAATAAAACAAATGTAATGTACACAACAACTGAAATATTTTATTAAAGTAAAGTCATGTGAATAAATCATGGTTAATAAGCAGTAATGTGCAGTCCCTACCATCATGGGACTTTTATTAATTGTTTTATTCTGTGTTGTTACAGCATTCAACCCATATAATACATAGTGCATTTAATGTTTAAAAAAATAACCGAAACCGAAATCAAAAACTGTGTTTATTTTTAATAATCAAACCGAAACTGAACTGACCTCAAAAAGCACTAATCGCTCAGCACTACTACCTGTTAACTAAAGGTTGTGGGGTGAATCCTAATTTCCACTGAAATCTCATTATCATGTTGACATCAATGTATGAAGTGAAAATACATTTTTAGTGGAAGTTAGGATTCTCTCCTAAATATAGGTTCAATCAAGTTAACCTCTACGCAGTGGCGGCTGGTGAAAAATATTCTCGGTGGGGCTGTGCCATACTTTTTTTTTCCTGTAACCATCGCGATATATTTTAACACAAACTGAAGGACAGCAGTGCTCAGTGAAACATTCAGTAATTATTTAATGCCAATATTAAAAAGTTGAGGCATTCTTACACAAAAACATATTACACAAACCCAAGCCTTTCATTTGCATTTAAAGTGAACTTTTTACCATTGGTAGTAAACAGGCAACGCAACAGGCATGCTGTCAGAACAGAGTGGAAAGTGGACAATAACATGAAATTATTATAAAGTTTATAGGAAATCTTATACTGTATAAAAGGATGTATAATATAGAAATGGATATCAAGTGGATGAACTCAAACCTTTGACTGGAAGAATAGCATACAGTATTTTATGATCATACTAAATGTGACTAATTGTTAATGTGCTCCAGAACTGCAACAATTAATTGATACAAAACAACATATATACAGTAATATTAGCAAAGACACTATTAAGACTTTCTAGAGTACCATATATAACTGGATTTTTTATGCTAAGGTCAACTATATACAAAGAAACATGCGGCCAGAGCTGCTCTGTGTGTGTGTGTCTGTCATCTTATTTGTACAGGAATTTTGCCCGTCTGTCCTTCTGAGTGGCAAACCTCTCAATGACCCTTTGATTAAAGTCAGGAATGTCCCTGACAAGTTTCTTCTCCATGGAGAGCATGGCCAGAGCGTTCAGGCGATCCTGTGTCATGCTGTTCCTCAGGAAGGTCTTGATCCTTTTCAGTGTAGAGAAGCACCTTTCTGACTCAGCAGTTGTCATGGGTGTGGTGATGAGGATCTTGAGGAGGCTGGCAGTCTCTGTGAAAGTGCTCTGAAGGTTGTTCTCCATGAAGAACTGGTACAGGGGCACTGCACCACTACAAGCCTTGAACTCACTGTTCTCATAGATGAGGGACAGTTCGGTTTTGAGCTTGGCCTTGTTCAACATGGGGTACGCCTCCACGGTTGTTTCAAGCGCTGTATCGGGGAACTTCACACTGTGTTGTGGGAACAACTCTCCGTGCAATAGTGTTGCGCTGATGAGGTGCTGGGTGAAGGAGAACCTCTCTTTGGCATGACTCAGGATGGTATCACATACCTGTAAAAGATACATCATCAGCTTTAATTTGCAATTAAGCTATTTTGATGCAAGTGATCCTGACTGACACATGCCTATGTCCAACTCAAGTATATGATTACCAAGGTGCTGATTGTTCAGGGTTTTGGCTACATACAACCAGGCCTGAAAAAAGTTCTATGGGGAAACACTGACAATTACATCACAACTTACCTCTATAGCCAACCTCTGTTGTTCTCCTGGTCCCAGCATCCTCCGTCGCTTGATGGGCTGTTGCTGCTCGTCAGATGCGCTGTCCCCACACAAAGAGGGAATTGAGGCCCTGGGTCCAAAAAATAAAGTTGAATTTGATAACTTGCAATCAGACTTCTTAGCTCACTGTAATTCCCCCTCAACACACAACCAGTGACTTTATATATATATATATATATATATATATATATATATATATATATATATATATAGACAGACAGACAGACAGACAGACAGATAGTGTGTATATACACACAAACTATGTCTAGTAACTGCTTTTAACCTGTGATGTACATGATTAACTGATGTTATTACGTTTTAAAGCCTTTTTCTATTACATTTGTGAGAGGGATGCAACATAATTTTGTTCTGCTGTGCACTTAGCAATAAAGTTAATCTTCAATAACAACTAGGCCTCTTCTAGAAATTGACCTGGTGGACACCTGAATAATTATTACAAACTGTGTAGTACTTTCCTGCATTATTATCAACGTCTGATTGTGTCTTTTTGGACAAACACTTGTTCTCGTGGTCGAGTAACAACAACTGCGCTCCTTGAGTGACGGGGTGGTACTTGGTGAGAGAGGGAGAGAGACGACCCAAATTGCGGAGTAAACTAGAAAAACGGACGTTACACATGGCGGAGTGGCATTACCACATTTAACAAACCAAACATTGAAATACCGTTATAGAAGGTAAAGTAAAAACCCAAACTGGTCTGTGCATCAATACCGGTATATAGTAATATATAGGCAACATACCGTAAATCTGTATCAATTATGTATCCGTTTTACATGTGACCCATATCAAATTTGCGCATTCACACTGAAGGAGCACACAAATGCAATGCTCATTTGGCGTGATTGTCGTGGTAACACAGGTGAAAAAAAATCCTGAATGGTATCCTAATGGCAGCCATTTTGGTTAGGGAGAAATACAAACAACTCTACTGCCATACATTCCAATTAGACTGAAGGCATACAGTTGTGTCCAAATATATTGGCACCCTTGGGCTTTTCTTAAATAATTCCCTATTTCTTCTAAAATCAGTTGAAATTTGAGAGGAAAAAATGGGTCTCCACACCTTTAATTATATTTCTGTAAACTTAAGTTTACAATTGTAATTTAGAAAATATAGACAAATGTCATGGACTAAATTATTGGCACCCTGGAGCTAGTACTTGGTTGCACAGCTTTTGGCCAAGATAGCTGCCAACATATGCTTATTGTAGACATCAATGAGCTTGCTGCACCTTTTCTGCTGGCAATTTGGCCCATTCTTCAGCAGCAAACTGCTGTAATTCTTCAATGTTTGAGGGTTGCACTCCACCAACTTCTTTTTTCAGATCTTGCCAAAACTAATGTGGTCCCGTGTAGCTCAGTTGGTAGAGCATGGCGCTTGCAACGCCAGGGTTGTGGGTTCGTTTCCCACGGGGGCCAGTATGAAAAAATGTATGCACTCTTAACTGTAAGTCGCTCTGGATAAGAGCGTCTGCTAAATGACTAAAATGTAATGTAAATGTCTTCTCTTTCCTTTTAAAATACTAAAACAAATATAATTGTGACGGCTCTATGATAATCACTCACTTTGATGACCAGACACATTTAGGCTTTTAAACTGTTGTAAGTAAACTATTCATCTTTCTAACAGCATCTTTATCAGCCAATAGTAAATATAGTTATTTACCTGATTGTTAGCATGCTTTCTGTGAACCTCTGGACAAGTGCTTTAATGAAGACAGGGTCGATGTTCCTCTTCTGCAGCTGGCTGAAAAGCATGTCCACATTTGGCATGATCTTGTGGAACAGTGCCAGGAAAAAACAGAAAGCCTCGTCTTCGAGCATCCTCACAAAGCCCCCCGCCTCTCTGACAGTCGGGGCATCAAAGTTCCCAGAGTCTCTGATGGTCTGGAAACACGTTAGTGGGTGGAAACGTCAGTCGTCTCGTCAGCTTGAATGGCGATAAAATCAGCACTCTTTACTTCCTCCAGGATGTAATCCTTAAGCACTGACAGCATACATTCCAACAGCTCGTTCTGTATCGTCTTTAACGTGCCCTTAAAAACGGTAGCTGTCTTCAGGTGCTCCTCCAGCACACTGTCGAGGGAGGCAACAAAATCCACTAAGCCCCGGAAAATGCCGGGGTTGTCCGAGGAGTCAGTCTCCTCGTGCCCACGCAAGGCCAACTCAAAAGCCCCACAGAACTTCACACAATCGATAATTTTGGATAGAATGTGCCTGTTTTTATCCACCTCCTCATTGTGTTTCCTCACCGCAATCCTGTGGCCGTCATCCAGCTGCGTAGCAATGTTCACCCTTCCTAATACAGCTAGCTTTACAGAGTTGTCCATGTGTGCCCTGGTGTTCTCATGTTTCTTTACCTTCTCTGACAGGTGCTTCATATCCCTCACTCCGGTACCTGTCCATGCTGAATCTGACCCCGTCGTTTTAAAAAGCAAGCACGGAAAGCAAAATAAAGCATTAGCATCAGTGCACCCAGCTAGCCAAGCCTTCCTGGTGTACCAGCTACGGGAGAAGCCGCGCATATACTGCTTCCCTTTCTCGCTAGCCTGCTGTCTGATTGAGAGGTCAGGTTGATCTGGGCCCAGCTCTTTCACCCGAACTTTCTCTGACAAAGTTCTCCTCTCAAACGGATCTTGGAGGAGAGATTTCACCGAGTTAGGGTTGGGTCTTGGAGGAGTAACGTTTGCGTTCGCCATTGTCGTCTAGTAAAAATGGCGCCACTGGAGCCCGGTCCTTATTTTATCAGGGGCGAGCTTGGGGCGATAAAATAATCGCCCTCCTTGGATTCGAATTAAAATCGCTGATTAGCTACATTTTATGTCATACATTCATATCTTAAATTAGCAATTGGCTTAACTGCTACGTAGACCCGCCTCCTCGGGGCACTTTCTGTATCGCCCAGAGCTGACGAGGCGTTTGACAGGCAGAGGAAAGGTTGCGAATATGATTTTCTATCATATCTTACACATATTACTGTGTGCATTCCATATTTCAAACACACAAATATTGACATACTGATGTTTTTATTATTATTATTATTTTTTTTTTATTTTTTTTTTATTTTTTAAAATAATTTTATTTAAGGGGGCGGCGCCCTAGCGCCCTCTATCGGCCAGCCGCCACTGCCTCTACGGGATCGGTGTCCCGTATATGGGACGGTTGAGCTAGCGTGCGCTAATGTGAATAGCATGACTGTTGTAAGTAACAGCAAACTTTCCAGGACATAGACATGTCTTATATGGGCAGAAAGCTTACATTCTTGTTAATCTAACTGCACTGTCCAATTTACAGTAGCTAGTACAGTGAAAAAATGCCATGCTATTGTTTGAGGAGAGTGCACAACAACAAAAAACGTATCACGGCAACGGGTTTGATACATTCACCTCTGAAGGTAAATAATGTACTTACATTCAGTAATATTGCTCTGATTTGTCATCCTAAGGGTCCCCGAGATAAAAATGTAGCATAGTTTTGTTTGATAAAATCAATTTTTATATTCAAATGTAGGAACTGGGTTCTACAGTTTGTACCCCTGCTGTCTCTGGCTCCACACCCACCCCGCCCGGCCATCTAGATGTGTGAAAGTTAGTGTATAAGCTAATGATCCATCATCCAATCCTGGGAGTGTGCAAACTTACATTTTGTATTACCACATCATTTCTGTATGTTCTCTATAGTTATGTACTTGAAAATGTATAAATTTACCAATTCGGCACATTTGGGCGGACTTGATACAAAATAGTCCAGGATTGCAATGCTTCACTGGATCAATCTGAAACTTTGCACACACACTGCTGCTTTCTAGTGGCCAGAATCTAAATTGTGCCTAAACTGCAATATTATATTGTGGCTTTTCTCTTGCATTTCAAAAATAATGGAACAAACAAAATAATAGAAAACGCATGTTTTTTTGTTTGTATTATCTTTTACCAGATCTAATGTGTTATATTCTGCTACATTAATTTCACATTTCCATAAACTTCAAAGTGTTTCCTTTCAAATGGTATCAAAGATATGCCTATCCTTGCTTCAGGTCCTGAGCTACAGGCAGTTAGATTTGGGTATGTCATTTTAGGCGAAAATTGAAAAAAAGGGTCCAATCCTTAAGAGGTTAAATGACTAATATTAAAGTCCTACCTGCCCGTT
This sequence comes from Coregonus lavaretus, assembly GCF_964263955.1. NCBI lineage: Eukaryota > Metazoa > Chordata > Actinopteri > Salmoniformes > Salmonidae > Coregonus > Coregonus lavaretus. Next base: position 24,484,492 of record NC_140012.1, on the reverse strand, counting down.
TGAAGCTGTCTATGAGGCTCTGCCTCGTGGCGGTCTGGAGGTTTAAGTAGTCGTCCTCCTCATCGGGGGTCTTCAAGTACAGAAGGGTGTGCTGGAACACCAGGACGTGTTTGGTGGTGACTCCAGGCCCCTGGGAGGTCCTCTGCAGCTGGCCCTCTAACCAGGCCTCCTTGGCGTCTTTCAGGTCGGGGCACGCCGACATATCAAAGAACAGCTGGGAGTTGAGGACCAGACACAGCCACCCGCCAACCTGGAGATCAGAGTGAGACAGGGTTAGGATTACAGTATAGCTTAATGTTATTTAGATAATGTCATTATCAAATCAAATCAAGCTTTATTTATACAGCACATTTCAGACATGGAATGCAACGCAATGTGCTTCACAGGAAAAAAACTAATAAAAAACCCCAATGAAAATAAAAACTTAAATATTTACTACAGAACAAACATAAGATGATAAAAAACTAAAGAATAACAATAAGAACTGAAGGACTAAAAAGCTCCCTGAGGAAAAGCAAAGCTAAAAAGGTGTGTTTTAAGATCTCTTTTAAATGTCCACAGTTTCGGCCCCCCTCAGGTTCTCTGGCAGGCTATTCCAAAGGCTGGGGGCATAGTAACTAAAGGCTGCCTCTCCATTCCTTTTGGTCCTAGGCTTTGAGATAGTTAAAAGGCCAGTGCCAGAGGACCTGCGGGACCTACTGGGTACATAACTTAAAAGCATGTGTGACATGTATTGGGGTGCATAATCGTGGATTGATTTAAAAACCAATAGAATAATCTAAAACAGAATAATTCTAAAACTCACAGGCAGCCAGTGCAGAGACCTTAAAACCGGTGTAAAGTGAGCTCTCCGTTTTGTATTGGTCATTACCCGTGCTGCAGCATTCTGTATGTTTTGCAGTTGACCAATGGCTTTCTTGGGAAGACTAGACAGGAGAGCATTACAGTAGTCAAGCCTGCTTGTAATACAAGCATGGATGAGTCTCTCTGTATCAGCCTGAGAGAGAAACGGCCGCACCTTGGCAATGTTCCTCAGATAGTAAAAAGCTATTTTGGTCACATTCCTAATATGTGATTCGAAATTGAGTTCAGAATCTAAAATGACACCTAGGTTTTTTACATGTTTAGAGCATCATTTGTGGGACTGTCCTTGTCTATCAGTTTATCAGTGTTTTGTTACTTGTCATGTTTTGTGTTATTTGTGGACCCCAGGAAGAGTAGCTGCTGCTTCTGCAAAAGCTAATGGGGATCCAAATACATAAACAAATAAACAAAACAGTAGTAGGTTAATTCACGTTTGATTAAAGCGTTAGCTAAGGGGTGGCACTCTGTCCCTACCAGTCATGTTACAGGCCAATTGTTCCTATCCGGTTCAAAAGGACCAGTGTTTATGTAAGGGTTTTGTACAATAACCATCTACAGTACGTTTTCATCTCACTCTAGCCACCCACCCAGAAGCTGAAGTAGTCGTCTCCCCAGGCGTTGCAGAACTGGGCTACAGTCTCCGGGGTAGGTGTGTTACCCAGGTCAGGGTTCTCACTGACAAACACCAGAGGGATTGAGGGGTCTGTACCCCTCAGATCCACCTTCAAGTCCGGCTTGAGAATTGGATCAATGTTGGTTGTTGGTCTGGGAACAGTGGTGACATTTAGTTTTAACTTCCCAGGTTTTTTTTCTCCATTTAAAGTTTGGGTGGACATTATGGCCTGTTCACATCATTCATTACCATCCACATAATAAAAAAACTGAGAAATTGAACAAAGTGAATTTATCCGCTCTGTGAATAAAGTAAGGAGAAAGAGTAAAATACGTCTATTTATAATTTACAATCAAACAAACCCATCAATGCATAGCAAAGTATTTCTTCCTTCCTTCCATCCGGTTTTTATTTTTTCATTTAGGTAATTATTTTACTGCCCTACATTTGGAGTTAAAATTCCTTAGAAGTTTGGATAGGGTTGGTTTCATAAGACAAGAGCATTTCCGGCAATATGAATTGTGTTTGAAGTAGAGAATAATAATTGAGTTAAAACAAAACAAGATAAAAAAACAAAGTGAATTTTCACCTCCCTGCTATAATTAAGTGAACCTTTCTATATTCCGACACACGCACGCACGAGCACAAACACATAAACACACACACACACACACACACACACACACACACACACACACACACACACACACACACACACACACACACACACACACACACACACACACACACACACACAGGAAATGGGAAAATGAGGATAGCTCCTTCTGTAATTTAAATATGGTGCTTGTATTCCCCATTCAAGCAGCTGTGGTGTCTGTAAAAGCATGCATTGCTTTTATTAACATTTGGGGATCCTCGTGGGGTGGAGAGCCCAATCAGCCCATATGTCTTGTAGAAAGGAATGGATGAGCAGGCAATCCTCTGATGACTGAAGTGGAGACAGGATAGGCTAAACCAGATCAGAGAGCCATCTGGACTAACAGTTACAATGCAATAACATTATTTAATCAGAGGAATATTTATCGTAAACAGCAACAAAATCAATCAAGTAAGAAAGAATAACAATCAAATGAGGTACAATGACTGCCAACTGACTGCTGATTGCTGATGTGAACAAAGGGACAATACATGGAGTCTGGTCTGAAGCTTTCATTAATATGTATAATTATGTCAAATACTACTGATAAATAAATGTTTCTGTCCTCTTAAATACATTTTCAAAACAAATAATAAAATACTAAAAAAGGAGCCCTCACCTACAGACACAGATAGGCTACTGTTGTTAGATCCACCACACTACACCAAATCAAATCAAATCAAATTGTATTTGTCACATGCGCCGAATACAACAGGTGTAGACCTTACAGTGAAACGCTTACTTACAAGCCCTTAACCAACAATGCAGTTTTAAGAAAAATAAGTGTTAAGTAAAAATAGATCACTAAAAACTAAAAAATACAAATAATTAAAGAGCAGCAGTAAAATAACAGTAGCGAGGCTATATACAGGGGGTAAATGTAAATGTAAATGTACCGGTACAGAGTCAATGTGCGGGGGCACAGGTTAGTCGAGGTAATTGAGGTAATATGTGCATGTAGATAGAGTTAAAGTGACTATGCATAGATAATAAACAGAAGAGGGGATGGGGGGGGGGGGTGGGGGGGGGTGGAATGCAAATAGTCCGGGTAGCCATTTCATTAGCTGTTCAGGAGTCTTATGGCTTGGGGGTAGAAGCTGTGACCCCAAGAACACCATCCCACTGTCAAACATTATGCTTTGGGGGTGTTTTTCTGCTAAGGGGACAGGACAACTTCACCGCATCAAAGGGACGATGGACGGGGCCATGTACCGTCAAATCTTGGGTGAGAACCTCCTTCCCTCAGCCAGGGCATTGAGAATGGGTCGTGGATGGGTATTCCAGCATGATAATGACCCAAAACACACGGCCAAGGCAACAAAGGAGTGGCTCAAGAAGAAGCACATTAAGGTCCTGGAGTGGCCTAGCCAGTCTCCAGACCTTAATCCCATAGAAAATCTGTGGAGGGAGCTGAAGGTTCGAGTTGCCAAACGTCAGCCTCGAAGCCTTAATGACTTGGAGAAGATCTGCAAAGAGGAGTGGGACAAAATCCTTCCTGAGATGTGTGCAAACCTGGTGGCCAACTACAAGAAACATCTGAACTCTGTGATTGCCAACAAGGGTTTTGCCACCAAGTACTAAGTCATGTTTTGCAGAGGGGTCAAATACTTATTTCCCCCATTAAAATGCGTTTTCTGGATTTTTTTGTTGTTATTCTGTCTCTCACTGTTCAAATAAACCTACCATTAAAATTATAGACTAATCATTCCTTTGTCAGTGGGCAAATGTACAAAATCAGCAGGGGATCAAATACTTTTTTCCCTCACTGTACAGGGGGTACCGGTACAGAGTCAATGTGCGGGGGCACAGGTTAGTCGAGGTAATTGAGGTAATATGTGCATGTAGATAGAGTTAAAGTGACTATGCATAGATAATAAACAGAGAGTAGCAGCAGCGTAAAAGAGGGGATGGGGGGGGGGGGGGAGAATGCAAATAGTCCGGGTAGCCATTTGATTAGCTGTTCAGTCTTATGGCTTGGGGGTAGAAGCTGTTAAGAAGCCTTTTGGATCTAGACTTGGCGCTCCGGGTACCGCTTGCCATGCGGTAGCAGAGAGAACAGTCTATGACTAGGGTGGCTGGAGTCTTTGACAATTTTTAGGGCCTTCCTCTGACACCGCCTGGTATAGAGGTCCTGGATGGCAGGAAACCTGGCCCCAGTGATGTACTGGGCCGTACACACTACCCTCTGTCAGAGGCCGAGCAGTTGCCATACCAGGCAGTGATGCAACCAGTCAGGATGCTCTCGATGGTACAGCTGTAGAACCTTTTGAGGATCTGAGGACCCATGCCAAATCTTTTCAGTCTCCTGAGGGGGAATAGGCTTTGTCGTGCCCTCTTCACGACTGTCTTGTTGTGTTTGGACCAAGATAGTTTGTTGGTGATGTGGACACCAAGGAACTTGAAGCTCTCAACCTACTCCACTACAGCCCCGTCGATGAGAATGGGGGCGTGCTCGGTCCTCTTTGTCCTGTAGTCCACAATCATCTGTTTGTCTTGATCACATTGAGGGAGAGGTTGTTATCCTGGCACCATACGGCCAGGTCTCTGACCTCCTCCCTATAGGCTGTCTCATCGTTGTCGGTGATCAGGCCTACCACTGTTGTGTCATCGGCTACTGTTGTTAGATCCACCACACTACACCAGACAGGCTACTGCTGTTAGATCCACCTCAATATACCAGACAGGCTACTGCTGTTAGATCCACCACACTACACCAGACAGGCTACTGCTGTTAGATCCACCACACTATACCATACAGGCTTCTGCTGCTAGATCCACCACACTACACCAAACAGTCTACTGCTGTTAGATCCACCACAATACACCATACAGGCTACTGCTGTTAGATCCACCACACTACACCAGACAGGCTACTGCTGTTAGATCCACCACACTATACCATACAGGCTTCTGCTGCTAGATCCACCACACTACACCAAACAGTCTACTGCTGTTAGATCCACCACAATACACCATACAGGCTACTGCTGTTAGATCCACCACACTACACCAGACAGGCTACTGCTGTTAGATCCACCACAATACACCAAACAGGCTATTGCTGTTAGATCCACCACACTACACCAGACAGGCTACTGCTGTTAGATCCACCACACTACACCATACAGGCTACTGCTGTTAGATCCACCACACTACACCAGACAGGCTACTGCTGTTAGATCCACCACACTATACCATACAGGCTTCTGCTGCTAGATCCACCACACTACACCAAACAGGCTACTGCTGTTAGATCCACCACAATACACCATACAGGCTACTGCTGTTAGATCCACCACACTACACCAGACAGGCTACTGCTGTTAGATCCACCACAATACACCAAACAGGCAATTGCTGTTAGATCCACCACACTACACCAAACAGGCTACTGCTGTTAGATCCACCACAATACACCATACAGGCATTAGCTGCTATGAGACGTCCATGAATCAGCAGCCCCAAACCTGCTCAGCTGCAGGTCCCGACAGAGATCATTGCTGGGCGGTCAGCTTTTTTCATGCTGCGGTTCAAGTTAAGTAGCCTACCTCTACTCTCCTAGTTGGGTGTATGTGTGGTCTCAATGAAATAGAGTAGGCTGCCAATGTATAGGCGGAGAATCATTTGGCAGTTATCTTTCCAATGAAATTAAATTAAATATGATTAGACAATAGTTTACTACAGTGTCTTTAAATAAATATTGTTAATGGAAAGAAGTGGAGGGTGCTCAACCAACGTGAGTTGAGGTGCAATCCATTTTTTTAATCATAATTGAAAAGGAAAAGGTGCAACGCCGGCATAGGCTACCCAGGGAGATCGTTCAAGATTGACATCGAAATTGGACGTCTATCCATGTCCTGAGGACGTCGGGAAATGCCTTCAAAACCGACCACTAGGGGCAACAGTAAGCGCTATTACATCAAGTAGGCTTGGGTTTTGTTAGGGGGTGGCGTATGGGCATAATCCCATGAGTCTGGATCAAAAGCTTTTGTGTTCAATCCCAGTTGTGGACACTGGTTTTACATTTTTGGTTTTAACCCTAACCCTAACCCAGGGTTCTTCAATTCCGGTCCTGGAGGGCCGAAACACTTCTGTTTTTTATTTCTACCTGGTAGTTAATTGCACTCACCTGGTGTCCCAGGTCTGAATTAGCCCTTGATTAGAAGGAGAGGATGAAAAACAGAGGTGTTTCGGCCCTCCAGGACCGGAATTGAAGAACCCTGCCTTAACCCTTACCTTAACCATTCAGAATGAGTCCCTAACCTTAACCCTTACCTTAACCATTCAGAATGAGTCCCTAACCTTAACCCTTACCTTAACCATTCAGAATGAGACCCTAACCTTAACCCTTACCTTAACCATTCAGAATGAGTCCCTATCCTTAACCCTTACCTTAACCATTCAGAATGAGTGCCTAACCTTAACCCTTACCTTAACCATTCAGAATGAGTCCCTATCCTTAACCCGTACTTTAACCATTCAGAATGAGTCCCTAACCTTAACCCTTACCTTAACCATTCAGAATGAATCCCTAACCTTAACCTTTACCTTAACCATTCAGAATGAGTCCCTAACCTTAACCCTTACCTTAACCATTCAGAATGAGTCCCTAACCTTAACCCTTACCTTAACCATTCAGAATGAGTCCCTATCCTTAACCCTTACCTTAACAATTCAGAATGAGTCCCTAACCTTTAACCCTTACCTTAACCATTCAGAATGAGTGCCTAACCTTAACCCTTACGTTAACCATTCACAATGAGTCCCTAACCTTAACCCTTACCTTAACCATTCAGAATGAGTGCCTAACCTTAACCCTTACCTTAACCATTCAGAATGAGTCCCTATCCTTAACCCTTACCTTAACCATTCAGAATGAGTCCCTAACCTTAACCCTTACCTTAACCATTCAGAATGAGTCCCTAACCTTAACCCTTACCTTAACCATTCAGAATGAGTCCCTATCCTTAACCCTTACCTTAACCATTCAGAATGAGTCCCTAACCTTAACCCTTACCTTAACCATTCAGAATGAGTCCCTATCCTTAACCCTTACTTTAACCATTCAGAATGAGTCCCTAACCTTAACCCTTACCTTAACCATTCAGAATGAATCCCTATCCATAACCCTTACCTTAACCATTCAGAATGAGTCCCTAACCTTAAGCCTTCCCTTAACCATTCAGAATGTGTCCCTAACATTAACCCTTAAGTTCTAAATTTGACATTTGGAGAAATGGAACGATACAGAGCAGCAGGAGGAACAAAAACACTTCTAAACTTGACCTTTGGAGAACGTGGATGAATGTCTAACATGCTGACCACACCACCCGTGTCGCGTGCGCGAGCGTTGCAAAATATATTTACACATACATGTTTTTCAATCATTGCACCCACACTGCTCGCGCGCGTCAACGAGCGTCTGCATAGCCAGGCGTTAAAATAGATCTTGGTTCTATTTGTGACGCTTGATGCGCTGGAAGTCCCATCTCTCCCATCTCCTCATTGGTTTTTAGGAGCATATACACACGTGGGTGATTGAAAGATGAACTGAGGTCCACACTCCAGTCCAGTTGGTGGTGGTATTGCACCTTAAAGTTGGTTGCCAACCGCCATATAAAGTCCAAAGAAGAAGAAGCCTGAAGGAGTAGAGATTACTAGAAACGAACTCGGTTTACCCTTTTATCTGTGAATTAATTGTCGGAGTAGAGGACCTTGTGTATTTCAGGTAAAATAACAACCCAATGTTTATATCCCAGGACAAATTAGCTAGCAACAGCAAGCTAGCTAGCTAAATTGCCATAAATGTTTAATGCTTTTCGACCTGTCCCCAAATTAATATAGTTGGTTCAGAGTTCGTTTTGATATTTCAACCTGCGTGTCTTGATCGCGTCTGGTGTTGGTGGACAAAATCAACATGCGCGCGATGGCACTCGTAACTGCAGTGAGACTGTGAGAGCTTGTTAGCATGTGGTCTCAATGAAATAGAGTAGGCTATAGCCTATGCATGGGCGGAAAAGCACGGGGCACTTATCTTTCCAAGGAAATGTGCTTCCTAAATATGATTAGGCTATAGTTTACTACATTGCTTAGAAAAAATATTGATCAGCCATATTTGTCTTTGTCTGAAAATCGTCCCACTCCTAAAACATAGCTCAAGAGAAAGTCTCTCCAACTCTGCTCTCTTCAAACTACGTCTAGCCTATTGGCTGATATAGCCCGGTAATACCGATAGCCTAATATAATGGGCCACGTGAGAATCTCTGGTAATTTAACCTATTTCTTCGGTTATTTTTGTGCATTTTTATATTGCCTATAGGGCGCAAAATTGCTGGGACCATGACTGGCAAGTGAGCTGTGTCACATACCCCTAAAATAACATTGCAGGACTGCGGTTGGGTTCGGGACCAGTTCTTGCGGTAGCAGGTGGAAGTCAGACAGAAAGCAAGAGGGTTTGGGCAGGTGCGATATATGAAAAGTTGTGTCTGCGGGTGGGAGCGGGATGAATAAATCAGTGCTGTGCAGACCTCGAGCCCTAGCCCTGCTACAGTTATACCTCATCAATCTGCATTTGTGACAGGTCAATTCCACTGTAGCAGAGTGATGATGAGACTAAGATGTTTCACATTAAAAAGTGAAATGATTACAAAGTTAAACAAACAATACAACTCTATGCACAATGACTACTTTTTTCAATTTCCACTGCAAATTTTACAAAAACACATTTCCTTGAAGAACAGTGCAGATGCAAAGATGGGTAACAGAATGACAGTTTGTGCTGTTTGTGCCATCCTTCTGTTACCAAACTTTGCATCTGCACTGCTTTAAAAAAATGAATGTTTAATACATTTTAAAGTGAAATATCGGAGTCTCAGCATTATTATCATGGAATTGCCCAACACTTCAACTGAGATTCATGAAACATGGCTAGCTATGAATTCTGTAGACACAACCCCATTAAGGCATTGACAGCAACTGTAACCTAGAACCACATGTCTAGCCGTGATGCTGATTTTCATTCACCATCGATCTCTGATCTTAAAGTCAGTATATATGTGGACCACAGGAAGAGTAGCTGCTGCTATTGCAACACTAAGGCCACTGGCTTCTATGATGGTATCATTTTATTTAGACATTGAAAGGCACAATTTAATAGGCTGAGCTGAGCTGGGCTCAGAGAATATCTGAGAAAGAGAGGATTTTGACAGTGTCACGCCCTGATTTGTTGAGTCAGGGTGTGTATTTTCTGTGTCGTGCTATGTTGATTGTCTATGGTTAGATCTAGTATGTGTATATCTATGTTGGCCTGTGTGGTTCCCAATCAGAGGCAGCTGTTGCTCGTTGTCTCTGATTGGGGACCATACTTTGGCAGCCTTTTGGCACCTGTTAGTTGTGGGATCTTGTTCCGTAAAGGTATGTTGTTTGTATGCTACCTTGGACTTCACGTTTCGTTTGTTGTTTTTGTCGTGTGTTTATTCGCTTAATAAACATGTATGCTTATCACGCTGCACCTTGGTCCGTCCAGTCTATAAACGATCATGACAGACAGGTCTAGATAAACACATTCCCATGGGACTCTGCTGAGAAAACTATAGTCCTGTACTGTATACCTCATCCTTGGCTCAAGCATTTAGGAGATTGAATGGTTCTCTAGCTGTTAGTCCTTCAGTCTAGCCAAATGCTGTATTTAACCTATGTATCCATATTCATCAGACTGCAGACTGTGCTTAACTTCACGTGCTGTACAACCTTGTCCTTGAGAAAAAAAAATGCATCTAAAAGATTAAAAAGCTATAACAAAACAAGAGCACAGGCAGCATTACAAAGTACTTTACTGACTTCACTATGAATCAACTGAGCCAGCCAGTGCATTCTGACACAGATGCACCAGAGACAGTTAGTTCTAACTCTTCTCTCTGGTGGTTCTGAAACACATCCCCCCCCCCCCCCCCCCCCCCACTCCTCTCTCCCCTCCTCTCCTTTCCTCTCCGTTGTCCCCAAACCCCTCATAAACCCATTAGAAGCTCTTCCCATTGGAAGTCCCCATCAGCAAAACACACACTCACACACACACTGTGCTGTGCACACACACACAAAGCGACACATTACACTACACTGCACACACACGCTCACACACACACACACACTACTCACAGAGCCTGATTTCCCCAATCTCTCTCCTGTCCAAATTATGTGCTGCTGCTGCTCAATTCCACAGAGTCCCAATTTATCTGCCTTCAACAGCAATTAGGGGGCTTCCACATGGGTGGAGGGGGACTGTATGGCTCAGTTGGTATAGCATGGTGCTTGCATCACCAGGATTATGGGTTCAATTCCTGGGGCCACCCATACGTAAAATGTATGCACGCACGACTGGATAAAAGCGTCTGTTAAATGGCATTCAGTATATTATTATATTCTATACTACTGGGAGTCAGAGACTAACCTCACTCTTACCTTCCCCCGTTCATGTGCTCTTCTGTCGTCCCCTAACCAACCCCTGAAGTCCTTTGTAGTGTTCATTAGGAGTGTGTTTAGTCCAGCACGTTGCTTTTATATAATCATCTTTTCTTCTGTCAATAATAGCAGCACGGAATGGGATGGTGACAGAGGATATGTTTCCTCTGACAGCTGCTAGTTAGGGAAGAAGACCTGTGGATTGCTGGAGTAGGGGGTCAGGGATGGGCATTTTAACTGAGCCCAGCATGGAGCCTTGTGGTACACCACAGGTGGTTAACAAAGGTGATGGTTGATCAAACTGTCAGTCGATGAGTCCTTCAAGGCCCTGTGTTTTCCTGATCACTACAGTGATAATGTACGGTGTTGAAGGATACAAGTAGAGAATTGAATTAATTATGTAGCCTTTCTCCCTTCGTGGTGACTGAAGAATGGTGATTTTCGGTACAGGTGTCAACAAATTGTCTGCACATTGCAATGCCTACCCATTGAGTATATACCTTCTAGTTGTTATGGACTGTGCACCATCCTGCACAACCCTTTACACAGCACATTTTGAAATCATTATTTTGGACAAATTCATTTGCGGAGAAATAAGACGTGTTTTCACACAATAAAGTGAGGTATCCAAACAAGTTGAGAAGGGAGATGTTTACTCATAAAGGACAAAGATACACCCAGCAAGGAGATATTTGGGGCCAATTTCCTTTCTTTCCCTGACAGCACTGTTTGTTGACAGGCAACTTCCTCTGGCCAGCAGCAGATTTTTTTTCTGTTTGTAAATAAACACAAACCGTTTTTTGGGGAAATCAAATGTCAGTTGGGGAGTGTTGCCTGGCGATGACCCCCCCCCCCCACCAGCAGTGGGAGCCATGGAAATGGCTGTGCGTGTGACGGATGTGGCTTGTAATACACCTGGCACACACAACCTGCTCAGGCTGCCTGACGGTAACTAAGAGAGATGGCAGGCTGTTTAAAATGTCCCCAAACCCCAGGCGGTTAGACTGTCACTATGCGTTTGATAGGGACATGCAATATCACGGTGACCTATAAATGCAACTGATCAGGGAGGGAAGGAGGGACGAAGAGGAATGAGAGGGAATCGTGCCCGGCTTAAACTGTGCAGTCACTGAAAATATTTGATACTTACCGAGCACTCAGAGGATTGTACAGGAGTGGAATGTGTTTAATGTATAAATGTATCCATTAAAGTGTTTGTCAGCAGAACGTACAGTACAAGGCAAATTGGAGGTCATTATTACTAAGCATTGACAAAAGTAGCTCTGGGGTTATCTGTTTAGCACAACATTTCCTATGTAAGCAGAGGTACGATTTGTCCCTCGTCATTTAGCTAAATGTGCATTCTGCAGAATGTGGACAAACATACAAATACAGAAATATTCGACCTTTTTATATAGTCACAATAATATCATGTTCATGAGAACTATATTGGACACGTATAGTATACAGCACAGAGAAGACACAGACAAGCATGCCTGATGACTTCTGCAGATGCACATCAGAGCCACAGATTCCACAGATCCAACCTTGGAAGGCAAAGCACCCCACGGTCCCTAATTGTCATGCAAAGGTAGTTCCGTTGGTAAGCAGCACATTGGCGTGCAACAATATTATCTCTGCAGTGGGTCTAGCCTGCCGATTCCTCTTACCCTGTTATCAAATTAGTCAGCTGGACGTCAAACACTCACCAAGCTATAGCCGCTCATTTAATTACATTCCCCACCAGCACCTGTTTCCAGCTAATGCCTCTCAGGCATACAGAGAACACCGCTCAAACTTGTCCTCCTCTTTAAAACCATACAGGGAAGGATGGGTTTTTCTGCTTTTTTTCTTACACTGACAAATGGGAGTTTCGTTTTCCTTAAGGCCCAACAAACCTCTGCTGTGCTTTCTCCTAAGCCAGACTCAGATCTATTTGAGTAGATAAAACTAATCAATTTTACAAGATCTACCATTGTGTGAAAATGGCTCAGAGGCAAATACTTCCTTCATATATTTTCGATAAAACATCACACAGATACAGTAGCGGGGAGGGAGTCTACTGTTAAGTCCGCCGGTATCAAGAGGCGGCTCATTCTTCTGCCTCTCATAGAGAACATTCTGTAACGATTCCAAATGCTCTAGCGTTCTCAAGAGTGCCTACATTTAATCAGAACAATCTCAGTGGGGAAGGGGAATCAATTAATCATTATGTAACAGCCATATTCCATTCCCTTTATAGACCCATATAATATCAGAGACTTTCAAACTGGTCTATCAGAATGTCAGTAACAGTGCATCTGCATAGCTGCTGGACATAGAACTGTTATGTTCACATAACTGCAATGAAATGTGCCGTAGCAAAACTATACTCTTCCACTCACAGTTGTTGTTATGAATACAAAAGACGGCATCATGTCGGGGACAGTGACACAAAAAGGATCCCATCATTGTCAAAGCATGACTGGACTACTCTCTTCTATACAGTATGTCTACCATCTGAATACAGGTAATATCCTCATGTTCATACCTGTTAAGGGTCAGGTGTGTTTCCTTTTAACCTTGTCTTACCTGGCATGGACCAGGTCCCCACACAGCACCATGAACTTGGGCCGGCAGCACAGCTTGTTGACGGCCTCCACAGCCTGCTGGGTCAGCTGGACCTCTTCGGCCCACTCGTCCCCTCCCCGTCACGGTCCCCCTCCCTCCAGGCCTTCATCAGAGCAAGCTGGGGGTCTGCAGCCTGGATGAAGCAGAATGGAACTCTCCATTCCTTCTGCTCTTCTGGGAAGGTAGGAGAAGAGGAGAACAGGGGAGAGAGTCATGCCAGAGACATTGGATAAAAGATACACTCAACATACGTTGTTTGACACCCAATCTCTCCTCTGTTCATGAAAGTAATGCCGGAGTGATAGTCCTAATAGCAGTATTCTTCCAAAATGGTCCTGTAGACCCACAGGGGATTTTGTTCTAGCCCTTACTAGTCAATTAATCATCAAGCCCTTGAATCATTTAATCTGGTATGTTAGTACTGTCTGTAACAAACAGCCTACACACCCTGTGGGTGGGTCCAGGACCAGCACTGGAGAAGAATACTGATGTAACAGTTATTATCATAGTCGTGTTTCCTCTCTCAATAAAGAAAAAGGTAAATTAATTAGGCCTAACAGAACTATGGATATTGATGCGTGCATGGCAAAGTGTTTTAAATAATCTGGACATTACATAACGGGATCCATAACCTACAATAATCTCTCTCAAATATTCAGAAAAAAAGGCATTTGCTTTTCACAGAGATAGGCAGGCATGCTGCGCCGCCAGTGAGTAGCAGTCGGGAGTACCTAAGACGGATCTAACATCGTTTTTAATGGATTGCCCTTATTGCATGAAAATGGCCAGCAGAAACAGACATCCGCTGTCTGTACAATGTGTTAAGAGGAAAGAAAAACAAATGATCTCTCTAGTCTGGTAAGCATTACTCATTCTGTTCTAGAACTCAAAAAGCTATACGCTGGGTATACATACATAGGACTACACACACACACACACACATACACACACACACACACACACACACAGTACAGTACACAGTGCCTTGCAAAAGTATTCATCCCCCTTGGCGTTTTTCCTATTTTGTTGCATTACAACCTGTAATTTAAATTGATTTTTATTTGGATTTCATGTAATGGACATACACAAAATAGTCCAAATTGGTGAATTTAAATGAAAAAAAATAACTTGTTTAAAATAAATAATAAATAATGGAAATGTGCCACGTGCATACAGTGGGGAAAAAAAGTATTTAGTCAGCCACCAATTGTGCAAGTTCTCCCACTTAAAAAGATGAGAGAGGCCTGTAATTTTCATCATAGGTACACGTCAACTATGACAGACAAATTGAGGAAAAAAAAACCTGAAAATCACATTGTAGGATTTTTAATGAATTTATTTGCAAATTATGGTGGAAAATAAGTATTTGGTCACCTACAAACAAGCAAGATTTCTGGCTCTCACAGACCTGTAACTTCTTCTTTAAGAGGCTCCTCTGTCCTCCACTCGTTACCTGTATTAATGGCACTTGTTTGAACTTGTTATCAGTATAAAAGACACCTGTCCACAACCTCAAACAGTCACACTCCAAACTCCACTATGGCCAAGACCAAAGAGCTGTCAAAGGACACCAGAAACAAAATTGTAGACCTGCACCAGGCTGGGAAGACTGAATCTGCAATAGGTAAGCAGCTTGGTTTGAAGAAATCAACTGTGGGAGCAATTATTTGGAAATGGAAGACATACAAGACCACTGATAATCTCCCTCGATCTGGGGCTCCACGCAAGATCTCACCCCGTGGGGTCAAAATGATCACAATCAAAAATCCCAGAACCACACGGGGGGACCTAGTGAATGACCTGCAGAGAGCTGGGACCAAAGTAACAAAGCCTACCATCAGTAACACACTACGCCGCCAGGGACTCAAATCCTGCAGTGCCAGACGTGTCCCCCTGCTTAAGCCAGTACATGTCCAGGCCCGTCTGAAGTTTGCTAGAGTGCATTTGGATGATCCAGAAGAGGATTGGGAGAATGTCATATGGTCAGATGAAACCAAAATATAACTTTTTGGTAAAAACTCAACTCGTCGTGTTTGGAGGACAAAGAATGCTGAGTTGCATCCAAAGAACACCATACCTACTGTGAAGCATGGGGGTGGAAACATCATGCTTTGGGGCTGTTTTTCTGCAAAGGGACCAGGACAACTGATCCGTGTAAAGGAAAGAATGAATGGGGCCATGTATTGTGAGATTTTGAGTGAAAACCTCCTTCCATCAGCAAGGGCATTGAAGATTAAATGTGGCTGGGTCTTTCAGCATGACAATGATCCCAAACACACCGCCCGGGCAACGAAGGAGTGGCTTTGTAAGAAGCATTTCAAGGTCCTGGAGTGGCCTAGCCAGTCTCCAGATCTCAACCCCATAGAAAATCTTTGGAGGGAGTTGAAAGTCCGTGTTGCCCAGCGACAGCCCCAAAACATCACTGCTCTAGAGGAGATCTGCATTTAGGAATGGGCCAAAATACCAGCAACAGTGTGTGAAAACCTTGTGAAGACTTACAGAAAACGTTTGACCTGTGTCATTGCCAACAAAGGGTATATAACAAAGTACTGAGCAACTTTTGTTATTGACCAAATACGTATTTTCCACCATAATTTGCAAATAAATTCATTAAAAGTCCTACAATGTGATTTTCTGGATTGTTTTTCCTCATTTTGTCTGTCATAGTTGACGTGTACCTATGATGAAAATTACAGGCCTCTCTCATCTTTTTAAGTGGGAGAACTTGCACAATTGGTGGCTGACTAAATACTTTTTTTCCCCACTGTATGTATTCACCCCCTTTGCTATGAAGCCCCTAAATAAGATCTGGTGCAACCAATTACCTTCAGAAGTCACATAATTAATTAAATATAGTCCACCTGTGTGCAATCTAAGTGTCACATGATCTGTCACATGATATGTCAGTATATATACACCTGTTCTGAAAGGCCCCAGAGTCAGCAACACCACTAAGCAAGGGGCACTACCAAGCAAGCGGCACCATGAAGACCAAGGAGCTCTCCAAACAGGTCAGGGACAAAGTTGTGGAGAAGTACAGATCAGGGTTGGGTTATAAAAAAATATCAGAAACTTTGAACATCCCATGGAGCACCATTATATCCATTATTAAAAAATGGAAAGAATATGGCACCACAACAAACCTGCCAAGAGAGGGCCGCCCACCAAAACTCACGGACCAGGCAAGGAGGGCATTAATCAGAGGCAATAAAGAGACCAAAGATAACCCTGAAGGAGCTGCAAAGCTCCACAGCGGAGATTGGAGTATCTGTCCATATGACCACTTTAAGCCGTACACTACACAGAGCTGGGCTTTACGGAAGAGTGGCCAGAAAAAAGCCATTGCTTAAAGAAAAATAAGCAAACACGTTTGGTGTTCGCCAAAAGCCATGTGGGAGACTCCCCAAACATATGGAAGAAGGTACTCTGGTCGGATGAGACTAAAATTGAGCTTTTTGGCCATCAAGGAAAACGCTATGTCTGGCGCAAACCCAACACCTCTCATCACCCCAAGAACACCATCCATGGTGGTGGCAGCATCATGCTGTGGGGATGTTTTTCATCGGCAGGGACTGGGAAACTGGTCAGAATGGAAGGAATGATGGATGGTGCTAAATACAGGGGAAAAACCTGTTTCATTCTTCCAGAGATTTGAGACTGGGACGGAGGTTTACCTTCTAGTAGGACAATGACCCTAAGCATACTCGAGTGGTTTAAGGGGGAACATTTAAATGTCTTGGAATGGCCTAGTCAAACCCCAGACCTCAATCCAATTGAGAATCTGTGGTATGACTTAAAGATTGCTGTACACCAGCGGAACCCATCCAACTTGAAGGAGCTGGAGCAGTTTTGCCTTGAAGAATGGGCATAATCCCAGTGGCTAGATGTGCCAAGCTTATAGAGACATACCCCAAGAGACTTGCAGCTGTAATTTATGCAAAAGGTGGCTCTACAAATAATTGACTTTGGGGGGGTGAATAGCTATGCACGCTCAAGTTCAGTTTTTTTGTCTTATTTGTTTGTTTCACAAGAAAACATATTTTGCATCTTCAAAGTGGTAGGCATGTTGTGTAAATCAAATGATACAAACCCCCAAAAAGTCCATTTTAATTCCAGGTTGTAAGGCAACAAAATAGGAAAAATGCCAAGGGGGATGAATACTTTCTCAAGCCACTGTACACTTTCTCTCTCTCACACACACACACACACACACACACACACACACACACACACACACACACACACACACACACACACACACACACACACACACACACACACTACCGTACACAGCAGGACTTCCTTGCACATCAGAATCTTCAACATTTAACATGCATCTCTCTACCAAATGAGCTTATGATAATTATTTTCTCCAGAGAATCATGGGCAGCAAATGAAAGACTGAGAATCTCAGAACTCGGAACAGAAAAAGAGCTTTGTCTTTGGTCTTTGTATCTTCGTTTAGGAAGTAATGGGGAACATTCCCTGCTTCTATGGTTAACAGTAAGGGCAATTACGCCACTTTTTTACCTCATATTCGTTATCTCCAGCACCATACCAGTGTCTACATATGCGAAAACAGCACATTTCTATTATCTGTTGTTTAAAAGATAAGAAGAAAGGTCCTAAAAAATGCTTCTCTGTGACATCAGGGGGTAGAATTAAAAGTAAGGAAAACTGTGATTTTTAAAACCTGCAACAAGTTTCTAGCCAGAGGGAGGGTATTTCCTTGCTCCCCAAGTCACCACGGATTTCATAGTGTTTGAAAATCACTATTTTTAATGTATATTTTTTCTGCAAAAAGTATAAATATACCGTTTTCATATATATATATAGACACTGGTATTGTGCTGGAGATAATGAAAATGAAGTTGAAAAGCGTTGGAATTGCCCTAAAACATCAGATTTATTAAACACAACACTAACTTACTTCATGACTATAAAGTCACGTTACCTCTATCTACGTGTACATATTACCTCGACTAACCTGTGCCCCTGCACATTGACTCTGTACCGGTACCCACTGTATATAGCCTCGTCACTGTTATTTTATTGTTGCTCTTTAATTATTTGTTATTTTTCTATTTTATTCTTTACTTCAGTTTATTTAGTAAATACTTTCTTAACACTTATTTTTTCTTAAAACTGCATTGTTGGTTAAGGGCTTGTAAGTAAGCATTTCACTGTAAGGTCTACTGTCAAAGGCGTCAGTGAAATGCGGTGGGCGAAGTCAAACGCAGGACACAGAGCTGATCCGAAAACGTACTTTACTAGAAAGTAAACTGAGAATACACAATCTCCACACAGGGAGGAAATAACCTGCACACTAACGACTGCCGATCACGAATACAATCACACACAACACACAGTGTAAGACAGAGGGTTAAATAGGGAAGACAATACAACATAATGGGAAACAGGTGTACACAATCAAGACAGAACAAGTCGAACACAGAAACATAGATCGGTAGCAGCTAGTACTCCGGTGACGACGAACGCCGAAGCCTGCCCGAGCAAGGAGGAGGGGCAGCCTCGGCTGAATCAGTGACATCTACACCTGTTGTATTCAGCGCATGTGACAAATAAAATGTGATTTGATTTAAATGCACAATCATGGCATGGGAAATAGCAGGGTATTTGGAGGGATCAAGGTTATGGCAAATACTAACTTATTTTGACACTACAAGTGTATGTTCATATAATTATCACTGAAGACAAGATGTTGCTTGAGTACTTTCATAGGTTGAAAACTTCCCTGAACTTTTACAATTCAGCAAAATCCTTATGCTGCTAAAGTTTATGCTGCAATATAATGGAATATCCTGCATCAGCATATGGGACATAGTTCACTGATCTCTCCAGCACCAATTGGATACATGGGTTTCCTCCCATCCCTAGATATATAACAGGCTAAGCCCTCTCTTTTTTACTGCCTCATATGAGACAGACACATGATTTGTACGGCTTTCATACTAGCCTAGCCTGGTACCTTTTAACACTAAACAAACTTTACAGTAGTTTGCGTCTCAGGAGTCGCTGCTGTGTGAATTATTTTTGAGGTAACTTTAAAAAACTTGAATATTTTTTTAAACAAGGAGACAAAACTCCCATGACAGCCGATAAGTACACGCAACTTTGTGCAGATGCGCTGAGCGAGCGTCACTTCAAACATAAATCGGAGAGATTTCTCAGGTGGCAGATGGTACGTTCAAACAATACTAATCATAATTCAAGATGAAAGCGCTGAGGGCCTTTTTAATAATAAATAATAATGATATATGGAACTTATGTGAAATTCCCACTTGATTAGAAAAATCTATTCATTTCACCATCAGTTTGTGGTGCTGAAAAACTAACAAGGTTTGTAGAGATGTGATTGTGCAATCAGCAAGGCTGTCAGAGGAAGAGACTGTATGCAAATCTGACTAGTCTGAACACTCAAATGCCTCAGTCTGTAAGCTTGTCCAGAAAGGGCCCATTCTGCCCAGTCCGTTCACTTGTCAAAGGTCAAATGTCTAAGTAGATAGGGTCTTCACTGGTTACCACAGCTACAAAGTCATAATTATGGCTAAACCTAACCTTAACCACACTGCTAACCTTATGCCTAACCTTAAATTAATACCAAAAAGCAATTTTTTGTTTTCACACATGTTTATGATATAGCCGATATACACTGAACAAAAATATAAACGCAACATGTGAAGTGTTGGTCCCATGTTTCATGAGCTGAAAAAAAGGATCCCAGAAATGTTTCATATACACAAAAAGCTTATTTCTCTCAAATCAAATTTTGTGCTCAAATTTGTTTACATCCCTGTTAGTGAGTATTTCCCCTTTGCCAAGGTAATCCATCCACCTGACAGGTGTGGCATATCAAAGAAGCTGATTAAGCAGCATGATCATTACACAGGTGCACCTTGTGCTAGGGACAATAAAAGGGCACTCTAATGTGCAGTTTCGTCACACAACACAATGCCACAGATGTCTCAAGTTTTGAGGGAGTGTGCAATTGGCATGCTGACTGCAGGAATGTCTACCAGAGCAGTTGCCAGAGAATTGAATGTTCATTTCTCTACCAACGTCGATTTAGAGAATTTGGCAGTATGTCCAACCGGCCTCACAACCGCAGACCTCGTGTATGGCGTCTTGTGGGCGAGCGGTTTGCTGATGTCAACGTTTTGAACAGAGTGCCCCATGGTGGCGGTGGGGTTATGGTATGGGCAGGCATAAGCTACGGACAACGAACACAATCGCATTTTATCGATGGCAATTTGAATGCACAGAGATACCGTGACGAGAACCTGAGGCCCATTGTCGTGCCATTCATCCGCCGCCATCCCCTCATGTTTCAGCATGATAATGCACGGCCCCATGTCGCAAGGATCTGTACACAATTCCTGGAAGCTGAAAATGTTCCAGTTTTTCCATGGCCTGCATACTCACTAGACATGTCACCTATTGAGAGTGTTTGGGATGCTCTGGGTCAACTTGTTCGACAGCGTATTCCAGTTCCCGCCAATATCCAGCAACTTTGCACAGCCATTGAAGAGGAGTGGGACAACATTCCACAGGCCACAATCAACTGCCTGATCAACTCTATGCGAAGGAGATGTGTCGTGCTGCATGAGACAAATGGTGGTCACACCAGATACTGCTTTTCTGATCCACCCCCCTACCTTTTTTTAAAGGTATCTGTGACCAACCGATGCATATCTGTATTCCCAATCATGTGAAATCCATAGATTAGGGCCCAATGAATTTATTTCAACGAACAGATTTCCTTATATGAACTGTAACTCAGTAAAATCTTTGAAATTGTTCCATGTTGCGTTTTGCATCGGCTGAAAGTTGACTGCATTCAATTTGGAACCGGGCTGCCTCCAGGGCGTGAGCCAGGTGCTCGCTATGTCCGAAGGTGACGTCGGCTCAAAACAAGTGACTTAATTAAGTCCTCTGTAGCTCAGCTGGTAGAGCACGGTGCTTGTAACGCCAAGGTAGTGGGTTCGATCCCCGGGACCACCCATACACCAACCCAAAAAAAATTATGCACGCATGACTGTAAGTCGCTTTGGATAAAAGCGTCTGCTAAATGGCATATTATTATTATTAAGCACATGTTGTAATTAGTAGAATTTTGTGTTTTTCCATAAACAAGTGATTGCTTTTGATAAAAAAACGTTTATCTGCCTTCCCAATGAAAACTAGTTTGAAAATTCAAACATTTATTTGATAGAAAAGAGGAGATGTATATTTCTGGACAATGCACCATGCTGCGTTATTGACAACATGACCGAGCCCTGCAGATTACTGTTCGATTTGACGGGTGCTCCTCGTTCCCCGCTTTCACCCGATGTACGTGACAGGCCATTGCCCGGTTCAACCAAGGCCAGCGTAAAATAACTCCCTCCCTGACTGACTTCCTTTCACACCATGACCAACCAATCCTAAAATAGGCCTATTTAAAGCCAAAATCCTTAGTTGCTACGTCCATTTTTGTACTTATAAATTAATGATATATACCCATTGATTCTTGAAGAATATAACATAAATGCCTCATACGCTTAGTTCAACTGTCCTACCCCATCAGAACCCAACATGTAAGGTTATTTTTCTTTAATGTTTCTTAACGGAAATTTAAACAAACACTGTATAGCCTCAAAACATGTTTAAAACTAGTTTATACATTTGATATCTGTGATGCGTGATTTGAAGGAGTCAGGCGCAGGAGGGTAAATCACAGTATACAGAGTTTATTCTGTAATCCATCGTAACCAGTCCAGTGCGCAAAACAGGCGCACTGGAACAAACATGCACACGGGGAAAATACCCTGGCAATACAAAATACTGAGCTCAACCGAGCTCCTAATCCTCACAAAGAACAATCACCCACAAGGACAAGGTGGCAGAGGGAACACATACTAATGAGGGGAATATGAAACAGGTGTGTGTAATTGACAAGACAAGACAAATGGAATGATGAGATATGGAGCGGCAGTGACTAGAAGGCCGGTGACGACGAACGCCGAAGCCTGCCCGAACAAGGAGGGGAGGCAGCTTCGGAGGAAGTCGTGACAATATCATAGATGGTCATATCTCTGTCTATGAATTTGAGAGTGGTTACATTTCTCCAGCCCATCCCTTAGCCCATCCCAAAACAGGGGCGGGGATATTTTTTGTTATTGTTTCAATTAAGGATTCTAGCTTTAAAAAATATGATTTGAAGGTATTCATAACACCACATGTAATATGCCATTGGTTTTGGGAAGAGACCCGTTTTGGAGTTATGATAAGGTAGCTAAACAGCAATAATGCAACTCACATTTACAGCTATAGGCATTTGTAAATCATAATCTTCAAAATCAAGGGATACATTTCAGCAAAACAAAATTGCAAAACAGATGGATGTTAGCTAGCCTACTATATGGTCAGCTAGTTAGATTTAGCTAGCTACTTTCAGTCAGTCTTTTTACATTTACGTCATTTAGCAGACGCTCTTATCCAAAGCGACTTACAGTTAGTGAGTGCATACATTATTTTATTTTTCATACTGGCCCCCCGTGGGAATTGAACCCACAACCCTGGCGTTCCAAACACCATGCTCTACCAACTGAGCTACATCCCTGCTGGCCATTCCCTCCCCTACCCTGGACGACGCAGGGCCAATTATGCGCCACCCCATGGGTCTCCCAGTCACGGCCGGCTACGACAGAGCTTGGATTCAAACCAGGATCTCTAGTGCCTTAGACCACTGCGCCACTCGGGAGGCCATCCTGATGTTGATCCTATTTTGTCAATGTACGGTGAGGGAACGGTGAACGGCCAAGTAGCATAATAACGATGTCCGAACCCCTGCCTAGTTCTACAATTTCTACAACAACCCCCGGCCTTGTTGCTGACGAAACTCAGAGGGAGACTTCCAGAGACTGACGATATACTTGTGACTTGAATTATGTAATTCATGTGAATTAATAAAAGGAGCATGAAATTCAAATTTGTGATTCAGCTGTAGACTCATCGCTTGTGTTGAATCGACTACATCAGCTATCTATTACATTTGCCTGGCTGCATAACTTTTCTGTAGCAGCCCGTGTGGCTGACTGACTGCATCTGGGAGCTGTATCTTGACTTTCTCCGTATATATATACAGTATATATTTAAGCAATAAGGCCTGAGGGGGTGTGGTATATGGCCAATATACCCCGGCTAGAGCTGTTATTTCGCACGACGCAATGCGGAGTGCCTGGACACAGTCCTCAGCTGTAGTATATTGGCCATATATCGCAAACCCCCGAGGTGCCTTATTGCTATTATAAACTGGTTACCAACGTAATTAGAGCAGTAAAAATAAATGTTTTGTCATACCTGTAGTATGGTCTGATATACCACGGCTGTCACCCAATCAGCATTCAGGGCTCGAACCACCCAGTTTAAATATAAATAAATATATATACAGTGAGGGAAAAAAGTATTTGATCCCCTGCTGATTTTGTACGTTTGCCCACTGACAAAGAAATGATCAGTCTATAATTTTAATGGTAGGTTTATTTGAACAGTGAGAGACAGAATAACAACAAAAACATCCAGAAAAACGCATGTCAAAAATGTTATAAATTGATTTGCATTTTAATTAGGGAAATAAGTATTTGACCCCCTCTCAATCAGAAAGATTTCTGGCTCCCAGGTGTCTTTTATACAGCTAACGAGCTGAGATTAGGAGCACACTCTTAAAGGGAGTGCTCCTAATCTCAGTTTGTTACCCGTATAAAAGACACCTGTCCACAGAAGCAATCAATAAATCAGATTCCAAACTCTCCACCATGGCCAAGACCAAAGAGCTCTCCAAGGATGTCAGGGACAAGATTGTAGACCTACACAAGGCTGGAATGGGCTACAATACCATCGCCAAGCAGCTTGGTGAGAAGGTGACAACATTTGGTGCAATTATTCGCAAATGGAAGATACACAAAATAACTGTCAATCTCCCTCGGCCTGGGGCTCCATGCAAGATCTCACCTCGTGGAGTTGCAATGATCATGAGAACGGTGAGGAATCAGCCCAGAACTACACGGGAGGATCTTGTCAATGATTTTAAGGCAGCTGGGACCATAGTCACCAAGAAAACAATTGGTAACACACTACGCCATGAAGGACTGAAATCCTGCAACGCCCGCAAGGTACCCTGCTCAAGAAAGCACATATACATGCCCGTCTGAAGTTTGCCACTTAACATCTGAATGATTCAGAGGAGAACTGGGTGAAAGTGTTATGGTCAGATGAGACCAAAATTGAGCTATTTGGCATCAACTCAACTCGCCGTGTTTGGAGGAGGAGGAATGCTGCCTATGACCATGTACTAAGTCATGTTTTGCAGAGGGGTCAAATACTTATTTCCCTCATTAAAATGCAAATACATTTATAAAATTTTTGACATGCGTTTTGGGGGATTTTTTTGTTGTTATTCTGTCTCTCACTGTTCAAATAAACCTACCATTAAAATTATAGACTGATCATTTCTTTGTCAGTGGGCAAATGTACAAAATCAGCAGGGGATCAAATACTTTTTTCCCCTCACCGTATATATACTGTATATATATCCCCATGGTTATCATCACGAGAGCATGTATGAACTTCTGCTGAATAATACCATCTTCATCATAATTATAAACTACTGTAGCTCTGGCACTGGCACACGCTATTTGTCTCCCCCAGCTCTCTCGGTTTCTCCCATCATCTTATTTAGCCTTGTGTTGGGGAGTAGGCTATCAGGACCACAGACAGAGAATTGTTGAGCAAAATAATTTCAGCACTATGGACAGCTCGATGCCTCGAACAGAAAGACGCTAATTTGCGATAATATAGACATGGTTCTGCACAGTATTTTCTTTTAAGATGAGGTGAGCTTTTTGAACAGGTGAAAGGCAGTGAGTAGAATATGATAGCCTATGGGAAATATTAATTTTATACAAGGGAATTCATTCCTAAAGGAAAATCCGCAGAACTCTATAAACTAATGTTTGTGAGGCATAACAAATATAATTTCGTGATGAATAGAGAAACGTCTCTGGGTATGATGTCACTGTGCATAGAAAGAGACGATTGTATGTGTGGACTCTTAGTCAGGCCAGTGTATAAAAGCATTACCCTACAGGTCGAGTTTAAAAATGAATACATTCTGTATGTGTAGCCTATGCTACTCAGGCTGGCAAAACAACCCCCCTATAACCCACTCTATAATCTCATTTGGAAGTTACCATAACGGAAATGTCTGCTCCGTTACCATATTTTGTCTGTGCGCAAATTATGAGAAGGAAAAAACTGAATTGCTAAGCAGCACAACTCGACCCACTGTCACAGACATGTTTAACAATACAGTGATCTCTCTTTCTTCTTCGGAATCCCTCCTTCCCTTCTCTCCTCCTCTCTTTTTGCGCACCGTGCTCTACCACCTCAGCTCTTATTCGCTCACTCGCGCTCAAAACATTTGTGCAGTTAGTTCTAGCTTCATCGACTCTTGTGCGTGAGAGCACGCTGATGGATGTGAGAAGTGAAGTAGCCTAGGTTAGATAACATCATGGAAATACTTTTATAACACTTGTAGAGAGATTGTGCACTGGGGAACAATTCTAAGGACAATATCCATATAAATGCAACGTTTTATTTGGGAAAAATAACAACAAATGGTTCTCTATACCTTCATGGATGACGAGGACATTAGTGAAAACGCTCACCAACACGGATGGCAGTGTTCTGCAATGTGCATGTATGTTTTTGGACTTTTCATAATACCAAGACCTTAGGCTCTTCTTCTTCTTCGAGTGTCTTCTGAAATGCGCTAGAGGAGCTGAAAGGAAGGGGGAAAAGGACAGCACAATGAGGGGGAAATACTTTCTGCTCGGTTACTTGTTGGTCAAAGTTATGGCGCTGGTCTGCAAAGCAGACGGAGAAGCAGGACAACTGGAGGGCTTTGTCATGATGACGATGTCCAACGGATCCAAGGAGGACGAGGGCGCAGGCTTCTCGGAGCCCCCGCACACGGAGGACAGGTGCCGGGGGTACTATGATGTGATGGGCCAGTGGGACCCGCCGTTCGTTTGCAAAACGGGCGATTATCTGTACTGCTGCGGCACCTGTGGCTTTCGGTTCTGTTGCTCCTACAAGACCTCGCGGCTGGATCAGAGCACCTGTAAAAACTACGACACTCCGGTGTGGATGATGACAGGTCAAACCCCGTTTAAGAAAAACGACCTGCGGCACGACCCCACCAAAGATAAAACGAATTTAATCGTGTATATAATCTGTGGAGTAGTCGCTATCATGGCACTTGTTGGGATATTCACCAAACTCGGCCTGGAAAAGGCGCACCGACCCCAGAGAGAGAATATGACTAGGTGGGTTTCTGTGGTTATGCTGCTGTTGAGCGCGCCGCGAGCTCCTTTCATGCGCTTGTTTTCAAGGAGCTCGCTTGGTGCACACATGTAGGCTAGAGCGCGCGCCACAATAATATTTAACGCTTGAGTTCTAGACTCGGGCTTGCCAGCTTTATATTGGTAAACGACTCTAGGCTACCTTATTGTAATAGCCTTGTCCCTGAAAGTAGGAAGCGAGGATCCAATCTAAATGTGGTTCTTGTTTAAAATTATAATAAGAAATCCCCCAATCAATTACTTTTACGCGCACAATAAAGGCCTCTTCAATGGACAGAAAGTAGCTGTCAGCGACAGTTTATCAATTGGACTAGATTGCATAATGTCATCAGACACTTGTCCACGATGGCTCACCTGTGTGGGCTGCTTGCCTGCTTCACTCGCAGAGAGCACGGGGGCGTGTGTCTCTTGCAGTGGAGAGCGAGGCCACAATGCTCTCCACATGCGCATGTTAACTCAAATTAACTTATTCATATGAAAATGTTAAATGTTGTTTTCTCTTGAACTCCATGCCCTGTGCACACAACTGTGCACAGCCTGGTCTAATAGACTAGACATATCATAGTAAAGGTAAATCCGAGACACTAAAATGTGTATGATATGTTATGTTTGGTATGGTTACATAAGACAGATGGTTAAGTGGCTGGTCTGGGTGGTCTAGCGTTTTCGAATCTCATCATGGACAACTTTAGCATTTTAGCTAATTAGGAACTTTTCAACTACTTACTTATTTTTTCCTAATTTGCAACTACTTAGCATGTTAGCTAACCCTTCTCCTAACCCTAACCATAACCCTTTTAGCTAACCCTAACCTTAAACCTTTTAGCTAACCCTTTAACCTAACTCCTAAACTTAACCTTAACCCTAACCCTAACCCTAACCCCTAGCCTAGATAACGTTAGCCAGCTAGCTAACGTTAGCCACCTAACCACCTAGCTAGAATTCGTAACATATCATACATTTGCAAATTCGTAACATATTGTACGTTTTGCAAATTTGTAACATATAATACGAAATGGGTGATGGACATCCACAAATTAATACATACCATATGAAACATAACATATCATCCTAAATGAAGTGTCTCAGATTTACGTACATAATAATACGAAATGCTCTGAGACCAGTTTGCAGCGCAGCGGTGTTTGGCATGAAATCAAGCACTAGGCATAATTCTTCATTGAACATATTACTTTGTCTGTCTGGCTATTTCTTACATCTGGATGAATGGCAATCTCTCTCTCTCTCTCTCTCTCTCTCTCTCTCTCTCTCACACACACACACACACACACACACAGGGCTGTCCAGAGCGTGTTACAGGTCGGCTGTCCAGGTGAGCAGTTCCAGGGGGAGGACACCCTTGGCATGCATGCACAGCACTATGACACAAGGGCCAACAACCTCCGTAAGTTTCACAGTTTTGGCCCCTATAAGCATAGGTTTTTGGTGGTGATGGTTGTGGACAGCTGTGTGTGGATGTATCTGCAACTTCAGAGACATTTGAGACTGGGAGGGTTGGCCATGAGGGCCCCAAACAGATAATAGCAAACATAATGTGGGCAGGTTGCCTTGTTTCATATTGTACACTGACTCTCAATGAAGCATTTGGTCTCTGTATGGGTATGATGCTTGTATCATAGCCAGATTTATTAGTTTCAAGTGTGGCATTCATTTTATAATCTTAGATGGAGTCATGTGGAGGGAAACAAACTGCCTTATGCTTTAGAAATCCAGTGGTAATTCACAGTTTTATTTTGTCCCATGCCTACATGATTCAATGATTCAAGATGTGTAGGAGAGAGAGAGAGAGAGAGAGAGAGAGAGAGAGTGAGAGAGAGAGAGAATGGAATCTATTTCTGTTGCATCCTGTGGGCTGCAACCACAGTTATGGGCTTTGTGTAAACAACTCAGAAACACAGAAGAGGCTTAATCTAGAGTAATTCATACACATTCCATACTGCTGTACCAAGTGATTCTGATTCCGGTACGATTATATCACCCCCTTTTGTGGCTGGATGTGTTTCGTCCTAAACATTGACAAATTATTAAAACACAAAGCAAGCGGCACATCTAAGCCCCCTCCTACCTGAAAGGATGTATTTTGAGACGTACTGACTGAAACTGAGAGTGTAGCTGACAGTGTTGTTGTCAGTGGGATTTGTTCTATTTTCTTGATACTATCAAACACAATCTGACTGACACACCTGATCATCCGGTGTGACTGTACTGGGCTCCTAACAGCTCTCCTTCGAATCATTTTAAAGTAGGGTCCTTTGTCTCTAATGTCTTCTGGGGTGCTGGTGTCTTCTGTCATCGATTATATCTAGAAATAACTGCCACTGATGCTTTGAAGAGGCAGATGTACCAGGTCTATCCCGCAATACATAAAGGTTAAATATATATAGATAGAAGTACCAAACATGGGGGGACATGTGTGGAAATCTTAAACAAGGCTCTAGTCTAAAGCAAGGCTCTCTGAAGTATGTATAGTAATGTATGCTGGTTGGATGTGGTCCTTGCTCTTTTCTTCTGCTGCTCTGAGGGAACCCAGAAATAGGATAATATCACCTGGGAGGCCTGGCTGGTGAAATTGTGATTATTAGTGATGTGGAACCCTGCTCCACTCTTTAGTCTGGGGACTTGTGGGTAATCATGTGGTGTTATTAACCCCTGTGATCTGATTAGATCCCCAGAGAGGCTTCATATTGGTTTAGAGGTCTCTACCAGCCGGGAGACGGATTTATCATAGAGAGAGGGATGGATGGACGGAGTTCAGCTGTGTACCTGTCTTGTTGATCACATTCTATTTTTAGAGCAGACCATGTATTGATTATAGCTTATGGCCAGATTACCCTATTACTGACATTATCAGCAGATCCCATCTTAGCTGTCCTCACCCAGCTTTGGAGAAGAAAGCCCAGGGCAGTTTGTATGGCTGATAGTCATAACAATGCCTCTTTCTGCAGGGCAATGGTGGATAACAAGCATTTTCTCCAAGCACCTCTGAGTATTAGCTAAGGACAAGACTAGAGCAAGCATTTTGTTCCTTATGTCGCTTTGTTTTGACAGCATATGGGATGTAATGCGTAAAAACCCTTTACCATGTATCGCACATGTGAGACATGTCTCACACACCACATCAATGAGTAATACGTCAGATGTCTCCATGTTATGTTAGACCCCATGAGGACTGGGGCCTCTGCTCTGTACCCCTCTACACATTAAAAATTAACAGTTTAGCCTTGGTGGCTCGGGGGCCCTGAACCAAACAGCCCTCCTATCCCCTGCTGGGCTGGTGATCACACTTTCATGTAATCTCAAAACTGGATACTTTTTTAGAATTCTTAAAGAGCTCAAAATCCCATGTCTCTAAGCCTTCAGCATCAAAGCACAAAGTGAGAGATGGAGTGAGAGACGGAGACAGAAATAAAGAGGGAGAGAGACACAGAGAAGGAGAAGGAAAAATGGGGAGAGAGAAGGAAAGAGAAGGAAAGAGAGAGAAAGTGAGAGAGGATGACATGTCGAGACTGTCGGAGAGGATCAGTGCAATGTCAAATATCTTTTGAGTGACAAAGTTGACATACTGCAAGCAGAATGTAACCTCGTTTACATCTGTGAAGGGCAAAGTGTCATAAAAATGATATATAGTCACTGCTGCTTCTGGTAGGATTTCAGAGAAAAAGTTTGTGCTGTTTTGTCACATTGTCAATCAACCTAAACTCATGAGGTGGGACATTGAGAAAAATAGGATAGAAATGGTACATGAGAGCCCCAGGAAGAGAGCAGGGTAGGCTTTCCAGCCGTGGGCTGACTGAGACAGTGATCTGTATTCACAATTCACGTTCACAAAGGTAATTACCTGGCTAGCGGTTATAATCTTCCCTTAAACATCTCCAGATATGAAGTATGAAATCTCTAATAAGTAATTGCTTGGAGATTACAAAGCATGAAGAAAGGCTCTGTCTCCAAAACACTCTCCACTCTTGGATTTCTCTAACCTCATCTACTGTTTATTAATTATGCTGAAATGTATCACCTGCAGCTATTGTGTGTGTGTGTGTGTGTGTGTGTGTGTGTATGTGTGTGCAAGTGGGTGTGCGATTGTGTCTAAAATGTAACGCTACTGCTGGGTTTATCAGATCACACAGTTCCGTTGAGAGATACAACTTTACCCTGACCTCTAAGTCACCCGTCACCTAAGACTTGTGTCAGTTCTTATCCGGACTCTTCCATCCTGAATCCTACACAGACAGGTATCCAGGGAAGCAGCTACAGACAGGCACAAAGCAAATGAAAATAAAGAAAATTGTCATTTTCCAATCAAGGTGAAAGAACAGGAGCAAGCTAAGGATAAAAGAATGTTCAGCAACTCTAGGAAGGACAATAAGAGTTCACATCAAAAATAGTTATTTATTATTGGCAAAAAATGTGACCCACCACCTGGATTCGGTCCTATGTAGCAACATTTGAAATTGTGTTTTTTACATTGGATAAAAGTAGAGACTCCGGGCTAGAAAATGGTATATAATACACTGCAGTTGAGGAACAACGAGAAAGTAATTCTGCTTAGAAAATTCAGAAACAGTAACCCCAGTTTTGAGAAAATGGCCAGTGAATGTTTTGGTACACCTACTGGAGAGCTCTTCTTTGTCTACACCCATTCAGCATTGTTCACACCCTCTTAAGCCGTAGCCCAATCTCTTTAAGGATTCACAGTGTAGTAAACCACCAAAGATTTCAAGTAGTGAAAGTAGTAGCAAAAAGTAACAGTAAAAATAAACTGTATCTAGTCCTTGGCCTATATCCTAATCTGATTTTGGTGCAGGTCATGTTGTTCTTCACATTACCGTCTCTGGTAAACACACACTATATAAAATAAAATTAAAATGTATTTGTCACATGCACAGGATACAGAAGGTGTAAACGGTACAGTGAAATGGTTACTTGCATAATGGAGTCTTTTTATCTAGCTAGCTAAACAGTGAACCATAATCCCAACTCTAATGCCGCATTCAAAACAACTGGGAACTCAGAAAAAAAAAACTCTTCCTGGGATAAAAAAAAAAAAAATCCAACTCGGGAACTCGGGCCTCTTTCTAGAGCTCCTACACAGATCATACACGTAACTTTAGCTAGCGAGCCAGCCAGCTAACGTTAGCTAGCTAGCTAACAGTACGCTTTAACTTGCAATGAAAATGACTTTCTCACAAAATTAGAAATGTATAATATCTGAAAATGTAGCTAGACTCTTACCCGTATACATGGATGAACACTTCTCCTTCTGTCATCGATGCCATGGTTGCACTTAGTTTGAAGATGTAATCCGGAGACAGGTGTTTTATACAACAGCCTTCTTTCTGTGTTCTCTTTTTGGACTCTCCACATTTGGCAATCATCTCTCTGCTTCACCGGGCATTCCACTGATTTCAAAACTCGGTCAACTTCTTCCATGACAACGACACCGTTTCTTCCCCACCATTGTCATCAGAAGACTCTACAATGTCTGGTTCAATGAAAATGTTTTTACCTAAATCAGGGATTTCCTCATTGTCTGATTCATTTTCAGAGTCAATGAGAGTCAGCATGGCACGATCATCTTCCAGAAAGTAGTCCATCACAACGTTTTCCCACTGAGCTTTGTCTATAGCGCTATTAACTTCAGGGCAGCAATGTTGAGAGTAGTAGCAAAACTTTTTCAGTTCTTTATGATATCTTTAAAAAAAAGCTGCGGTAAACAGGATTATCCACACATACTTAGCAGCTCATGTTAAAGACAGAAGCATGCTACATGGCAGACCAATCCGAACTCATCTCTCGGCATGTCCAGCCCAACTATTATCTCAGCCAATCATGGCTAGCGGGAAGGTTCCTGTATTTTTCCATGGCTAAACCAACAATGCTCGTTATTTAACAATTGTATTCGTATTTACAGATGGAATACAAGTTTGTTATTAAGGCACATGAAAGTTTACATGTTCTAGAAGGCATTTCTGCCCCCCAAAAAACACGTTAAAATGCCTCTCCTGTGATGTAGTAATGAGCAACATATGCCTAGTTTCTTGAAACCGGTCACAAATGTATACTGTGAACTTCCATTGTCCTCCTAAGAGTTGCTGAATGTTTTTTAAAAATTCATTGTCCACCTAAAAGTTGCAGAATGTTTTTTAATCTACAGACAGACCTAGGCCCCACGTGCTCCTCCGTTCCTGTGCCCTAGCTCAGGCTAATTACCCTAATGTGGGTCCCCTCAGCAGCACCGGAGATCCATTAGGCCTTGTTCATTAGGGCTGTGGGCCTCCCAGCCTCCTCAGACGGCTCTGATCGACCAGACACAGTAATCAGCTCAGAGTCAGACACATGGGGAGGCTGGGACTCACTGCTCCTTGGAAGAAGTAGAGTAGAAAACATAGAAAAAGGAAGTGAACTAAAGTTGAATAAGGGAAGTAGAATAGCCACACGCTGTTTAAATGCTTTCAGAGATTATTTAACCATCTAAGGATGTTTATCACGGAGGGAAGTTCCCCTCTATGTCCTGATTGTCCTCTATCTTACTGATTACTGGACTTGGTCTTAACGTATCACTCTGTTCCTATGTATAACTTTCTATCTTGTTGTCATGGTGTAATAACAAAATAAGCTGTAAGGAGGCTGAATATCTCAGGGTGTAATCAGCAGACTATCATCTGTCCTTGTATGACCCTGGGGAATATTAATCCGTTAATTTACAGGCAGAGACTCAAATCACATTTTTGACAGGTAATTACGTGTGTGTGTGGCTTCTGCATGTGTGCGTGTTTGGCTTGTGCGTGAGTGGGTGTGTGCGTGCATGGGTATCTGCTCATGTGTGTGTGTGTGGAGTGGGTTGGAGGAGGGCAAGTGAATAATAGCCTGTCATGTCTTCAAGGGAGCGAGTCATCAGACATTTGTATTACTACGCCCATCTACATCAATATCAGTAAAAAGATTAGCATTCCTCCTTTGTATGTTTGAACAGTCGGGAATCCATTGAATTGTAATTAAATGCTACAGTGAGTATATCTTATTACACCGTTTAATTCATTTGAATTAAGATGTTCACAAATATTAGGATTATGTGTTTAATCTGCAAAAGGAAAGTATTTTTCCTCTGATTTTAAATATCTTAAGTTTTAATGCTGACAGCCATGTCACCTGATACTAATACCCCAGGGAAATTAGGGAGGACATTTTTTATTGATTGAGGCTCAGATTATGATGCATATGGAATACATCGATGTAGCTCATACTGAAAAAAAAAGATGCCAAAATGTCAGTTTTGCTCCTCTGGGGTACAAACAATTGGGGATCCTAATAAAATATTAAATACTAATATTGAAGGGAGGCAAATCTGAGAGAGGCATTCTAGCATTATTTAGCTTCTGTATGTGTCTACACAGTAGTATTTAGCTTCCCGAACATGTGGCTGAGTTAGTATTAGTCTCCCTAGCATGTGGCTGTGCTATACAGTGAGAAATCCCCTTAATGTCTTGCATTGTTGTAGGGTTTTCATCATATTTTCAGTGAGAATTCCATTTTAATCCTCTTTCATTACAAGTACATTATGTTGATAAACGCCTCTGTATGTAGGTTTGCATTGCAAAATTGTATTGTGAAGAAAGGCTATACAGAGTTTTCATGTTGGTTCTAAGCTCTGACGCTACAGAACATACTGGCAGTTCTGGTTCAATCTCTCTGTACATGGACGGAGAAGTTTGTCTCACTTTCTCACTCACTCACTCACTCACATACACTCACACTCTCCCTCCCTCAGGATTTGCCCTGGGGGCAGGCAGCAGATTCTCTTGGCTAACTGACTAACGCCACCAGCGATGTCATATTACTGGCAGGGGGACCACCCACTGAGGGCAAATTTTGTGATGTACCACCTCCCTCTCTCTTAGGGCACCGCTCTATGGAGAGTTGGCCCCTTCCCCCCCGCCTAGAGACTCTCTGGCAGCAGCTCTCTGCATGCCTCCTGGGCTCTGGCCCAGCCCGGGGAACAGGGACATGTGGTGGCAGTGAGAAGTGCGTCACGGAGCTGGGCACATTCACAGGTCTACTGCTGATCTTATCTATTTAGGATTGGTGGTTACACACACTGAATCCTGCTGCTTTCTGGGTTTTGGTTTTGACAGACTTTGATCTGTAATTAGCTTGCAATTGATTTGGGAGCATTTACAGGTATGTAATGATTATAAAGGCTTCATAAAGTCTTCATAAAGCATTTGTAAGTTATGCTGTACTTTGTTTGAAGTGTGACCTTTTTGATTGATGTTTTTAATTAACTAGTAGTTTCTTTCATCAGTAATGTATGACGATAATACCTGCCACCCATGGCTAAGTAGCTAGTAAACATGTTTTACAATTAATAGAGACGTACAGAGACATATACTGTAATTTACATTTTCATAGTGGCCTTTAAAGTAATAATCTTTCTTCATACTGTCGGGTCGTAACAGTATCTCATTTAAAGCCAGATTTTCTCAGTGTAAAAAAAAGTGTTTTGTTTGACAGGTAATACTTCCATCAAAGGTCAGGACTGTCCTTCAGAAACTCTGATACCTCTGATACCTGTCACCTTGAATCTGAGACGATCACTCACAGAGACACAGTGCAGTATCAAAGAGATTGGTCAAAGGTTTTAATGTTACCCTTCCTGATTGAATGTATAATATCAAACACTTTCATACGACCTTCAAAAGAAATCCAGGGATAAAATCTGTTTGAATAGATGAGATCAAATGATAGCTTGATCTATTATCACGTATATCATTCCCTTCACTCTTCTCATAGATTTGTGTGTGTGTGTTTGTGAACCTGGTGACTGTTATGGAAATGATGGCAGTTTCTCTGCCTTTTTGTCATCCACTGTCTAATGCATATATGCAAATGCACAATTTCAGGATCTCCGCAGATGAAGCAGATCATGTGCACTCTGTCTGGGATTGTGCAGAAGACCAAACAGTTATGAGTTTCTGCTTATTATTGGAAAATCAGATCTGCCCTCAACCCAAGATTCAGTACAATACAGTGGCGGTAAGTGCCGTTTAAGATGAGTGAGGACAATTTTGTTTTTCATGAGCATGGCCTTATTTCTATTACAGCATATTTAAAAATACCTTGGATGTCACTGTCATTCTCTCTAGAAGTGATATTGAATTTGCCCCTAGGATTCCTGGAAAATAAAAGAATACAGGACTTGAAAGGGTATTTTTCCCCGATATGGTTTGTAGCCCGAAGGGGAGTAAGACGTGTCACACATCCTCAGGACCACCTCTCTCCGGAATATTGATCTGGGAGCCATGCTTTGCAGAGTGCTGATGGCTCAGGAGAGAATTCTCCCAGTCGGTCAACTGGTGCTGGATTCCGACACAATGGTTGTTGTTTTGGTGACGGCTTCGACTTCCCTTACGGAGAACCCACATGTTTTCATGTGATCTTATGTGCAGTTAATGTGATAACATGTGACAACATGTAACGCAACATGTGAAAACATTTTATCACATGAGAAGTGTTCCAGAAACACGTTTTCACATGATTTCACGTGAAATGTCACATGAAATCCTATGATCTTCCACATGTGAAATCGTGTTTTTCTGTAAGGGTTTAAAATTAGTCAATGATTCTCAGTATGCAAAGAACTGTCCCGGGCCCAACAGAAAATCCCTATTATGTCAAGTGTAAACATATTTGACAAGTAGATTTGACAGGTTGCATCAGTCTAGTAGAATTTAATTTGAAAAGATAATAGCCGGTTGGATGATGCGTCATTGATAACTGATTCCTTAAGGGATTTGGCTGCAGCTTTATTGTCATACAATACTATCATGATGAGAAGACTTGTCCTGGTTGCCCTGCTGGGCAGTGTGTGTGTGTGTGTGTGTGTGTGTGTGTGTGTGTGTGTGTGTGTGTGTGTGTGTGTGTGTGTGTGTGTGTGTGTGTGTGTGTGTGTGTGTGTGTGTGTGTGTGTGTGTGTGTGTGTGTGTGTGTGTGTGTGTGTGTGTGTGTGTGTGTGTGTGTGTGTGTGTGTGTGTCGGTGTGTCGGTGTGCATGCGTGTGCTTGTGTGTGTGTCTGCATGACGCACACTCGCATTTGCAGTTGTTTTAGTATCATATAGAATTGCATCTATCCTAACCTGTCACTTAGCATGTGTATGTGTGTATTGATTTTAATCAGTACCTGTGGCTCTTTCAGCCTCCACACCTCCATCCACCTCCACCCGTCTCCCTCCCCTCCACATCTTGGTTAGTTGACTGATTGTGTGTTTTGTTGCCATAGAGAGGTCTCCAGACCTGCATTCCTCATAAAAACATTTTACAGGCATAAATCATGTATAATTCATTGCATGTATGTCTGGTTTCTGTTATTGACCTAGAATGTTTATTTTGTGGCAACTCTCTAGATTGTAATGCATTACTCACTGTTCTTGGATAAATGTACTATTATTGTAAGTAAGAGAAACGGGAATATCATTTTACATGTTGTCATAGGAATGCTGCGCTTGCTACGGTTTTCTGTATGGTATCTACACTACAGCACAGTACTGCATTACTTACCGTATACCCCTCAGTTTGTTAATCATGTAAATATAATTAACAAACTTCAATGTTTCGCAATTAGCTCCAAACTTGGCAACATGTATGTTTATGTACCCAATCATAATTCATGACATATCATAACTTTCCATTGACATATCGTCCTGATGAAAAACAAGGACGTCTCTATTCTCCCGTCTCTCGTCTCCTGGACCACAACAGACAGCTGAGGGTTTGTTTATTTGTTTGCTTACTAAAATGATTTGCTAGCAGCAGGAGAAGGCCACAGGTTGTGAATGGTAATGAGTAGAGAGAGAGTCTTGCTGGTAAAACTGAAGTTCTACCGTTGTGGCACCGTGTAATTTTCTCCTGAGGCAGTGATTGGCATTAATTACCTAACAGGTGTTAACTGGGATGAATCTCATAATTAACTATTTTAGAATTTTAGTTCACTCGGAGTGTGTGTGTGTGCGTGCATGTGTGCATGTGTGTGCGTGCGTACACTCATGCTTGTGTGTGTAAGCATGCATGAAAGCATGCATACCGAACATACACAGTTCCTTGCTGAGGGCGCTGAGTTAGTTCTGCAGCCCTGCAGGCAGTGGGGCTGAGCCGAACGGCCGCGGTTCCATATGGGGTTTCCTAGCGACCCACTTCTCCCGCCATAAAAAAGTAGTCCCTCCCTGGCGCTGCTTCATATTAGGAAGAAGGAGATCCTTTGTCTTGGTTTGACCAATATATTTTTCTCCACGTTGCCAAGACGCTGCATGGCAAAGCACACCCAAATCTACTGCTCATTCTGCTTGTGCCCTCACCAACAGAGCCACATACGCTGTGTTCAGTAACCTAGTTTTATCTCTACTAAATGTGCTAGCTTGTATTTTTATCCAAGGGAGTACAGTTGTCTTCTTTGAGTTGATTTTCAGATCGCCACTAAGTTACATGTTTAGTTTGAACTAATAATAAAAATCATGTGCATCTAGAATGTAGATGGATAGGCTTGTCTTGTCTGATGCAGGGCGGAAATCACTGGTGAGCTAATATGCCCTTCTCATTGCTGCATTCCTTTGGGATGCTTCTGCTCCTCCTGAAAGAAATGCCTCTGCATCTTTAATGAGCTATAGGAGAGGAAAGGTATCTGCTGCTGGAGTGTTGACCTAGTCTCTCTGTGTCAACAGACTTTGCAGCAACCTTCAGCACACAGTGGCCCATCACTGCTTTCCAAACACAGAGAGAAATGAGAGCAAAGTGAACAGACAGAGCAACAGAAAGAAAAAAAGACGGACAAGTAGACCCACACATGGACAGAGTGACAAACAGACACATACTATAGGCACACACACACACATCAAGCTCCCCATGCCCCCAAAACACTTTTCTGAGGTTTAGTGTCTCTTATTATGATGTTTTTTAATAAAAGCATTTTCTCTCAATAATGGAAAGTGAACCTGTAAAAAGAGCAGCTTAATCATGTTCAATTTCAGCTAATTATAGTTTCACTGCTGCCTTTCACAGACGCTAATCCCCATGCTGGGTAAAACATCTCCAGAAGACTCCTACCCAGCTACCCTATCTGGGCTGATTTAGAAAAACATCAGTACACAGATTAAAAGCATGAAATAGCCTGAAGGCCCGAACAGTAAGGGAAGGACAGTGTCGTTTAAAGAAGAGGAGGACCGACTTACAGTATTATCTAAGTCAGATCTCACGGTTTTACCTATTTGATTCTGACGTTTATCCACGTTTTTCTAAGCGTCAAATTACGAAGTTAAGAGTTTAGGTTTTTTATAGGGTTAAAACATTAAGTTTAGGCATTCATTATGAATGGGTAAGTTTAGGGTTAAGGTTTGGGATAGGGTTCAAACATAACAAAAAAAATATTAGTGTCTAACATGAACACGCAGCCTTTCGGATCTGGATTCATTGGATTATGCCCAACCACCACCCCCATCCACAACACCCTAGCAAAACCCAAGCCTACAGTTGTGGTCAAAAGTTTTGAGAATGACACAAGTATTGGTCTCCACAAAGTTTGCTGCCTCGGTGTTGATGATGGCCATTTGCATATACTCCAGAATGTCATGAAGAGTGATCAGATGAATTGAAATTAATTGCAAAGTCCCTCTTTGCTATGAAAATTAACTTAATCCCAAAAATACATTTCCACTGCATTTCAGCCCTGCCACAAAAGGACCAGCTGCCATCATGTCAGTGATTGTTTCGTTAACACAGGTGAGAGTGTTGATGAGGACAAGGCTGGAGATCACTCTGTCATGCTGATTGAGTCAGAATAACAGACTGGAAGCTTTAAAAGGACGGTGGTGCTTGAAATCATTGTTCTTCCTCTGTCAACCATGGTTACCTGCAAGGAAACACATGCAGTCAGCATTGCTTTGCACAAAAAGGGCTTCACAGGCAAGGATATTGCTGCTAGTAAGATTGCACCTAAATCAACCATTTATCGGATCATCAAGAACTTCAAGGAGAGAGGTTCAATTGTTGTGAAGAAGGCGTCAGGGCGCCCAAGAAAGTCCAGCAAGCGCCAGGACCGTCTCCTAAAGTTGATTCAGCTGCAGGATCGGGGCACCACCAGTGCAGAGCTTGCCTTGGAATGGCAGCAGGCAGGTGTGAGTGCATCTTCACGCACAGTGAGGCGAAGACTTTTGGAGGATGGCCTGGTGTCAAGAAGGGCAGCAAAGAAGCCACTTCTCTCCAGGAAAAACATCAGGGACAGACTGATATTCTGCAAAAGGTACAGGGATTGGACTGCTGAGGACTGGGGTAAAGTCATTTTCTCTGATGAATCCCCTTTCCGATTGTTTGGGCCATCCGGAAAACACCTTGTCCGGAGAAGACAAGGTGAGCGCTACCATCAGTCCTGTGTCATGCCAACAGTAAAGCATCCTGAGACCATTCATGTGTGGGATTGCTTCTCAGCCAAGGGAGTGGGCTCACTCACAATTTTGCCTAAGAACACAGCCATGAATAAAGAATGGTACCAACACATCCTCCGAGAGCAACTTCTCCCAACCATCCAAGAACAGTTTGGTGACGACCAAGGCCTTTTCCAGCATGATGGAGCACCTTGCCATAAGGCAAAAGTGATAACTGTGGCTCGGGGAACAAAACATCGACATTTTGGGTCCATGGCCAGGAAACTCCCCAGACCTTAATCCCATTGAGAACTTGTGGTCGATCCTCAAGAGGCGGGTGGACAAACAAAAACCCACAACTTCTGACAAACTCCAAGCATTGATTATGCAAGAATGGGCTGTCATCAGTCAGGATGTGGCCCAGAAGTTAATTGACAGCATGCCAGGGCAGATTGCAGAGGTCTTGAAAAAGAAGGGTCAACACTGCAAATATTGACTCTTTGCATAAACTGAATGTCATTGTCAATGAAAGCCTTTGACACTTATGGAATACTTATAATTATACTTCAGTGTACCATAGTAACTACTGACATAAAGATCTAAGAACACTGAAGGAGCAAACTTTGTGGAGACCAATACTTGTGTCATTCTCAAAACTTTTGACCACAACTGTACTTGATGTAATAGCCCTCACTGTTGCCCCTAGTGGTCGGTTTTGATGGCATTTCCCGACTTCCGCAGGACATGGACAGGAGTCCAATTTCGAAGTCAATCTTGAGCGATCTGCCTGGTACAGAAAGGCAAGCGGATGCCTTTGACTCACTTGTTTGTGATTTCTCTTTGTTTTTTACCAGATCACTTTTTTAAAATATGTATTTATTCAGGTTTTTCCCAGTTTTCAGATTTCAGATTTCAGATTTCATGATTTACAATTTCAGATTACTTCATACAGTTACATACATTTAGATGGGTCAGAGGGTCAGGTCCATTCAAGGTCATGGACACTTTTACATTGTTAAAAGGCAGTGAGAGTTTTACCTGAGAGAATTTGATGTGAGTTTGAGAGCTAGGGTTTTGATGCTACCACCACAATGTTCTAAAAGTCCCCTTTCATGAGCCCAATGTTGATTCACTGGTGCATTTATTGATGATTAGATGATGATACTTTAATGGACTGTAGGCTATCTCCAGCCTAGCACCTCAAACTGTGCAATAAGAAGCGATTTTTGTAAAATCAATAGTTTTTTTATAAAACACTACAGAGGTTTTTTTTACACCCGGTGAAAGATTAGTTTGCAGCGTTGCCGTGTGAAATGTGAGCCTGTTTATTAGTGATTATTCCTGTTTATCCCCAAACCCACCAATAATCACTTGCCTCTTTCATCCAGCTTCTGTTGCTCAGGGATGAACTGCAGAACTGCTGGCAATCGAACAGCTCCACTCTATCTTCTCTCCTCAGGGCCGAGAAACTCCCTCAGAGAACGGGCTCTGCCTGGCACTGTCTCTCACACCTGCCAAGGTCTACAACACAAGGCCATGCAGGCTGAGGCTGGCTGTATTAGTAATTTAACGCCCAGTCGTTTCACAGGAGCCAGACTGTTACACTCTAGGCCAGGGATGGGCAACTTTGATAGGGGTGGGGTCCAAAAAAAATCGGAACTCATGTCTCTCTGAGGATATTTACATTTACATTTACATTTTAGTCATTTAGCAGACGCTCTTATCCAGAGCGACTTACAGTTAGTGAGTGCATACATTATTTTTTTTTCATACTGGATGTTTACATTACATTACATTACATCACATCCCTGTCTGTCTTTCTGAGGATGTTTTCATCACATCACATCCCTGCCTGCCTGTCTCTC
Source organism: Coregonus lavaretus (assembly GCF_964263955.1). NCBI lineage: Eukaryota > Metazoa > Chordata > Actinopteri > Salmoniformes > Salmonidae > Coregonus > Coregonus lavaretus. The sequence goes on along the minus strand of NC_140012.1, from coordinate 24,442,574 downwards.
TGAGGATGTTTCATCACATCAAATCCCTGTCTGTCTTTCTGAGGATGTTTTCATCACATCACATCCCTGTCTGTCTTTCTCTCTGAGGATGTTTCATCACATCACATCCCTGTCTGTCTCTCTGAGGATGTTTTCATCACATCCCTGATGTCTCTGAGGATGTTTTCATCAAATCACATTACATCCCTGTCTGTCTCTCTGACTGAGAGGATGTTTTCATCACATATCATCCCTGCCTGTCTCTCTCCGAGACCTGTAGGATGTTTTCATCAAATCACATTACATCCCTGTCTGTCTCTCTGACTGAGAGGATATTTCATCACATCACATCCCTGTCTGTCTCTCTGAGGATGTTTTCATCACATCCCTGATGTCTCTGAGGATGTTTTCATCAAATCACATCACATCCCTGTCTGTCTCTCTGACTGAGAGGATGTTTTCATCACATCTCATCTCATCCCTGCCTGTCTCTCTCCGAGACCTGTAGGATGTTTTCATCAGCTGTTATTAAGAAGGGCTGCTGGCTGCTGACTCATACAGCTGTCCAGGAACCGTGAGCAGGCAGGGAATATAACTCACCCTGACGGTGGCAAAGAGCTACTCAGAAGGCCAAAACAAAACGCTCTCAGCAGACCACTCAGGGAAAATCAGAGAGTAAAAACTAAACACGGGTGACTGTCAGCCAGGCTGGCCCCCTTTAAACTCACAGAAACATTCCCAACAACCATGAACCTTTTCTACGCATGTGGAGCTTGGAGAGAACACCTTGAACAATATGAACTGGACAGTTGTTGCTCCGGTCTCTGTGGTGCTGTGGTGGTGGTCCCTCACTATAATGACCGAGCTGCTCTTTGTCAATCCTATTGTTTAGTGGACCATTGTTTATCTATCTGTCTGACTGAATAGGCTGTCAAGGAGGAGACACAAAGGCTAGTCACAGGGGAGACAAGAGGGGGGTTCCTGTTCAGTGTCATTCCTGCCCGGAAACCAGAGCATGACCTGAGACAGAAAAGGAAACTTGTAACCACCTAGCATGACAGAAACTGTATGTGTACATTTCATAACAAAATGTGTGTTGGAATTGATAAACTATCCTTTTTGAGAGATAAGATTTCTGTTTTCCTCATAATTAGGTTAGGTCCCTCATTATCCAATTCCTTATTCACCAGACAAGACAATGGTGGAGAAAGCTGCTTGTTTGTGAATCCATCTGGGAAGACTATGTTCTACTGTGAGTGAATAGAACAATGGAGATCAATATGTGGTCTACAGAATAGGGATGGAATATTATGACAGGAGCCAAGCGGAATTCATAGCACGATCCAACACGTCGTATCATAGCATAAAAGACACAGACAACTAATCATAGCATGAAAAGTATGGGCAGGACAATGAAAGCAACAGAAGCCAGTGCTTTATCTGTGATCATCGCACTCTAAGCAAATATATGAAACCCTGCACATTTTGTATGCTCCTGTAACAGTATTGCTTCCGTCCCTCTCCTTGTCCCAACCTGGGATTGAAGTAGGGACCCTCTGAACACATCAACAAGGGAAACAACTACTTCAAGGTCTCGGAGCGAGTGACATCACCGATTAAAATGCTACTATTGCGCACCGCTAACTAAACTCAGTAAAAAAAGAAATGTCCCTTTTTCAGGACCCTGTCTTTCAAAGATAATTCGTAAAAATCCAAATAACTTCACAGATCTTAATTGTAAAGGGTTTAAACACTGTTTCCCATGCTTGTTCAATGAACCATAAACAATTAATGAACATGCACCTGTGGAACGGTCGTTAAGACACTAACAGCTTACAGACGGTAGGCAATTAAGGTCACAGTTATGAAAACTTAGGACACTAAAGAGGCCTTTCTACTGACTCTGAAAAACACCAAAAGAAAGATGCCCAGGGTCCCTGCTCATCTGTGTGAACGTGCCTTAGGCATGCTGCAAGGAGGCATGAGGACTGCAGATGTGGCCAGGGCAATACATTGCAATGTCTGTACTGTGAGACGCCTAAGACAGCGCTACAGGTAGACAGGACGGACAGCTGATCGTCCTCGCAGTGGCAGACCACGTAACAACACCTGCACAGGATCGGTACATCTGAACATCACACCTGTGGGACAGGTACAGGATGGCAACAACAACTGCCCGAGTTACACCAGGAACGCACAATCCCTCCATCAGTGCTCAGACTGTCTGCAATAGGCTGAGAGAGGCTGGACTGAGGGCTTGTAGGCCTGTTGTAAGGCAGGTCCTCACCAGACATCACCGGCAACAAAGTCACCTATGGGCACAAACCCACCTTCGCTGGACCAGACAGGACTGGCAAAAAGTGCTCTTCACTGACGAGTCGCAGTTTTGTCTCACCAGGGGTGATGGTCGGATTCACGTTTATCGTCGAAGGAATGAGCGTTACACCGAGGCCTGTACTCTGGAGCGGGATCGATTTGGAGGTGGAGGGTCCGTCATGGTCTGGGGCGGTGTGTCACAGCATCATCGGACTGAGCTTGTTGTCATTGCAGGCAATCTCAACACTGTGCGTTACAGGGAATATATCCTCCTCCCTCATGTGGTACCCTTCCTGCAGGCTCATCCTGACATGACCCTCCAGCATGACAATGCCACCAGCCATACTGCTCGTTCTGTGCGTGATTTCCTGCAAGACAGGAATGTCAGTGTTCTGCCATGGCCAGCGAACAGCCCGGATCTCAATCCCATTGACCACGTCTGGGACCTGTTGGATCAGAGGGTGAGGGCTAGGGCCATTCCCCCCAGAAATGTCCGGGAACTTGTAGGTGCCTTGGTGGAAGTGTGGGGTAACATCTCACAGCAAGAACTGGCAAATCTGGTGGAGTCCATGAGGAGGAGATGCACTGCAGTACTTAATGCAGCTGGTGGCCACACCAGATACTGAGTGTTACTTTTGATTTTGACCCCCCCTTTGTTCAGGGACACATTATTCAATTTCTGTTTGTCACATGTCTGTGGAACTAGTTCAGTTTATGTCTCAGTTGTTGGATCTTGTTATGTTCATACAAATATTTACACATGTTAAGTTTGCTGAAAATAAACGCAGTTGACAGTGAGAGGACGTTTCTTTTTTTGCTGAGTTTAGCTAGCCATTTCACACCGGTTACACTCCCAAGTGATTTTGTATTATTAGGACAATGTTTTGACCCGTAATGATGACGATACCATTTCACTATACTAAACAGATTTTCCTACAAAACAATCATGACTTGTTGCCAGATGTATGGCGATTCTCAAGAGCATTACTTGGAATGAGTGATCTGTATGTGAGTAGTTTGAAATTGGAATAGACTTTAGTAGTTTATATTCTGCAGCAGTATGAAGGCTCTGTGTGCAGGGCCTGGTCTGAAATAGCACCCTATTCCCTATATAGTTAACTACTTTGACCAGAGCCCTATGGGCCCTGGGCAAAAGGTGTGCACTATATATATAGTGAATAGGGTGCTATTTAAAACTCAGGCATGTTCTGTATCTTGCCCCGCTCTGAGTCTCCTTTAACTATATTCTCCTTAATGGGAACATACTGTCCTGCTAATGAGAGATGATGAAGAGATGTACATATGGTGACAATAATGGTCACCACAATGTTTAGAAAACAAGCCATGCATTGTACAGCACTGTACTGTGGATCTCACACATTGTCTTCGCCAACGTAAAGTATGACTACTGCAGAACCTATGAATTGACGCTATACAGCAGCTATACAGACTCCTGATTAGTGCACACTTACTGGACAAGTGTACACTTGGAATAAGTGCAGGGAAAGGTATCTGCATAGTCCGGTTTAGTGCAACACTCCAAATTATTGCATATATCAGAAGGAGGCTACTGTAATTTACAGTAGCCAAATATGCTGCTTCAGCATCAGATACTCTCTATTTTTGATGGCCACCTTTATGTGACTAATAGAACACACACAGTAATATCACAATCCGTACAATCACACTCTTACAGATACAGATGTAGGATCTTCATTTGATCACTCTTTTGTTGCTGTGAATTTTCCTGCACAGAAGAAAATCCAAACTTGTAGTGTATTTCAAGGTTTAAAAATGCTTCTAAAGTTTGTAATTTCCACTTAAAAATGTTAGACTTGATTTGCCCAAAACAAAAAGTGTATCAACCCCTACAAAGTATGTAAATTAATTATGATCCACATTACAATTCACATTTCCTGTTGCTGCAGGATTATTTTCCTGCTGTATCAAACTGGCTCAAATTAAGATACGGCATCTGAAATGTGAACACACACACACACACACACACACATATATATATATAGGAAACAAAACAACAAATAAAATACAGAAAATGCATAATATACATAATATACATAATACTACATAATCTCCTGCCTCTGCCTCACGCTTCAGAAACAGGAGATGGCTCCAGCTCATACAAGCCAAAGATTTGTGCAAGGCCACCCACCAACATAATACAATACATAATACAATGCAAAATACAAAACAAAATACATCAAAATTGTCTGTGTCTCTTCACAGTCCCCATTGTGCCGTAAGGTGTTCTTTTATCTGGTTTTTGAATCTGCTTTTATTGCTAGCTTGAGTTACCTGGGGTGGCAGAGAGTTACATGTAGTCATGGCTCTGTTTAATGGTCACCACAATGTTTAGAAAACAAGCCATGTATTGTACAGCACTGTACTGTGGATCTCACACATTGTCTTCGCCAACGTAAAGTATGACTACTGCAAAACCTATGAATTGACGCTATACAGCAGCTATACAGACTCCTGATTACTGCACACTTACTGGACAAGTGTACACTTGGAATAAGTGCAGGGAAAGGTATCTGCATAGTCCGGTTTAGTGCAACACTCCAAATTATTGCATATATCAGAAGGAGGCTACTGTAATTTACAGTAGCCAAATATGCTGCTTCAGCATCAGATACTCTCTATTTTTGATGGCCACCTTTATGTGACTAATAGAACACACACAGTAATATCACAATCCGTACAATCACACTCTTACAGATACAGATGTAGGATCTTCATTTGATCACTCTTTTGTTGCTGTGAATTTTCCTGCACAGAAGAAAATCCAAACTTGTAGTGTATTTCAAGGTTTAAAAATGCTTCTAAAGTTTGTAATTTCCACTTAAAAATGTTAGACTTGATTTGCCCAAAACAAAAAGTGTATCAACCCCTACAAAGTATGTAAATTAATTATGATCCACATTACAATTCACATTTCCTGTTGCTGCAGGATTATTTTCCTGCTGTATCAAACTGGCTCAAATTAAGATACGGCATCTGAAATGTGAACACACACACACACACACACACATATATATATATAGGAAACAAAACAACAAATAAAATACAGAAAATGCATAATATACATAATATACATAATACTACATAATCTCCTGCCTCTGCCTCACGCTTCAGAAACAGGAGATGGCTCCAGCTCATACAAGCCAAAGATTTGTGCAAGGCCACCCACCAACATAATACAATACATAATACAATGCAAAATACAAAACAAAATACATCAAAATTGTCTGTGTCTCTTCACAGTCCCCATTGTGCCGTAAGGTGTTCTTTTATCTGGTTTTTTAATCTGCTTTTATTGCTAGCTTGAGTTACCCGGGGTGGCAGAGAGTTACATGTAGTCATGGCTCTGTTTAATACTGTGTGTTTCCCAGCCTCTGTTATGAACCTGTGGACTGTGAAGAGATCTCTGATTGCATGTCTTGTGTGGTACCGATGAGTGTCCGAACTGTGTGCCAACTGCTTGAACAGACAGTTCAGTACCTTCAACACATCAACACATCGCACAAAGACCAATAGGGATGCAGTCAATCAGGAGAGATTGACATGCATGTTACTGACAAGTGCAATACGTGCTGCTCTGTTCTGGACCAACTGCAATTTACCTACTGTATGTCCCTCTTTGCCGCACATGACCACACAATTGGGCAGTAGTCCATGTGTGACCAAACTAGGGCCTGTAGGACCTGTCTGGTCACCTGAGATGTCAAGAAAGCAGAGAAATGCCTTATCATTGACAGACCTCTTCCCATTTTAGCAACCGTTGAGTCTATATGTTTTGACCAGAACAGCTTGCTGTCTAGGGTTACACCTAGCAGTTTAGTCTCCTCAACTTGCTCAATTGCCACATTATTCAATAATAGATCTAAATGAGGTTTAGTGTTGAGTGAGTGATCTGTCACAAAAACAATGTTTTTAGTTTTGGAGATATTTATCACCAGCCTATTGCTAGTAAAAAAACATGACTGGAGCTCTATGTTAAGGGTGTCAGTTATTTATTTTAGTGTCGTAGCCGGCATGTAAACTGTTGAGTAATCAATGTACATAGAGAAACAGGCTTTATTCAAGGTCAGTAAAAACAGAAAATATTGGCCCAAGCCGGCTTCCCTGCGGTACACTACTCTCAACTAAATTTGCATTAGAGAGGATTCCATTAAAGGAAACCCTCTGTGTTCTATTAGATATGTAACACTCAATCTATGATAAAGCAGAGGATGCAAATCAATTATATCAAAAGCTGCACTGAAGCCTAACAAAACAGCTCCCACAATCTTCTTACTATCAATTTCTTTCAGCCAATCATCAGTAATTTGTGTCAGTGCCGAGCGTATTGAGGGCCCTTCCCTATAAGCATGCTGAAAGTCTGTTGTTAATTTGTTTTCTGTAAACTGACTTTGTATTTGGTCAAAAAGTTTGATAAGCACTGGTAACAGGCTGATTGGTTGGCTGTTTGAACCATTAAAGGGTGCTCTGCTATTCTTGGGCAGTGGAATGTCCTTGCCTCCCTCCAGGCCTGAGGGCACACACCATCTTCTAGGCTTAAATTGAAGATGTGACAAACAGGAGTCGTAATGTATTCCGCTACCAACCTCAGCAATTTACCATCCATGTTGTCAGTACCAGGTGGCTTGTCCTTATTTATATATAGCAACAATTGTTTCACCTCTTCCACCCCCACTTTGTGGAACTCAAAACTACAGTGCTTGTCTTTCATTATTTGGTCTTTATGCATGAATATGAAGGCTCAGCGTTTGTTAATCTTGTCAACAAAAAAAATATTAAAGTGGTTGGCAATATCAAAGGGTTTTGTTATGAACAAGCCATCTGCCTCAATGAAGGATGGAGCCGAGTTTGCTTTTTTGCCTAGAATTTCATTTAAAGTAGTCCAGAGCTTTTTACTAGCATTCTTTATATCATTTATCTTTGTTCCGTAGTATAGTTCCATCTTCTTGTTTAGTTACGTGATTTCTCAATTTACTGTATGCCTACACAGTAGCCTGTTGGTATATGTGGGCGATGTGCACAAGACAGAAAAGAGCTCTCTCTCACACACACACACACACACACTTCATGTTGCCATGACAAAGTGAAAGCATGAGAACAGGCAATCAGTAGCTGAATCCTGGAGAGGAGGAGGTTTTCCCCTCAGAGAGAGAGAGATAGACACAGCTCTTAAACACCAAACCAAACAAACACTGAATACCACATGCAGCTAGATATGAAGCCAAGCACTAAGCATGGGATACATGTGTACAGTGAGGGAAAAAAGTATTTGATCCCCTGCTGATTTTGTACGTTTGCCCACTGACAAAGAAATGATCAGTCTATAATTTTAATGGTAGGTTTATTTGAACAGTGAGAGACAGAAAAACGCATGTCAAAAATGTTATAAATTGATTTGCATTTTAATGAGGGAAATAAGTATTTGACCCCCTCTCAATCAGAAAGATTTCTGGCTCCCAGGTGTCTTTTATACAGGTAACGAGCTGAGATTAGGAGCACACTCTTAAAGGGAGTGCTCCTAATCTCAGCTTGTTACCTATATAAAAGACACCTGTCCACAGAAGCAATCAATCAATCAGATTCCAAACTCTCCACCATGGCCAAGACCAAAGAGGTCTCCAAGGATGTCAGGGACAAGATTGTAGACCTACACAAGGCTGGAATGGGCTACAAGACCATCGCCAAGCAGCTTGGTGAGAAGGTGACAACAGTTGGTGCAATCTTCGCAAATGGAAGAAACACAAAATAACTGTCAATCTCCCTCGGCCTGGGGCTCCATGCAACATCTCACCTCGTGGAGTTGCAATGACCATGAGAACGGTGAGGAATCAGCCCAGAACTACACGGGAGGATATTGTCAATGATCTCAAGGCAGCTGGGACCATAGTCACCAAGGAAACAATTCGGTTGTTATTCTGTCTCTCACTGTTCAAATAAACCTACCATTAAAATTATAGACTGATCATGTCTTTGTCAGTGGGCAAACATACAAAATCAGCAGGGGATCAAATACTTTTTTCCCTCACTGTATATCACTCCCACTTACATGCATCATATGTACTGTGCTGCTGTTACACTGTCAGTTTCTTCAGCATGTACATGTTCGTACTGTACTGCTACTGTTTCAGCAGAGATTAAGCAAAAGTCCAGATAGAGAACTGTTGTATTCGTGCCGCGATTCATGGAATTCAGAAACAGCGTGAAGGTGAGTCATTCGATACTCTATACAGACCTCAGAGGCACAAGTAGAGGAGTACAGATACAAACAGTAATGCTCTCATACTGCAGAGTGCTTCATGTGCTGTGCTGTTACTACCTACAGACCATGTGAATGTGTAGTGCTGTTACTGTACTCCCCTTGAACTCAGCCTTCCACTGGGCCGACTCGTCATGCTGATGGACAGGCTGACATCAATGGATGAGATTGAGATGCTTACTGACTGCATGTGTGTCGAGGTGGGATGGTACTGCAAGGTCACAGACTTACTGTGTGTGTGTGTGTGTGTGTGTGTGTACGAACGTTCATGTGACTAAAATGTAACTGTTAGTCTCCTGGGTTCTCTGTTGTGTGTAGATTAGAGCCAGATCAGAAGCAACTATTGAGCCATTCTATACGGTGGTACACAGTGGAAATTGAAGATTGCTGTTTACAGTGATGTATGAAAAGTGTTTACTCCTCTCACAACATTCATCCTGATTTAACCTCTGACTATGGTGTTCTGCTAAAGTGTGTGTGAGTGGGCTTGAAGGTGTGGTGTGACTGCAATCAGTCATTCTCCCTCTCTCTCTTTCTCTCTCTCTCGCTCTTTCCCTCTCTGTGTCACAGACCCTGCATCAAGGATACATTATTAATTAGTCCCAGCTATAGCTGCCTGTCTGACAGGTATGAAGTTACCAGGTTACAGGTGCTTTGATCGCCCTGCCACTCTGAAGCCCAAAGAGATGAAACCTGTCTGAATCAATAGGCGCTTGTTGCTGAAATGGCTCCCCTTCCTCTGTCTGTCTCTCTGTCACGGGAGGAAGACAAAAGGGTGATGTCGCCGCTGCCTTAAGTAAATAAGACCGCTGCCGCTCTCTCCTCTCTCTTGGGCGGCGCAGCATTTAGCGCTCTGTAGGGCTCTCTGTTTGATTCTTAGACTGAAGCTAGACGAAGCTCCTCGGAGTCGGTTGGGAATATGAATATGAGGACTTGGTAAATCCTCCGATCAGACATACATGTCACGTGGGTCGATGTCGTCTAAGTAAGACCAAGGCGCAGCGTGTCCAAGAAACATGACTTTAATTGAGTAAAGCACGTAATACAAAACAAAAGACGACTCACATGAAGTCCACGGTACACTGACCGAAACGGAACAAAAACCCACAATACCCACAGGAAAACATACAGAATAAATATGGCTCCCAATCAGAGATAACGAGCCGACAGCTGACACTCGTTACCTCCGATTGGGAGTCATCGACCAAACCTAGAAATACAACAAACAGAAAGGCAAACCTAGAAATACAAAACCAAAACCCAACAAACCAAAATACACCCTGGCTCAAATCCAAAAGTCCCAGAGCCAGAGTGTCACAGTACCCCCCCCTAAAGGTGCGCACTCCGGGCGCACCAGCATACAGTCTAGGGGAGGGTCTGGGTGGGCGTCTGTCCACGGTGGCGGTTCTGGCCCTGGTCGTGGTCCCCACCCCACCTTAGTCACTATCCGCTTCCGTAGCCTCCTCCACATGACCACCCCCCAACTAAACCCCACTGGATTAAGGGGCGGCACCGGACTAAAGGGCAGCACCGGACTAAGGGGCAGCACCGGACTAAGGGGCAGTACCGGATTTAATGGCAGATCCTGGCTGGCTGGCTCTGGCGGGTCCTGGCTGGACGGCTCTGGCGGATCCTGGCTGGATGGCTCTGGCGGATCCTGGCTGGACGGCTCATGGCTGGCTGAAGGATCTGGCTGCTCATGGCTGGCTGACGGATCTGGCTGCTCATGGCTGGCTGACGGATCTGGCTGCTCAGGGCTGGCCGACGGATCTGGCTGCTCATGGCTGGCCGACGGATCTGGCTGCTCATGGCTGGCTGACGGATCTGGCTGCTCATGGCTGGCTGACGGATCTGGCTGCTCATGGCTGGCTGACGGATCTGGCTGCTCATGGCTGGCTGACGGATCTGGCTGCTCATGGCTGGCTGACGGATCTGGCTGCTCATGGCTGGCTGACGGATCTGGCTGCTCATGGCTGGCGGAAGGCTCTGGCTGATCCTGTCCGGCGGAAGGCTCTGGCTGATCCTGTCTGGAGGAAGGCTCTAGCGGCTCCGGTCTGGCGGACGGCTCCGGCTCATGGCAGACGGGCGGCTTAAGCGCCTTTGGGCAGACGGGCAGTTCAGGCCCCGTTGGGCAGACGGCAGACTCTGGCCGTCTGAGGCGCACCGTAGGCCTGGTGCGTGGTGCCGGAACTGGAGGTACCGGGCTGAGGACACGCATCTCAGGGCTAGTGCGGGGAGAAGCAACAGGGTATGCTGGACCCTGGGGACGCACATAAGGGCTAGTGCGGAGAGCCGGAACAGGGCATGCTGGACCCTGGGGACTCTCATAACGCCTAGTGCGGAGAGCAGCAACAGGACGCACAGGACTCGGGGGACACACAGGAGACTTGGTGCGTGGTGTAGGCACTGGTGGGAAAAGGCTGGAGACACGCACCATACAGCTAGTGCGTGGAGGAGACACAGGGCTCTGCAGACTTACAGGAAGCCTAGTGCGTGGTGTAGGCACTGGTGGTACTGGGCTGGAGCGGGGAGGTGGCGCCGGAAATACCGGACCGTGCAGGCTTACTGGCCCCCTTGAGCACTGAGCCTGCCCAACCTTACCCGGGTTGGTGCTCCCCGTCGCCCGACCAGTACGGGGAGGTGGAATAACCCGCACCGGCCTATGAGGGCGAACCGGGAACACCATGCGTAAGGCTGGTGTCATGTACGCCGGACCGAGAAGACGCACTGGTGGCCTGATGCGTTGGGCCGGCTTCATGACATCCGGCTCAATGCTCAATCTAGCCCGGCCGATACGTGGAGCTGGAATGTGTCGAACCGGGCTATGCCTGCGTACAGGAGACACCATGCGCTCTACTGCGTAACACGGTGTCTGCCCGTACTCTCGCTCTCCACGGTAAGTCCAGGGAGTAGGCGCAGGTCTCCTACCTGACTTCGCCACACTCCCTTTAAGCCCCCCCCCAAGAAATTTTTGGGTAGTACCCACGGGCTTCCAGCCTTGACTCCGTGCTGCCTCCTCATACCGCCTCCTCTCGGCTTTAGCTGCCTCCAGCTCTTCACGAGGGCGGCGATACTCTCCCGGTTGTGCCCAAGGACCCTTTCCATCCAGAATCTCCTCCCAAGTCCATGAATCCTTGATAGGCGTCCATGAATCCTGTTGCCGCTTGACACGCTGCTTGGTCCTTTTAAGGTGGGTTTTTCTGTCACGTGGGTCGATGTCGTCTAAGTAAGACCAAGGCGCAGCGTGTCCAAGAAACATGACTTTAATTGAGTAAAGCACGTAATACAAAACAAAAGACGACTCACATGAAGTCCACGGTACACTGACCGAAACGGAACAAAAACCCACAATACCCACAGGAAAACATACAGAATAAATATGGCTCCCAATCAGAGATAACGAGCCGACAGCTGACACTCGTTACCTCCGATTGGGAGTCATCGACCAAACCTAGAAATACAACAAACAGAAAGGCAAACCTAGAAATACAAAACCAAAACCCAACAAACCAAAATACACCCTGGCTCAAATCCAAAAGTCCCAGAGCCAGAGTGTCACAATACAAAGCTATTTATTTTCTGCTCTCTGTCTCATTCACTCTTTCCCTCTGTATTTGCTCTCTATCTGCTCTCTCCCTTTCTTTCATTTTTCCCTCTTGCTCTGCTCTCTCTATGTACTGTATCTCCTTCTCATGCTCTCTCTAATGCTCTCTCTCATGCTCTCTCTCTCTCTCTCTCTCTCTCTCTCTCTCTCTCTCTCATGCTCTCTCTCTCTCTCTCTCTCTCTCATGCTCTCTCTCTCTCTCTCTCTCTCTCTCATGCTCTCTCTCTCTCTCTCTCTCTCTCATGCTCTCTCTCTCTCTCTCTCTCATGCTCTCTCTCTCTCTCTCTCTCTCTCTCTCTCTCTCTCTCTCTCTCTCTCTCTCACGCTCTCTCTCTCTCTCGCTCGCTCTCTCTCTCTCTCGCTCGCTCTCCACTCCTTCTCTCTTGCTTAATCCGGCTTTCGAGGGACGTAGTCTCTTATAAAGTATCACTTTACCTTGAGTAAGATGGCAATTAATGTTCATCTCCATTACAGTAGGAGGATGGTTCCAAAGGAGAGCTTGCTCTTTTCTTTTTTTACTGTCATTATCACCAGAAAAAAAAGACACTATCAGACCGGTCATGTATTTACTCTATAGAAACATCAATATTACCAATGGTTCATTATTTTGGCCCATGGTGGGCCGACACTGCGACAATGTAGCCACGCTTGCTGGGTTATGATACAAGGCATGTGTATTGTAAAGTGAGAACAGCTGTTCATAGATGTGTAATATGTCACCACAAGTGACACACCTAATATTTTAGTGTTATTGACATATAACTACAATGGTTAAATGTCACTATCTTGACTTATTGTAATGAGACCATGTTGGTACCAAAGCCCTCTAACATTACTCCATTTTGTGTCTTGTCTCTACAGAGGGAGGTCAGATGAACAACGTAGGTCCAGGTCCCACCATGGGCCAGCCACACCCCTACCCTGCTCTGAGCCAGCTGGCCCACGTCTATGAACAGCAACAACCTGGGAAGGAACTCAACAAGTACGCCTCGCTCAAGCTCGTAGGTGAGTGTCTGCTCTATCAGCTTTGTCCTGCTTTGTCGACGCTGTCTGTGTCTGTAGAGGCCCGGGTTAGACTAAATTAGTAAGTAAGCCTAGGACGAGTAAGCCTTGTTCAAGCCAGAATGGCCCAATGACTAAGCTTGATCAAATACCATTTCTATATATCACCATTGTATATACACTACATTTCATGAAGGGTTTCTGTATATTGCCCACTTTCGCTGGAACTAAAGACCAATGGTGTCTAATGTAAAAGTCTCACAGTCACAATCAAAAGCAGAATCAACTTGTTTAGCGATTGACATTCTATACATTCCTTTCACTGATGCCATATTTGATGTCTAAACCACTTTTCAATTTCAATACCATAATACCATACGAGCAAAGCAAACAACAACTTATTTGAGTAGAAGTCGTGCTGTCTTCTTCTTTAGTATGCTAAAGGCAGCTCCCCCAGAAACAAAATGATGGGATCCATCTGGCTCTGAGTACTGTATAATCATAGTCGCTACCTCTGGAAAAACACAACATTGTGGGAATGCAAAATACCCACATCTCTCATTGAAATATTAAATGTAGGAGTAAAGCTCTTAATTTTAAATGCAATTCCCAATCCATCAATTTACCATTCAGTCCCTGACTTATTTTGAACAGATTGTTGTGATTGTTTACACAAAGGCACTCCATTATGCTGGAGCATTCAGAGGGAGTAGAGAAGATGAAGTGTTTTTCTGTTTTGTGTTTATGCCACACAGTTTATATAACCATTAGCTATTCAATCTGAGACAATTAAGAACAGGACATGTTGACTGATATGGCCCATATCTCCTATGTTTGACTACTGAGCCACATCTATTCAGCTTGGGATTCATGAGGCTATCTGCATACTGGAGTAGGTCCATAATAACAGCAATCTTCTTAGAGAGAGACCTATATTTGCTTATATCTTCCTCCTCCTCCTCTCCCCCCTCTCCTTTTCCTCCCCTCCTTCCCATCCTCCTCCCCCACTACCTCCAAGCCTAATCTCAATGTGATTCTCCTTTTCTCATCTTCACCTTTCCGCTCCCCAGGACTCTATCTGATTTAATGTCTGTAATCGAGGGTCTCCCACCCCCTGTATTCAGAGCATTGACTACAGCCTAACTGATAGCTTCTCATTCTAGAGGCGCTCTCCAATGAGATGGCACGGAAATGATTTTAATCTGCTTTAGAGAGCAATGGACGCATAGTCCCAAGAGGCCATCTCCATCTCTTGGAGTCATGAACTGATGATATGCACGTGGAGACGCAGAATAACGAGGGCAGCCGAGCGGGACAGAAAGAGAGAGAGGGAGAGAGACAGAGACAGAAAGAGAGAGAGGGAGAGAGACCGAGACAGAGAGAGAGAGGCACAGATACAGAGACAGAAAGAGAGAGAGGGAGAGAGACAGAGACAGAGACAGAGACAGAGAGAGAGGGAGAGAGAGAGAGACAGAGACAGAGAGAGAAAGAGGGAGAGAGACAGAGACAGAGAGAGAGAGGCACAGAGACAGAGACAGAAAGAGAGAGATGGAGAGAGACAGAGAGAGAGAGGCACAGAGACAGAGACAGAGAGAGAGAGAGGGAGAGAGACAGAGACAGAAATAGAGAGAGGGAGAGAGACATAGACAGAGAGAGAGAGGCACAGAGACAGAGACAGAGAGAGAGAGAGAGGGAGAGAGACAGAGACAGAGAGAGAGGCACAGAGACAGAAAGAGAGAGAGGGAGAGAGACAGAGAGAGAGAGAGAGTGAGAGAGGCACAGAGACAGAGACAGAAAGAGAGAGAGGGAGAGAGACAGAGACAGAGAGAGAGAGGCACAGAGACAGCGACGATAAATAGTGCCTTCATTTGAGCTGTGTTATTGCATTTATCTGAACTTTAACTGAGCACTTTGTCTTCTCTCCTCCATATTGCTCTGCCCTTATTCCAGTCATCACAAGTGGCCTAAAGGAAAGAGAGAAACACTCTAGTCTGAAACCACAGTGTTGTTTTCCCCTTTTATTCACATTCCCAATGGTAGCTACAGAATCCTCAGGCTGAGAGCTGATAAGCCACAATTCTGCAAATCAATATCTATCTGCAATGTCCCCAAGCGAATCTATAAGGTCACACTATTGGATTTTAAAACCAGACATGGAGAGACGAACTAATAAAAGGGACCCAGTACCCAAAACGTAACCCTGAAGACGGTTTGGATATCTCTATCTTTCACTGGAGCAAATGGCCAATTACAGTATATTGCATTGCAAATACATTTGTGTCTCACTACTCCACCACCCCGATACCGTAGAGACCGAAAGTTAGGCTATGTCTGACTTGGCATTTCTCAGATACTATTGTAGCCTAATTGGAGTTGACACATAATTTACTCCCTACAGTCCCGACGAGCATCCACATTTGAAATGTTTCTGTATGTCTGTGGCCTTTTGTGACGGAGGAACTTACACTGTCTATCTGTAGTCACACATTTCCCTATGAATGTGTGTGTGCCATTGAGCTGACTGTTGCTAGAATTATTTATCTGTCGCCTGACTGAGTTTGATCCCAGAGACGGTTTACTTGCAGCCAGGCAGGCAGGCAGACGCGAAGCGAGCTCACCGTTCACAGTCCCTCACCATGCTCGCCTGGCTCGTTTTCCTGCACTGGAAGGAGAGCAGAGCGATAAACTAGATGTATAGTTGCAGCGGCAAAGCAAACTCCCCTAGTGTGTTAACTTTATCTTCAAGGATGTGAAAAGTGACAGGTCATCCACCATAACCTGAGAGTCACACAAGGATGCTCATTGCTCAACAGCTACGGCTAACGAGTAAGGAGTGAACTGGGGAATGTGAATCACCCATTAAAGAGGACACATTTCTCAGTGATAAGAGAGATTACAGATTGCCGACATGAACGACAGAGAAATTAATGAGGTCAATTTAACGTGACTGAACTGAATGATGTAGGCTAGCTGGAGGTCACAGGTCTTGGGAGACAGGAAGCATCTGCGGCAGAGTATGCTATAGCCTAGATAACGTTCACCTGCCTAGAAGTGTCCTCATATCAATTGATCAGCAGAGTTCAATTTAAATTCTCCTCATTTACATCATTAACAGTACCTGTGTAGAAGTAGTAGACTGCAGTGTCTGTATGCTATCACAGGGTTTGAACCAAGGCAATATGTGTTACATTGAGGGTTGGAGGCTGTCTGGGTGATTCCAGGAGCGTTGGAAAGGTTGAGCGAAATATAATTCCTTCTGAGCAAGTTTCTCCTCCAGCAGGGTGAAGTAAAAAACATGTTTTATTTCAGGAAACTAACATTCGTAGTAAAGTTTGGCATGTGATGAATGTAGCCTGAATGGCATGGCTGAAGTATGTGGATTCCTTATGATCTGAACAATGCTCCATGTTTGTTTTCGTATTATAACGACACAGGATGAGACCCAGATGCAGACACAGGAGGCAGATCGTTCGTGTCTCTGATATGTCTTAAAATACAAGGGGCAGGCAAGAGGCAGGTCAAGGACAGGCAGAAGTTCGTAAACCAGGTCTGAGTCCGAAAGGTACAGGGCGGCAGGCAGGCTGGAGGTCAGGGCAGGCTGAATGATCAGGCAGGCGGGCTCAGTGTCAGGGCAGGCTGAATGGTATAGCAGGCGGGCTCAGTGTCAGGGCAGGCTGAATGGTATGGCAGGCGGGCTCAGTGTCAGGGCAGGCTGAATGGTATGGCAGGCGGGCTCAGTGTCAGGGCAGGCTGAATGGTATGGCAGGCAGGCTCAGTGTCAGGGCAGGCTGAATGGTATGGCAGGCAGGCTCAGTGTCAGGGCAGGCTGAATGGTATAGCAGGCGGGCTCAGTGTCAGGGCAGGCTGAATGGTATGGCAGGCGGGCTCAGTGTCAGGGCAGGCTGAATGGTATGGCAGGCGGGCTCAGTGTCAGGGCAGGCAGAAAAGGTCAGAACCGGGAGGACTAGAAAACAAGGACTAGGAAAAAACAGGAGTACGGAACAACACGCTGGTAGGCTTGACGAGACAAGACGAACTGGCAACAGGCAGACCGAAAACACCAGTATAAATACACAGGGGATAATGGGAACAAATGGGAGACACCTGGTGGGGGGTGGAGACAAGCACAAGACAGGTGAAACAGATCAGGGTGTGACAGGTATGGTATTACAGGAAAGAACCAGAGTTAAAGGTAATGGTAAGTGCACAACCAGCAAAAACTTGAAATGTTGACCTTGTAAATAAAGAGATTACTTTTGGGAGCATATATAGGCTACCAAAGGTGCTATAGGGCCGTAGTTACTGTAGTGTTATAAACTACAAAACCTCCTAAACATGTGCATCTGCCTCTATCCCCATGCAGCGGCCAAGGCCAACGGTGACTTCTACAACAAGCGGCGTCTGATGGTGGAACTGCCATCCAAAGGCGGCCTCCCCCTCCAACACATGAACCCCATGACCAACAACCCTATTTCCCACAACCCAATTAATAACCCCACCATGACCCACAATCCAATGAACAACCCCATGGCCCACAACAACCCCACGACCCACAACAACCCCATGGCCCTCAACAACCCTATGACCCACAACAACCCCATGTCCCACAAAACCCCTATGTCTCACATCAAGCCCATGACCCACAACAACCCCATGTCCCATAACAACCCCATGTCCCACAACAACCCCATGGCACACAACAACCCCATGTCCCACAACAACCCTATGGCTCACAACAACCCTATGCCCCACAACAACCCCATGACCCACAACAACCCCATGGTCCACAACAACCCCATGACCCACAACAACCCCATGGTCCACAACAACCCCATGGCCCACAATCCCATGAGTCCCATCAGCCCCCTGGGCTCCCTGGGCCCTGAGCCCGTGGCCACCTACATCACAGAGATGCCCAGCAGCTTGCCCATTCTATCCAGCTTCCACCAGGGCTCCACCATGCCAACCGCGCCCAAGATGAATGCACAGAAGCCCCAAAGACTCAGCAGCAGTGGATGTGGTGGCGACATAGTCAGTAATAAAGGTTCAGGAGCCATGACCATGTCCAGCATGACTAGAACAGGGACTTTCCCAGGGCCTCACCGCCACACCGGGACGGTTCCCGGGCCTCACCACCAACAACAACACCACCACCAACATCAAGAGCAACAACACCACCCACTGGCCTACAGCTCCAATACCATCGCAGCCCCCAGGGGGATGGGGGGAGGGATGGGTCTGAAGGGTTGGGATGGGACTGAGACGGTAGGCAGGAGGAAGGGTTACGGTTCCAAGAGGCCCCAGTGTACGGTGGAGCAGATCAACAAGCTGCACAGTCAGTCCCGCTCCCAGAGCCACAGCCAGCACTTCCTGCCCACTCAGCCTTACTTTGTGACCAACAGTAAGACGGAGGTAACTGTGTGAGAGAGTGGGAGAGGGGGACGATGGTTGCCCAAAGCAGAGTCAACTAATAGGCAAAGAGGGAGAGGACAGAGATGGTGGTGTGTAAGGCCCTGGTTGTTTTGTGTCTTTCTGGGAGCGGGGGCCAGAACAGTGCGCCCTGGTGGTGTGGCAGTGTGCTTGCGTGTGCCGTCCAGTATGAGTGGATCACTGCACATGTGACTGTCAGTCAATCCTCCACAGGTCGTCAGTCAGAGGGGAGGGGGGCGGGATTGTATAACGATGACAACGTCCAACAGAAGTATCAAAATCATTGTGTGTGTTATAATATCTCCTGTGTAATGATAACGTTATAGAACAATTACATTTACATTTACGTCATTTAGCAGACGCTCTTATCCAGAGAACAATGACAGTGAAATGTGAATACAGCAACAGCAAAAGGAAACATGAGATTGCCATGGATTGCATTACCAAATCTGACAAGCAATATGAGATCTATGGACACCACAATGGCTGAGGCTAAAACATTGAGCAGGGAAACAACAAACTGTGGGGAAAGGAAAATGCATTCATTACTGAGACTCTCTCCTACAAAGCCATTGAATCAGCCACAGTTTTAGGGCTATGGGCTATGGGCTATGGCTACGAACATTATGGGCTTTGTTCTGTGCTTGTAGCCTTGAAAAGTCTCTTGGTCATCAACACAGAGAATGGAGGCCATTGTCCTGTATATTACTTGATCACAGCTGGCCCGAAGGCAAGGAGGCTGAAGCATCATCTGGAGGATAGTACTGTGCTCCTGAAAGACTCATCAGTCCCAATGCTGTTCACACAGAGAATCACAGAGAGTCTGTGATCCAATATTTAAAGATGTGACTACAGACCATGGCCATCTGTAGTGATACCGGCAACTTTTTATATTTCCCGTTTTCTCTCTCTTTTATTCTCTCTATCCCGCTGAGAAAAGACAACCTTCAGGTAAAGAAAATGTGAAGAGAGATAAAATGGTTCTGAATCGTTTCTGTTCTACAGTGTATGGCGAGGCCCCGATAAGAACTATGAAACCCTATTGAGAGATATTCCCCCTGAAAGTGTCATCCTTCACGTGTATTATTGCTACACAGTATTATGATTTATATGATGTACCAACATTTGTATTTCTGTTTGTATTTTTGTATGACTGTGTCCTCTTGACCTTTGGCCACCTCTTCACTCTGGCGTTTGTGGAAAATACTGTTACTAGGGCATCCAAATATGAAATGGTCTAAAAGTAGAAGACAAAACCTCTTCAAGCAAATTGAACAGTAAAATCTATACAAGCTGAATCTATAGTCAAATTTCAGCCTATAGAAAGCATACTGCATCCATGTACTTTGTAAACAACATATGTTTCTTTTCTTTCTCTTCTTTGCTCATGTAAAGGATTTCATGCTGGTTGATTAGCGAGTACCACTTCCTCCCGATTCGGCCCATACCTAGCGCGAACTCTGCCTTGCTAGCACACATGACCAGCTTCCTGAAGCATCTTACCAGTTGGCACCACACGAAAATCTAGCTATTCGCTGGCCAAAGTGGGGACACTTCAGACTGAGGAGTAAGTTTCACCCATCCCCATGTGCTACATTCACCCCTCAAACTTACTCAACAGCGACCCCAGCTTTGAGCTGAGCGCAACTGTAGATCCGAGTCACTAGGCACCACTGTAAAGGACGTCACGCTGCTTGCTTAGCGAGTCCCACTTCCTTCTGATTCAGCCCATACCTGGCGCGAACTCAGGACCTCTGCCTTGCTAGCACACGTGACCACCCTCCTGAAGGGATTTACCAGTTGGCGCCACACGAAAAGCTAGCTATTCGCTGGCACAAGTGGCGACACTTCAGGCTGAGGAGTAATCTCACACATTCCCATGTGCTACACTCTGCTGGTGGTTCCACTGTGTAAGCCATGATAAATAACATCAATGTTTTCAGGATGTGCCTTATCACAATACTCAATTGAATTAATCCAGCTATGTGGAAATCTGGAAATATGAACACCATACCGTCAACATTAAAGTTCACACTGCTCTCAGAGCAGCGGGAAGGCAGATGGGGAGGCAAGCACGGAGGGAGGCAAACCAGGCAGGCAAAGGAACTCAAACAGAACATATTTTGCCTGAGCAGTGCACCGGGAAGGCAGGGAGGGAGGCAGGCAGACAAGCAGGGAGGGAGGCAGGCGGGCAGGCAGGCAGGCAGGCAGGCAGGCAGGCAGACAGACAGGGAGGGAGGCAGGCGGGCAGGCAGACAGACAGGCAGGGAGGGAGGCAGGCGGGCAGGCAGGCAGACAGGCAGGCGGGCAGGCAGGCAGACAGGCAGGGAAGCAGGCGGGCAGGGAAGGTTACAGGCAGGCAGAGGAGGCAGGCAAAGCAGCTCAAGCAGAACATATTTTGTCTGAGCAGCATTCTGCACTCAGCATAACTTAATAGAGAAGAGTCATTCTTCACACTGTGTTCTTCCCAGCAGCAGACTCGGAGTGCATTCAGAGCACAGTTGGTCAGCGGGATTTGCTCTCACTCTGAAGTAGCAGTCATACAGCTCTGAGACGCTGAGACGGCAGGAGATACTGGAGTGTTACTAGTGTAGTATACTACTACTTTGTCAATTATTGCCTTCTCAGGACTGTCCTTATAGTAGTGTTATGATATCATAGCTTTATCATTTCGATAGTTTTACCTGGCTTGATTCGGCCCACTCTGTGAGAGCCAGAGTGTATATGGTCCCTAGCAGACCATTCCACACTAGCCCCCATTTAGAATACATGGCCATGCCAATGCATTCCCTCATTCTAAGTGTGCCGGTCTGGATATTGGAATGGAGCCTAATTCCCACTCATCACATCTGACCCTTTCTTCCCCTCTAAAGCCAGGTGTCTGAAATTAGCAGATCACCGAGCCAGCCAGCTCCTGCCTACCCAGCCTAGTTCCTGATTGACCTGCTGCCAAAGAAAATTGTTTCTGCTCGGCAGAAAGGAGTGAAATTAAGACTGGAAGGTGCGAGTGGCCTAATTAGTGGAATCAGACCCTATCGTTCCCCGGCTCTGCTCTTGCCTCACGGTAGTAAATTTATCGAAGGAGCCGGGTGGTCGATACAATCAGGGCTGCCAGGCGTGCAGCTGAAGTCTTGTATTAACTGCCTGGCTGAATATGATTTAGTATTGTGTAGTATTGTGTTGCTCGTTAATAACAACAATCACCCTGGATTTCTATATGGCTTGAACATAAACTACTCCTGATTGAGGGAGCAATCAACATAAACTACCCCTGATTGAGGGAGCAATTGAGGGAAAACTGTACAGTACCGATTGTCACTCAAAGAGGCTACATTAAGGAACTGTGTGAACCCAGAAATATTTTGTGTGTATAATAAATGTGATTTTTGTTCAACCAAGAAGTTTTATCTCAAGCATTTTCTTGGAAACCTGAAACCTTTTTGAAACCATTCTTGTAAAGGTGTCTAAAGGAAGTGACTCATTAGAATGTTGTTTGAAGCCACTACACCTTTCTTCTCTCTTTCTGTCAAACTTAACTTGGTGGTTTGATTTGATTTTCCTCCTACAACATTAAAGTGAGGAAGTTGAGATAATTACATATAATTACCATCTTGCGCCTATCATCTCAGAAAGGAAGTGACTGAAATTAATCTGTGGAGAGAGAGAGAGACAGAGAGAGAGAGAGAGAGACAGAGAGAGAGAGAGAGAGAGAGAGAGAGACAGAGAGAGAGAGAGAGAGAGAGAGAAAAATAATCTAAATCCTCTACATTCTTTCAGCTGCTTGCTGTAACGGGGAGAAACTCCACTTGGAAACTCAACATAAAAACTAATCTTGGAAACTCGGTATAGGGGGGATGAGGACTTTCCCATTCAATCAATAAGATATATAAACCTGACGAGATTAAACCTGACCTGATTAAAATACCTGACAGTACTACTTACCATTATTGACATTCATAATATAAAATCAGAATACATAAAATGGTATCTGCAGCCTACACACACACACACACACACACACACACACAGTAATCAGCATCAGTAAAGGTATCAGGATTGTAAGCACTGAAAAATAATGGAAGTTCTCTAAATTCTTATAAAAGATTATAATGAGCGATAGAGTGACAGGCATCATGTCCTATTGTCAGCGTCTAATAGCTCAACTGGTAGAGCATGGCGCTTGTAACGCCAGGGTAGTGGGTTCGATCCCCGGGACCACCCATACGTAAAAATGTATGCGCACATGACTGTAAGTCGCTTTGGATAAAAGCGTCTGCTAAATGGCATATTTTCTAAAAATGTTTAATACTGAATGAAACATCAACTGATTATCTACAACCAGACAGACTCTGAGGCCCTTATTATTCTAGACTTCTGTTATATCGATCCCAGTGCCATGTTTCATTACTGCAACATGTATCAACACATCTCAAACTGATCATTCAATGTAGGACTATATCGATTGAGTCACCCAGTGAGATTACTAGGGTTGCAAAATTCCGGGAACTTTTGATAAAGTCCCTGGTTTTCCATAAATCCTGCTTGGATAATTCCGGATTTCCTGCTTATTCCCTCCTTATTCCGGGAACCGTCCAACTGGGATTTCGGGACAACCTGGGAATTTATTGAACGTTTCCAGAATTTTGCAACCCTACAGATTACCCAACCAAATTTACATTTAAAAATGTATTTGTCTGTGAATGTTATGTTTGTATGATTTGGTTGTACTGAGTATGTATACCAGGTTACATCGAGCCAGCCTAAAACATAGGAAGGCTTATACTCAGAACAGAAATTGGAAGTGTTTACCTGAGAGAGGACAGGGAGAGAGGCCCACTGAAAATGGGTATATTTATACACTGCATAATATTTTATTATAGACCCTATCCCATACTCTTGTTTGCACAGTAGCTAAAATAATACAGCGCTGCCCCACTGTTGCCAGTCCTGACCTATGATTTGTGAGGTTCAGTTATGGGGTAGCTGTATTTTTGTGTACTGTTAAATTATAAATAGATATAAATAAAGAAATATAGCAACGTTTTGTCAGAGAATATATTACTATAGTATTTGTCTTTTTTAGTTTATGGATTGACTGGAGTTCTTTCTTTTTTTCAACAATTAATTTGATGTTGAAAAATATTAATTTGTCATCTACAGATTGCTATCAGTGTTCTATATTCAACTTTCTTATGTGGCAATAAAAATATGAGTACATAACGTCTGTAAACACTGCATTCTGCCTGTCTCTTTTTCTGTTTATCGTCCTGTTTTTCTGTCCTATTTGTCCCCCAAGAGGTTCTCCCACTATCCCTGTCTCTCCTCTCCTCCTCTCCTCTTCAAGCTTGCTGAGTCCATGCCAGCCAGTTAATGTGTCCTTGGAATTAAAACTGCTGATTGCTGCCAGCTACAGTCAAACCATACTGTTTGGTCATAAACATTGCTTTTACCTTCAAATGAACCGGCGATTCATGAGAAAACAAACACTGTCCTCACCTTTGCAGGTAGGAGACTGCCAGATTTCCAAAGCACTAATTACAGCATGCTGCCAGCGCTATTGGCTATAAAATAGCAGCAGTAGAGGCAATCCTGGGTTTTCCAATCAATCAGGAAAAAATAAGACCTGAGTTTCATCCCACCATAGAAGCTAACTTCTCCTCCTGATCAGCCGAGCCAAATAACACAGCAATGAGCTAAACAACAATAACAATGAACCAAATAACACAACATTGAACTGTTTATGCAATCTGTCGCTGAAGACAGGGATTTCACAATGCTTTATAACTACTCTATTAGTGTTTCCTGTGCCCGATTCTCTCCCTCTTGCCATTCATTCATGTATTATTTTTGCTCCTGTGAACAGTGAGGAGTAAGGAGGAGCAGCCTGGTCCTCCACAAGTCGACCTGGAGTAATTGTGTCTGAGCCTGGCCCACAGTGGCTCATTTCCTGAGAGAGAGGACAGGGAGAGAGGCCCACTGATGAGCCATATGGTATCCAGGTGCACTGACACACTCCCCTGGTCCTTACTGCCCATTCACACCACTCAGACCGAGATGTTCATAAAGGCTACAGAGACAGGATGACATCAATTAAAGGCTGAGCTTAGAAACAGCTGTGTCTAATAATCACTGATTTCTAAAGACATACAAAGACCTGTATTGGTATTGTTTGTCCTCTGAAATTAACGTAAATCTGGCCTTTTCTCAACTTGTTCTGAATACATTTTTCAACACCAGTGATTCAGTGATTCATTTGATATTTCATGTTGATATGAAATTATTTAGGAAATGCTCTTTAAAGCCATTGAAAACTATGATCACTATTTTCCTGCATGTTATTTTCAAACACCTATTTTCCCAACTGAAATGCCAAAGGCCTCTGCGTTTCTTCCCCTCTTGTAGAACATATTGAATAGAACACATTACTCTGTATAGTTAGGAGCTACGATGGGAAGGTCCTTAGGTGGCAGCCACCACTGTGCCCTCTGTGCACCGTGACAGCACCTTTCATTCACACGCACACACACACACAGCACACACAGCTTTGTTTTCATGAAATACACACATATACACACACACACTCACACTCACACACACACACGGCAAGCACACACACGCACACACACAAACACACACAAATATACCTGTGTGGTGCCCTCTTCAGTGACACGGTGACAGCACTGTTTATTCACCCCACTCTGACGAGGGTACCCAGGTGTCCCTGTGCTGGCTTCCTGTCAGCAGAGTGAACACACTCCATATTTCTAAAGGAGGCACTCATGTTGTGCCTCGCTACTTATTCTGCGTCACGCTAACTGTGGTTTTATTAGAGGGTGGAGGTTGAAGTATGCATACAGGCAAAACTCTGAGAACACAGCCACCTGGTAAACCGCAAAATTATAAACCTTATGAAAACTGAAAGGTCAACTGAAGCACTTGGGGGTGGTAATAACGTTTGCAGTTTTTCTCTCTTCATCCACGCTGAACTTTAAAACTGGAAATGTACTTTGTGTGTATCTTTCCATTTTGGTTTAAATACTTTATATGAATTGGCCAGAATCATGTGGCTAACTGTGGTTCTCTCCTCATGCCCTGCAACTGTACAGTGCAAGCATACCCCATGACTCTCTCCTATCCCCATAGCATTCGTTAGTGTTTCCAAACTCTCAAATACTCTCCTACTTATGACCTCATCAATAGAGATACCACTGCTTCTTTAGTGTTTTCCAGTCAAGTGTGAGTGTCTGCTGGTGGTCAATTTGACAGCTGAATTTGAGGAGACAGAGGCATTGCAGGACTCAACAATTCCTGGATGAAAGCCAGCCGTTGCCAGGGTGACCGAACTTGTGCCTCCTATGAAGAAATCGCTTTGTATTGTTTCCAAGGCAACAACTGTAGAGAGAGAGAGAGAGAGAGAGAGAGAGAGAGAGAGAGAGAGAGAGAGAGAGAGAGAGAGAGAGAGAGAGAGAGAGAGAGAGAGAGAGAGAGAGAGAGAGAGAGAGAGAGAGAGAGAGAGAGAGAGAGAGAGAGAGAGAGAGACAGAGCGACAGAGAGAGTGAGAGTGAGAGTGAAAGTGAGAGTGAGAGTAAGAGTGAGAGACACAGAGAGAGAGAGAAGAGGGAGGCTGAGGGTAGAGTGGGTAGAGCTATTGGGTTCGGTTAGATTTTTCTTCCCATGTCTGTGTTGTTTATGTTCAATAGTTATTTGCGTGGGCAAAGTCATACGATATAAATCCCCCAAAACAATGTTACTCAGCAGATTCTATTTAGTCAGGTCCATTGATATATCTTACAGAGGGAAACAGTAAGATACAATGGTTGACGATGTTGGAGGTGTTTTTATGTGCAGTTGTGGAAGAGACTGTAAACCCAAAAGCTCTTTCCAGATTATAGAATGGGATATGAAAAAACGAGATTTACTGTGGGGATGATTCCATTTTAAACTAACAACAACTTCAAAGGCTTTATGAAGCCTTTATAAAACCTTCATAGATTCTTCATAAAACATTTCTGAGAAAATGTCATGATTTACTGTGGGGATGATTAGGGCTGTGGCTGTCATGACATTTTGTCAGCTGGTTATTGTCATGCAAAAGATTGCCGGTCTCACAGTAATTGACCGTTAATTAACATAAACATGTTTAGCAACTCCAGGCCTCCACACATACAAGCAGCTGATGCACGCCTTTGGAATCTACAAGTCCAATAAATCAATTTTATTTTAGGCAGGTCTAAAGAAACATTATGATATGAATAAAATGTATTTCAGAAGAACAGAATATGAGTTGGCCTACTGTATGTTATCTGGCTATGCACCATGCCATAGGCTGTAGGCTAGTTCATTTAGCAGACAAGATATGCTTAGAAGTCCTAAGCCATTATTCTTTATTATATGATTTTATATAAAAAAATATAATTGAACTTAGCTGAATAAAATAGAAAGGATATTTTTCCCCATACCAGAGCAAGTGCGCATATGAAGTGGCTATGTTGAGCGTAAAAGTGATCATTTGAAACAGGTCCTATATGCTAGATTTAGAGTTATTTGGCAACTTTAGTTGTGAATGATACAAGCCTTAGAATGACTTAGAAATCAAAGGATATATGGGCTGGATGATGCGTCAATAGTCTATTGATTTGAGAACGTCGCAAAAAAAGCTTGCCTGTTCCTTGCCTCAGGCTGTACACGCTGTTCTCTCTTCAAGTGATCATATTTTCACCCATTAGACTATTCTCAATTGAATCTTGTCTTTACTAATATGTAAAATTAGTTTTCATTTAGAATGGCCCATTATCAAATGGGCAGGAACAGGGGCAGGAGAACAAATACATGACATCTGTATGCACTGGAATTGCGAATAGAGGCCACTTTCCTGGTTCATTTTTGTCAGGTAGGCTATTCCAGTTATTTCACTCCATGCATCAACCACTGTTTGAGGAGCATGCAGCCTCTTGCTGTGTGACAGGTGACATTCCGCCATGGGCTCTCCAACCCTGTTCCTGCAGCTACCCAGTGCTTAATTTGGGAAACCAAGTTAAATCTGTCCGGGAACATCGACAGTAACACGTTTTCACAACAAAACATATTTAATTAAACTGTTGACAGCCCCTCTTTCTGCACGCTTTAGAAAGGAATGAAGGAGAGAGGGGAGGAGATGGAAACACACAGTGGTGAGATATTCTATAGCTAAATGGAATGTGTCAGCCTATTAATTATGAAAATATGTTTTGAAAAATGCCCTATTACTAGGCTATTCAAAATCAAATACAAATTGCCATCTCTGAATTTGTTTAATTTAGGCTACCAATTATGTACCAAAGATATTAAATCATTTTTTAAATGTTTTTCTGCCTAGCGTAATATGTCTAGGCTATGTATTGTATAACAGCACAATCATTATTTTAATTCAGGTTTTATTTCGGGCTTGGGGTCATATATAGGCCTATGCTTATACATAAGCTCTAATATGCATATGGGTGTTTTGAATTAATTATCACCTTAAAAAGCGCTGTCCATTTTGTTGGTTTGGCTTTGAAACAACATCCACAACAACCATGTTTTCCACTCAGTTTCAACCTGTTGTTGAACTTTCTTCAAATTGATAAATCACAGTGAGGTGAGTATTAAAAGCACATACTGTTTTGATGATAAGTGTTTGATATGATTTTCGATTGCATTTGCATTGATGTCAGATTGGTTAGCGGGACAATGGAGCCCTGAGTACCAGGCCATTAGAGACCTGATGATTGTTAGCAAGTTGGAT